>NC_091437.1:62512326-63207826 GCF_964237555.1 Oryctolagus cuniculus | reverse complement strand
GAACTATGCAGTAAAGTGAAGCAACAAGTGACAGAATTGGAGAAAATATCTGCAAACTATGAAACGGATGAAGGATTAATTTCCAGAATCTACAAAGAGCTAAAGAAAATCAACAACAAAACAAACAATCCAATTAAGAAATGGGCAAAGGACTTGATTAGGCATTTTTCAAAAGAGTAAATTCAAATGGCAAACAGACACATGAAGAAATGCTCAGGATCACTAGCATTCAGGAAAATGCAAATAAAAAACACAATGAGGTTTTTACCTTACCCCAGTTAGAATGACTCTCATACAGAAATCAACAAAGAAATGTTGGCAAGGATATGGGGAAAACTTAATCCACTGTTGAGTGTAAACTAGTACAGTATGGAGATACTGCAGAAATCTGAAAATAGATCAACCATAGGACCCAGCAATCCCACTCCTGGGAATTTACCCAATGAAATCAGCATATAAAAGAGTGAACTTGTACCCCCATGTTCATTGCAGCTCAATTCACAATAGCTAAGATATGGAATCAACCAGATGTCCATCAACTGAAGACTGGACAAAGAAAATTATAGAATACTACTAAGTGGTAAAAAAAAAAAAAAGAAAGAAATGAAATCCTGTCTTTTGCAACAAAATAGATGCAACTGAAAACCATTATACTTAGTGAAATAAGCCAGTCCCAAATAAGACAGATATCATGTTTTCCCTGATCTGCAGTAACTAACAGAGTACCTAAAATGTAATGTATTAGAGTGAAACTGATATTTTTAGATTCAATAATTGTTTACAAGAGCCCTTGTCTCTACTGTTATGAGAGTGCTTCTTTTTTCTTCATAATATTTGTTGAAAACTTTACTTAGTGTAGGGTTAAGTAAACTGAAAACAGATCTTTGTAAAAATTAAGAGTAGAAATAGGAGAGGGAGGATGAAGAGTGGTGGGAACGTGGACAGGAGAGAGAGTAGGGTGAGAAGTATCACTATATTCCAAAACCTGTATATATTTCATATATACATGAAATATATTTCATATATTCATGAAATTTGTATGCCTTAAATAAAATTTTTTAAAAATTGTAAGGATGCTTTTAAACTCTGTTTAAATCATCTAACCAACAGACTTTTCAATTTTTTCTTCATATTTTCTGTGTGTGTGTACAGGGCAGGCACAAAGTTCCTTGAAAGGGCGCTGTGATCTAATTTATTTTAATGGTGCCTCTTGGAGAGCGGCACAGCCATTGTGTGAAGAGATGAAGACTGAATGCTTGCAGCCTTGTTGCCAACCCAAGCAGCAGTCAGCCTCTCCACACAGAACCCAGAAGTAGGAGATTCGGATCTAATCTCTTCTCCCTCCCACTCCTAGTTACAAATCACTTGAAATAAATGTTAGCAGAACTCCACTTAAGAATTTTCTTTATTATTTTCAGCTGCATTTTTCAGCTTTGTGAAGATCCTCACCATCAAACACAACAGACAGTAACATTACTAGCCTCAGTCCATGAAATCCTACTTCCACATACTCACTGGGAATCTCTATATTCCTCTGGACAAGAAGTCTGATGCTGAGACAATCTACTCAAAAAATAGCAAATCTGTGGGTTGCTCAGTTCATAAGGGTTCTGCCTTCATTTAAAATGTTAATGAGCCGGCCCCGAGGCTCACTAGGCTAATCCTCTGCCTTGCAGCGCCAGCACACTGGGTTCTAGTCCCGGTCGGGGCGCCAGATTCTGTCCCAGTTGCCCCTCTTCCTGTCCAGCTCTCAGCTGTGGCCAGTGAGTGCAGTGGAGGATGGCCCAAGTCCTTGGGCCCTGAACCCCATGGGAGACCAGGATAAGTACCTGGCTCCTGCCTTTGGTTCAGCGCGGTGCGCCGGCCGCAGCGCACCGGCCGCGGCAGCCATTGGAGGGTGAACCAACAGCAAAGGATGACCTTTCTCTCTGTCTCTCTCTCTCACTGTCCACTCTGCCTGTCAGAGAAAAAAAAAAAAAAAAAAAAAAAAAAAGACCTTTCTCTCTCTCTCTGCCTTTCCTCTATGTAACTCTGACTTTCAAATAAATAAATAAAAAATCTTTAAAAAAAAATGTTAATGAGAGGCCAGCGCCATGGCTCACTTGGTTAATCCTCTGGCTGGGGTGCCAGCATCCCATATGGGCGCCGGGTTCTAGTTCCAGTTGTTCCTCTTCCAGTCTAGCTCTCTGCTGTGGCCCGGGGGGCAGTGGAGGGTGGCCCAAGTGATTGGGCCCCTGCACCCACATGGGAGACCAGGAAGAAGCACCTGGCTCCTGGCTTTGGATCGGCGCAGCACCGGCCATAGCGGCCACTTGGGGAGTGAACCAATGGAAGGAAAACCTTTCTGAGTCTATCTGTCAAATAAGTTTTAAAAAAATGATAAAATGTTAATGAGAAAAATGCCCAGGCTGCTGCAGCATGAAAGGATGGCAAAATAACTGCTGGCCAGGTGTTAGATATTAACCTGGCTGCAGAGTCAAAAGGGAATGAAGAGTGGCAGGAGCTGTGGCACAGCAGGTAAAGCTGCCGCCTGGGGTGCCGGCATCCCATTGGGTACTGGTTTGAGACCCGGCTGCTCCACTTCTGATCCAGCTCTCTGCTGTGGTCTAGGAAAGCAGTAGAAGATGGCCCAAGTCCTTGACCCCTGCACCCGTGTGGAGACCCAGAGGAAGCTCCTGGCTCCTGGCTTCGGATCAGCCCAGCTCCAGCTGTTGCAGCCATTTGGGGAGTGAACCAGAGGATGGAAGACTTCTCTCTCTCTCGCTGCCTTTGCCTCTGCCTCTCTGTAACTCTGCCTTTCAAATAAATAATCTTAAAAAATAAAAAGTGAACCAAGGGAGCCAACACCATGGTAAAGCAGGTAAAGCCTGTGACACTGGCATCCATATGGGTACAGGTTCAAGTCCCAGCTGCTCTGCTTCTGATCCAGCTCCCAGCTAATGTCCTGGAAAAGCAGCACAGGATGGACCCTGCCACCCATGCTGGGAGACCCAGAAACACCACGCTTGGGCCTGGCCCTACCCTGGCCATTGCTGTCATCTGGGGAGTGAACTAGCAAATAGAAGATCTATCTATCACTCAGAGAGAGAGAGAGAGAGAGAGAGGTCTTCCATCCAGTGGTTCACTCCCCAGATAGCCGCGACAGCCGGAGCTGTGCCGATCCGAAGCCAGGAGCCAGGAGCCTCTTCCGGTTATCCCATGGGGCTGCAGGGGCCCAAAGACTTGGGCCATCTTCTACTGCTTTCCCAGGCCATAGCAGAGAGCTGGGTTAGAAGAGGACCAGCCGGAACTAGAACCGGCGTCCATATGGGATGCCAGCGCTTCAGGCCAGGGCATCAACCCGCAACACAGGCATCCCATATGGATTCCGGTTCGTGCCTGGCTACTCTACTTCTGACCCAGCTCCCTGCTAATGACCTGAAAAAAGCAGTGGAACATGGCCCAAGAATTTGGACCCCTGCACCCACGTGGGAGACCCAGAAGAAACTCCTTGCTTCCAATCAGCTCAGCTCCTGGCTTCAGATTGGCCCAGCTCCAGCCACTGCAGCCACTTATGGAATAAACCATCAGATGAAAAATCTCACTCTTCTTGTGCATGTGTGTGTGTCTCTTTCTGTAACTACCTTTCAAATAAATAAATCTTTATATATGTGTGTGTACATATATATACACACATATATAAATATATAAAATGCCTGGCACATAGCAACAACTGAAAAGCTCCTGCTCTATTATCCACTTTATTTCTTTGCAGATGTACCTTATTCCAATTACATTAAGAGTTGATGTGACAATATAGGTACTCGGCTTACATTTATCACTGTTTACAAAAAAATACTTCAAATTCTGAATAATCAACCTAAATATAATTTTTAAGTAGAAGCAGTTAAGAGCCAGCATGTGGCACAGTGGAAGTTAAGCCACTACCCAGAACACCTACATCTCATTTCAGAGTACTGGATTAGAGTCCAACTACCCTGAACTTCCAATGCAGCTCCCAGGAGTCCCTGGCTCCTGGCTTCTGTCTGGCCCATCTCTGGCTGTTGTGGGCAGTGGGGACTAAACCAGCAGGAAGATCTCTGTCTCTCCCTCTCTTTGTCATTCCATCAAATAAATATCCTTAAAACAAAAACAAAAAAAAAAAAAGTGCAATTAAATGGATGCTTCATTGTCCATCCAGTTCACAGTTATTATAGGAACCAGCTGTCAAACATCTTCTAACAGCTAAGATGTTATTGACATTCTTATTTCTACCCTGAAATAATTTAACACTCCTACGTGGTCTCTCTCACATACACCCACAATCTAAATCTCTCAATCCATCCTATATTTAGCATACTTCCAATGCTATTACTATTTTTCCTTAAAAAGAAACAAACAAACAAAAAATCTCTATTGGCCAATTTACCAAGTAAATACTACTGTCCAGGCAGTTTTAAAGGCCCTCCAAAAACTGGTCCATATCTGCCTAGCCCCAATTTCCTACCAAATATTTTCTAGATGCTAAAACTTAATCAGGGGGGCTTGCGCTGTGGCACAGTAGTCTAAGCTTCTGCCTGTGGTGCTGGCATCCCATATGGGCACTGGTACTAGTCCCAGCTATTCTTCTAATCCAGCTCTCTGCTATGGCTTGGGAAAGCAGTGGGAAGCTGCTTGGGTCCCTGCACCTGCGTGGAAAACTTGTAAGAAGCTCCTAGCTTGGCTTAGCTCTGGCTGTTGTGGCCATTTAGGGAGTGAACCAGTGGGTGGAAGACCTTTCTCTCTGTCTCTCCCTCTCTCTGTAACTATCACTCTCAAATAAATAAATAAAATCTTAAAAAAAAGGAGAAATTTATTTTTAAAAATGATGACTTGGGGCCAGCACTGTGGCGTAGGGAGTAAAGCCGCCACCTGCAGTGCCAGCACCCCATATGGGTGCTGGTTCGAAGCCTGACTGATCCACTTCCGATCCATCTCTCTGTTCTGGCCTAGGAGCACAGTAGAAAATGGCCTAAGTCCTTCAGCACCTACACCCACGTGGGAAGACCAGGGAGAAGCTCCTGGCTCCTGGCTTCAGATCGGCGCAGCTCCAGCCCTTGCGGCCAATTGGGGAGTGGACCAGCACATGGAGGACCTCTCTCTCTCTGCCTCTCCTTCTCTCTCTGTGTAACTCTGACTTTCAAATAAAAAAAAAAAAAAAAAAAAAAAAAAAAAGATGACTTAAGTCAGATAAAAATTTCGCATTAAAAAAAGACTCGATCAGGGGTGAGTGAGTGGAGCAGCAGTTAAGCTGACACTTAGGAAGCCAACAACCCATGTTAGAGTGCTTGTCTTAGCTCCTCCACTTCCTGCTAATGTGCACCCTGGGAGGCAGCAAGTATTGGCTAAAGTACTTGGGTCCCTGCCACCCGTATGTTAAAGCTGGATGGAGTTCTGGGCTCCTGGCTTTGGCTTGGCCATTGCAGGCACTTGGAGAGTAAAACAGTAGATGGAAGATCTCTCTCGCGTGCTCTGCCTTTGAAATAAAAAGGGAATAAAATTTTTAAAAATTTTTAACAGATCTCATTTTTTAAAGACCTAATCCGAGTGTAATTTATAGTTTCTATGTCCTTGGACTGCACTCTCCCTGCCTTGGTATATCCTATACCTTCATTATGCCATGTCTAAATCTTCCTCATACTTCAAGAACCAGATTAAATAACTTCAAGCAACCACAGCCTCTTGTCCTCTCACACTGCTAATCTGCTACCATGTTTGTTAACACTTTAGAAATACATCTATTGCCCCTACTCCAAAGGACTTGACTTGGATCCTTTTATTAAGGAGCCTGCCACAAAATATAAGAACATACAAAAACAATATGTAGACATACAACATCAACATAATACTATCAAACCCAAAAATATGCTTGCAGATCATTTTCTTTTTTTAGATCAGCTTAAACATAATAAACGAACTAAAAATGAATTTCCTGAGGGATAAGCTATTCCCAAAGTATGTGAAAAACTAAGGGACCAAATAACTTGTCCAAGACTAAGGGACAAGTAGAGTATGAAGATAAATATCTACACTATACTTTTCACTAATTCTTCAATGTTTTAACCTCTTACAACATTATAATGGTTATCATTAAATGAGAAACTACACATAAGATCATCTCTTATGCCAGTACAGAGAATCTAATCTGTGCTGTACACAGGCTTTATTCCTACTCAGCCCTTAACCACCTGTGAAACTTTGGAAAGTCACTTCACCTCTTGGAGATGGATTCTTAACCAAAGTGGGATAATATTGCCACCTATTTTGCAGGAGGTTGTGTCAAACATAACAAATGGTAAACACACTCAAGATTATTCATAACCTAGTACAAAGCATTGATAATGGTACCTATCTTGGCTGGCATTTACAATTCCTTTACAAAAATTGTGATTTCTTTTCCTAATCTCACCTCAAAATTGTTACGTAAATTTTCAAGTCTAGAATGATAGACATATGAATTACTCGCACCTCACTCATGACCACATAATCTAATAAATACATGTGTGTATTGCAAATTGCCAAACTCTTATACAAAATCCCCTGTATCACGTGAAACACAAAAACAACCAGGTGAGGTAGGCACAACAGATTTTATTATCCCATGTTTACAGACAAGGAACAGGCGCCTGGTCTCTTTTGCAAAAGGCAGAGATTAGAGGCCAGCCAGTATCTTCTGATTCCTATTCCACCACACAAACCACAAAACAAAGGAGTCCACTAAATCCCACCAACACGGAGTTGGTGGAGTTCAGCTCAGTCTGTAGACATCTGCAGAGCAAAACAGGGTCTAGGATCAAGCTAGGTAAATCCCACAATGGGTGGTCAGACAAGACACAGAATTACAATTTTAGCCTGTGGCAAAAAAAGAAAAAAGCCTAAAGATAACTGAGTAAAAAATTCACTGTTACTGGGCAAGAAAGAAATGATCCTTATTGGCTAGATCTCAGGAACAATAGATCAAAAGGAAAGCCTGGACAATAAATCAAAGGGAATCATTTAACTCTTGGAAAAGGTCCGAGGAAAAGCAGGGAATTGGTCCAATGAAAACTGTAAACCAAGAGCCTGTATTGCAGTTTAGGCATTGTGACAAAGCAGGTAAAGTCCACTTCTGATCCAGCTCCCTGCTAATGCACCTGGGAAAGCAGCACAGGACGGCACAAGTGCTTTGGCCTGGCCCAGCATGGACTGTTGCTGCCATTTGGGGAGTGAACCAGCAAATGGAAGACCTTTCTCTCTATGTCTCTCCCTCTCTCTCTGTAACTCAGACTTTCAAGTAAATACAAATTTTAAAAATTAAAAAGAAAAAACTAAAGCAGAGCTACTACTGGGTTGGATAGAGAAGCAAACTGAGGACTCTCTGGTAAGGTTACAGCTAAGAGATTAAGAATGGAAGCCTGGAGCATCAAGTGCAACAGAGTATACATAAGAAATAGGAGAGACAGGGTCGGCCAGCGCCACGGCTCAATAGGCTAATCCTCCACCTAGCGGCGCCGGCACACCGGGTTCTAGTCCCGGTCGGGGCGCCGGATTCTGTCCCGGTTGCCCCTCTTCCAGGCCAGCTCTCTGCTATGGCCAGGGAAGGCAGTGGAGGATGGCCCAAGTGCTTGGGCCCTGCACCCCATGGGAGACCAGGAGAAGCACCTGGCTTCTAGCTTCGGATCAGCGCGGTGCGCCGGCCGCAGCGCACCAGCCGTGGCGGCCATTGGAGGGTGAACCAACGGCAAAAGGAAGACCTTTCTCTCTGTCTCTCTCTCTCACTATCCACTCTGCCTTTCCAAAAAAAAAAAAAAAAAAAAAAAAAGGAGAGACAGGGTCAAGGAACTCATACTAACCCAAGACTTTGGCTTATGCCTTACAAACCATATTTCCAAAATAAAACAGCTTTGGTGACAGAGCAGAAGACAGGTCTGAACAGCTACAGCCCTCTAACTCCAGGACGTTTAAAGGACAGGGAAAACTGTATATGTTAGCCTGAAGAAACTGTTGCATGCAGTTGTGCCTAAAAAAACTGAATGATTCAAAACACTCGTTGAAGGCCTTCCTTTTTTTTTTTTTTTTTTTTTTTTTTTTGAAAGGCAGAGTTAGAGAAAGAGAAGGAAAGACAGAGACCTTCCATCAGCTGGTTCACTCCCCAAATGGCGTAACGGCTAGAGCTGAACGAATCTGAAGTCAGAGCCTCTTCCAGGTCTCCCATGTGAATGCTGGGACCCAAGCACTTGAGCCATCCTCCACTGCTTTCCTAGGCCCATCAGCAGGGAGCTGGACTAGTTGTGGAACAGCCGGGACTTGATCCAGCACCCATATGAGATGCTGGTGCAGCAGGTAGAGTCTTTACCCGCTGCGCCACAATGCCAGCCCCTTCCTTGGGTTGACAGGCAGAGTGGATAGTGAGAGAGAGAGAGAAAGGTCTTCCTTTGCCATTGGTTCACTCTCCAATGGCCACCGCGGCTGGCGCGCTGCGGCCGGCACACCGCGCTGATCCAATGGCAGGAGCCAGGTGCTTCACCTGGTCTCCCATGGGGTGCAGGGCCCAAGGACTTGGGCCATCCTCCACTGCACTCCAGGGCCACAGCAGAGAGCTGGCCTGGAAGAGGGGCAACCAGGACAGAATCCGGCGCCCCAACCGGGACTAGAACCTGGTGTGCCGGGGCCGCTAGGCAGAGGATTAGCCTGTTAAGCCACAGCGCCGGCCGGGTTCTTAATTTGGGCATTTCATAACAATGGACATAGGCATTTCTCCACAATAAAATATCTAGCAACAAAACCATTCTGCATTACTGTTCAGCCCATAAATTATTCTTTTTTTTTTTTTTAATTTTTTGACAGGCAGAGTGGACAGTGTGAGAGAGAGAGAGAGAGAGAGAGAGAGAGAGGGGTCTTCCTTTTACCGCTGGTTCACCCTACAATGGCCGCCGCAGCCGGCGCACAGCACTGATCCAAAGCCAGGAGCCAGGTGCCTCTCCTGGTCTCCCATGCAGGTGCAGGGCCCAAGCACTTGGGCCATCCTCCACTGCACTCCAGGGCCACAGCAGAGAGCTGGCCTGGAAGAGAGGCAACCAGGACAGAATCCGGCGCCCCGACCGGGATTAGAACCCGGTGTGCCGGCACCGCAAGACGGAGGATTAGCCTAGTGAGCCGCGGCACCGGCCCAGCTGCTCCACTTTCAATCCAGCTCTCTGCTATGGCCTGGGAAAAGCAGAGGAATATGGCCCAAGAGTTTGGACCCCTGCACCCAAGTGGGAGACCCGGAAGAAGCTTCTGGCTCTTGGCTTCAGACTGGCACAGCTCTGGCCATTGAGGCCAGTTAGGGAGTGAACCAGCAGACAGAAAACCTCTCTATCTCCTTCTTTAACTCTTTCAAGTAAATAAATAAATCTTTTTTAAAAAAATGCACTACACAGATAACTTTTAGTAGTAATTACATCCCAGAGAAGGGGGGCAGGAACGTGGAAGGTACAATATATGACATTCTCATAAGCTGCATACAATTCCAATGTTGTTCACAGGCCAAGAAGGTAATCATTTATTAGCCACCTAAGCACCAGAAACCTCTAGGAATGTTCATATATTTTGTTTCTCTTTTTAACTTCATAGTGGCAATAAAGCAGGGATACCCTACTATCTCCTTGTTATAGCTGATAGAATTTGAGGATTGGGGTATTGTGACAAAGGAGGTTAAGTTCTAATCCCCCAATCTATAACACTAGCATTCCATATGAGTGCTGGCTCTAGTCCCAAATACTCCACTTCCTATCCAGTTCCTTGTTAATGCACATGGGAAAGCAGCAGCAGATGGCCCAAGTACTTGCCAAGTACTGCCACCCACATGGGAGACGCGTATGGAGTCCCAGGCTCCTGGCTTCAGCTAGTCCTGGCCATTGTGGCCATTTGGGAAGTAAACCAGCAGATGGAAGATTTCTCTGTCTCACCTTCTAACGCTGTCTTTCAAACAAAATAAATCTTCAAAAAAAAAAAAAAACCAACACAGTATACACTTCTGTGCTCACTGTACTTCTTCACCAGAGTAAAAACCAATTGTTTTTCAAAAGTAAGACATTAAGGGTAACACTGAACTTGAATGAAGTTACCTTATACTCCTTTTAAAGATGCTTTCAGAGAACATAAAACTATTTATTTATATACCACCTTTTACAATTAAAAAAACCCTTTACTCATATTAACCTAATTTTACAACTTCCTTTGGAAAAAAAAAAATGAGGCTTCCAAATACACCTATGTGGTTTCCTCATGACAAAAGACCAGAACATCTGTTTCTATTTTAGGGCCTTCCCATAAAGTTAGACTGTCTCTCTACTCTTAATGTCCTATATTCCCACCTCTTTTTTACAATGCAGAGTCCCAGGATGGAAGAATTTTGGCTCAGACAGTAGCTCTCTCCAAAACTGGGAATGAGTGGATCCTGAATCTAACACTTATTGATTATAAATTCATTTATTTATTTACTTTTGAGAGGCACAGTCCGAGAGAGAGAGAGGGAAAAAGAATACTCTGATCCCCTGGTTCATTCCCCAAATGCCCACAAAAACCAGGGCTGGGTCAAGGCCAAAGCTGAGTTGAGAACTCACTTGAGCCATCACCATTGAGTCTCAGGGTACACATTAAGAAAATGGAATCTGGAGCAGAAGCTAGATTCAAACTCTAATATACAGGATATGGGTTTCCCAACCAGTGTCTCAGTCACCAAATCAAATGCTCACCTCCACCTCTAAATTCAGAGAAGTTAATGAACTTCTCTAAACCTCAAATCCATTTTTCATTTTCAAAATGGGGATTGAGGAGACACCCACTGCAGCATAGTGAGTAAAGCTGCCACCTGCAGTGCCAGTATCCCATATGGGTGTGGTTTGAGTCCAGGCTGCTCCACTTCCAATCTAGTTCCCTGCAAATGTGCCTGGAAAAGCAGCAGAAGATGGCGGAAGTGCTCTGGCCCCTGCAATTACGTGGGAGACCCGGAAGAAGCTCCTGGCCCCTGGCTTTGGCCTGGCCCAGTGCCAGCTATTGCAGCCATTCAGGTAGTAACCCAGCAGTTGGAAGACCTCCCCCCCTCCCCCGTAACTCTGCCTTTCAAATAAATTCTTTAAAAAATGGAGATTGAAGATTAGAAATAAATGTCTATAGAGAGCACATCTGACCTACTGTTGACACCCACCTCCCATATCCAAGTACTGGGTTCCGTCCCAGGCACTAAGTGCTCCTGATCCTAGCTTCCTGGTGACGTGGATCCTGGGAGACAGCAGAGATGGCTTAAGTAATTGGATTTCTATTACCAACATGGGAAACCTTATTGAGTTCCCAGCCCCCAGCCTCAGATCACCCTCCTGGATGTCACAGCATCTGGAGAGTGAATTAGCAGATGGGAACTCAATCATTTCTGTCTCTCCAATAAATAAATAATTTAAAAGGGGGCGGGGGGGGGGGCAGTGCTGTGGCATAACAGGTAAAAAGCCACTGCCTGCAGTGCCGATAGCACATATGGGCACCAGTTTGAGTCCTAGCTGCTCCACTTCCGACCAGATTTCTGCTATGGCCTGAGAAAGCAGAAGATGGCCCAAGTCCTTGGGCCCCTGCACTTCATGGGAGACCCAGAAGAAGCTCCTGGCTCCTGGCTTCGGATCGGCACAGCTCTAGACGTTGCGGCCAACTGGGGAATGAACCAGTGGATGGAAAACCTCTCTCTGTCTCTCTGCCTCTCCTTCTCTCTGTATAACTCTTTCAAGTAAATAAATAAACCTTTAAGAAAAAAAAAAATGTCAGGCTGGCACTGTGGCATAGCAGATAAAGCCTGATAAAGCTGATAAAGCAGATAATTTCTGGGCAAGCATTTTAGTCAAGAGCTTAGATCCCCACAGCAGACACAAATGGAGTCTGACCCAACTCTGGCTATGGTGGGCATTTGAGGAATAAACCAGCAGATGGAAAACATGTCTGTCTGTCTGTCTCTCTCTCTCTCTCTTGCTCTACCTTTCAAGTAGATGAACATAAGCATTGTTTTTAAAATATTTGAGCTTTAAATATAATCTTTAGAGAACACTAGAATGTTAAATACTGTAAAAAGATGGAACTGCTTTGATTAGGCACAGGGAATGGCCAGCTTACTCACTCTCATGAGGGCTCTCCAGAATACTGTCTGAGGAAATTTGAAAACTACCTCTGTGGTGAATTTTTTAAAAGCACAAAGATACTGGTCACCTCAGTCAGTACTTGTAAAATAGGTCTTCAGAGGTGGAAATCGCCTGATGTGATGAGTGCAGGGAGGAAAAGGAGAAGAATAACAATCAGCTATATTTGGGATGTTAAATTGGGATTATTCTGTAGTATATTAAGAATCAAGTAACATGCAAGTTTTTTTCTTTGAGTTACCTATTTCAAAGAGTTACAGAGCTATAAAGAGAAAGGGGGGGGGGGGGGATCGATCTTCCATCTGCTGGTTCACTCCCCAAATGGCCACTATAGCCAGCACTGGGCCAGGCCGAAGCCAGTAGCCAGGAGCTTTGTCCAGGTCTTCCACAGAGGTGGCAGGGAACCAAATACTTGGACCATCTCCCATTGCTTTTCCCAGGCCATTAGCAGGGAACTGAATCAGAAGTGGAGCAGCCACACATGTTTGCTGGCATCATAGGCAGAAGCTGTACCTGCTACACCACAATGCCAGCCCCTAAAAACTAATTTTTTTTAATGATTTTTTGAAGGAGCTGAATGATTTAAGATTTATTATTATTATTTATTTGAAAGGCAGAGTTAGAGAGAAAGAGGGAGGGAGACACACATATCTTCCAATCCATTGGTTCACTCCCAAAACAGTTGCAACAGCCAGAACTGGATGAATCCAAAACCAGGAGCCAGAAGCTTCTGGGTCTTCCACATAGTTGCTTAGCCTGATGTAAAGCCCCAAAAGAAACAAATATTGTATAATTCCACTGATGTGAGGTGCCTCGAAAAGCAAATTCAGAAAGACAGAAAATAGTAAGAGGAAGAGTTACCAGCAACTGGGGGAAAAGAATAGGGAGTTACTGTTCAATGGGTACAGAGTTTTTATGAGGGTGTTGTCCATCAACTGATTTATACCTAACAGTAAGTGCTACATTAGTACAATAGAGTACTATGTGGCCAAAAGAAAGAATGAAGTACTAATAAATGAAATACAGGAGAAAAAAAACTTGAAAACATGCTAATTCAAAGATGCCAATCCACAAAGCCCACATATTATATGATTCCATTCACAAGTCTAGAATAGGTAAATTTAAAGACAGAAAATATATTAGTGGCTGCATTAGGCTAGGGGAAAACAGAGGCAGGAAGACAACTAATGGTTTCATTCTGACATGATAAAAATACACTAATATCGGGGTCGGCACTGTGGTGCAGTAGGTTAATCCTCCAACTACAATGCCAACATTCCATATGGGTGCCAGTTCTAGTCTCGCTGCTCCTCTTCGGATCTAGCACTCTGCTATGGCCTGGGAAAGCAGTAGAAGATGGCCCAAGACCTTGGGGCCCTGTACCTGTGTGGGAGACCAGAAGCTCCTGGCTCCTGGCTTCGGATCAGCCCAGCTCCAGCCATTGCAGCCATTTAGGGAGTGAACCAGCAGATGGAAGACCTTTCTCTGTGTCTCTTACTGTCTGTAACTCTACTTCTCAAATAAATAAATAAAATCTTAAAAAAAAAAAAATACACTAGAGGGCCAGTGCTGTGGCATAGCAGATAAGGCTGAACTGTGGTGCCAGTATCCCATATGGGCACCGGTTCAAGTCCCAGGTGCTCCACTTCCGATCCAGCTCTTTGCTGTGGCCTGGGAAAGCAGTAGAAGATAGCCCCTGGGGCCACCACAGTGGGTTAACACCCTGGCCTGAAGCACTGGCATCCCAAACAGGCACTGGTTCTAGTCCTGGCTGCTCCTCTTCCAACTCAGCTCTCTGCTATGGCCTGGGAAAGCAGTAGAAGATGGCCCAAGTCCTTGGGCCCCTGCACCCACATGGGAGACCCAGAAGAAGCTCCTGGCTTCGGATTGGCGCCGATCTGGCCATCGCGGCCATCTGGGGAGTGAATCATCGGATGGAACACCTCTCTCCCTCTGTGTAACTCTGACTTTCAAATAAATAAATCTTTAAAAGAAAAAAAAAAAGATGGACCAAGTCCTTGGACCCCTGTACCCCCATGGGAGACCCAAAGAAGCTCCTGGCTCCGGATCCGCGCAGCTCCGGCCATTGCAGCCAATTGGGGAATGAACCAACGGAGGAAAACCCCCTCCCTCACTCCCTCCCTCCCTCTACTGCCTCTCCTCTCTCTGTTTAATTCTGACTTTCAAATAAATAAAAAAATCTTTTAAAAATACACTAATATCGACCTTTCTTTATGGGAAGAAAAATCAGACACAAAGAAACAAGTATTGTATGACTTCACTTAAATGAAGTATTCAGAATAGGCAAATTCATAAGGAGAAAAAGTAGAACTGAGGTAAACAGGGGCTAGGGTTGGGGAGCCAGAAGTGATTGTTGTTGAATGGATATAGAGGATAATGAAAACGTTTTCAGGGGCAGGTATTTGGCACAGTGGTTAAGATGTCCCAGTTTAAGCGGGATACACAGCAGACTCATAAAATGGCAGATGTTCTAAACAGCACTCTGGCCTCAGAATCAGCCCTTAAGGCATTCGGATCCAGCTGAAAAGCCCGTGAGAATATTTTAGGCATGGAAAGCCAAGACACTCTGGCCAGAGAGAGAGAGAGAGAGAGACCTAAATGAAAGATCTCTGCGAGTGAGATCCCAGTGGAAAGAACAGGTCATCAAAGAAGGGGGTACCTTTCTCTGAAGGGAGGAGAGAACTTCCACTTTGATAATGACCTTGTCTAAATATGATCAGAGTCAGTGAACTCAAAAGGCCTGCATATAGCCTTGGCAACTGATGACAAGAGCCTAGGGTGATTACTGACACCATAAACAAAGAGTGTCAATTTGCTAAGTCAACAACAGGAGTCACTGTGCACTTACTCCTCATGTAGGATCTCTGTCCTTAATGTGCTGTACATTGTGATTTAATGCTATACCTAGTACTCAAACAGTATTTTACACTTTGTGTTTCTGTGTGGGTGCAAACTGTTGAAAGCTTTACTTAATATATGCTAAATTAATCTTCTGTATATAAAGATAATTGAAAATGAATCTTGATGTGAACAGCAGGGGAGAGGGAGTGGGAGAGGGGAGGGTTGCGGGTGGGAAGTTATTGGGGGGAAAAGCCATTGTAATCCATAAGCTGTACTTTGGAAATTCATATTCATTAAATAAAAGTTAAAAAAAAAAAAAAAAAAAGGGATGTCCCAGTTTGCTGACAATGTGAGCCCTGAGAGGCAACATGTGCTGGTCCAAAGACTTGAGTCCTAACCATCCTGAGGGAGACCCACATTGAGTTCCCTGTTCCAGGCTTTACCCTGACCCAGCACCGACTGTTGCAGTCATTTGAGGAATGAATCTGCAGGTGGAAGATCTCTCTCCCTCTGTCTCTGCCTTTCAAATAAATGAATGTTGAAGAAAAAAAAAGGAGGGGGGGGGGCAAGTAATAGCAAGTGATAGAAAGTAATTGAGCCCCTGCCACGTAAAAGATTCAGAATGAATTCCTGGCTCATGACTTCGGACTGACACAGCCATGGCTGTTGCAGTCATCTGATAAGTCAGCAAATGGAAGTAAATAAAAACTGGTTTTAAGAAATTTTCAGGAGCCAGCGCTGTGGCATAGTGGGTAAAGCAGCTGCCTACAGTACCAGCATCCCATATGGGCGCCGATTCTAGTCCTGGCTACTCCACTTCTGATCCAGCTCTCTGGTATGGCCTGGGAAAGCAGCAGAAGATGGCCCAAGTGCTTGGGCCCCTGCACCCACGTGGGAGACCTGAAAGAATCTCCTGACTCCTGGCTTCAGACTGGCCCAGCTCTGGCTGCTGCGGCCATTTGGAGAGTGAATCAGTGGATGGTGGAAGACCTCTCTCTCTGTCTCTCGCTCTGTCTGGAACTCTACCTCTCTAAATAAATAAATAAAAACTTGCTACAAAGATACAGTCATCAAACAATAGTGTATACTAGCATTAAAATGGAATTAAATATCAACAGAATAAAACTGAGAATTCAAAAATAAATTCTTGGAGTAGGCAATTGGCCTCCAGATCCAGCCTTGGCTGTCATAGCCATTTGCAGAGTGAACCAGTAGATTGAAGATCCCATATCTATCTATTTACCTACCTACCTACCTACTATCTCTATTTTTCTCCTTCCATCTCTCCCACTCCCTTTCCCTGTAACTCTGCCTTTCAAACAAATAAATCTTAAAAAAAAAAAAAAAAAAAAAAAAGACAACCATATCCCATTTCAGAGTGCCTGGGTTTGACAACACACTCCACTCCTGACTCCAGCAACTGGTTTCTTGCTACTTGTAGTGGAGACCTGAACTGAGTTCCTGGCTCCCAGTTTTTCAGGCCCCCAACTCAACTTGGGCCAGTTTAAACATCTAAGGAGTGAACCAGCAAATGTGAGCCCTCTCTCCTTTTTTTTTTTATTTTTATTTGACAGGTAGAGTTACAGACAGTGAAAGAGAGACAGAGACAAAGATTTTCCTTCCTTTGGTTCACTCCCCAAAATGGCCACTATGGCTGACGCTGCACCGATCCGAAGCTAGGAGCCAGGTGCTTCCTCTTGCTCTCCCTTGCGGGTGCAGGGCCCAAGCACTTGGGCCAACCTCCACTGCCTTCCGGGCCACAACAGAGAGCTGGACTGGAAGAGGAGCAACTGGGACAGAATCCGGCATCCATATGGGATACCAGCACCTCAGGCGGAGGATTGACCAAGCGAGCCACGGCGCCGGCCCCAAAGCCCTCTCTCCTTATCTGTTTCTCTCAAAAAAGTTACATGACTCAGAAATTCTTTTCTTTTTTTTAATGGACACAATGGTTGGAGCTGAGCCAATCCGGTGCCAGGTGCTTCTTTCGGGTCTCCTGTATGGGTGCAGGGGCCCAAGAATTTGGGCCATCCTCTGCTGCTTTCCCTGGCGCATTAGCAGGGAGCTGGATCGGAAGTAGAGCAGCCGTGATTCAAATTGCTGCCCATATGAGATGCCAGTGCTGCAGGCCAGGGCTTTAACCCACTGCGCCACAGCACCAGCCTCTGTGACTCAAAAATTCTACAATATATATATATAATGAACAGAAATAAAAATGTCCACAAAGACTTGTATAAAAAGGTCCACAGCAACATTACATACAGTAGCCCAAAAGAGGTCTAAATCCAAATATCTAGCAACAGATGCAGGCACAGGGGCAGATGCCTGGAGCAGTGATTAAGATGTCACCTGAGACATCAAGTTCTCTCAGAGGGCATGTGTTTCAGTCCTGGCTCCGTTTTTTTGGTTTTGTTTTGTTTTGTTTTTTAAGATTTATTTACTTATTTGATAGGCAGAGTTACAGAGAGAAAAGGCGAAAGAGACAAATCTTTCATCTGCTGATTCACTCTCCATATGGCCACAACAATCGTGGCTGGACCATCTTCTGTTGCATTCCCAGGCACATTAGCAGGGACCTGGATTGGAAGTGGAGCAACCAGGACCCAAACCAGTGGCCACACAGAATGCCAGCACTGCAGGCTGCGGCTTAACACACTGTGCCACAGTGCCAGCCAAGGCTCCACTTTTGATTTCAGACTCCTGTTAATGCATACCCTGAGAGGCAGCAGGTGATGGCTCAAGTACTCAGGACCTTGTCATCCACATGGGATTCTGGCTCCAGCCTGGACCAGTCCTGACTGTTGCAGGCATTTGGGAAGTGAACCAACAGATGAAAGATCTCTGTATGTCTCTCTAATTTACAAATAAATAAATGAAAAAAAAATTGTGGTATATTAATACAACAAAATATTTTTCAGCCATAAAAAAGTTAAGAAATTATGATTCAGGTTACATGGAAGAACCTCAAAAACATTTCAAGCAAAAGGAACCAGACACAAAAAGTCACATGTTGTATGGTTTCAGTTAGATGAAAAATCCCAAATATATAAATATACAGAGATAGGACAGACTGTTGATGGCCAGGGGCTAGGACAAGAAGTAAATGGGGAAGTGACCATTACAGTATGGGCTTTTCATCTAAGGTGATGAAAGCAAATAGATGCAAGAGTTGCATTACACTGTGAATGTACTAAAAATGCTGCTGAAGTATAAACTTTTTTTTTTATTTGTTCATTTGAAAAGCAGAGTTACAGAAAAAGAGGAGAGACACGGGCATTTTTCATATGCTGGTTCACTCCCCAAATGCCCACAATGGCCACGGTTGGGCCAGCCCAAAGCCCGGAGCTTCATCTGACTCTCCAATGGGGGAAGGGAACCAAGCATTTGGATCATCAACAGCTGCTTTCCCAGGAGTGTTAGCCAGGAGCTGGACTGGAAATGGAGCAGCTGGGAACTCTAACCAGCATCCATAGGAGATGCTGGCATTGCAGGTGGCAACTTAACCCACTATGCCACAGAGCTAGGACCTTGAAGTGTAAGCTTACATAGTTACATGTTATGTGAATTTCACCTTAATTGTTTACCAAAAGAAAGAATAGTGGGAATGTGGAAGAGAGCTTATGCAGTTCTAAAATAATTTTTAGTTGTGATGTTATTTTTGAAACCCGAAATAACATTAAATGTGGATTCAACTTAGGTTTATACCAAAGAGAAATGAAAACATGCACCCATACAAAAACTTGCTCACAAATATTTACAGCAACATTATTCACAATTGGCAAAACATAGACATGAAAATGGATAGGGCAGAGCTGGTACTGTGGTGTAGCGGATAAAACCACCACCTTTGACGCCAGCATCCATGTGCGCACTGGTTGGAGACACGACTGCTCCATTTCTGATCCAGCTTCCTGCTAAAGAAGCAGGGAAAGGAGCAGCAGATGGCCCAAGTGCTTGGACCCTGGCACCCACCTGAGAGAGCCAGCAGAAGCTCCATACTTCTGGCTTTGGCCAAGCCCAGCTTTAACCATTGAGGCCATCTGGGGAGTGAACCAGTGGATGGAAGAGCTCTCTGTAACTCTGCCTTTCAAATAAATAATTAATAATTTTTATGACAGAAAAGAAAGGAAAGAGAGGGAACGGAAGGGACGAGAAGGGAGGGGAGGGGAGGGGAGAGGAGGGGAGGGGAGTGGAGGGGAGTGGAGGGGAGGGGAGGGAAATGGGTGAGGTCTATCACAGATGAATGGGTAAAAAAAATATGGTCCGTCCACACAAAGAAGTAATATTCATAAAAAGGGATGAAGTTTTGATACATGATACATGGGTGAACCTTGAAAACAAAGTGAAAGAAGTCAGACAAAAAAGGTTGCATATTCTGATTCCATTTGTATGAAATGCTAGAATAGGCATACCCTAAGACAAAAAGCTTAACAGAGGTTATTAGAGGTTCAGTATAAGGCAGTTGGGACTGATTACTTAATGATAAGAAGTTGGTGATAAAAATGTTCTAGAATTAGAAAACAGCAGGGCTGGCACTGTGGCATAGTAGGTTAAGCTTCCACCTACGGCACCAGCGCCAGGATGCTGGTTCACGTCCTGGCTGCTCCTCTTCCAATCCAGCTCTCTGTTAACACGTACATAGCAGACCCAGAGGAAGCTCCTGGCTCCTGGCTTCAGACTGACCCAGCTCCAGCCACTGCAGCCATTTGGGGACTGAACTAGCAGATGGAAGACCCTTCTCTGTCTCTTCTCCCTCTAACTCTGCCTCTCAAATAAATAAGTAAATAAATATCTTAAAAAAAAAAAAAAGAAAGAAAAGAAAATGGCAATAGCTGCACAACACGATGAAAGAAATGCCACTGACTTTAAAATGGTTACTTTGGGGCAGGTATTTGGCATAATGGTTAAGAACCAATTGGGACGCCAGCATCCCCTATCAGAATGCCTATGTTCAAGTCACAGTTCTGCTCCTGACTCTAGCTTCCTGCTAAAGTACAGCCTGGGAGATGATGGCTTAAATCCTTGGGTCCCTGCCATCCACATGAGAGACTGAGATAGAGTTCCTACCTTTGACCTGGCCCAACCTTGAATGTTACAGCCATTTGGGGAGTGAACTAACAATGGAAAATATTGATTGATCTTTCTCTCTATCAAATAAATAAAAATAAATCTTATTTTAAAGTATTTCCCAAGATACCTGTTGTTTTTTTTTTTTTTTTTAAGATGGATTGACTGATTTGAAAAGCAAAGTTACAGAGAAGGACAGACAGACAGATCTCCCATCAGCTGGTTCACTCACTAATGGCCACGACCACTGGGGCTGGATGAGGCCAAAGCCAGGGGCATGAAACTCCATCTGGGTCTCCCACATGGGTAGCATGGGTCCAAGCATTTGGGCCCTCTTCCACTGCTCTCCCAGACAAATTAACAGGGATCTAGATCTGAAGTAGAGCAACTGGGACTTGAACTGGTGCACATATGGGACGCCCACATCAAAGGTAGTAGCTTAAACTGTTGTGCTACAACACTGGCCCCCCCAATGTAACTCTTTTCTTAAATCGAACATTCATTTCTGGTAAGAGAAATGGAAAGAACATTTCATTAACTCACAATTACATTTACAATAAGGTTTTTTTAGGAAATTAAGTCCTCATACTAAACAGAAGTTACATTGGGTTTAAAGTAGTAGCTAGATGTACAGATGACACTTGCCTTTCTGTTCAAGTATTTATATTTTGTTAACATTTATTGATTTATTTGAAAGGCACAGTGACAAACAGAGAGGGAAAGATAAAAAGATCTTCCATCAGCTGGTTTACTCCCCAAATGACCACAATGGGCAGGTTAGGTCCAGGCAGTCCAAAGTCAGAAGCCAGAACTCTATCCAGGTCTCCCACATGGGTGGCAGGGGCCCAAGTACCTGGGCCATCTTCTGCTGCCTTCCCAGGCTCATTAGCAGGAAGCTGGACCAGAACTAGAGAAGGCAAGACGTGAACAAGAACTCTGATATGTGATGCCAGCATTGCCAATGGTGACTTTTACAGCAAATTTACATGCAGACTTAAGAGAAACAAAGTATCAAATTTCCACTCTAATTTTATCCTTCATTTATGTACAAGACAAAAATCTACTAAAAACACATATATAATGAATATTGTTCCTAGTCTTCTGCAACACAGAATTCAGCAGAGAAGAGAGCAAATGCTTTGAAGGCAGATGGCTTTGGATGGAATACCACACCGTTTCTTGCACAACCACTTAAATCCCTCTAAGCTTCAATTTCCTAATGGGTAAACCTGAAATAATGACTCTGCCTAACAACTCACATCAGGTGTTCTGAGGATTAAATGAGGTAACACTTATTAAGCGCTTAGTGCAGACTCTGGCTGCTCAGCATATGGTACCCAATATATGTTAACTATGATAATTAATGACAGCAGCAAATACCAACATGCCATGCACTGTACTAATAAATTTTAAAAAGTTTTTAGATTAAGAAATGGAGCAAATACAGGAAGAGAATCTGATCTCAAATGGAGACCTGTCCAACTTCAAAGCCCACATCCATTCTGCCATCAATCCTAAAATGTCTATATAAGGTAATTCAATCATCTTTGTCACTCTTCCCAGAGGGAGAATCAACAAAATTACTTCATGTTTCCTGTATAAAAAAACCTCTGGGGGCTAGCACTGTGGCACAGTGGGTTAAAGCCCCAGTCTGCAGTGCCGGCATCCCATGTGGATGCTGGTTCAATTCCCAGCTGCTCCTCTTCCAAACCAGCTCTCTGCTATGGCCTGGGGAAACAGAAGAAGACAGCCCAACTGCTTGGGCCCCTGCACCCCTGTGGGAGACCTGGAAGAAGCTCCTGGCTCCTGACTTCAGATAGGCTCAGCTCTGACTGTTGCGGTCATTTGGGGAGTCAACCAGAAAAGGATGGAAGACCTCTCCCTCCCCCGCCCCCCCCCTCTCTCTTTGGCTCAACCTCTCTCTGGCTCAACCTCTCTCTGTAATTCTTTCAAACAAACAAATATAAATCTTAAAAAAAAAAAAAAAAAAAAAAAAAAAAAAAAAAAACTCTGGGGCCAGCGTTGTGGCATAGCAGGTAAAGCCACTGCCTGCAGTGCAGGCATCCCATATTTGCACCAGTTCGAGTTCCGTTGTTCCACTTCTGATCCAGCTCTCAACCATGGCCTGGGAAAGCAGTAGAAGATGGCCCAAATGCTTGGGCCCCTGCACCCACATGAGAGACGAAGAAGAAACTACTGGCTCCTGGCTTTAGATCAGTGCACCTCCAACTGCTGTGGCCAACTGGAGAGTGAACCAGAGGATGGAAGACCTCTCTCTCCCCGCCCCCTTCTCTCTCTGTTTAACTCTTTCAAATAAATAAATAAATCTTTAAATAAATAAAAAATAAAATCTCAATAAAGTTATATACAATACTAATCAAAGTTATTATTTTAGAAAACAAAGCTGGGGCCGGCACAGTGGCGTAGCGGGTAAAGCCTGAAGTGCGGCATCCCATTTGGGCGCCAGTTCGAGTCCCAGCTGCTCCATTTCCAATCCAGCTCTCTGCTATGGCCTGGGAAAGCAGTAGAAGATGGCCTAAGTCCTTGGGCCCCTGCACCCGCGCGGGAGACCCAGAGGAGGCTCCTGGCTCCAGATCGGCAGAGTTCCGGCCATTGCAGCCAACTGGGGAGTAAACCAGCGAATGGAAGACCTCTCCTGCTCTCTGCGTCTCCTATTCTCTCTGTGTAACTCTGACAAGGAAGGGAGGAAGGAAAGCTATCAATTTTAGAAAACTCTACCAACGGAAAAAGGAAGACCTTTCTCTCTGTCTCTCTCTCTCTCATTGTCTAACTCTGCCTGTCAAAAAAAATTTTAGAAAAGTCTGAGTTTGCAAAGACCCTTATGATTCAGTTTAATGGAGTTTAATTAATCTATGCTTTCTCACAGACAGTAGCAGCCAAAGTAAACAGGAACAGGTTAACATTAAACACAAAAATGGAAGTTCACAATAAAAATAAGAGATGGGGGGAGGGGGGGGTCAGCATTGTGGTATAGTGAATTAAGCCACTGCTTGTGATGCTGGCATATCATATCAGAGTGCCTGTTTAATTCCCAGCTGCTCTGCTTCCAATCCAGCTTCCTGCTAATGCATCTGAAAAGGCAGAGGAGGATACCACAAGTACTTGGGCCCCTGCCACCCTCATAAGAGACCTGGATGCAGCTCCTGGCTTCAGCCTAGCCCTAGGTATTGTGGCCATTTGTGGAATTAACCAGTGTATAGAAGATATCTCTGACTTTCTCCCTTTCTCTGTTGTTCTGCCTGTTTTGTTTGTTTGTTTTGAAAGGATAAGTTAGGGGGGTGGGGGGAGACAGAGTACAAGAGGCCTTCCATCTGCTGGTTTACTCCCCAAATGGCCACAACAGTCAGAGCTGGGCCAGGCCAAAGTCAGGAAGCAGGAGCGTCTTCCAGATATCCACATGGGTGCAGGGGCCCAAGCACTTGAGCCACCCTCCACTGCTTTCCCAGGCGCATCAGAAGTGGAACAGCTAGGACTCAAACCGGTACTCATGGGATGCTGGCACTGCAGACAGTGGCTTAACCCATTATTCCGAAGTGCTAGCCCTTGTTCTGCCTTTCAAAAACTATTTTAAAATAATAGAGAAAAATGTAATTTTCATCATTTAAACAGAAACTGAGATACTACAGAAAAAGGCACAGACCTTGCTCCCCTCTTTTAATGTCATCCATTCCTGACCCACTCTCCCAGCCTATTTATATACACATTTTCTAAAGAATTTTGGCTATTCATTTCTCATTTATTTGAAGGCAGAGAGACTAACACCAATATCCCATCTGCTGGTTCATTCCCTGAATGCACTCAATAGCCTGACCTGGGCCAGGTTGAAGTCAGAAGCTTTCAAACTCTATCTGGGTCTCACATGTAGGTGACAGGGATGCCAGTACCTGCTGTCTCCTACAGTGTGCAAAAGCAGGAAGACGAAACAGAAAGCAGAGCCACACCAGAATCCAGCCAATACAATATGGTATGAATGCAGACATCTCAAACAGCATCTCAACTGGTAGGCCAAACTCAGCCCCCTAATCATTCCATATTAAACTTTGTATTCTCCCAAAGTAGCAGACATTCCAAGCCTCAGGATCCCATATTATGCTCCTCTCAACCCAGGACATGCCGCCTTGTCTCAACTACTATTCCTATCTTACCAGTGCCTACACAGCACACAAACCCAAACAATAACTGAGGGGTGGCCACTTGGTGCAGCATCTAAGATGCTGCTCAGGCTGCCCAAATCCCATTCAGGACTGGGTTCAAGTCTTGACAATGGCTCCTAATTCCAGCTTCCTAGTAATGTATACTATGTGAGGCAGCAGACAATGGCTTAAGCAGTTGAGTCCCTGCCAACCACAGCAGGGACCCAGACTGAGTTCCTGGCTCCTGGCTTCAGTTTGATCCATCCCCTATTTGAGGACATTTAGGGAACAAACCAGCAAATAAGATCTCTCTCTGCCTTCCAAATAAGCAAAATAAACAAAAATTTTAAAAAACAAATAACCACAAGATAAGCTAATATGAACTGTCCCAGTTAAAGGTAACAATTTTCCAAACACAAAATTAAAATAGAGTGCTCTTCATTAAAGTCCAGAGTGACAGAGATGAAAAAGTCTCTGTCACTCTGCCTTTCAAATAAATAAGTAAATCCTGTTTTAAAAAGAACACTGGTAGGCCGGCGCCGCGGCTCACTAGGCTAATCCTCCGCCTAGCGGCGCCGGCACACCGGGTTCTAGTCCCGGTCGGGGCGCCGGATTCTGTCCCGGTTGCCCCTCTTCCAGGCCAGCCCTCTGCTGTGGCCAGGGAGTGCAGTGGAGGATGGCCCAGGTGCTTGGGCCCTGCACCCCATGGGAGACCAGGAAAAGCACCTGACTCCTGGCTCCTGCCATCGGATCAGCGCGGTGCGCCGGCCGCAGCGCGCCGGCCGCGGCGGCCATTGGAGGGTGAACCAACGGCAAAGGAAGACCTTTCTCTCTGTCTCTCTCTCTCACTGTCCACTCTGCCTGTCAAAAAAATAAAAAAAAATAAATAAAAAAAAAAAAAAAAAAAAAAAAAAAAGAACACTGGTGGGGGAGCCAGTGCTGTGGCACAGTGGATAAAGTCCCGGCCTGAAGCACCCACATCCCATATGGGTGCTGGTTCAAGACCCTGCTGCTCTACTTCCAATACAGCTCTCTGCTATGGCCTGGGAAAGCAACAGAAGATGGCCCGAGACCTTGGACCCCTACACCCGCGTGGGAGACCCAGAGGAAGCTCCTAGCTCCGGATCAGCTCAGCTATGGCTGTTGAGATCATTTGCGGAGTGAACCAGCAGATCTCTGTCTGTGTCTTTCAAATAAATAAATCTTAAAAAAAAAAAAAAAAAAAAAAAAAAAGAACACTGGTAGTTTTTCAAAATGCTAAACAGAGTCTAGATCCAGCAATAACACTCCAAGGTATAGTCCCAAGACCTAAAAACATATTCATTCAAAAAAGGATCATAGTAAGTAGCATAACTTTACATTCAAAAAAGGGTCATAGTAAGTAGCATTACTCATAACAGCTAAGCAGTGGAAACAAAGCCTATCAACTAATGAATAGATAACCAAATAGTAGCATATCAGCAAATTTATTTACTTGAAAGGCAGAATTACAGAGCAGGAGAAGCAGAGACAGACAGAAATACAGAAAGAGAAAGAGAGAGATCTTCCATCCCTGGTTCAGTCCCAAAATGGCTGCAATGGTCAGGGCTAAGCCGGGGTGAAGTCAAGAGCCATGAGTTTCTTCCAGGTCTCCACATGGTTGCAGGAGCCCAAGCACATGGGCTACCTTCCGCTGCTTTTCCAGGTGAATTAGCAGGAAACTGGATTGGAAGTTGAGCAGCTGGGACTGAAACCAGCACTCATATCGGAGGCCGGCACTGTAGATGGTAGCTTACCCACTAAATCACAGTGTTGACCCCACAGCACAAGTTATTATTTGGCAATAAAGTGGTATGATATATGTTATACATGCTATAACATAGATGAACCTAAAAACATTATGCTAAGTGAAATAAATCAGACATGAAAGATCATAGGGTTCTCTTAATACATATAAATAAAAGCCACTACCTTGGCTGATTTTACATTACGTGAATTTTCATTTTTACAGTGGAGTTACTGTGTTTTTTTGTTTTGTTTTGTTTTGTTTTTGACAGGCAGAGTGGAGAGTGAGAGAGAGAGACAGAGAGAAAGGTCTTCCTTTGCCGTTGGTTCACCCTCCAATAGCCGCCGCGGCTGGTGCGCTGCGGCCTGCGCACCGCGCTCATCCGAAGGCAGGAGCCAGGTGCTTCTCCTGGTCTCCCATGGGGTGCAGGGCCCAAGCACTTGGGCCATCCTCCACTGCACTCCCCGGCCACAGCAGAGAGGTGGCCTGGAAGAGGGGCAACCGGGACAGAATCTGGCGGCCCGACCGGGACTAGAACCCAGTGTGCCGGCGCCACAAGGCGGAGGATTAGCCTAGTGAGCTGCGGCGCGGGCTTCCAATTATAAGTTTTAAAAAGCACAATAACTCAGGCCGGCGCCGCCTTCTAGTCCCGGTCGGGCCGCCAGATTCTGTCCCGGTTGCCCCTCTTCCAGGCCAGCTCTCTGCTGTGGCCGGGGAGTGCAGTGGAGGATGGCCCAGGTGCTTGGGCCCTGCACCCCATGGGAGACCAGGAGAAGCACCTGGCTCCTGCCTTCGGATCAGCGCGGTGCGCCGGCCGCAGCGCACCAGCCGCGGCGGCCATTGGAGGGTGAACCAACGGCAAAGGAAGACCTTTCTCTCTGTCTCTCTCTCTCACTCTCCACTCTGCCTGTCAAAAAAAATAATAATAACAAAAATTAAAAAAATAAAAAAACCTTACAACTGAGGCAGAGCTGGTGCCGTGGCACAGTGGGTTAATCCTCTGCCTGCAGTGCTGGCATCCCATGTGGGCACTGGTTCTAGTCCCAGCTGCTCCTCTTCCAATCCAGCTCTCTGCTATGGCCTGGGATAGCAGTGGAGGATGGCTCAAGTCCTTGGGCCCCTGCACCCGCATGGGAGACCGGGAAGAAGCTCCTGGCTCCTGGCTTCAGATTGGCGCAGCTCCAGCTGTTGTGGCCACTTGGGGAGTGAACCAATGGAGGGAAAACTTCTCTCTGTCTCTTCCTCTCAGTGTCTGTAGCTTTACCTCTCAAATAAATAAATAAAGTCTTTTAAAAAAATTTATAATTGGGATGGACATTTGGTCCAGTGGGTAAGACTCCCACATCCATGTCACAGTGCATAGGTTCAATTCCCAGACTTGGGTCCTAATTCCAGCTTTCTTTTAAACGCAGAGACTGGGAGGCAGCCATGATCTGTCAAGGAGCTGGGTCCCTGAACATGCACATGTCCCTGGAGTCAGCCTGCCCAGCCCAGCATTTACAGTCATGTGGGAAGTAAACCAACAGACAAAAGCTCCTTCTATATCTCCTCTCTCTTCCTCTCTAATGAATCAGTAAAATTTTAAAGACATAAACTTTTTTAATTTGTAATTACATAAATAATATATTCAGTTTAGATATTATAAGATTTTTATTTAAAAGGTTAGCTGGTGGCAAGGACCCAAATACGTCTCGGGTACATTAGCAGGAAACTGGATCAGAAGCAGAGTAGCTGGGACTTGAACTGCCATTCCAATATGAGATGCCAGCAGTGCAAGCAGCAGCTTAATCCAATGTACCACAATGCCAGCCCTACAGTTTGGTTTTTGAAAGTTTACACTTGTGGCCAACGCTGTGGCATAGCCTCATGGCATAGCCATATGGGCGCCAGTTCGAGACCCAGCTGCTCCACTTCCGAATCAGCTCTCTGCTATGGCCTGAGAAAGCAGTGGAAAATGGCCCAAGTCCTTGGGTCCCTGCACCCACGTGGGAGACCCAAAGGAGGCTGCCGGCTTCGGATTGAACAGCTCCGGCCGTTGTAGCAAATTCGGGAGTGAACCAGTAGATGGAAGACCTCTCTCTCTGCCTCTCCTCTGTGTGTGTAACTCTGACTTTCAAGTAAATAAATCTTTTTTTTTTTTTTTTGACAGGCAAAGTGGATAGTGAGAGAGAGACAGAGAGAAAGGTCTTCCTTTGCCGTTGGTTCACCCTCCAATGGCCGCCGCGGCTGGCGCACTGCGGCCAGCGCACCGCGCTGATCCTATGGCAAGAGCCAGGTGCTTCTCCTGGTCTCCCATGGGGTGCAGGGCCCAAGCACTTGGGCCATCCTCCACTGCACTCCCTGGCCACAGCAAAGAGCTGGCCTGGAAGAGAGGCAACCGGGACAGAATCTGGCGCCCCGACCAGGACTAGAACTCGGTGTGCCAGCGCCGCTAGGTGGAGGATTAGCCTATTGAGCCGCGGTGCTGGCCCAAGTAAATAAATCTTAAAAAATAAATAAGTAAAATAAAAGTTCACATTTTAGGGCCGTACTGTATGTAGCGCAGCAGGTTAAGCTATTGCTCACAATGCAGACATCCCATATGGACGACAGTTTAAGTCTGTCTGATCCATTTCCGATCCAATGCTCTGCTATGGCCTGGGAAAACAGCAGAAGATGGTCCAAGTCCTTGGTCCCCTGCACTGGAGTGAGAGACCTGGAAAATGCTCCTGGCTCCTGGCTTCAGATCAGTCCAGCTCTGGCCGTTGCAGCCATTTGAGGAGTGAACCAGTAGATGGAAGACCTCTCTTTCTCTCTCTCTGCCCCTCTTTGTAACTCTCCCTCTCAAATAAATAAATAAATAAATAAACCTTTGTTAACAAAACTGTATGATCCTACTTATTGGAACTACTTAGAATAGTCAAATTCATAGACAGAAAGTAGAATGGTAGTTTCTCACAGTTTGGGGATGGGAAGTTGCTTTACTGGTACAGCTTTAAATTTTGCAATATGGAGAGCTCTAGAACTGGATGCACAAAAATGTGCATGTAATTAACACAATCAAACTGCTCACCTAGAAATGGTTAAGAGGATAAATTTTCTGTCATAGGTACTTGACCATAATTTAAAATAACAGTAGAGGGCCGGCTCACTAGGCTAATCCTCCGCCTTGCGGCGCCGGCATACCGGGTTCTAGTCCCGGTCGGGCCGCCAGATTCTGTCCCAGTTGCCCCTCTTCCAGGCCAGCTCTCTGCTGTGGCCAGGGAGTGCAGTGGAGGATGGCCCAGGTGCTTGGGCCCTGCACCCCATGGGAGACCAGGAAAAGTACCTGGCTCCTGCCATCGGATCAGCGCAGTGCACAGGCCGCAGCGCACCAGCCACGGCGGCCATTGGAGGGTGAACCAACGGCAAAAGGAAGACCTTTCTCTCTGTCTCTCTCTCACTATCCACTTTGCCTGTCAAAAAAAAAAAAAAAAAATTATAATAACCACAGTAGAGATAGTCTCTTGGGGCTGGGGCTGGGGCTGGGGCGTAATAGGTTGACTCCTCCTGTGCACAGGCATCCCATATCACATTCCATATTGGCACCGGTTTGTGTCCCAGCTGCTCCTCTTCCAATCCAGCTGTTTATAGACCAGGAGAGCAGTGGAAGATGGCCCAAGTGCTGGGTTCCCTGCACCCACATGGGAGTCCAGGAAGAAGCTCCTGGCTCCTGGATTCAGATTGGCCCAGCTCTGAACACTGCAGTCATTTGGGGAGTGACCCAGCAGATGAAAGACCTCTCTCTCTGTAACTCTGCCTCTCAAAATAATAAATAAAATATTTTAAAACAAACAAAAAAGACCTTCCCTTGAAATAGGTACACTCAGATATTATTAGGCGTATAAAGAAATACACTCCTTTAGTGGGGAATTTGACTATATTTTTCAAAATTATATAGGTATTTAATTTTAAAAAAAGATGTAATTATTTATTATTAGAAAGGCAGAATGACAGCAAGAGAAGGAAAGACAAAGAGACAGAGATCTTCCATTGGCTGTTACACTCCCCAAATGGCTGCATCAGCCAGGTCTGGGCCAGGATGAAGCCAGGAGCCAGGAATTTCATCTGGGTCTCCCACCTGGGTGGCAGGGGTTCTAGAACTTGGCCCATCTTCTACTACTTTCCCAAGAGCATTAGCAGGAAGCTAGATTGGAAGATGAGTAGCCAGGGCTTAAACGGGCATAACAATAAGGGAACTTGTATTGCAGGTGGAGGTTTAACCTGTTGCACCATGACACTGGCCCCTTTAGATGCATGTAATTTTAACCCACAATTCCATTCCTGCAGATTTATCCCACAGATGTATTTGCATACATTCAAAATCACTGATATGCATAGCTGTTTACTTTCAGAACATGTGGATGGAAAATATCTGTACAGAAAAAAAAGGTGCTTGAAGTTGTTCATGGAAAATTCACAGTATCTTTTAATTCCATCTTCCTGTGAAATTTCAAGTACAAACCCCCTTGTACTATCCAAATATTACAAAAGAACAAGAAGGGCTGGCATTATAGTGTAGTGGGTAAAGCTGCCACCTGTGATGCTGGCATCCCATATGGACGCTGGTTCAGGTCCCAGCTGCTCAACTTTTTAAAATTTTATTTATTTATTTTAGAAATAGAGTTATAAGGCCGGCGCCGTGGCTCAATAGGCTAATCCTCCACCTTGCGGCGCCGGCACACCGGGTTCTAGTCCCGGTCGGGGCGCCGGATTCTGTCCTGGTTGCTCCTCTTTCAGACCAGCTCTCTGCTATGGCCAGGGAGTGCAGTGGAGGATGGCCCAGGTGCTTGGGCCCTGCACCCCATGGGAGACCAGGAAAAGCACCTGGATCCTGGCTCCTGCCATCGGATCAGCGCGGTGCACCGGCTGCAGCGGCGGCCATTGGAGGGTGAACCAACGGCAAAGGAAGACCTTTCTCTCTGTCTCTCTCTCTCACTGTCCACTCTGCCTGTCAAAAATAAAAAAAAAATAAATTTAAAAAAAAAAAAAAAAAGAAATAGAGTTATAGACAGTGAGAGGGAGAGACAAAGGTCTTCTATTCACTGGTTCACTCCCCATGTGACCACAATGGCGGGAGCTGCACCGATCTGAAACCAGGAGCCAGGAGCCAAGAGCCAGGAACTTCTTCAGGGTCTCCCACATAGATGCAGGGACCCAAGCATCTGGGCCATCTGCCACTGCTTTCCCAGGCCATAGCAGAGAGCTGGATCAGAAGAGATGCAGTCAGGACTAGAACTAGTGGCCATGGGATGCCAGCACCACAGGCAGGGATTAACCTGCTGAGCCACAGTACTGGCCCTAGCTGCTCCACTTCTGATCCAGCTCCACACTAATGCACCTGGGAAACTAGCAGAGGATGTCTCCTGGCTTTAGGCTCCAGTCTGGCCCAGCCCTGGTTGTTAAGGCCATTTGGAGAGTAATACAGCACATAGAAGACCTCTCTTTGTCTCTTTTTCTCTCTTTCTCTATTTCTGCCTTTCAAATAAATAAAATGAATCTTATACTATTAAATAAAGAGGGAGGGGGAACAGCATTGTGGTATAGTAGGTTAAGCCTGCTCCTGGCTTCAGCCCAGCCTAGCCCCAGCTGCTGAGGCCGTTTGGGGAGTGAACCAGCGGACGGAAAATCTTTGTCTTCCTTTCTCCCTCTCTCAAATAAGTAAATCTTTTTTTACGAGATGAAAAAGGAAGATAAAGTGTACAATCTTCCACCTTTGACATTGAAAAGGTAGTAAGAGAGGAATATACGGCTGGGTGGGGCGAAGTGAGAAGACACAGCACAAAGGTTGCTTCACCAGTAAACTGTTTATATTACATTTCTGAATCATCTACCTACACAGATTCATTTCAGAAGAAAAAAAAAGGTTCATTGATTCAGCTTAAAAGCAAAACTGGTTATTTTATATACCTAATCTTTCTTCTTTAATTAAAACTTTCTTTTTTTTTTTTTGGCAGGCAAAGTGGACAGTGAGAGAGAGAGACAGAGAGAAAGGTCTTCCTTTGCCCTTGGTTCACCCTCCAATGGCCGCCGCGGCCGGCGCACTGCGGCCGGCGCACCGCGCTGATCCGATGGCAGGAGCCAGGTGCTTCTCCTGGTCTCCCATGGGGTGCAGGGCCCAAGCACTTGGGCCATCCTCCACTGCACTCCCTGGCCACAGCAGAGAGCTGGCCTGGAAGAGGGGCAACTGGGACAGAATCTGGCGCCCCGACCGGGACTAGAACCCGGTATGCCGGCGCCACAAGGCGGAGGATTAGCCTAGTGAGCCGTGGCGCCAGCCAAAACTTTGTTTCTTTGTGGGTGATTCTGGTGACCAGCTCTCTACAAGATTCCCAATGACGAAAACCCCCAATGATGCTAACCTCATGCCCTCACTGCCCTGTGTACTTTCCTTACCTGGTTTATGTCAACAATCAAACACTTTATAAAAAAGTACTGCAGGGGCCGGCTCTGTGGCTCAGTGGGTTTACGCCCTAGGCTGAAGTGCCGGTTTGAGACCCATATGGACAGTAAACCAGCAGATAGAAGATTTCTGTCCATCCCTCACTACTAGTTACTAGGCCTCATTAATGCTTTCAGAGTTGTGGGGCAAATGCTAGACTCATACACTATTTACAACTGTGTAATGTGATACAACCCTTTTGGAAAACCATCCACATAGAGGTGTCTCAAGAATCAAAGCACCAACACAGTAACACATTTGCCCCAAAGTTCTGTTTAAAAAATACTTTGAGGGCTGGCACCCATGGATCACTTGGTTAATCCTCCACCTGCGGCGCTGGCATCCTATATGGATGGGCACCGGGTTCTAGTCCCGATTGCTCCTCTTCCGGTCCAGCTCTCTGCTGTGGGCCAGGAAGGCAGTGGAGGATGGCCCAAGTGCTTGGGCCCTACACCTGCATGGGAGACCAGGAGGAAAACACCTGGCTCTTGGATCGGCGCAGCACACTGGCCATAGCAGCCATTTGGGGGTGAATCAACGGAAGGAAAACCTTTCTCTCTTTCTCTCTCTCACTGTCTAACTGTCGAAAAAAAAAAAAGTACTTTAGGAGATGGCCATTTGGCACAGGATTTAAACTGCTACTTATACACCTGCATCCTATCAAAGTGCTTGGGTTCAAACCCCAGTTCTGCTCTCCATTCCAACTTTCAGCTAACGTGCACCCTGGAAGGCAGCTGGTGATGGCTCAAGTATTAAGGTCACTGACACCATGCAGAAGACTTAGATAGAGGGGCCAGCGCTGTAGTGTAGCGGGTAAACCCACTGCCTGCAGTGCCAGCATCCCATAAGGGTGCCAGTTCAAGTCCCAGCTGCTCCACTTACAATCCAGCTCTCTGCTATGGCCTGGAAAAGCAGTAAAAGATGGCCCAAGTCCTTGGGCTCCTAAACCCACATGGGAGACCCAGAAGAAGCTCCTAGCTTTGATTGGCTCAGCACCATCCATCGTGGCCATTTGGGGAGTGAATCAGCAGATGGAAGACCTCTCTCTCTCTCTGCCTCTGCCTCTCTGTAACTCTGCCTTTCAAATACATAAATGAATCTTTTTAAAAAAAAAAAAATAGCAAATAGGAGGCCAGAGCTGCAGCGCAGAGGGTAACGCCACCACCTGCAGTGCCAGCATCCCATATAGGTGCCGGGTCAAGTCCTGGCTGCTCCACTTCTGATCCAGCTCTCTGCTATGGCCTGGGGAAGCAGCAGAAGATGGCCCAAGTCCTTGGGCTCCTGCATCCATGAGGGAGACCCAGAAGAAGCTCCTGGCTTTGGACAGGTGCAGTTCCGGGTATTGTGGCCACTCGGAGAGTGAACCGGAGGAAGGAAGACCTCTCTCTCTGTCTCTGCCTCTCCTTCTCTCTGTAACTCTGCCTTTAAAATAAATAAATTAATCTTTAAAAAATAGTAAGTAAATAAAAAAAAAAAAAAAAACTAGATAGAGTCCCTGGTTCTTAGCTTCAGCCTCAGGCAGCCCTCAGATATTAGAGGTATTTGGGGAATAAAATAGCATATGGAAGATGTCTGCCATAATCTATGCCTCCTTTTAAAATAAAATGAAAATAAAATAAAAAAGATTGAATGCATTTTCTAGTGAGCCAACTGCAACGCTAAAGAAATGTCTTTGGTATATACAACTGCTATAAATTGTTGATTTAAAAATAAAAGGAGGGCAGGGCCAGCATTGTGGCATAGCAGGTTAAGCCTCTGCCTACACTGCTGGCATCCCATATGAGCACCAGTTCAAGTCCCAGATGCTCCATTTCAGATCTGGCTCCCTGCTAATGTGCCTGGGAAAGCAGCAGCAGACATCCCAAGTGCTTGGGGCCCTGCCACCCATGTGGAAGACCCAGAGTTCCAGGATCTTCAGCCTGGCCCAGCCCTGACCATTGTGGCCATTTGAGGAGTGAACCATCAGATGGAACATGTCTCTGTCTCTCTCACTCTCTCTCTCTCTAATTCTGCCTTCCAAATAAATGATTCTCTAAAAAATTTAAAAATAAATAAAAGAAGGGGCCAGCAAGATGGTACATATAGCAGGTTAAGCTGCTGCTTGATGCGCCAGCATTCTATATTGGAGCTCCACTTCCCATCCAGCTCCCTGCTAACACACCTGGGAAAGCAGTGGAAGAGAGGGTCCAAGCACTCATGGGAGACTCAGATGGAGTTGATGGCTCCTAGTGTGGCCTAGCCCCAGCCATTTTGGTCATTTGGAGAATTAACCTGTGGATGGAAAATCTGTCCATCTGTGTGTCTTTCTCTCTCTCTCTGCCTTTCAAATAAATACATCAAAAAAAAAAGTTTTAGAGAACTGGCTTGGGATATAAAATTCTAATTACAATTAGCATACTATTACTGGGTATAGACAGAACTTCTACATTGCCTTCTTCCACCAGGGAACCCTAAAAGCACTAATTACAGGATCAAGAGAAATTAGAAATGACACAGGGAATACATCCTCATAAGATACAAAGAAAGACTACCTTCCAACCCTTCCTGGTATATGAGGGGATATCATATAACCAGTAATTATTTTTAATTTAATCTAATGTGTAAATACAATGTCCCTCTTCCAAAAACACTTTTTATCCTTCCAGCAATCTTTAAAAGAGTACTCTGAAGTTTTATATAAGGTCACTGGAGATGTCAAAAGAACTTCAGAAGCCTTAATAAAGTAATTGCACCTAATAACAGCCACAAACATTAAGATCTGTTCCAATTTATTTAGGGGCAAATCACATGTGTTCCCTAAAAATATAAAAATATAAAATATAAAAATATAAAAATAATGGTTTCCTAAAAATTATCTAAGAAATGGAAACAATATATTTTTAAAGAATATTTTAAAATCATGATTTGTACAGTCATTAAGAGAAAGGCAAAACAGAACAGGTGTTTGGCCTGCTGGTTAAGCCACTAGTTAGGATGCTTGTTCATATCCAATTATGGATCCAGCTCCTGATTCCCGCTTCCTGCTAATTCACACAATGAGAGGCAACAAGCAACAGCTCAACTTGTCGGATCCCTGCCACCCATGTGGACTGAGTTCCTGGCTCCCAGCTTTATCCTGGCCCAGCTCTGGCTATTTCATTCAAGTGCTTGGGTCCCTTTACCCACGTGGGAGACCCAGAGGAAGCTCCTGGCTCCGGATCAGTGCAGTTCCAGTCGTTGAGGCCATCTGGGGAATGAACCAGAGGATGGATGACCTCTCTCCCTCTGCCTCTCCTTCTCTCCCTGTGCAACTCTTTCATAGAAATAAATATTTAACAAAGAAAAAAAAATTGTGCACCCTTAGAGACAGCAAGTTATGGTGATCCAGGCAGGAACCCTGGATGGAATTCACAACTCTAGGTTTTGGCCTGGCCCAGCCCGGGCTGTTTGAAGGGCATGAACCAGCAGATGGAAACTTTCCTTCAAATAAATTTTTAAAAGGAAAAAATTAGATAATATGAATATATAAATAACTCTCAAAACTCAACAATAATTTTTTAAAAATCAAATAATCCAATTACAAAATGGGCTAAGACAAAATAAAGGGGCCAGCACTATGGCGTAGTAGGTTAAGCCTCAGTCTCCCATATGGGCGCCAGTTCAAGTCCCAGCTGCTCCATTTCCAATCCAGCTCCCTGCTAATGCGCCTGGAAAAGAAGCAGAAGATGGCTCAAGTACCTGGGTAACTGCCACCCACATGAGAGACCCAGAAGAAGCTCCTGGCTTTAGCCTGGCCCAGCCCCAGCTGCTGCGACTATTGAGGAAGTAAACCAGCAGATGGAAGATCTTTCTCTGTCTCTCCCTCTCTCCAACTCTCTCTGCCTTTCAAGTAAATAAATAAATCTTAAAAAAAAAAATGTAAATGATACAGTGTAGAAAGCAGACTGGTAGACTAAACATGCCACTACCACACAATCCAGCAATTGTTCTGCTGAGCATTTATCCCAGAGAGGTGAAAACTTAGCTCCACAAAAAGTCCTATACATAAATACTCAGAGCACTTTGATAATCAAAGCTACAATCAACCCAGATATTCTGTAACAGTCTGAACAGACTGAATAAACTAGGGTATATTCATAACATAAATATTTAGTAATAAAAGGGAATAAACTACTGATATACTCAAAAACTTGGAGTACTTTCCAAAGAATTATGCTAAGTGAAAAAATCCAATCCTAACAGGCTACATACTGTATAATTCACTTAAGAAACATTTGTTAAATGACAAGATTTTAGACACAAAGAACATATTAGTAGCTTGCAGAGGTTAGAGAAGGATGGTTGCCAAGAAGGTGGGTGTGGTTATAAAAGGGCAACAGAAAAACCAAAGTAGGGAATCTTAAGGTGTTAGAATTTAACTGTGTCCAGTAACCTAACTGTGGATCTACTTAAATATACAGGTGATAAAACATGAAGAACTTAATACCAATCAGTACCAGTAAAAGTGGGTACATGTGGACACCTGAAACACGTCCTTATAAAAATACAGGTTTCAGGGCCAGGGATGTGGGGCAGAGGGTTAAGCCACTGCCTGTGATGCCAGCATCCTATATTGAGAGCTGCATCCTATATGGAGTCCCAGAAGCTCTGCTTCCAATCCAACTCCACTGCTAATGTACCTGGGACAGCAGAAGATAGCCCAAATACATGGGCCCTGCCACCCACATGGGAGACCTAGATAGAGTTCCTAGATCCTGGTTTTGGCCTGCTCCAGCCCTGCCCCAGACAGTGCAGCCATTTATGGACTGAACAAGTAGATGGAAGATTTCTTTATCTTTTCCTCTGTCATTCTTTCAAGTAAGTAAAGTAAATGTTTTTTAAAAAGATTTATTTTTTAATAGGCAGAGGTACAGCAAGAGAGGGAGAGATACAGATGTCTTCCATCTGCTGGTTCACTCCCCAGATGGCCACAACAGCTGGGATTGGGCCAGAAGCCAGGATCATCTTCTGGGTCTCCCACACGATTGGCAGGGGCCCAAGAACTTGGACTATCTTCCAATGTTTTCCCAGGACATTAGCAGGGAGCTGGAACGGAAGTGGGGCAACAGGACAGCACTGGCACCTGCTAAGCCACAATGCCAGCCACAGTAAAATAAATCTTTAAAAAAAAAATCAAGATTAGCTACACGCTCATATGAAAAGTCCTTAACATATTAATCAAAAGAAAAAAGTATACACACAGCCAGTGCCGTGGCTCACTTGGCTAATCCTCCGCCTGTGGCGCCGGCACCCCAGATTCTAGCCCCAGTAGGGGCGCCGGATTCTGTCCCGGTTGCTCCTCTTCCAGTCCAGCTCTCTGTTGTGGCCCGGGAAGGCAGTGAAGGATGGCCCAAGTCCTTGGGCCATGCACCCGCATGGGAGACCAGGAGGAAGCTCCTGGCTCCTAGCTCGGATTGGCGCAGCGCCGGCCGCAGCGGCCATTTGAGGAGTGAACCAACAGAAGAAGACCTTTCTCTCTACCTCTAACTCTGCCTGTCAAAAAAAAAAAGTTTACACACAGAAAATTTCCAATAGAATATTAAGAGTATAAATGAGGGAGCATATAACGAGTAAAGTACACAGGCTTCTATATTCCATTTATAAGCTTGATTATTCTAATTTTTAAAAAATTGTGGGGGGCCGGCGCCGCAGCTCAATAGGCTAAGTCTCCGCCTGCGGCGCTGGTAGCCCAGGATCTGTCCCAGTTGCACCTCTTCCAGTCCAGCTCTCTGCTGTGGCCTGGGAAGGCAGTGGAGGGTGGCCCAGGTCCTCGTGTCCTGCACCCGCATGGGAGACGAGGAGAAGCACCTGGCTCCTGGCTTCGAATCAGCACGGTGCACTGGCCGCAGCGGCCATTGGGGGGTGAACCAACGGAAAAGGAAGACCTTTCTCTCTGTCTCTTTCTCACTGTCCAACTCTGCCTGTCCAAAAAAAAAAAAAAAAAAAAAAGTGGGGCCAGAGCTGTGCTGTAGTGAGTTAAGCTGCCATCTGCAGTGTCAGTATTCTATACGGACTCCAGTTCATGTCCCAGATGCTCCACTTCCCATCCAGCTCCCTGCTAATGCACCTGGAAAAGCAGCAGAAGATGGCACAAATGATTGGGCCCCTGCACTGAGGCTCCCAATTTCTGGCTTTGGGCTGGCCCAGCTCTGGCAGTTGCAGTCATCTGGGGAATGAACCAGAAGGTCCAAGATCTGTCTCTCCCTCTCTAATTCTAACTTCCAAATAACTAAATGAATCTTTAAAATCAACCCTACCACCAGAAAAGGGGCAGGGTCTCCTTTCAATTGGGTCCCCTAAAAATCAAGGGGTAGCAATGAAATAATTAAATTTATGACAGGGGCAGATATCTGATCTAGCCATTAAGATGTTCCATGGGGCCAGCGCTGTGGCACAGCAGGTTAAAGCCCTGGCCTGAAGCACCAGCATCCCATATGGGCTCCAGTTCTAGTTCTGGCTGCTCCTCTTCTGATCCAGCTCTCTGCTGTGGCATGGGAAAGCAGAAGATGGCCCAAGTCCTTGAGCCACTGCACCCACGTGTGAGACGTGGAGAAAGCTCCTGGCTCCTGGCTTCAGATCGGCGTAGCTCCAGCCGTTGCAGCCATCTGGGGAGTGAACCAGTGGATGGAAGACCTCTCTCTCTCTGGCTCTACCTCTCTCTGTAACTCTTTCAAATAAATAAAATAAATATTTAAAAAAATAATAAAAGGGGGGCCAGCGCCGCGGCTCAATAGGCTAATCCTCCGCCTAGCGGCGCCGGCACACCGGGTTCTAGTCCCGGTCGGGGCGCCGGATTCTGTCCCGGTTGCCCCTCTTCCAGGCCAGCCCTCTGCTGTGGCCAGGGAGTGCAGTGGAGGATGGCCCAGGTGCTTGGGCCCTGCACCCCATGGGAGACCAGGAAAAGCACCTGGCTCCTGGCTCCTGCCATTGGATCAGCGCGGTGCGCCGGCCGCAGCGCGCCGGCCGCGGCGGCCATTGGAGGGTGAACCAACGGCAAAGGAAGACCTTTCTCTCTGTCTCTCTCTCTCACTGTCCACTCTGCCTATCAAAAAATTAAAAAAAAAAAAAATAATAATAATAATAATAAAAGGGGGCCAGCACCATGGCGCAGTAGTTAATCCTCCACCTGCGGCACCGGCATCCCATATGAGCGCTGGTTCTATTCCTAGCTGCTCCTCTTCCAATCCAGCTCTCTGCTATGGCAGAAGATGGCCCAAGTCCTTGGGACCCTGTACTCACATGGGAGATCTGGAGGAAGCTCCTGGCTTCTGGCTTCTGGCTTCAGATCGGCGCAGCTCCGGCTGTTGCGGCCATTTGGGGAGTGAACCAACAGAAGGAAGACATTTCTGTCTCTCCCTCTGTAACTCTACCTCTCAAATAAATAAATAAAATCTTAAAAAAAAAAAAAAAATCTCGATGTCTCCTACTGAGTACCTGAATTCAATGCTTCCAGTTCTTGACACCAGCTTTCCTGCTAATGCAGAATCTTGGAGGCAGTGGCAATGGCTCACCTAACTGGGTTCCTGTAACCCTCGTAGAAGACCTGAATGGTTTTCCTAGCTCCCTAGCCCTCTGGGGAATGAACCAACAGATCAGCACAGTCTCTCAAATAAGTAACTTTTTAAAAAGCCACTTGGAAAAAATAAATAAATAAGTAAGCTCTTGGGACTCCCCCATCCCACATCAGAGTATCTGATTTGGAGTCCTGGCTCCACTGCCAACTTGAGCTTCCTGCTAATGTATATCCTGGAAGGCAGCAAATTATAGCTCAAGTACTTGGGTCCCTGCCACCCACCTGGGAGAACCACACGGAGTTCTGGGCTCCCAGCCTGGCCCAACCCTGGCTATTGCAGGCATTTAGGGAGTGAATCAAGAGATGGAAGATTTTTGTGTATGTCTGTCTTTCAAGTAAACAAACAAACAAAAAATTGGCTTTAATTACTATGAATCTATGACAAAGGAAAAACAGCAAAAAAGCAACAATGTACTATAGCTATATTACTTAACAGCAGGGGTACAGAAAACTATTGATTCAATTACAAAAATAATTATGATTACCAAATAATGGTGCAAATCCTCCTGATTATTAAACAATCGAAACAATCAACAGTAGTTAATGTCATCTTACCAATCAATGAGAGAGTATGGAAAAATAGAGGGAAGAAAAAACACACTTCTCAAAATTCACAACATACATATGGTTTCTAATGGTACATATGGCTCTTGACACACAATAATTGGCCTCACTTACTGAGCACCTACTTCAGGACCTGCACTGTGCTAGCTGCTTCATATTCATTATGTTGCTACAATGCATTCTCAACAAGCCTGCAAGAAAGGTAACATACGAGGAAATGGGTGTCTCCTGTGATTAACGGACTTCTCCAACTCCAAAAGGTAGGGCAGTATACAGAGATCTGTCCAGTGCTACAGTCACTATGATTTAACATCTTTAATGGACGTTGAGCATGAAGAGAAAAATGGGTGCTTCAAATTTTAGGGAGTTTAAATTAGAAAGTCTTAAACTGAGTTCACAGGGAAATGAAGTCAAAATCTCTGAAGTTTTGAAATTTGCTACATTGACAGCTGACAGTCTATTCATTACCTTCCTCCCTAAAATTTATCTTTTTCAATTATAACAACATTGTTCATTCATTCATTCAATAAATAGGTATGCAAAACAACAAGGCATCATGGTATACAATGTTAAGATAAATGGATGAACCAGACGAGGAAAATAACAGCAAAGCCAGGGGACAATGTGGAGCAAAGGAGCTCACCATTCAGGGAGCAGGTGTCTGGCCCAGGGCTATGATGCCCACAGCGCACACTGAGTGTCTGGGTTCAATTCTCAGCTCTGGCACCTCAATGTAGACTTTGCACAAAAGAGATGATGGCTCAGTAATTGGGTCCCTGACACCCACATGGAAAACCTAGACTGACTTCCTGACTCCTGTCTTCAGCTCCCAGGCCCGTAAAGGAGGTGTGGAGTGAATCTGTGCATGGGAAAATTATCCAAGTCTCTCACTCTTTCTCTGCTTGTCTAATTAAACAGCTCAGTTTAGCTAAACCCAGGGGGGTTCACAAAGCATATAGCTTGAGATTTCAAAAGGTCAGGGGGAAGGCATTGTGGCATAGCAGGTTAAGCCAATGCTTGAGATGCCTGTATCTCATTATCAGACTGCTATGTCTAGCCCTGGCTCCTCCACTTCTGATTCAGCTTCCTAGTAATACAGCTGGAAGGCAGCGGATGATGGCCCACGTACTCGCACCCCTGCTCCCATGTGAGAGACTGGGATGGAGTTCCTGGCTTCGACCTGGCCCAGCCCTGGCTGTCATGGACATTTGGAGAGTGAACCAGTAGATATATGATCTGTGTCTTCTTTTGCCACTCTGCCTACCAAATAAATAAACCTTAAAAAAAAAAAAAGTCAGGAACGGTTCCTACCTAAGAGGAACTGAATTTGGTCTTTGTCAGAAAAAATGGGGAGGAGTTTGGCACAAAAGATAAAGCAAAGCAACAGAGAAAGAGATCTTCCGTCCATGGCTTCGCTCCTCAAATGCATGCAATAGCCAAGACTGGGCCAGACCAAAACCAGGAGCCCAGAATTCCATCTGGGTACCCACATGGGTGGCAGGGGTCCAAGCTCTTGAGCCATCCTCTGCTGCCTCCCAGGATGCATTAGCAGGAAGCTGAATGGGAAGCAGAAGATCCTGGACTTGAACCAGGGTGCCAATATAGGCTGCAGGTGCCCCAAATGGCAGCTTAACCAACTGCGCACAATGCCTGCCCCTGAAGAAAAAGCTTTAAGCAACGACCTGATATTTCTCATTTTGGCAGCAGGAAGTAATCTTATATTGGATAGGAAGGCAAAAAAAAAAAACAAACACAAAATGAAGACCAGTGACAAAGACCCTGTAAGAAGAATGTGAATGAAGAAAAAGAAAGGCTGACAGAATCTGCATAATTTAGCAATAGCATAAAAATTCCACTCTAGGGGTTGATGTTGCAGGCGCATAGCAGGCTAAACCGCTGCCTATAATCCTGACATCCCATATGAACACCAGTTCAAGTCCCAGATGCTCCACTTCCGATTCAGCTCCCTGCTAATGTGCCTAGGAAAGCAGAAGATGACCCAAGTATTTTGACCCCTGCCACCCAGGTAGGAGACCCTGATGGAATTCCAGGATACGCTTTGGCCTGGCCCAGCCCTGGATGCAGCAGTCATTTGGGAAATGAACCAGTGAACAGAAGATCTCTCTGTAACTCTTCTTCTCAAATAAATGAAATCTCAAAAAAAAAAAAAAAAAACCACCTCTATACATGAGGGCATATAGACCTATCATTACACCTTTATTTCCTGACAACTCCATTCTACCCAGATTCCTATCAAAGAATTCCTGGCCACTTGGATATGCTATTTCCTCTCACTGACATGTCTGCTAAAATTATAAATAATCATCCTTGGCCTATGCCGCGGCTCACTAGGCTAGTCCTCCACCTGAGGCGCCGGTACTCCAGGTTCTAGTCCTGGCTGGCGTGCCAGTTCTGTCCTGGTTGCTCCTCTTCCAGTCCAGCTCTCTGCCATGGCCCGGGAAGGCAGTGGAGGATGGCCTAATTCCTTGGGCGCCTGCACCTGCATGGGAGACCAGGAGGAAGCACCTGTTTCCTGGCTTTGGATCAGCACAGCTCTGGCCGTTGCGGTCATTTGGGGGGTGAACCAACAGAAGACCTTTCTCTCTGTCTCTCTCTAACTCTGCCTGTCAAAAAATAATAAACAAAATAAAATAATCATCTGTGGAACTCTTTCTGACTATTCCAGGCATGTCTTTGGGAACACCTACCAATCACATCACTTAGGACTCTGAATTGTCTTTGTTCCTACTTGTCTTTGCCACACAGTGAAGTTTCTCAAAAGCACAGCCTCTTTTTGCTTCTACTAGCAGTACCTGGCAGAGGCGGCACTCAAATCTGTTTTAATCACATAAATGAGTAAGTGACTACAAGGTTTCTGGCCTTGAGATAAATAGGATGATGTCATCATTAACACAGAAGGAATGTACAGCGGATGGTGTTGTGGCGTAGTGGTTGGAGCCACCACCCGCAGTGCCAGCATCCCATATTCGAAACCAGCTGGAGTCCTAGCTGCTCCACATCCGATCCAGCTCTCTGCTATGGTCTGGGAAGGTAGTGGAAGACAGCTCAAGTGCTTGGGCCCCTGCACCTGCATGTGGGACCAGAAGGAAGCTCTTGGCTCCTGGCTTCGGATCAAGCCTAGCTCTGGCAGTTGTGGCCATTTGGGGAGTAAACCAGTAGATGGAGGATTTCTTTCTCTCTGCCTCTGCCTCTCTGTAACTGCCTATCAAATAAATAGATAAATATTAAAAAACAGAAATGTATACTTGCCAATAAAAAAGATGGGTTCAAGATGGAAATACTACATTTTTAACTGACTATGATATGAGGCATAAGAGCAATTCAATTGGTGATTCAAATTTCTGGGTCTGATGCTCAGAAATCTGGTCAGAGAAAGAGAACCATTTCACAAAGCTACATAGTAAAGTGAATTAATGAAAGTAGAGGAGGCCGGCTCAATAGGCTAATCCTCCACCTAGAGGCACCGGCACACCGGTTCTAGTCCCGGTCGGGGTGCCGGATTCTTTCCTAGTTGCCCCTCTTCCAGGCCAGCTCTCTGCTGTGGCCCGGGAAGGCAGTGGAGGATGGCCAAGTACTTGGGCCCTGCACCCCATGGGAGACCAGGAGAAGCACCTGGCTCCTGCCTTTGGATCAGCGCGGTGCGCCGGCCGCGGCAGCCATTGGAGGGTGAACCAACAGCAAAGGAAGACCTTTCTCTCTGTCTCTCTCTCTCTCACTGTCCACTCTGCCTGTCAAAAAAAGAAAGAAAGAAAGAAAGAAAGTAGAGGAGAGTAAAAAAAAGAGCAAGACAGGCACTGTGGTGCAGTAAGGTAAGCCACTGTTTAGGACAGACATCTGTATTCCCATATTACAGCGCCTGGTCTGAGTTCCAGTTACTTTGTGCTTCTGATCCAGCTTCTTGCTAATGTGCCTGGGAGACAGTGCATGATGGCCCCAAGTACTTGGGTTCCTGCCACCCACATGTAAGACCCAGAGAGAGTTTCCAGCTCCTAGCTTCAGCTTGCTCTAGCCCCTGCTGCGTTGTGGGCATTTGAAGAGTGAACCAGAGGATGAACGATCTTTGTCATTCTGCCTTCCAAATAAACAAATCTTTTTAAAAAACAGAAAGACAGGGTCCGGCACTGTGGCTCATTGGGTTAACACCCTGGCCTGAAGCGCCGGGATCCCTTATGGGCGCTGGTTCAAGACCTGGCTGCTCCACTCCCCATCCAGCTCTCTGCTATGGCCTGGGAAAGCAGTAGAAGATGGCCCAGGTCCTTGGGCCCCTGCACCCACATGGAGACCCAGAAGAAGCTCCTGGCTCCTGGTTTCGGATCAGTGCAGCTCTGGCTGTTGCAGCCATCTGGAGAGTGAACCATCAGATGGAAGACTTCACTCTCTCTGCTTCTCCTCTCTCTGTGTAACTCTGACTTTGAAATAAAATAAAATAAATCTTTAAAAAAAAAAAAAACAGAAAGCAGCATGCAGTCAAAAAAAGACTGTTCCAAGGAGTCAATATTATAGTGCTACAAGTTAAGCCACTGTTTAGGACACCGGCATCCCCAGAGTACCTGGTTCAAGTCACTTCTGATCAAGCTTCCTGCTAATGTATTTGGGAAGAAGCAAATAATGACTCAAGAACTTTAATCTGGGGCTGACACTGTGGTACAGCCAGTAAAGCTGCCACCTGCTACACCAACATTCCATATGGGCACCAGTTCGAGTCCCATCTGCTCTACTTCTGATCCAGCTCCCTGTGAATTAGCCTGGCAAAGCAGTGGAAGAGGACCCAAGTGCTTGGGCCTTTGCACCCACATGGGAGACCTGTAAGAAACTCCTGGTTCTTGGCTTTGGCCTGGCCCAGCCTCAGCTGTTGCAGCCACCTGGGGAGTGAACCAGCAGATAGAAGACCTCTCTCTCTCTCTCTTTCTTTCTCTCTTTCTCTCTCTCCCTGCCTCCCTCCCTCCCTCCCTCCCTCTTTCTCTCCCCCACCCCATAACTATGGATTTCAAATAAATAAAATAAAAAAAGAATTAGTGATGTAGTAGAAGGACAGAGAATGAAGACTCTGTAAAGAAGAAAGAATTATTAATAAAAGCAGGTCCCCAGCAGCAGGCAGTTAAGTTACTGGTTAAGATGCCCGTATTTCTTATCACCTCCTGCTCCTGGCTCCCAATAATGCAGACCCTAAGAGACAGCAATGGTGGTTCAAGTAGTTGAGACCCTTCCATTCAGATGGACTTTGTTCCCAGCCCCCAAGGTTTGGCCCTGCCCCAAGCTTCACAACATGGAGATCTGAGACAGAACCAGAAAATGAAAGTGTTCTGTCTCCCTCTCTGCCTTTCAAATAAATAATTTTAATGAAAAAACAGAGTCCCCAGGAAAAAGGAGGGAGTCAGATAGAGAACAGAAGCTCCTGAGGTATTGAGACAGGATCACTTTTCCTTTCAGAGAAAATTGCTAGAATGCTGGGTAGAGGAGACAGCTCCGGAGAAGTCATTCTCATCTCGGGCACCAACATTACATGACTTGGCCAATAAGCGCACTTATCTCTCTCATTCTAAATCCAGGCTCTAATCTTAGCCTCCACAAAAGGCAACTCCAAAAGGTCTGTCAAAATTCTCCCTCTGAAACAATCCTTTAGATTTATTCTTTCCAGTAGCAGCTCTGCTCAAGCACAAGTCTCAACTACTATTAGAACAGCCTCCCCCAGATGGCATTATACCACTTCTCAGCTAAAATCCCTCACTAACTCCCAGTCCCCAACATTATTAAAAGCCTTGGTCTAGATGTCTAGGCTCTATTAGCTGACTACACCTATTCTACCCAAGCAATCCCCAACAAGTATTCTCTGAAAATGTCATGCTCATTTAATTCTTCACATCCAAAGTACCCTCTAGAGGCCAGCACTGTGGCATAGCGGATAAAGCCTCTGCCTACGATGCTGGCATCCCATATGGGTGCCGGTTCGCATCCTGGCTTCTCCACTTCCGATACAGCTCTCTGCTATGGCCTGGGAAAGAAGTAGAAGATGGCCTGAGACCTTGGGCCTCTGCACCCCCATGGGAGACCTGGAAGAAGATCCTGGCTTCAGATCAGCGCAACTCGAGCCAATGTCGCCATCTGGGGAATGAAACAGCAGATAGAAGACCTCTCCCTCCCTCCCTCCCTCTCTCTCTCTCTCTGTAACTCTGACTTACAAATAAATAAATTATTAAAAAAAAAGTATCCTCTAAACCAAATAAACCCAACCCAACAAAGGCCAAATTCATGTCTCAATCCTTCCTTAAGGCCTCAGCTGCTCCAGGTTTCTTTCATCTCTCCACTCAATTCATTAACCACTTCAATGTCCAAAGAGCAGAACTTAGATGACTGTCAGTATAATATGTATGTCAGACCACCCTGAAAAAAAATTTCTAAATGTATAAGTTTGCTAAGTCCCACCTTATACATGTAACATACACTTACACGCTCCAATATTTTCAACATTTTTTTAAAGATTTTATTTATTTATTTGAGAGGTAGAGTTACAGACAGTGAGAGAGAGAGAAACAGAGAGAAAAGGTCTTCCTTCCATTGGTTCACTCCCTAGTTGGCCGCAACGGCCAGAGCTGCGCTGATCCAAAGCCAGGAGCCAGGAGCTTCTTCCGGGTCTCCTAGACGGGTGCAGGGGCTCAAGGACTTGGGCCATCTACTGCTTTCCCAGGCCACAGCAGAGAGCTGGATTGGAAGTGGAGCAGCCGGGTCTCAAACCAGCACCCATATGGGATGCCGGTGCCGCAGGCAGAGGATTAACCTAGAGCACCACGGCGCCGGCCCCTCCACTTTTTTTAAAACCAATATTCTAGGGCCAGCACTGTGCAACAGCAGGTAAAGCCGCTGTCTGCAACGCTGGCATCTCAGATAGGCGCCAGTTCTAGTTCCAGCTGCTCCACTACCGATCCAGCTCTCTTCTATGGCCCGGGAAAGCAGTAGAAGATGGCCCAAGTTCTTGGGACCCTGCACCCACATGGAGACCTAGAGGAAGCTCCTGGCTCCTGGCTCCCGATCAGCGTAGCTCCGGCCACTGCACCCATCTGGGGAGTGAACCAACGGATGGAAGACCTCTCTCTCTCTCTGCATCTCTGTAATTCTGCCTTTCAAATAAAAAGTAAATTTAAAAAAATTCCACTTACATCTCATTGATAAGAGCCAGACAGGCTTACATTTCTATGTGGATGCTTCTAGAGAATATACTATATCCATCTTCAGATATAAACTTATACATGAAAACAGAAACTACATACACGTATACATACAATAAATCTCAACAGGAACCCAGGAAAAAAGATGTCTGGGCTGCCAATAGGTTTGAGGATCCCTAAGTCATTATGATAGTAAAGGAAAAAAAAACTCTCCACAGAAGTATCTAAATCAAGAAGAGTAAAAAGCAAATTGCTGCAAACCAGTCTAGTGAGAAGATGAAGAGTATCAGAGGAGTTACTAAGAAAACCAAGGGGTTTTGGCCTGGCCTAGCCCTAGCCATTGTGGTCATTTGGGGAGTGAACCAGCAGATGGAAGATTCTGTCCCGGTTGCCCCTCTTCCAGGCCAGCTCTCTGCTGTGGCCTGGGAGTACAGTGGAGGATGGCCCAAGTCCTTGGGCGCCTGCATCCACATGGGAGACCGGGAGGAAGCACCTGGCTCCGGATCGGCGCAGCACCGGCCATAGCGGCCATTTGGGGAGTGAACCAACGGAAGGAAGACCTTTCTCTCTGTCTCGCTCTCACTGTCTAACTCTGCCTATCAAAAAAAAAGAAAAGAAAGAAAAAACCCAAAGGTACTTCAGTAATTCTCATTTCAAGAGTTTCAGTTTTGCCTCCAAGAGTTCACCTAAGTCTTCTACATCTCTTTTTACTAAAAGGATATATGTAGACCCAGTGAAATAATACAGACCACATCAAACTATTTAATAAACTACAAGTTACTGCCTATTTAAACTTAGAGCCCTGGGACCAACATTCCCTCAAGATTTTATCAAACACCTACTATGTACAGAGCATAAAGGCTTTGTACACTGAATAGAATTAGATGGTTTCAAACCAGTTAAATATAAAAGAACTTTGTGAGGATTTTTAAACTGTAAGAATAATCATTTCACATCACTAAATACAAAGGAAATAAATGAAGAGCACAAGAGGGTAAATTACAGAGGCTGTTCATTCATGGTAAGAGGCAGACAGTATGCTTGGAGTTAGATACATGAAATACACAAAAGATGATCTGGATTCATACATCTTTCTCCAATTCTGTACAGGAGGTTTACAACTCTAATAACTGTTCTTACCAAAACCAAGAGAACTTTATTCTATCACAACATTACAGATAGAATAGTAACATTCACAGAAGACTTTCTAAAATTTCCAGCCCTGAGCATAGTAACCACACCTGCTACACTGATGAACTTAAATCAACTGTCAACAGTTTGAATACATCAATGCTGAAGAATTATTGTTAACTACTCCTTTCCCAAGCTACAATGCTTAGCTAAATTTGCATTCTGAGGTTGACTTTACAGTACTTAGTTACAAATGTTCAAAGGCAATCGGGCCAACATTGTGGTGTAGCAGGTAAAGCCACTACCACGAAGCCAACTATGGGCACTGGTGTCCTGACTGCTCCACTTCTGATCCAGTTCTCTGCTAATGGCTTGAGAAAGCTGAGGAAGATGACCCAAGTACCTGGATCCCTGCCACCCACATACAAGACCCAAATGACTGGCTTCTGCATGGCCCTGCACTGGCCATTGCGGCCATTTGGGGAGCGAACCAGCAGATGGAAGATCCTTCTCTGTCTCTCCCTCTCTTTCTGAAACCCTGACTTTCAAATGAATAAACCTTCAAAACAAATTTTTTTCAAAGGCAAAAATAAAGATCTCAATCACAACCTTGAATCAAAGACAAAAAAGAATACATTAGATACTTGCTACTACAAGCCCATAAAATCTTTCAGCAAATTTAAATGCTCTCACTGAAAAAAAAATTTTCTAAACGTATATAAGTTTGCTAAGTCCCATTTTAGACATGTAACATACACCTACAGGCTCCAATATTTTCAACTGTTTTTAAAACCAACATTCCACTAACATCTCATTGACAAAAGCCAGACAGGCTTACATTTCTATTTGGATGCTTCTAGAGAAAACAGTATCTCCATCTTTAGATATAAACTTATACATGAAAACAGAAACCATATACATGTATATGTACGATAAATTTCAGCAGGAACCCAAGGAAAACGACATCTGAGTTGCCAACAGGTTTTCAAAATAGCTTCCAATCTAATACCTATCTAGAACAATACACATTCAACACAACCAAGAAAGCAAATTTTTAAAATCTGAAAGTGCCACGCTAAGGAAACCAAGAACTACTAATGCATATCTAAGATATGAATCAACAAACAAAAGTGACACACCCACATTCTCCCTCTGTAACTTTAAAGAACAGCAGGGCTATACGGTAAGTGAATGTTTAACGCACTCAAAACATATGATGAAAATTTTTCTTATGAGATCTTTACATAGTATTTGTGAGGCATTTCTAGCTCCCTCCCCAAAAAAATCTTCTTTGATAACACTACTGGTGATCATGACAGTGTGTAAATGAAATTGGAATTTAAATATTTAAAGCTGGAATCTTGTAGAAATCAAGCACTTTCTGATTCTACAGGTGATGAAACAGAGGCTGAGGAATCAACTGATCATTTAGCTAACCAGAAGTTCAAGAAATGCTGCCTATGTTCAAATAAAACAAAACGAAAACACTGTTTTTACCACCCTCCAAGACACTATTTAAAAATAGAAACTGAGATCCTGATTTTCTGCATTTCTATATACACACACATGTATTTACAATTCAAAATTTGAAACCAGAAAAGGTTCAGGATGATGGCAGTTAGCAAAAGCATAGGATGTTGTACCTTCAGAACAGGTAGTTCAGAAAAATTAGCCTAATTTAAATTTTGACTGATGTCCAAGAAAGCCTTCTCAGTCACTTTCAATCTGTGCCCAAAATGCACTTCAACCTGCAACAAGAGTCACCCATCAACTAAAAAATAATGCCCTGTGGAAAGAAGACCCCACGTAATAAACTGGTTTACCTAAATCATGATACCAACAGGCCAGAGCCCACCACTTCCTTAAAAAGCTTATCAAATATATACCTCGACCTTGCAAAACTAAATCTGAATTCAATCAAATGCCTTTTTTTTTTTTTTTAAACACTTAGCTAGTCCTCAATGGAGATTTGGGAAAAGCTGAAAAGAATCAAACTCACACAATAGAGATAAATATAAAAACCAAAGTAAAATTGTCTCCCAAAAGCTTATCATTAGCAACAGGCTTTCAGTTTGAACCAATAAGCAACCAAAAACAAACTAGTTGTTTCCCGTTAAGTGGCCTAAATATATATATTTATGTACATATTTAAGTTGTACCAAAAACTGCTTACAAATGGCAATTCCTGTGAAGTAGATGATGATGAAGTTCCAGGTAACTCTAGCATGTTTCCTAATGTACTGGTACTGGAGTCTGGATCATCCTGAAAAGATAAATTTATCGAGTTTAATTGCTCTTCTAGGGTACCGTTTGCATCTCCTAGTGAAAAAGGGGTTGGGAGAAGGGCTGCTTTTTCATTGCTGCCGTCCACTTCACTTCTTTGCTTATTGTTCTGTGTTTCGGTCTGAGGAGCTAATAGCAAGAATGGCGATTTGACTGCACCGTGTCTACTCTCTGGTGTGCTGTCTTGTTCACTTCCCATGGCCACTTTTGCACCATTCTCTGATTTAGGCTCATAATTGCAGGTGGCATTGGTCTGAGTTTCCTCAAAGATCTCCTCTATACACTCATCCTCTGTGACTGGCTGTTCTGGGTCCATTTCAGATTCTACATCTGCATCGTCCACACAAGTACAATTCTCAAAGTGCACCAAGCCATTCTTGATAGTCTTTGTAACTTTTACCTGGAGTTCAGGGGAGTTATTACAACAGGGCTCCTGTTTCATAGCAAGTGCTGTTGGACCACCAGGCCTCAAGGAAGCGCAAACCACTGGCGACTGAGCTCTTGAATCACTTTTTTCAGGGTCTTGAAAGGATTCTGAACCATCTGCAGACCCATTTAAATACTCTACATTGATCATGGAGGCCAAATCCTGTAGTCTCCGCAGTGGAATGTAACAAGATGGAGAATCTTGTCCATAAGCACTTGGGGATGTTCCACTGGCAGTCGACAACTGCATAGTACACCCATTAAGTGGCTCAGAAAAATTGGATTGACCATTACCGAAAGGGCTGTCCTTGTCTTCAGGGGCATCTAAGTTCACTGGGTTGCAAAGGGGCAGCAGACAATTTCTTCTAGGTAGTTCACAAGTCTGATCCATCCTGGGCTGGCATCAACCTGGAATCCAAAAACACAGCAATTAATCTGAGTTAGCAGGCCATCTGACTCTTCTCTTCAAAATGGCAGCCACTTTTCAAGGCCTAGTGGCCTCTATGCCTTCCTGCTGCACTTCCAAGGGCGGAAAAAGTTCTCCCGACTGACGATGGAAAAATGGCCACAGTAAGCCTCCGCAAACTCCATCTTTCCGGAGCTGGGCCGATCGTGCCACATGGAAGCAGCCCGTCCCTTTTTCCTGCGCTGCAGACTGGTGGACAGTTGGGCTGAACTCAAATTAAAATCCCTCTGGCAGTCAAAATTCCCAAATCTCGAACAGTAATCGTCCTCCGCTCCCCCCCGTCCGAGGTCCAGCAGCCCGATCACTTGCAGGGAGGGGGCGGCGGGGTTCAAAGAGGAGGGGGGGTGCTCCCAGACACAGCACAAAAAGGTACCCCTCCTCCTTCCCAGCTCGCTCGGGCGCAGCGGTCACAATAGCGCTGCACCCCGCGCCCAGCCGGCGCCCGAGCCTTTGCAGCGGCCGTGCCCAGGCCGCGGGCGAGTCGGCCGAGGCGGGGGCTCCTCCGAGCTCGCCCTCCTGACTGCAGGCCTGCTCCGTCCGCGGCTGCAGCGTTCAGAGGCCGGGCCGCGGCAGGGGGAGAAACGGAGGCGGCCAGCGAAGCCCAAGTCAGGGCAGCAAGCAGCTGCTACGGCTTGACAAACATGGCTGCTGCCGACGCCGCCGCCGCCGCCGCCGCCTGCCCGGGCCGCGCTCCTTCCCCCAGCCGCGGCAGCACCTCCCGGCCGTGCCGATCGAATTCATCAATATTCAGCAGCCAGCAAAGTTTGCTGCGGGAGGGCTGCCGGCCCCTCGCCCCGCGGCCGACTACCTGAGGGGAGGTGGAGGCCGAGGTGCGCGCGGGCTGCCGCCGGGGGCACGGGCCGCGCCGGGAGGAAGTTCGCGGCAGCCCGGCCAGCTAGGCCTGAGCCCGGCTGGTAGTGATGGAGGAGGGGGAGGGGGCCCGCGGCTGCAGCGCCGCCGGCCGCCAACCCCGCGCCGCGCCCGGCCCTCCCCCGAACCCCTCACCTCTCGGCCACCACCATCTTCCCCGCCCGGCCACCTCCTCCCTCCTCCACCTCCTCGCGCCTGCCCGCCGCCCACCCCAGCGGACTAGTTACCGTGCCCCGCGCCCCCTCCCGGGCCAGCTGGGGGGAGGGGGTGACCCTCATTACACTGGGGCGCGAGCGGAGCGATGGGGAGAGAGGAGCCGCTCGCCGCACCCCCCTCCCCCCGCGTCTCTCTTCTGGGGAGAAGACAGCGAGCGCGACCTGCCCCGGCCTATTCCTCCACCACCACCACCGCCGCCGCCTCCTCCTCCTCCTCCTCACACCCCCACCGCGCGCGCCCCCGCCGCGGCGCGTGCGACCGAGCGCCTCGCGCCGGTCCGCGTGCGGCCGGGGCCCCGAGTGCGCGCGCACCCCTTCCCCCCACCGCGCGCGCGCTCCCTCGCCTCACTCTTCGGGGTTCAGGGCGGGTGAAGTCGGGCTCGCGAGCGCGCCGCCCAATCAGCGAGGCTGCCGCTGCCGCCCCCTCCCCTCCCCCCTGCGCGCCCGCTCGCGGCCCGGGCCTACGGGCCGGCCCGGCTGCCCGGGCGGGGCCTGAGGCAGGCTCCCCAGGGGCCTCGCGCGCCTCCCCGGAGTGTCGGGGCCTGCGGGCGTCGTGGGTGGCATTCCGATCCCCTCACCTATCTCGGGGCGCTGCGCAGGCTACTGGCTGCGCACGGCTCCCACACTCTACCCGTCTCGAACCTCAAGCCCGGCGGCACCTGGCCCGGGCCGAGGCCTGTCCGACCGCCCCGCCAGCCCCGTTCGGGTCCGCGTCAGTCCCGGCCTCCATCTTAGGTTACAGCCCGGGCTCCCCATCCACTGGGCACCTGCCCTCAGCCCGCTCGGTTCGGCCCGAGGCCAAGGCAACCCCCCTCCTTGCCGCACGGCTCACCTGGGGGCTTGGGCTGGGGTCTTCGAGGCCTCAGACCCCGAGCAGGCGCGGCCACAGGTGAACCCCGGCCCGGCCGCACCCCAAACCCACACCACCACCACCACAGACCAAGCTGAGCAGGAAACAAAATGGAGGCAGCAGCTCGGGTCTGCCTCCCCGAGCCAAGCCCGTGCAGCCCCAGGGCTCCCTCCTGCTGCAGGCTCGACGCCCGCGAGGCAGGGGGTTGGCTTCTCCGGGGCGCCGCGGGCAGCCGCCCCAGAGCAGCGCAGACGGGCCGAAGGCTCGGCCCTGCGGTCCCCACAGCCCCTCACCCACCACCCTTTCCCTTCCCCCTCCCCCCATGCCTCTTCCTCCCCCTGCCCGGCCGTGCGGGGTGAGCGGCTCCGGGGAGCCGGGTCGGGTTACCCGCCCGGGCACTGCCCGCCCGGCCGTGGCCTCGGCAGAGGGATGAGGCCGGGCAACCCCAGCGCTAAGACCACCCCCCGCACCCGAGCCCGGCTGCAGCCTGACAGCGCGCCCGCACCTCGGCCTGTCGCCGTGCGGTCCCCGCCGGGCGAGGCCGAGTCCCCAGCCCGGGCACCGCGGGAACGAAGCTCCCGCACGCACGCTGGGGCCCGGGGGTCCTCGCTGCCTCGGGCGGGGCGAGGGGAGCGCGGGGGGGAGGGGTCCACTAATCCCTGCGCCGCCTCCCGCGCCTAGTCTGGGTCTGGGCCTGGCACCGGGGCTCGGGCCGTGGGCGCTGACGGGTGTGGGTAGGTGCGTGCACGCGGGGCTGGGGGCCGGGAGGGGCCGCGCCTCGCACCGCAGACGCTGCAGTTCTCCGCGCCCAGGCAGATGGCCCTCTCTTGCCACAGCCGTCCGGCGCAGGCCGCCTGCTCCACTGCCCGGCTCCCCGGGGAGCGCGCGCATCGCCCCTGCGAGCCGGGCAGCGGGACCCGGACGGAGCTGCGCCAGGAAGACGGACCGCTGGCCGGCCCCGCCAAGCCTGCGGGTGCGACCCCGGGCCAGGGGCTCCTCTGATCTCTGGCGTGTGGGACCTCATGGCCTGTACCCAGCGCCAGGGTGCCGTATCACCAACTTCGCGCAGCCACGGCGCGTCCAATCCGCAAAGACAGCGGAAGGACAGGTTGCGGAATCCAAGCCGGGCCTGATCCTGCAGCTCCAGCTACCTCCCCTCCCCCCGCCCCCGCGCCTGCCCCCGGCCCCCGGCCCGGACTCCGTCATTCCCTGAGCTTGCTCCCCAGCAGGAAGCTCATCCAAGAACCTACTTGGTCCCTAGGGCGCTAATCGCATCCTCGCTGTTGAGAGAAAGCCACAATGGACTGCCATAAAAATTCCGCCTCCTCCAGAAAGCCTTCTGTGATTAGATGTGGAGTTAACTCCATCTCAAAGCTGAGGGCGCCGCCCTCGAGGGCCACGTGATGCCATTCCTTCTAGGGCTTAGTAAATGTGCATAGTTGTTGCCCCAGTGGAGCGTTTACCCGAGTCCCTGGGTTAACCAAGAGCCCACCTGGGAAAAAGGCCACTTTTGGCGTGGCATTGCCCTGCGCAGCATCAGTGCCATCCTTCCGCCTTCAGCCGGCGGCAGCCCAGTAGGCATGGAGTTTGGGATACCCCTAGCCTTTTGCTCTCCAGGCGCCCCACACACACACCAGGTCCCTGATGGAGGCTCACAAGGAGGCAGGCTCTGAGCACACCTTGTGAGTGCGCTGGGATGCCAGTCCTGCTAAGGCAGCAAGAGGTCTTTGTGAGAGGGAAAGCGCCCCCCCCTGGAACGGGAGAGATGAGGGTCTGTGGAAGAGGCTGAATGACCCTGGGAGATTCTCAGCAGCCAAGTCTACCAGCCTGCAAGAGCTGGGTCTACACCCCACGGCCCTCCAGGAACCAGCCCTTTGTTCTGCTAAGGATTCGCCCATGTGGGCTACTCCGTGGAGAAGCTTTGACTGGTTCCTTCTTCACAGCTGATCATTTGAGCCAATCATTTCTGCCTGCCAATGGCACCAATCCATCACTGTTCCTCCCAGTCCTACTTTTCCCCCTAGCCATCCTGACAGCCTGGGAGCTGCCACTGTGCAGTCTTGAACAAGTCACTTATCGCAAACCTGTTTCCTCACCTGTGGCTTCCAAATGCACGGGGCAGCTGTGAGGATTCTCAGGATAAAGGTAAGAGCCAGCAGCCTGCACTTACACTTAGTAACAGACCAAGCACTCGCTGAACACTGAGTTGTTCTCATTGCTTCATTCAGCTACCGTTCTCTATGTCAGACAGTAGGTTGGCTGCTAGGGAGAGAAAAGTTGAGATGACTGTGTCTGGGAACACCAGCCTTGGGAAAAAACAACTCAGTAAAGATGCTGGGAGGGTGAAGAGGGCTTGGGGCAGTTGTTCCTCCCAAAGCTGACCTGGGGTCATCACTGCTGGACAGGAACCCCTTCTCTCTGACCTCCCAGCCCCCCAGAGAGAGAAGCAGGGGCCAAAGTGTGTGGGGGGGTGGCAGCCAGGGATGAACTGGTTGCTAGCAGATCTGGGGAGAAGACAGAATCCCAGAGAGAAACCTCAGATTTTCCTAGGGTGACCTCAAGGGCTATCCCTGCCTCTTAGAGAATTGCACTATAGATGCCTCAAGCCATCAACCCCTGGCCAGCCTGCCCACCCAGCAGGCCCTGGCTTGGGGATAGATAACCACTAGGTCAAACATCTTTGAGGCAGAGGAAGGGTTGTGGCCCTGTAGGGCAAGGCCGTGGGGGTGTAGACCTGGCTCCTCCCTGGGCAGTTGTCTCTCCACTCAAGGACTTTTCTGGGCCTGGACCTGCCATCCCTAAGACAGAGACAAGAACCAATACATACTTGCTGAGTCTATGTTTGGCACACATTGGCTTAACCTGTGGAGAACAGAGGTCCCAGAGATGAAGCCCAGGCGGGGTTTTGGCTCGCACCTGCTGGGATGGGCCCCGAGTCCCGGCTCTCGCCCTGCAAGCACTGTTTATGGAAAGCCCAGATGCTCTCTCACACAGAGGTGCTCACAAGTTTGAGTGACAAAGAGTTTAAGTGACAAAGCCTCAGTTTCCCCATTGGTACATCATGATTACTGGTCTTTCTTACTCCACGTGTGGCCAGTAGAGTGACCTCTTGGTTCTTCAGATAGCCATTTGTTCATTCATTCAACAGAAATGTACTGCCAACACCCGCGCCCCCCACCCCAGAGCCATGTGGGGAAGGCAGCCAAGTAATAACCAGGGAGAGAGTCTAGTCTGGTGCTGAGAGCAAAACTGGAGCGTGGCGGGGCACAGGGCAGGGGAGTGCCGGAAGACCCCTGCAGCAGACTCGCAGTAGAGCAGGGGGAACGGTCCACAGGCGCTCCTGAGACATGTACAGCGAAGGAGGTAGAAATTCCCGCAGAAGAACCCAGAGAAACACTGGACTTCAGAGGAACTGACCTCAGATGAGGGAAGCCAGAGAGGCCAGCGCCTGTGACAGGGCTGGTGGTGAATCCAAAAAGACTTTAGTGGGGAGATGGGGAGGACCACAGGGGCCTGACCATGTAGGGCCTTGTTGGTCAAGGAAAAGAATTAGGCTTCCATCTAGAAGGCAGTAGGGAGCCATGGAAGGTTATGGAGCAGGCTAAGGACACGGTCATATCTGTGCAGCAGGAAGCTCGCTCTGCTAGCAGTGTCCTGATGAGACTGGTTCCTCCCCTGGGAACACAAGCCCAGCGTGTGCCAGGATTGTCCTGTTCCAACAACAGTTGCGGCATATCCCTCTCTGCCAGCCACTCTCCGGGACACTCTCTCACTTAATCCCAGGAAATAGGCAGTGCTGTTATTGCCAGCTTCTTGAGAGAGGACACAGGACTTGCTTAGAGCAAACTCCCAACCCCCAACTCCCAATTGCCCCTCTGTTCCCACGGGACAGGGGCAACACCTGCCTTCTGAGCAAACAGCCGGGTTGTGGCGGGTCTTGGTAATAAGACCCCAGTGCAGAGGGTGAGCACCATGCTCAGCCCTTCACATGGGCTCGGGAACTGTTTCCTGCCTCCCTCCGGCCGGGGATTTTCCCCAGAACTGAGTCAGGCTTCGCCTTGAGGTCAAAGAAGGCCTGGCTCCATCTGAGGCCAGGCAGCTCCCAGCAGAGCTTCCTTCCTGCCCAAACACCGAGTCTCTGCCTGCACCCTGCCCCTGTATCTCCAGTCCCAGCCTGAGGACCCAAGCCGCCACCCTCAAGGTTTCTCCCAAACATCCTCCTTCCAAGACCTAGTGTGTGGTCATCAGTAATTCCTGCCCCTCATCACCGCCTTAGCTGCCCAGTGGCAAGACAGGCCATTCTGTATTCAGCCTGTGCCTGCGCTGAACCCTCTGGCTTTTCCTCTGTGTCAGGTGAACTCCTATTCTTCCTTCAGGGCCCTGTTTAGAAGACTCCTCCTCCTGGAAGTCTTCCCTTTTCCACTTGTAAAAGCAGCCGTAATGAATGAATTTCTGCCGTAATGACTGGCTTCTGAGCACCCTCCTAGCCAGCTGGGAAGCTCCTTGTAATAAGGCTATGAGGACTTCTGCCTCCCACAGTGAGGAAACCCAGGACTTCGAGGCCCAGAGTGAATGCTCCAGAAATACTTCCTAACGCCTCTTCTGTCCCCTCCCCTCCTCTCCTGGCCTGTGTCTCCTTCAGAGAAGAATTGCAGATCGGATCACAGACCCAATGAGTGGTGCAAAACCTAAACTCACAAAAAGGAATGGGGATGCTTGCAGAACAAACAGGTGATGAGAACACCTGGAAATGACCTGGATTTACAATCCCAATGGGCTCAAGTTTGCGGCTGGGCCGCTAACCAGGCAAGTCCCTCTCTGAGCCTTGCAAGGTGGGTAATCATGAAGAGCCCCTATGCGAAGCAGGCAAAGCCTGACACCAGGCCCAGCAGGGAGCAGCTCCCTCAGGACTCCACAGGCTCCTAACCCCATGGATTTGTCTTCCCTGCTCTGCCCCAAACCTGCTCCTTCCATGCTCTTGTGGTTCTGCTGGATGCATTCATAGCCTTGGGCCAAGCACTTCCGAATCCAGAGATTCCAAGGAGAGGAATGGATGTGAGAATGCTGGACTCTGACCTGGGTGTGGAGGGGGCGTGGAGAGGGAGGCTGGCTGGGAAAGTGGCCGGATTATCCCCCTTTAGGGCTGCCATTTTACAGCTTATCCACACAGGGCCGCCCTTCAAAGAGAGGTCATAATCCCATTTTACAGATGAAAACAGAGGTTGAGGAGCAACTTCTGGATCCTGCAGTGGCAAGCAAGGGAATGGCACTGGGTTTACACCCAGTAGTTGCTTAATAAACACTCAGAGGAGGTTGGGTTAGATAAAGGCATGGTCAGATTCTGCAAAAGGATTTGGAGAACTGTCAGGAAATTCTTTCAGGGCTGCTGAAGAGTAATTCAGAGGTCAAGGGGAGTAGTGCATGGTCTCCCAAATTCTTGTTAAAGATTTATTTATTTATTTATTTGAAAGAGTGATAGAAAGGGAGTCCAAGAGAGAAAGAGATCTTCCATCTGCTGGTTTATTCCACCAATACCTGCAACAGCCAGAACTGGGCCAGGCCAAAACCAGGAACCAGGAACTCCTTCAGGATCTCCCATGCCACTGACAGGGACCCAAGCACTTGGGGCCTCTTCTGTTACCTTCCCAGGCAGCTGGATCAGAACAGTAGCAGGGACTTGAACCAGCACTCTGGTGTGCGATGCTGGCAGCCCAAGCAGTTGCTTCAGCCACTACACTGGGACCCATCTTTCCAAATTCTCATCAAGTATTATTTAAAGAGTTTTCAGAGGACATGTATGCACCCCGCTCAGACTTTTGAACTTGACATCTAAGTTTGTTTTTTTTTTCAATCATATGTTGCAAATAACATAATTTCAAGGATATTCTATGTGAGTTTTATATGTATCTTTATCAAAACCTCAGAGCTGGGGGCTGGCACATTGTAGCATAGTGGGTTAAGCCACTGTCTGTAATTCCAGTATCTCGTGTTGGTGCCAGTTCATGGCCTGGCTGCTTCATTTCCAATCCAGCTCCCTGCTAAGGTACCTGGGAAAGCAGCAGAAGATGACTCATGTCCCTGGGCCCACATGGGAGACCCAGAAGAAGCTCTTGGCTCCTGGCTTTGCCCTGGCCCAGTCCTGGCCATTGTTCCCTTTGGGAAGTGAATCAGCAGTTGGAAGATTCAGGCTAACACTGTGGCTCAGCAGGTGGAAACCACAGCCTACAGTGCTGGTATCCCAGATGGGTGCTGATTCAAGTTTTGGATGCTCCACTTCCAATCCAGCTCCTTGCTGATGTGCCTGGGAAAGCGGCAGAAGATGGCCTGAGCGCTTGGGCCCCTGCACCCACATGGGAGACCTGAATGAAACCCCTGGCTCCTGGCTTCAGCCTGGCTCAGTCCTGGCTGTTACAACCATTTGGGGAGTGAACCCGCAGATGGAAGATCTCTCTCTCTCTCCTCTCTCTCTGCAACTCTGCCTTTCAAAATAAAGAAATAAATCTTTAATAATAGTAATAAAAGAATATTCTCTCTAACTCTGTCCTTCAAATAAATAAAATAAATCTTAAAAAAAAATCTTAGCACTATAAATTCAGGTAGTTCAACTTACAGAAAGCATGTCTTAGGGTGGTGAAGTTCAGTACTGGGCTCTGCCCTGACTCCAGCTTCCTGCGGATGCAGACTCTGGGAGGCAAAGGAAGGAGGCCCCTGACAGCTGTGTGGGAGACCTGGAGTGAATGCCCAGCTCTTAACTTCTGCACCAGCCAGCGACCACTGTGAAGTGAACGAGGACTCCTTTGTCTGTTTCTTTCTTTTTTTTTTTTTTTAAAGATTTATTTATTTATTTGAAAGTCAGAGTTATACAGAGAAAGGAGAGGCAGAGAGAGAGAAGAGAGAGAGAGAGAGAGAGAGAGAGAGAGAAAGAGAAAGAGAAAGAGAGGTCTTCCATCTGCTGGTTCACACCTCAGTTGGCCGCAACGGCCGGAGCTGTGCCGATCCCAAGCCAGGAGCCAGGAGCTTCTTCCGGGTCTCCCATGTGGGTGCAGGGGCCCAAGGAATTGGGTCATCTTCTACTGCTTTCCCAGGCCATATCAGAGAGCTGGATTGGAAGTGGAGCAGCCGGGTCTCGAACCTGTGCCCATATGGGATGCCCACACTTCAGGCCAAAGCGTTAACCCACTGCGCCACAGCACAGACCCCTGTCTGTCTGTTTCTCTTTTCTTTTGGCTCTCTGCCTCTTGAATAAATAATAACAACAACAACAGCTCTAACTGAAAATGACTTTTAAAAACTGACAGGGGCAACTGTCTGGTACAACAGTGAAGGCACTACTTGGGACACCCACATCCCTTTTCAGAGTGTCTGATTTCCAATACTGGCTCTACTTCCTGTTAATCCACACCCCGGGGAAGCAGCAGATGATGATGGTTCAAGTACTTGGGTCCCGGACACCCCGGACACCCACATGGGAGACCTAGTGTGAGTTCCAGGTTCTTGGATTCAGCCTGGCCTAGCTCTGGCTGGTGTGGGTATCTCAGGGGTGAACCAGCAGATGGAAGATCTCCCCCACTTTTGCATAAACAAAAAATTTTAAAATTACACATTCTGAAAATCCTTTAAAAAAATGGCAAAGTTGGTCTCCCCATCAAATCTGTGAGCCAAAGAGATTCTGACTTTCAATCAGAAAAGATCTGACTCCAAGTTCTCATTCAAACCACTACATTAAGATGTGTTCCCCAGGAAAACCATCCCCCTGCCGGCTTCTGGTTTTAGGTCAGGCAGACAAGGTCACAGCCTTGTGGAGCTTGCTGCATGAGGTAGGGCCTGGGAAGCTCCCCCACCCCGCCTCTCCCAGCGCTTCCTCTCCTGAGACGCTCCTCCCTCCCCAGTTAACTTGGGTGCCATGTGGCTCTTCTCTTACATGGCAGAGGAGACCCAGAGAAAGGCAGACCTAGAGAGACACCGAGTTATACTTCTGGGAGCCTGTTCTCTAACGCCAGCCACACTGAGAACAATATGAAAAAGCTTCACATCCCCCAGGCAGAGACCTCAGGCCAAAACCAGGACTAGGAAAGAGTTGCTGTGTAGAAGGCACGGGGTTGTGGCGAGCTGGCTGGGAAAGGCTTTGCAAAGGGCACAGGAGGTATGCAGGCTGTTCCAACTCAGCGAGCTGCCCCCTCCTCCACAGAGCTCCACCCCTGCTCCGTCAGGCCCCGCCCACAAGCCCCTCCCACTCCCTCCCTCCATCACATCTTCCCCTAGCCTTTGGACTAGTAACGTGCTTTGAATTTACCTATTTCTGTATGTTCTTTTTATTGAGATAAAATTCACAGGCCAGGCCGGCGCCGCGGCTCACTAGGCTAATCCTCCGCCTAGCGGCGCCAGCACACCGGGTTCTAGTCCCGGTCAGGGCGCCGGATTCTGTCCCGGTTGCCCCTCTTCCAGGCCAGCTCTCTGCTGTGGCCAGGGAGTGCAGTGGAGGATGGCCCAGGCGCTTGGGCCCTGCACCCCATGGGAGACCAGGAAAAAGCACCTGGCTCCTGGCTCCTGCCATTGGATCAGTGCGGTGCGCCGGCCGCAGCGCGCCGGCCGCGGCGGCCATTGGAGGGTGAACCAACGGCAAAAGGAAGACCTTTCTCTCTGTCTCTCTCTATCATTGTCCACTCTGCCTGTCAATAAATAAATAAATAAATAAATAAATAAATAAATAAAAATTCACAGGCCATAAAATGCACTCTTTTAAAGTGTAGACTCCCGGGATTGTGAGCACGCTCACCTCACCCAAAAGAGTGACCCTGTGCCCATCAGTGATCACTCTTGCTCCCCTCGCCCCAGCCAACCTGGCCAGAGGCAACCCCGATCTACTCTCTGTTCTGCAGACTCACCCGTTTTGAACAGCTCATAGAAACGAAACCATAAAGCATGCACCCTCTGTATCTGTCTGTGATTCATTCAGGTGGTTCGTTCCTTTTCATGGCTGAATAACAGCCCATCATGTGGATAGACTGCATCATGTTTATCCACTCATCAACTGATGGCCATTTGGGCTGCTTTCACTTTGGGGCTATTATGAGCAATGTTGCTGTAAGCATTCATGTGCGTGTTTCTGAATGGACACATGATCTCAGTTATCTCGGGTATATTCCTAGGTTGGAATTGTTGGGACATAAGATGTTTACCTTCTTGAGGAACTACTATACTTATCCAAATGGCTGCTCCATTTTGTATTCTTACTAACAATGTATGAAGGTTCTACTTTCTCCACAAACTCTCCAACACTTATATTGTCTGCCTCTTAAAATTTTTATTTATGGCACCAGAGCTGTGGCATACTAGGCTAAACCTCCTCCTATGGTGCTGGCACCCCATATGGGTGTCAGTTCATGGGCTAGCTGCTCCTCTTTCAATCCAGCTCTCTGCTAATGGCCTGGGAAAGCAGTAGAAGATGGCCCAAGTGCTTGGACATGGGAGACCCGGAAGAAATTCCCGGCTCCTGGCTTCAGACCAGCCCAGCTTTGGCCATTGCAGCCATTTGGAGAGTGAACCAGCAGATGGAAGACCTTTCTCTCTGTCTCTCCATCTCTCTCTGTAACTCTGCCTCTCAGATAATTGAATAAAACCTCTAAAAAAAAAAAAAAGCTAAAAGAATTTTTTTTTTTTTAATTTACTTGAGAGGCAGACACAGAGGAGAGCTAGACAGAGAGGATTTCCACCTTCTTAGGTTCACTCCTCAAATGCCCACAGTAGCTGGGACCTGGCCTGGCCAAAGCCAAGAGTCAGGAACTCAGTTCGAGTCTCTGGGTCTCTCACATGGGAGGAACACAGTGATTTGAGCAATTACTGCTGCCTTCCAGAGTCTGCATTAGCAGGAAGTTGGAGCTAGGCATTGAACTCCAGTACTCTGAGGTGAGAAGTGGGCATCTTACCCACTACGTGCCCAGGCTACGTGCCCACCCTTTGTCTGCCTTCTTACTATGGTAAGTCTAGTGGGTATAAAGTGGCATCTTTGGGCAGGCGCTGTGGTGCAGTGGGTTAAGCTGCCGCCTGCAGCGCTGACATCCCATTTGGACACTGGTTTGAGTCCTGGCTGCTCCACTTCAGATACAGCTCCCCTGCTAATGCACCTGGGAAAGCAGCAGAAGATGACCCAAGTCCCTGGCCCCCTGTGGGAGAACTAGAAGAAACTCCCAGCTGCTGGCTTTGGCCTGCCCCAGCCCCAGTCATTGTGGCTACTTGGGGAGTGAACCAGCGGATGGAAAATCTCTCTCTCTCTTTCTCCCTCTCTCTTTCTCTCTCTGTAACTCTGCTTTTCAAATAAATAAATACATCTTAAAAAATAAAATAAAATAAGGGGCCAGTGTTATGGCAAAGTAGGTTAAGCCTCTTCCTGCAGTGTCAGCATCCCATATGGGCACCAGCTGGAGTCCTGGCTGCTCCACTTCTGATCCAGCTCTCTGCTAATGGCGTGGGAAAGCAGTAGAAGATGGCCCAAGTGGTTGGGCCCCTGCACCCACGTGAGACACCCTCAAGAAGCTCTTGGCTCCTGGCTTCGGATAGGCCCAGCTCTGTTGGGGCTCTCATTGTAGTTTTAATTTGCATTTACCTGATGACTAATGATGTTGAACATCTTTGCTTATGCTTATTGGCCATTTACATATATTCTCTGGGGGAAATATCTATTCAGATCTTATTACAAATTGGGCAATGTGTCTTATTGCTGAGTTGTAAGAGTTTTTCACGTATTCTGGATATAAGTCCTCTATTAGATATCACATTTGCAGATATTCTCTCCCATTCTGTGAATTGTCTCCTCACTTTCTTGAAATGTTATTTGGAATATCTAAATCTTTTTCTTTAAGATTTACTTATTTATTTGAAAGGCAGCTAGAAAGAGATAGACAGACAGTTCCCATTCCCTGGTTCATCCCTTAATGCCCACAATGGCCAGGACTGGCATGGGCCCAAGCTACAAGCTGGGAGCACAATCCAGATCTCCCATGTGGGTGGCAAAGACCCAGCCACTTGAGCCATCATCTGCTACCTCCTAGGGTGTACATTAACAGGAAGCTCCAGCCTACACACTCTGATGGAGGGTGTGGCCATCTTAACCAGTGTCTTAAGCCCACCCTCAACTGCATTCTTTTACACGTGAATATCCAGTTGTCCTAGCAGATCTGTTCAAGACCAACGTTTTCCCCATTAGATGATCTTGGCACCTTGATCACAGGCGTGTGACTTTATCTTTGGATTCTCAATTCTATTCCATTGAGCTGGAGGCTTGTCTTTAGGCTGATAGCACACAGTCATGATTGGCTTACTTTTAATTTTTTAATCCAAATCTCTATCTTTTGTACTGTGTAGAATGGAAGTACCAAGAGATTCAGACTTGCTCACTGCTATGTTCCCAAAGCTCTCTAACTAAGGCCTGGTACTAAGTAGGAGCTAAATGAATATTTGTTGGTTGGATGAACAAATCCATAAACCCACCATGAGTACAATGCTGTTGGGAAGATGCTATTTGAAAAGGGAAGGTTGAAGCTACAGGACCAGAAGGTCACTGGGATCAAGGGGACAGAGGGCATATGAATGGGATCACAGTGGAGGCCATGAGCCAGAGGAGGAACCCCTCAACCTCTGACTCTGTTGGGAAGGGCGAATTGGCGCCTTGTTTAAGTTTGAATCAGAGGGGGACAAGTGTCTGGCACAGTGGTTAAGAAGCCTCTTAGGATGCACACATCCATATTGGAGTCCCTGGGTTCAAGTCTAGACTTTCTTAGTGATCCAACTTCCTGGTAATGACCACCCTAGAGAGCAGCAGGTGATGGCTCGAGTACCTGGATTCTAGCCACCCATATGGCAGACCCAGATAAAATTCCTGACTGCTTTGCTTTAACCTGGCCCAGCCCTGGCTGTTGCAGCCATCTGGGGAGTGAACCACTGGACAGATCTTTCCATGTCTCTCTACCTTTCAAAATAAATAAATAAATATTTTAAAAGGATCAATGAGATAAATCCTTAAAAGAAAAAGAAAAGAAAAGAAAAGAAAAGAAAAGAAAAGAGGTGAAGGGGGAAGGAAATTAGAGGAGATCCCAGCCTATGCCTCTGTTTTCTTGGGAAGCAGAAAGTGAGATCCCTAGCTGAGGTGGAAGGGAGGGCCTATAGGTTCTAGGCAGCTGAGGACAGCTGAATGTCCTTGGGGCCCTGGTCCAGCCATGAGCCTAACCAGTGGGCACCCTCTACTTGTGACTAGATCCTTTCCAGGGGTTCTAGGGCTCAAGGGGGAGTTTTGGGAGGGAGGGGCATCAGATGAGGGATACAGCTGAGGGGTGGGAAATATGCTCCTCATTTTTTTTTAAAGACTCATTTATTTATTTTGAAATTCAGACTTACAGAGAGAGAGGGAGAGACAGAGAGATCTTCCATCCGCTGGTTCACGCCTCAGATGGCTGCAACAGCCAGCGCTGGGCCAGGCCAAAGCCAGGAGCCAGGAGCTCCTTTAGGGTCTCCCATGTAGGTGCAGGCGCCCAAACACATGGGCCATCATCTGTTGCTTTCTCAGGCCATTAGCAGGGAGCTGGACCAGAAGTGGAGCAGCCAGGAACTGGCACCTATATGGGATGTTGCATTACAGGTGGCAGCTTCACCTGCTATGCTACAACACAGGCTCAATATGTTCCATTGCTTTAAATTATTTATTTATTTATTTGAAAGTCAGAGTTACACAGAGAAGAGAGGCAGAAAAAGAGAGAGAGAAAGAGAGAGAGAGAGAGAGAGAGAGAGAGAAAGAGAGAGGTCTTCCATCTGCTGGTTCACTCCCCAGATAGCCGCAATGGCTGGAGCTGTGCAGATCCAAAGCCAGGAGTCAGGAGCCAGGAGCTTCTTTCAGGTCTCCCACATGGGTGCAGGGGCCCAAGGACTTGGCCATCTTCTACTGCTTTTCCAGGCCATAGCAGAGAGCTGGATCAGAAGTGGAGCAGCCAGGTCTCAAATCGGCACCCATATGGGATGCCGGTGCGCCACAGCACCAGCCCCCAATATGTTCCATTTTTAAAAAAGTATTTTTATTGTGCTAATTTGAAAACATAACAGGAAAGGAGGTGGGCATTGCAGCACAGCAGGGTAAACTGATCCTTGGGACTCCCACATCCCATATTGGAATGCTTGGTTTGAGTCATGACTGCTCCACTTCCGATCCAGCTTCCTGCTAACACATCCCAAGAAGCTGTAGAGATGCTCAAGCGCTTGGGCGCCTCCCACATGTGAGACCCGGATGAAATTCCTGGCTACTGGCTTTGTTCTGATCCACCCTTGCTATTTCAGGCATTTGGGGAATGAATCAGCAAATAGAAGATATTTCTGACTGCCTCTCTCTCTCTCTCTCTCTCTCTGCCTTTCAGGTATATGAAAATATATAAATAAATTTTTAAAAAATACAGTAAAGGAAAAGAGAAAAATATAGCCACCTAAACATAAGACATTAACATTTTATATATTTGTTTCATAAACTTTTTTCTGAACTATTTCTTTTTGTTTTAATTTTACTTTATTCAATTGAGAAGCAGAGAGAAAGAGAGAGAGAGAAAGAGAAAGTGAGCTACCATCCACTGTTTCACTTCCCACATGCCCACAATACTGGGCTGGATAGAGGCCAAAGCCTAGAGCCAGGGACAGTATCCAGGGGTCCCACATGAGTGGCAGGAGCCACTGGAGCCATTACTGCTGTTTTTAGGGTCTGCATTAGCAAGAAGGTGGAGACACAAATAGAGCCTGTACTCGTACTCAAGCTCAGATAGTGTGTTGTGGGACACAGGAGCTTTAACACTAGGCCAAGGGCTCACCCCTTCTAAACTGTTTCAAAGTGAGTTTTAGGCATCCTAATATTTCTCACCCAGACACTTAGCAAACTTCTTCAAGACATACCCACAATACCACCTAACAATAATTTCCTGGGGCCACTGTTTGGTGCAGTGGACTAAGCTGCAATGCCTCAGCTAAGGATCTCACTTTCTACTTCCAAACTCTGGTCCACAAGGCGTAGTCCCAACCACCCACCTTCTCTACCACCATTCCATATGGGCACTGGTTCAAATCCCAGTGGCTCCATTTCTGATCCAACTCTGCTAATATCCCTGGAAAAGCAATGGAACATGACCCAAGTACTTGGGCCCCTGCCACCTGCATGGGATACTTGGGTGGGGTTCCAGGCTCCTGGTTTTGGCCTGGCCCCTGTCCCCTCTCTGTCACTCTGCCTTAAAAGAATAGTTTTCTAATACGTATTGCCTTTTATATATTCAGATTTCCTCAGAATGTGTTTGGTAGATGGATCAGACGTTTGTCCTGTCTCTGAAGTTTCTCTTTTTTATCATCTAGAATGCCCTCAATCTCACGATTTCTAGGACATTTGTCCTTTGCAGTGACTGTACCGGTCATCCAGAGAACAATCCACATTCTGCGATTGGCTGATGCTGCTGCTCATCTGCCTGATTTTTCCTGTACAGTTGTACATTAGCTCAGGGCCTTGTTTAGGTTTTGCTTAGAGGTTTGGGGCAACAATGCTTCTTTTTCTTTTTTTAATTTTATTATTTGAAAGGCAGAGTTACAGAGAGAGAGACACAGAGAGAGACAGAGACAGAGATTGCTCTTCCATATACTGGTTCACTCTCCAAATGGCTGCAATGGCCAGGGATGAGCCAGATGTCTAGAACTCCATCCAGGTCTCCCGCATGGGTGGCAAGCCCTTGGGCCATCCTCTGGTGCTTTCCCAGGTGCATTAGCAGGGAGCTGGATCAAAAGTAGAGCAGCCAGGACTTGAACTGGCACTCATACAGGATGCTGGCATGGCAGGCAGCAGCTGTACCACAAGGCTGGCCCCAACAATGCTTCTTAAGTAAAGCAGGCGCTGATGTTCTGGAATGTTAGGTCCAGAGAGCCTTGAGGGACACCAGGGGCAGATGTCGTGCTAGCGTTTGGACAAACATAAGGTTGGAGATCTGGAGGAAGAACCGGGTTAGAGACAGTACTGTGAGGGCCACCACTCAGGAGATGGGATGAGCAAGGCAGAGAGAAACCCCAGAACACCTGAGGAGACTCCCAGGGATGTGGGAGCTTCCAGAGGGGTCAGTGGAAGTTCGGGAACAGTGAGTTGACTAGCTGAGGCCTGACAGTCGACAAAAGTCCTGCCGTCTTTCCCCTACCCATGCAAATCCAGGGCCCCTTCCTTGATGGGTCCGTTGGAGGATCTAGCAATGACACCAAGCATCCCTAAGGGAAAACTGCAGAAGGCTTCAATGATAGGACGTCTCCCAAATCAAAACTAGAAGTCCAGGAATTGGATGGCTGATGAGGGATGTGGTTGGTGTCACAAGGTCTAATTAGTTGTATCAACAGGCACAAAGCAAAGGATGAACCCAGAAGGAGCAGAAAGGACCTCAAGATGGTGCCATCTCCATCCAACTCTGCTGTGGAGGGGACCTAGGGGTCAGCCAGGAAGCTTAAAGCTATGACAGGTGCTGGGTCTCTGGGCTGGGCAGGAACTGGAGCTAAACCATAGTAAGAAGGAGGACTGTACTGCCTTCATCTGAGGCCGGAAACACCCTGGACCACCGGGCCATGAGCCTGTGCTGTGTCACAGAGGCAGCATGCTGTGAAGTTACGAGCACAAACTCTGGTCCACAAGGCATAGTCCCAACCACCCACCTTCTCTGCCACCCAACAGCTGGGTGACCTTACCCAGGTTCTAGAACTTCTCCATGATCTGGTAAAGCTGTTTTGTTGGAAGGGAACATGAGCAGTGCTTGGCACCTGGTGAGCCCTGCAAAGGGTATAGAGTGTTGTGGTCAGCCTCGCAGTGGACAAGAGCCGCCTGAACCCCCAGAGCTGACACGGGCTGTCTTCTAGCAGGTGTATTTCCGGCACCCCCGTTTCATTACAAACACGCCCACCGTGACGCTGGCATTCTCTGCACTATACATCGTAGGGTTTTTAATATATTCCGTTCCACTACTGTTTCTGTGCAGGTTAAGTTGACCCTTGTCAGACCACACGAAGGGATTGTAGGGTGGGCAGATTAAAGTCAGCCGTGTGAGAGAGAACACGAAGAAAAAGTGGCCTTAACATAGGTCGGGTGTGACGCGATTGGGGGTTCCTTCAGGGTAGGAATCCCAACAATCATTCATTAAAAAAATACAGCCAACTTGTTTTGGGGGCTCACTTTGTGCCGGGTTCCAGATCTTACAATCTTCACAAAAATGTTGGCATAGGTTTTAGCAGTCGTATTTTACATTCAACATCTGTCCTAGGTCTCTCAAGTGATTTCAATTTGGTCTGTCTCCAAAGCCCCGAAAACACTACTTGAGCCCAATAACAACAAGGGGACCAGGACCCACTGCAGATGTCAGAGAGGCAGAAGAGGGGGGAAGCAGCCGAAGGCCACGCGATCCCGGAGCCCGGGCGCCTCCTCCTCCCCGTCCGTCCAGCACGCTGGGGAGCTGCCAGGCCTCCACCTCGCCGCATGGCTACGGCGCCCCTGGGCAGAGGCTTCCTCTCGGCCGCACGGCCATCTGTCTTCCTGGCGGGGCGCTTCTGATTGGGCGACTCGATCAGGTGGCTGCTGCGGGCCAATCAGCGGAGGCCGAGGCCTTGGGCCTCGCAGGCGGCTCCGCGCGGTGGAGCCTGGGAAAAAGGGGCCCGTGAGCCCTCGGCGGTGCTGGGGAGAGGGCCGCTAGCCTCTGTGAATGCCCGGCACGTCCAGTTGGCGACTCTGCTGGCTCTTTCTGCCACCGTCCCTGCCCCAGCACCCGGAGAAGGGCGGACAGCCCTTGTCGCGGGCTTTGAGTCCTGCCCTAAAGTTTCCACGGATTTTGGGGCCGCTTTCCCCTGTGGCTTCCGCAGAGCTCCAAGGGTTCTCTGTCTTCCGGCTCCTAACGCAGGCACCCCGGGACGTCAGTCTCTTTTTTAAGAAATCACAGGGCAGGCTCTGTGGAAGAGCGGGTGAAGCCGCCACCTGCGGTGCCGGTTCAAGTCCCGGCTGTTCCACATCCAATCCAGCTCTCTGCTGTGGCCTGGGAAAGCACTAGAAGATGGCCCAAGTCCTTGGGTCCCTGCACCCACGTGGGAGACCTGGAGGAAGCTCCTGGCTCGTAGCTTCAGATGGGCACAGCTCCAGCGTAGACCAGCGGATGGAAGACCTCTCTCTGCCTCTGCCTCCTGTAACTCTGCCTTTCAAATAAATAAATAAATAAATCTTAAAGAAAAAAAGAGAGAGAGAGAGAGAGATGTCACCACCCTGCAGACAGACGCTGCCACCGCCCTCGTCTCCACCCTGGTCCCAGGGCAGCCTGGCTTTGGATCAGCACCGCTGATTGATGGCTCTTCTGTCTCTCTGCTTCCCTGCTGTGGGGTGGGTGAGGGGGGGACACGCCTCCCTTTGCCTGGCAAACGGTGTCCCCTCCCGGCCCCACTTTGCTGGGCATTTACCCAGTCTCCCTTGGTGGGGGCCATCTCCCCGACTTAATCACCAGCTTCCCCTAAATGCCAGCTGTGCCTGTACCTCAGTGTGTCCCCGAGCTGTGTGCCAGACTTCCAGACTCACCACCTGGATGTCTTACCTGTAGCTCAGGCCAGCGTGTGTACAGTATTCCACAGATGTGTGTTAAGCCATGTGCAGACTTAACAGTGGAAGTATTTTAATGTGGGTACAGTTGTCCCTTGGTATCCATGGGTGACTGGTCCCAGGACTCCTGTGTGGGTACAGTTGTCCCTTGGTATCCATGGGTGACTGGTCCCAGGACCCCTGTTGAAATGAAAATCTGTAGGTGCTCCTGTCTCTTGTATACAATGTAGTATTTAGAGAGTCCTTCCGTACATGTTGTCTCTACATGACCTATAATACTCAATACACTGTAGGTGTTATGTGGATACTTGTTATACTGTATTTTTTAAAGAATTATTTTATTTGAAAGAGTTACAGAGAGAGAGATCTTCCATCCGCTGGTTTACTCCATAATTTGCCACAATGGCCGGAGCTGTGCCAATCCAAACCCAGGAACCAGGAGCTTCTTCCGGGTCTCCCATGCGGGTGCAGGGGCCCAAGGACTTGGGCCATCTTCTACTGCTTTCCCAGGCCACAGCAGAGAGCTGGATTGGGATTGGAGCAGCCGGGACTTGAACCGGTGCCCATATGGGATGCTGGCACTGCAGGCAGTGGCTTTGTCTACTACGCCACAGTGCCAGCCCCGATATACTGTATTGTTTAGGGAATAAGGACATAAACGCCTGTACATATTTGAAGCAGATGTGAATATTTTCCCAAGTATTTCTGGCCTACTGTTGGTTGAATCCAAGGGTGCTGAACCGGGGCACACTGAGGGCCATCTGTATGTAAATATTTATTTATTCCTGTGTGCCAAGAGCTTGGAGCACGGTGTCTCCTGGGACCAGCACGTGGTGGCTGCTTCATTACGACATGCTGAGTGCACCTAAGAAGAATTTGGCATGGCTGTTAAGTGACAGCACTGGGAGGCAGTGAGGAAATGGCTCAAGTACTTGGGTCCCTGCCACCCATCTGAGAGACCCAGACTGAATTCTAGGCTCCTAACACTGGCTTGGTCCAGCCCTAGCGGTTGTAGGCATTTGGGGAAGAACCATCAGATGGAATCCCTCTCTCTGTCTCTCTGCCTTTCATTTAGTAAAAACAAGCAGGCAACAACATACATGCCTGGAAAGTGATTAGCAGTTCCCTCCCTCTTTGGAAGCGAGGACAGCCTGGAAATTCAGTCCCAGGAGCCTATGCCGGCAATGAGGGGAGCGAAGGAGTTGGGAACCCTGAGACCTCATCCTGGGATAGGCCTGGCCCCATCGCCTCCAGGCAAATGCTGGGTAAATGACCTAAAATGCAGAGAGGAAAGTCTCCCTTCTAACATTCCACTTCCGGGGCAGACTTGGGGTTCTCTCAGGGGAAACAGCACTGCCCGGGGATGTAGGCAGGAGACTGGCCTAGGGCTGTACCCAGCCTGGGAGCTATAATGACCAAGGATCAAAGCCCAGTTTCTTGGGGAGGGGGTACTGTGTAAGTTCTCTGAAACAGCACTACCATCTGTGAGGGTTACAAATGGATTGCCCCTCATGGAGATAGGTTCTTAGATTCTTAGAATTCTGGGGGAAAAAAAGAATTCTGTAAAGATTCTCCTTGAATCTCTTAAAGGCTTCTAGAACGTATAGGTTCTGGCTTTTTGTTTTGGTTTGAGACAGGGAGTGGGCTGCAGGGCTTTTATGGCTTGCTATCGCCACCGTGTGACTATCAGGGGAATTACAGGGGGAAGTTCTCACGCCCAGGAAATGATGTCTGGATTCTGGCGATGTCAGATTGAGAATGAGCTCTGGGTTGCCAGTGTCCCCCTTCACTGTCCAGGGTCCCGAGGGCCCCCAGAGCTAGTTATTCCACCTATGGGGGAGAAGGCAGCCCACCCTGGGCTCAGGGCACTGTGTCTGCTCTGACCCCAGAGTCGGTTGACTCCGGAGAGTGGTGTTTAAGGCTCCTCACCTCCCCAACACCTGCTTTGTCCTTGGACCTGCTTGATTCAGCTGCAGACCTGCCCCGAGAGCTCTCTCTGCTTGCTCCTCCCTCCCCGGCCCTCCTGGAGCTCTCTTTGACCGTCCTCAGATTCTGGCCCATATGGGATGCTGGCATCGCAGGTGTCACAACACCAGTCCCTGGCCCACTGTCCTGAAGGCTCACAGACCAGGATTGGGCATGCACCATTGATCTGGCCTCTGGTGTCACCAGTTTTGGGCCTAACCAGTGTGGGAGTCATGGAAGCAGCCAGAGCGGGCATGGCACCCCTTGGGATAAGCTAAGGTCAGGCAGAGGTGCTGGGCTGGCATCTGGGTCTGTCCCCTGTCCAAAGGAGACTAGAGGCACCCCTGGGAGCCCCAGCTCAGAACCCACCCAGCATAACGTGGGAGTTCAAAGGCCCAGGCCTCATCATCCCCCCACCCCGTGCAGCCTTGGCCTGTTCTCCCTAAGCCATGCCGGCCCTCCGTGCCTCTCCCTCTTGGCAGCCTCGTGTGGGTCTTTCTAGACACATCACTGGCTTTGGGCTTTGTTCTCCCAACTGCTCACGGAGCAGGGGGGCACTCAGCCCTGCCGGCCCCATTGCCCACTCTGGGCTTTGGTCCCTCCTCACCTCCTGGAGGACACTCGGGGGCCTCTGGGCATGAGACAGGGACCCGCCCCTGGCTAGTGTGGGGGTTGATGGGAGATCTCATCCTGGTGGGTAGGGATTTTTGAGGCCTGAAAGAGCTGCAGGAACTTGGAAAACCCATAGGGGAGAGGTTCTAGTAAGAGGGAACAAACCCTACAGCGGAGTAGAGGTGGGAGTGTGTTGGGCACAGTGGTTAGGGTGCTGCCTGGGACTTCCGCACATGAGTGCCTGGACTTGAGTGCTAACTCTGCTTCTGATTCCGGCTTCCTGCTAATGGGCACCCTGGGAGGCAGAGGGGAGGGCGCAAGAAGTGGGCCTTCTGTCACCCGATGGGAGACCTAGACTGAACTCCAGGCTCCTGGCTTCAGCCTGGCCCAGCCCTGGCTGTTGCAGCCATTTGGGGAGTGAACCAGTGGATGGGTGATCTCTCTTGCGCTGCCTTGCAAATAAATAGATCTTTTAACAACAACAAGGTGAGGTGGTGATGGAGGAGGTGCCCTTTATGGGTGCCCAGGCATGGCTGGGAAGAGCACCAACACCAAGAGGAAGCAGTGAGCCTGGGGCCAGGACCCAGGGGCTGCAGGCGCAGCATTGAGGACCCTACGGTGTAGCAGCGGGAGATTCAGAGCGGGGCTATTTCCATCTCTCCCGTCAGCCTGCCCCCGACTAGAGTGGAGGTGGCTTTTCCTCGCCTTTCTGCCAATCCAATCCCCAGGATGGAAGGTTCCTCCGCGGTCAATGGCTTTCCCTGAGTGGCGACTGGGACTGACCCACGCCAGGCTGCAGCGCGAGGCTGCACTTCCTGATACTGCCAGGAGGTGGCACCAAGACCCCGGTCTGTGCCCCTCCAACCCGTCTTTGCGCCTGGAGATCCCTTCCCCGGGGCAGGGAGGCCAGAAAAACAGAGGGCTGAGAAAGTGGGAGAAGAGGCCAGGCCAGGCCGGGCAGGTGGGTCAACGGAAAAGGAGTGGGCTCACTTCCGGTGACCTTTGCCAGCGTCTGGCTCTCATTCTGTCGCCTGCTGGTATGCCACCCGGGTCTGCCCCTCCTCAGGCCCAAAAGACACACCCACTCCCACTGTTTCTCCAGCTCTTAGCCCTAGTCCCATATTCAGGTTCGTGCCATCTCCTCCCTGCTGCTAGCAGCAAGTCTTCCCTGGCCACTGCCTGGTCCGAGTGCAGCTGGGAGGAGGAGTGCTGGCCCCAGCCAGAGCTGGAGGGCCTGGGGGACCACTCTGTGGATGCACTGGGGCTCATGTCTCCAGCGGCTGTGGTGCTGTCCAGTGCCCAGTCTGTCTATCTGGACACCGCAGCGCTTGCCACTGCCCCGCCCCTCGCTGGCCACCTCCAAGGCCTGCTGGGGTTTGCTCTGTGGCACGCTCTCTCTCACTGTGTGTGTGCTTTAATGGCAGTCTCCCTGCCTGCTCCTGCCTGCCCCCATCCCTTACCTCAGCCTGGAGTCCTCCCACGCATGCACGGCACTGCCTCATGGAGCCTTTCCCCGAGCCTGGCTGGGATTGCTGCTCATGGACCCCTAGAGCTCTATGTGTGATGACCTGGGGCTTTTGTTAGCGTCTGTCTCCACCTCGAGGTCTGACGCTCTGGCCCAGAGGCTGATCCGTGCCCATCACCGGGTATCCCCAGTGACAGGAAGAACGCCTGGCCGGCAGCAGGTTCCAGTGAACAGTTAGTGACCAACTTCCGGCCTCCAGGGCTGGATTGCACGCCTGTGCGCCTCCCTCTGGCAGGGCGGGGCGGGGTGGGGTAGAGGCTCTGCCTTCTGCAGCACGGCGGACCCCAAGGACCCCTCCCCCTCATAGGCACCTCAGACGCTCTCTGAGTCCTCTCCCCTGGGCACCCAAAGCTGTGGCTTTCGCTGCTGCTTTCTGCTTCCTGTTGAACCTCATTCCCCACTCTTACTGCCCCCTCCCAGGCTGTTATCCTAATAGTTTTATGTGTGTGCTTGTCAAATGTGTGACTCCTGAGTCACCAGTCTATGCAAATGACCTCGTGCTTAGCCTCTCCACTGGGTGGCCCTGCTCCTCTCGCCCTGCACCCATGAGATCCTCTCCCATTTTACTGATCCCAGCCAGCCACACCCCTGCCTTCCCAGGATGCTTGTGGGGGAGGTTCTGGTGTGGGGGGGAGCTTTATGTGTTCAGAGTAAAATTGCCTGAACATAGGGCATGTGTGAGGGAGCTTATGTAGTATGGAATTAAAAGACAATGTGCGGGGCTGGCACTGTAGCGCGGCCAGGTAAAGTCTTGGCTTGCAGCACTGGCATCCCACATGGGCACTGGTTCAAGTCCTGGCTGCTCCACTTCTGATCCAGCTCCCTGATAATGAGCCTGGGAAAGCAGTAGAGGATGGCCAAAGTCCTTGGGCCCCTGCACCCGTGTGGGAGACCTGGAAGAAGCTCCTGGCTCCTGGCTTCTGATCAGCTCAGTTCCAGCCAGCCATCTGGGGAGTGAACCAGTGGATGGAAAGCCCCCCTCTCTCTGTGTCTCTACCTCTCTTTGTAACTCTTTCAAATAAATAAAAATAATATATATACATATATTTATATATAAATACAATTTGTGTGCAGATTTTTTAAATCCATCCACAGTTTTTCTGCAATATACTTTTAAAACTTTTAAAAAAAGATTTATTTATTTTGGGACTGGTGTCATGTTATAGTGGATAAAGCCACCAGCATCCCATATGGGCACTGGTTCAAGACCTGCTGCTCTACTTCCAATCCAGCTCTCTGCTATGGCCTGGAAAAGCAGTGGAAGATGAACCAAGTTCTTGGGCCCTGCACCACATGGGAGACCCGGAAGAAGCTCCTGGCTCCTGGCTTTGGATCAGTCCATCTCTGTCTGTTTTGGCCATCTGGGGAGTGAACCAGTGGATGGAAGACCTCTCTCTCTCTCTCTCTCTCTCTCTCTCTTTGTAACTCTGCCTTTCAAATAAATAAATAAATCTTAAAAAAAAAACATTTATTTCCTTTTAAAAAGTAATTTAGTTGTTTGAAAAACAATGAGAAAGAGACGGAGAGACATTTTCTATCTTTTAGTTCACTGCCCAAATGCCTGCAACAGCCAGGGAGGGCTAGGCAGGGCCCAAGCCAGGAGCCAGGAGCTCACTTTAGGTCTCCTACCTGAGCCGTAGGAACTCAGACACTGGAGCCATCACCAGCTGATTCCCGAAGTGCACATTAGCAGGAAGCTGGAGTCAGAAGTGGAGCCAAGATTTGACCCCTGTGTCTCATGGTCAGCATTGGTGGAAGCTGGGGTGAAGAACCATTTAATCTGCATCTTACCTGCTGGGCCAGACCCCCACCCACCCCTCATAACATAAATGTTTCATGAACAGTTTGAAGACCCTTCAGATGCATGAATTCCAATTTTTTTGGTGCCAAGATAAACAACCTTTTTTTTTCTTCTCATTAGAGAGAGAGAGTGAGCACTTTCCTCTGGCTCACTCCCCAGATGCACACAGGATACAAGGATGGGGCCTCATCCAAGGCGGAAGCTAGGAGCCAGGAAGTCAACCCAGGGCTCCCACAGGGTGGCAGGAGCCGAACTCATCACTGCTGCCTCCCAGGCTGTGCTCAGCTGGGAAGCTGGAGCTGGAAATCCGACCCCACCACTCGGATGTGGAAGACAGGGGTCTTACCCTCCGTTTTCCAAGATCTTCTCAAGGTCCTTGGTATAGAATTAGCTGAATCCTCCCAGACCCCTGGAATGGCTACACCCCCAGGTTATGAGGGCCCTGGGATTCCTGCCAACACTGGCATCCCCAGCTTTGCGGGTGTTGCCAGTCTGCTAGGTGCCAGATGAGAGCATCTCTGGGATTGTTCTGGAATCTCTCTCATACACCTGCTAACCTCTGGGGCCCTTGTCAGTCAACTGCCTGGCCATAACCTCTCTGCCTTACGTATTTTGAGGGGCCCCTTTTCTTAGGAGTCTGCAAGAGTTTTTGCGCGATCAGTCCCTTATCTCCCTGCCTGCTTCTGACAGTGTAGGCGAAATAGGTCTAAAAGCAGCCACCTCCAGGCTGCAGCCCCTCAGGGCACTGAGCTGCCCCCAGGTCTCCAGCCCCTTATGGACCCCTGTGTCAGAGGATGGGGAGGGGGTTGCCATTCCCTCTAAGGACAGCCGGATTCATCATCGTGGTCCCTGCAGGAGAGAACATGTGTATTTCAGGAGCACTGTTAGAGATGAGCTCACCAGCCTGGTACTGGGGATTTGGGTCCAAGAGTTCTTCCTTTCAATGTGTCTTCGTTCCCCCCATAGCCATGCAAGTGCACCCCTCACCCCATTGTGGATATTTGCCCTTGGATTCTCAGAGCTTAGCTTCGAGTGAGGTGGTGGCCAGCGGCATGAACAAACAAGATAATGAGAGAAAGAAACAAACAAGGAGCCAAAATATGGACTAGCAGAGGGAGGACTTTAGCCAGGGTGCTCCGAGAGGCAACTCTTAGGCGGGAACCTTTGTTTTGAGAACCAACCAGAAGAATCAAGGGAACAGCACTGCAGGCAGAGGGCCGTGCACCAAAGTCCCGGCGAGCAGGCGGCGATGTGGAAACGGAAGGTGACAGGGCTGGGGCCCTGAGACCGCTCAGGAGCTGGGCTGAGCAGTGTCCTGTGGGCCTTGGTTCTGGCCGGGGCTGGGCCTTGGAATGCGGAAGCATGGCAGGGGGTGGAGTTTCTGAAACCACCTGTGGGCTGACCTGGGCTTGGGTCCCAGAGGCTTTGGGGGTTGCTACATTCACAGAGGGGATAATTTTCTTCTTTACTATTGTTTTCTTTTCTGTTTTATTTTTTAAAGATTTATTTTGCATTTATTTGCAAGGCAGAGTTACAGAGAGAGACGGAGAGACACAGAAAAGAGAGATCTTCCCTCTGCTGGTTCACTCCCCAAAGCTGGGGCTGGTCCAGGCCAAAGCCAGGAGCCTGGAACTCCGTCAGGGTTTCCCACATGGCTGCAGGGGCCCAAGCACTTGGGCCATTCATCTTCTGCTGCTTTCCCGGGTGCATTAGCAGGGAGCTGGTTCCGAAGTGGAGCAGCTGGGACTTGAACTTGTGTTTATATGGGACGCCCATGTGACAGGTGGCAGCTTAACCCACAATGCCACAATGCCAGCCCTTCTTCTCTGTTGTTGTTGTTTGGACAGGCAGAGTTAGACAGTGAGAGAGAGAGACAGAGAGAAAGGTCTCCCTCCCGTTGGTTCACCCCCCAAATGTCAAATGACTGCCACAGCCGTTGCTCTGTGCCAATCCCAACCCAGGAGCCAGGTGCTTCCTCCTGGTCTCCTATGTGGGCATAGGGACCCAAGCACTTGGGCCATTCTCCACTGTTTTCCCGGGCCACAGCAGAGAGCTGGACTGGAAGAGGAATAACCAGGACAGAATCCAGCGCCCTGACTGGGACTAGAACCCGGAGTGCCTGTGCCGCAGGCGGAGGATTAACTTAGTGAGCTGTGGCACTGGCCCCTTATTCTGTTTTTAGAAAAATGTTCAATTTTTGTGAGTAGGTAATACAAGTCCAAGGGACAAAACTCGGAAGGAACGAAGGTGTCAAGAGTGGAACATCCTCTCCCTCCCTTGTCCCAGATGTCCTGCTCGAGTCCTGGGGGGCCACTGTTGTGACTTCCTGCTTGCCATGCCTGGCCAGGGCTGTCCTGCAAACTCAGGCCCGCCTTACACTGGCATTCAAGACCTCCACACTACTCCTCCTTCCAACTTCCCACAATTCCCTGTCGGTAACTTAGAGTGGTGCTTGGTGATGGCTATCAAGTAGGGCTGCTCAAAAGTGGCCCTTTAAATATATATTTAGGGCCCGGAGTTTCGGCTCAGCAAGTTAAACTGCCATCTGTAGCACCAGCATGCTATGTGAGTGCTGGTTCGAGTCCCGGCTGCTCTGTTTCTGATCCAGCTCCCTGCTAATGTGCCTGGGAAAACAGCTGGAAGATTACCCAAGTACTGGGCCCCTGCCACCCACACGGGAGACCTGAATGGAGTTTCTGGCTCCTGGCTTTAGTCTGGCCCAGCTGCAGCTGTTGTAGCCATTTGAAGAGTGAACCAGTACATGGAAGAGTGTGTGTGTGTCCCTCTCTCTTGCTCTGTAACTCACCTTTCAAATAAATAAACAATTACAAAAAAAGCCCATCGTGGGGCTCACTGCCCCAGCCCTGTCTCCTCTCTTGTCTCCCAGTAAAGGGGGGGGGGGCACTTGATTTCCCAGGGGTCTCAGCTGTTGCAGGAAAGGGTGTCCCTGGAAGACCTCCCTGCTGGTCCCTACCGCAGGTTGTTTCAGGAGCATCAGGAAGTCTGCCCTGTGGGCCCTGAGCTTCCTGGCTGAGACAGAGGCCCTCCTGGGTCCCAGCAGCTGCGCAGGGGGCAGAAGGCCGAGGCTGGGCTGCGAGCTTCCTGGAGGAAGGGACGATTCAGCTGGATCCTGAGGGCAGGAAGGTGGCCTGGGGGCTCCAGACCTTGGAGCAGTCGGGGCTGTCCTGCCTCTCGGGGCCAGGCTGTGAAGCCGGTAGGGCCAGATCAGGCTGGGCCTGAGCCTCAGTGAAGCCGGCCCTTGGGAGCACCCCCCCCAAAGGGCCGCAGGGGCTGTGTGTGGAATGTGAGCAGCAGCCAGCGACTGGGGAGCGCTGCGGGAGGCCAGCTGTTGGCGATTTCACGCCCGCTCCGCAGCCACTTCTTGGGGACAGGCCTCAGCCGTGGGACCCAGGTGCCCACGGAGGTCAGATTTCGGTAGAGGGAGAAGAAAAAAAGGAGACTTCCTCCGGAGGGGAGCCCCCTCCTCGCCCAGGGCCGCAGCTGCTTCACCCGCATACTCTGGGATTAGACCAAATCCTGTAGCAGGTGGCGGGTGGGCGGGGCCCCAGTCAGCGGCCTGAGGGTGGGAAGGCATGGGCAGTGGGGGGCCCCAGGGTGCAAGGTATGGCTGTGTGCTCACCCGACCACTGTGCCTGTACTACCTGGGAATGGGGTTCTTTCATACCTTCCTTCAATGCTCCCCTGCCTTCCAGCTCTGCCAGGCGTGGCCCTGGCTGGAGGTTCAGGGGAGTGGGAATAGCAGCTAAAGTGGACAAGCAGCTGGACAAGGGCATTGTGGGGCTTGTGCAGCACAGCAAATGGGGGCCAGGACTCCCTGGGGATGGGATCGGGAGGAAGAAGAGGGGGTTGCTTTTCATCGAGAACTTTCTTTAGAACATCAGCGTTTTTAAATGTTTTTCGAACCCTTTGAGCCGTGAACACGTATCGATTCTGTGAACCGTGTTTCCCCAAGTGTGCACCCCCTCCCCGCCCCTCCCCCACCCCGCGCTGTCTGCCACCCCCTAGGAACTTGCTGGAAGGTGGCTTCAAGCTGGACCTTACTGAGTGCAAAATCCTGGGGTGGGGCCCAGCTGGGAAGCCCTCCAGGTGACTCCAAAATATGTGATAGTTGCCGAAGGGCTGCCTGCTTCCTGGTGCGCCCAGTCTGGGGGAAGGAGGTGATGTCCAGCACCTTCTCCTACAGCCCTGCGTCGGGGGAGGGCCAAGCCTGGAGCTGACCTGGAATGCACAGTCCTGAGAAAAGAGGTCTGAGCTCAGCCAGGACAGGGGCGGTGGCTACACAGCGTCTCTGAGTTCTCCAAGCAGGCGGGGAGCAGAGGCCTTCAGAAGGCTGGGCCCAAAGCTCGGAGCATGGTCCCAGGCCACGCACCTGTGCCTAGGTGTTGGGAGCCGCCTCGCTGCCTGCGGTGAGACAGCGTGCTCAGCCCTGAGCACCGACTCTCCTGCCTTCCCCAACGAGACCTTGGGCCAGGCAGGCTCATCCCCCCTCACAGCCTCAGTGTCTCTATCTGGGAAATGGGGTCAGGCCTCCTTGGAGCTGCAGGGAGAAGGGGATGAGATCGCAGAGCAGGATGGCACAGCAGCCAGCTCCGGGGCCGGCTCCACTAACCCCGGGGCAACAGCAGCTGTCGGGTACTGCGCACTGACCTGGCAGCACTCTGGGCGTGTGTGTCATTCATTCCTGCGTTACCGGGTCGCAGCACACACACACACACACACCTGCCACATGGTGCACATCCTGGCCCTCCTGCCCAGCACCCACTTTCCAGCCAGCAGCTGGGCTGTCCCACACCAGAGTGGCTGGCTGGCTGTTGCCACCAACCAGAGCCCCAGCTGATACAAGCAGCCCGCAAGTGGCAGAGTTCAGAGCGAGCCAGTAGTGCTTTCTCTACACACATCCATCACTGTCTGGGAAGCACTGGGAACCCAGGCAGCCCTAGGAGGCCGGGCCCTGCTGCTGCCACGCTGCCCCAGAGCAGGCAGGGGAGGGGTGGCGAGGGAGCCTGGGAGTGAGCAGCATCTGTCTCCTGACATGAGGCGTCAGGAATGTGGGACAGCCTCCGCAAACATGTGCCTGCCAGGGCCGCTGGCAGAGAGAGGGCACAGGGTGGGCAGCTGAGCCCCTCTTGGTGTCCAGCACCCCCGCCCTCACCCCCACCCAGGCAGCAGCTGCCTCTGTCACTCTGAGTGACCCAGCTCGGGTCTCCACTGGGCACAAAGGCTGGCTAGGAGGCAGGGGCTCAGCCCCGCTGCTTCCTAGAGCACTCTTGACACCTGGGACCTGTCGCCTCCCCAGTCTCTCTACAAGGACGTGGGGGTGGCTCACCTCTGTGTGGCGAGGAAGAGTGAGGGGTGGCTGCTCACCATGGGAGAGATTGAATGGGGGGGGGCTCATGCCCTAGCCCTCACACACTGCTTTTCTCTCTTTAATTAACGTGTAATGATTGCATATAGTAATGTGTGACATTTGAAGTGTGGCAATCAAATCCAGGTCATTAGCATTTCTGTCTCCTTATCATCTCTTTTTTAAATGATTTATTTACTCATTTCATTAGAAAGGCTGAGAGGCAGGAACAGAGAGAGAGAGAGAGAGAGAAAGAGAGAGAGAGAGAGAGAGAGAGAAATCTCCCATCTGCTGGTCTGCCCCCCCCCCCCCCAAGTTCCCACAACAGCTGAGGCTGGGCCAGGTCAAAGCCGGGAACCACAGCTCCATCTAGGTTTCCAACGTGGGGGCGGGAGCCAAGCACCTGAGCCATCATCTGTCACCTCTTCCGGTGTGCATCCACAGGAGGTGGAATCAGAAGTGGAGCAGGAACTGGAATCCAGGCGCTCCAGATGGGATGTGGGTGCTTCGGGCGGTGGGAGCTTCATTACCATGCCACATCTTTGTCCCCGCCGTTATCTACAGACAGAGATCTCCCATCCTCTGGTTTACTCCCCAAATAGCTGCTACAGCCAGGACAGGACCAAGTGAAAACCAGGAGCCAGGAGCTCCACCCAGGTCTCCTATGTAGATGGCAGGGGCCCAAGGACTTGGGCCTATCTTCCGTTGTCTTCCAGGTGCTTTAGCAGGGAGCTGGATAAGAAACTAAGCAGCCAGGACTCCAACTGGCGTTTGGATATGACGTTGGCGTTGCAAGGTGCCACTTTTTTTTTTTTTTTAAGATTTATTTATTTACTAGAAAGGTAGAGTTACAGAGAGAGAGAGGGAGAGAGAAATCTTCCATCTGCTGGTTCACTCTCCAATTGGCTGCAACGGGGCCAGGAGCCAGGAGCCTCCTCCGGGTCTCCCTTTATGGGTGTAGGGGCCCAAGCACCCAGGCCATCCTCCGCTGCTTTCCTAGATGCACCAGCAGGGAGCTGGATTGAAAGTGGAGCAGCCAGGACTTGAACTGGCACCCATATGGGATGCCGGTGCCAGAGGCCGCGGCTTTACCTGCTGTGCCATATCACCGGCCCTTGCAGTTGGCAACATAACCATGCTCCCACAACACTGGCCCCCTGGTAGCTAGCTACTATTCTATCCTCTTCAACTCTGAGATAAACTCTTGGTTTCCACATATGGGAGAGGACATGAGGGGTCATTTTCTGTGCCTGGTTTATTTCATTTGATATTATTTCCTCCACTTCCATCCATGTTGCCACATGACAGGATTCCATTCTTTTTCAGGGATGGATAATATTCCATCACCTCACACACTGACCCTTTCTGCCCCAGGTAAGGGCCAAGGGCTCCCCGTGTCTGGGATTGGCTGGGCCACTGAACAGTGACCACCAATGAGACTCCTGGCTCGAGTGGGGCTCGGCCAGAAAGTCTGAGAGAGCCTCTGGACCACCTGCGTGGGAGCAGGAGAAGCAGGGCCAGAGGCCTTGGGCTGCGGAGCGGGCTGGGGGTGGGGCTGCCCAGTCCTGGGACAAGTGCACCAACAGCTCACACGGAGTCTGCATGGCGCCTCTCCCAGCGCATGCGCACCCAAGCCTTGTTCATCCGAAACCCTGCGCCCTGCTCCTGCGGGGCGGAAGTGACGGTGCCGCCCTCAGCACCACAGCTGGACACTGGAAGCGGCAGGATCGGGACTTCCTGGCTCCAGGTCCAGGGCTCTTCCCACCCCGTTAGGAAATAAGAGCTCCTGGGGTAAAGGAAGTGGTCAGGGAACTCCGTGGTTTGTGGCCGGATGTCTGCTCTGAGACGGGGGCGCCCTGGAAGAGGAGGGGTTCAGTCTGGGACATGGAAAGCCGGAGGGTGTTGGGGGGGGGGCAGTGTGCGGACCCAGAGGAGGGAGTGCAGCATGGTCAGGTTAGGGAGCAGCAGGATAGAGCCAGGGAAGGGTCCAGGCTGAGTCCCAGGAAGCTGAGCCATCAGAGGGGGTTTCTTAGAACAGGGCCCCTAAGGCCTCCCCAACAGAGGGCCAGGCAAGCAGGGACAGCTGCAGTCCAGCCAGGCAGCAGCCAGCTGCTGCTGGGAGACTGGCCAGGCCGGGAGTGCGGGGGGTGGGCACGGCCCCCACCACCAGCGCGTGGGAGCGAGCCGGCAGGGCTGGGGCAGGGTTTCAGGTTGTCCTGTTTTTGCTGATCAGCTTGGTTAATGCTGAACAGGTGGTGGGGGGGGGAAAGCCAGCAGCTCCCTTGGGGACAGACAAGTTGCACGTATGCATGCACACATATGTGGGCAGGGCATAGGATGGGCGGGGCCAAGGCCAAGGCCCATATGGACTCCTGGAAACCCGAGGCCTGGCACTCAGCCCCTTGGGTCTGTGTCACTCAGGAGTGCCTCCATCCTGCACCCCCTCCCTCCATGCCCCTCGGGGAAAGACACCAGGCATACACAGGTTTATTTCAAAAAACAATAATTTATAAAAAGGCCATTTGTGTCTGTGCTTTCGGCTCCCAGCCTCCCAGGGGCACAGGGGTCAATGCTCCTTCCACCGAGAGCTGGGAAGATCGGGGTGGGGGCGCTTGGGGACATAGGGTTCCGATCTCCAAACCTCTGTTGCTGTTGGGAAGCAGGTTCAGAAGAGCAGTCTGGAGCCAGGCCCAGCCAAACCCCTAAGCAGGACGCCAACACTCAGGCTACTGGGACATTGGCAGCCGAACCCCAAGGGCAGGGCCTCATGCCCAGGGCTGAACTCTGGGCTGGGAACCCGGGGCCAGAGCGCGGGAAGCCTCAACTGGACCCATGGGCTAAAGACCGACCTCCCCAGAGTGGAGTCAGAGATCTGGAATGGCACCCCAAGGTCAGGGCCCCCGGATTGCCAAGGTCAAACAGTGCTTAGATTGTGGCTGAGCCAGGAGGCCCCTGCTCACGTCTGTACCCCAGGGAAGGGGAAGGGGCTGGGCCCCAATGGTAAGGGGTCGTGACTGAAGACAGAGTCATTGGAGGAACAGGTGCTGCTGGTGTCTCCTCCGGAGGGGGAGTAGGGTCCAAAGGTCAGGCGGAGGTCGAGGTACTGCGGGGAACAGAACACGTGAGCCTGCGCAAGCGCAGTGGGCAGCAGCAGGAGGCTCGGGGCGGGCAGGGGGCAGTACCTCCTCAGAGACCGCCAGCAGCACCTTGTCCAGCGCTTCTACCAGCTGCTTGAAGGTGGGTCTCTGGGAAGGCGCCGCGTGCCAGCACTCGCGCATCAGCCCGTACCTGGGGAGGTTAGGAGCAGCCTCAGGCCTGGGGGAGGGGCCTCGTGGCCCTGGGAGGGGGAGCGGTGGGTGGGGCCAGCCAGTGGAAGGGCGGGGACCCCGCCTAGGCCTCCCCTCTGGACCCAGGAGGAGGAGGGGGAAGGGAGGGGAAGAGAGGGAGGAGGCATTGCCCTCAGGACCAGCCAAGGTCAAGGCAGGGGCTGAGGACTGGAGGGTGGGGAGTGTGGGCCAGCCTCACAGCTCTGGGGGGCAGTGTGGGGGCCGGTCCATCCGATGGCCCTCCCGCAGCAGTGAGAACAGTTCCTCCACGGGGATGCCGGGGTACGGGGAGCCCCCAAGTGTGAAGATCTCCCAGAGCAGGATCCCAAATGACCACCTGGAGGCAGGACAGAGGATCAGCAGGGCACAGCTCCCCTGCCCACTGCAGGGGGCCCAGCGGGTGTGGGCTACACAGGGCTGGGGGTGATGACCCCTGGCAGGCACCCCGACCTCAGGTCGCAGGTCTTACACATCACTCTGGTGTGTGTACACTCGGTCAAACAAGGCCTCGGGGGCCATCCACTTGACAGGCAGGCGGCCCTGGAGGGAGAGGGGTGGCATTGGTGGAGTCCCGCCAGCCCCAGGCCTGGGCCCCCAGCCCCCAGCCCCCGCCGCCCTCACATTGCTGGTTTTCTTGTAGTAGTCAATGTGGTGGACGCCTCGGGCCAGCCCGAAGTCGGCGATTTTCATCACGTTGTCCTCGGTCACCAGCACGTTGCGGGCAGCCAGGTCCCGGTGGATGCACTGGGGGAAAGGCAGGCATGTGACACGGGGCTTGGGTTTACAGGAACACATGGCTGGGAGCTGGGCACATGCATCTTCCACCCATTTTACAGATGGGGAAGTTGTGACTGGGAAAGGGAGAGCTAAGCCGTCTGGCTTCAGGGCCTGGGTCTTCTCCCCAGCCCTGCCCCTGGGTCAGGATGAACCAAATGGGGACAGGAAGTGTCAGCTGCGCAGTGCCAAGGGCAGGGGTGTGAAGCTCTGGGGACATTTAGGCGGCAACGGGAAAGGGGAGATGAGGGGGGCAAGGGCAGAGGGGCCAGAGCATGGCCGCGGCCACACCTTCTGCGACTCCAGGTACTGCATGCCGCGCGCCACCTGGTAGGCACAGGAGACCAGGGCCGGGAAGGACAGTGGCCCCTCACTGCTCCTCGGTCCTTCGGGGCTGAGGTCGGGGCCCGGGGGCCGCCGGGCCCGCAGGAACTCCCGCAAGTTTCCCTTGGCCGCACATTCCACAATCACGTACAGGGGCCCTGGCGGGGAGGGGCACAGAGAGGCCACTGAGGTCACAGGCGGCTCTGCCGGCCAGCGCCTGCCCGTGCCCCGAGCCCCGCCCAGCCGCACCTTCCTGGGTGCAGACGCCTAGCAGGTTGATGATGTTCTTGTGCTGGCCTATCAGCTTCATCACCTCCATCTCAGACACCAGGTCGGCCAGGTCCTTGTCTGAGGCGTTGTCTGCAATGGGTGGGGAAGCTGCCATCTAGCTGCTCAGGGCGGGGCGGGGGAGGGGCAGCTCTGCGGCTGCATCCCCACCAGGCTGTGCGTAACCTCTCGGAACCTCAGGGTTCACTCGTGCGGAACCCAACAGTGGATCAGCCCTCCCTCTCAGGATGCAATGGCATTGAGGATCTGAAAGAGGGAGGCCTTCCAGAGAGAGACGGGAGACGGGAGACGGGGAGAGCTGGGACAGGAAGGAAGCTGCCTTGGGAAGGGTTGGCGCTGGTCCCTCAGCGGGGGTGGGAAGCAGGCTGGCGCCCTGAGGCCTCTGTCTGACCAGGGCCTGGCATCCATCCGGCCTGGGAATTCTGGGAGCTGCCAGCACAGCTCAGAGAGGGGAGCGGCTGGAGAGAAGGCTGAGGACCAGCGGCCGGGCTCCGGAACTGACCTGCGGCCCCGGGTCAGTGGCGCAGCGCCCCCGCCCCCGCCCCCGCCCCCACCCCCACGCACGCCACTATCACAAGGCTGTTTCCCAATCCCTGCCTCCCAGAAAGTGCCAGGTGGCCCCAGCTGCTCTGAGACAGGAGAAGGAGGGAGGAAGAGGGCCGGAGGGAGGAGGGCGGAGGGGGGAGAGGAGCGGCTTGGGCTCCTTGGGAGAGGGGGCTGGGGGAAGGCAGTAAAAGGCTCCAGTGGGCAGCTCCTAGGGTCTGGCACTGACTTTACGCAGAAGTGCTGCTCTTCCAGGGTGCTGGGCACAGAGGCCAGACCTGGGAAGGGCCCAGGGAAGGCTGCAGGTGTGTCTGGGGGACCATGGGGGATGCGAGGTTCAAGGAGACCTGTGGCCAAGGCTGACACTGGCAGAACTGATGGAGGATACAGAACTCAGTCACCCCAAATCCTCACCATCATCCTTGCCCCGACGGCTAGGATCTGATGGGCCCTGACCATGTGCCAGGCACTCGCCAAGAACCGTGGGCCGGGAGGTAGGGGCCCTATTATTCACCCCATGTGACGCAAGGGGAGACGGACTTGAAAGCGACCTGCCAGCGTCAGAGCAGACTTGGACTGCGGGCCAAGGGCAGGGTCGCAGGCCTCTCCCAGCCTACCCTCCTCCCCAGGCCCCTGCTCTCCACTGTGAGCCCCACAGGTGCACCTGCCCCCAGGCTCCACACACACTCACCCTTGAGCATCTTGACGGCCACGGTGCTAGCTTGGTCAGGGCGGGCAGGGTCCATGCCGAAGGCCTCTGCACGCACCACCTGCCCGAAGCAGCCCTCTCCCAGCGGCTTCCCAAGCACCAACCTAGGTGTGCGGAGAGGCCAGCCCTCAGAGCCCAGGTGGCACACCAGCAGAGAGGCTGCGTGCCCGTCCTTGTCTCGGCTCAGTGTACCTGTCCCGGGGGAACTCCCACAGCGGGTCCAGAGGGAGGTCTAGACTCACGAGGCCAGCGAGCAAGGGGGGGCCGCTGGAGGAGAGCCGGACGCCTCGCACCAGGGACGAACTCGACTTGCCTGAGGAGCCCGACTCCAGAGAGAACTGGAAAGTAGGAGGCGTGGCTGAGCCTGCTGCAGGCAGGCTGAGGCCCTGACTCGGCGGGTAGGGCATGGGGCTGGGGCTGAGCACGGTACCTGTCGGGCCAGAGGGAAGCGGGACAACTTCTGCACCGTGGCGGGCTGCCGAGCACGCCGGCCGTGGAGCACCTGCCCTCGGTATAACCCGGCCAGCAGCAGGAGCACAGCCAGAGCCAGAGAGCCAGAGGCATACAGGATGATGTCTGTGTACCTGGCCTCGGGTGAGGCTGCTGTCCATGTGGGGTCCTCCTCTGCCCGCGCAGACAGATGCACACAGAGAAAGATGGACAAATGGACTGGTGAGTGGTCAGGCTGGCCAGCCCTGCGCTCTCTGTCTCAGGCTTTGCACATGCACACACACACATACATGCACACATACTAAGAAAGCGGCAGTCAGACCCATCTCAAACACCTATACCCCAGAAGGTGCCACAGACAGCCACGTGCAGAATGAAACCCATAAACCCATGGGCCACACCCCCCAGCCCAGACCTCACGGATTCACCAGAGACCACAATAGGGACCAAGTAAGATGGCAGCCTGCTCCGGCCCCCTAAGGCGCTCACCTGGCAGCACGGTGAGCCAGGCCGACTGGTAGGAGAGGCCGATGGAGTTGCCGGCCAGGCAGGTGTACTCGCCCGCGTCCTCGGCCGAAACGTTTCGCAGGTACAGGACTTCCACTTCGGAGCTGTTGATGTCTGCGGTCTGGAGAAGAGGGACACATTAGGGGGTGACGGCAGGGCTTGGGGCGGCCGCTGGGTCCCCCGCTCCCCAGCCATGGGTGGCAGGAGGGGAGGGCTTATGCACCTTCAGCACTTGCACATAGGGGAAGCCGTCGGCGCCAAAGCTGCTGCCGTTGATGACGATGTGTTTCAGCCACTGGATGTGGGGCTGGGCATCACTGTACACCTTGCACAGCAGCTCCACGTCACTGCCCGCCACAGCCGTGGTGTTGGCCGGCAGCCCCGCCTGCAGGATGGGCCGGTGCGGGGAGCGCTCTGGGGGCCGGGTCGGGCCGTGAACCCTGAGCAGCGGCACCCGGACAGGCACCCTGCTCCCCTGCCTCTTCCAGGAAGGCCCTTCCTAACAGGCAGCTCAAACCGTGGCCAGCGCCCGCTACCCTACTTAAACCTTCTATGGCTCCCTGCTACCTTTGGGTGAAGAATGACTTCTCAGCCTAGCATTCAAAACCCTCCAGGGCCGGGTCCCCCGTAAATGCCACACCTCAGACGGGCATCTCCTTGCAAATGCACTGCACCCCTGCACTCTGGTGCCTTAGCTGTGCTGCAGCTCTCGGCCCCCCTGCTCTTCTCATTCCCGCTCTGGGCAGACCCCCTGACTCCGGGTGTCACCCTCTGGGCCACCTGGTCACTTTGAGCTGCTTGCCCCAGCTGAGGCCCAGTCTGTGTTACCTGCCCTGCCCCCCATGCACGGCTTCCCCCCGCCCATGCGCTCACCCAGCACATCCAGCAGGTAGCTGTAGCGGATGCTGCCCAGAGGGTTCTCCACCAGGCAGGTGTACGTGCCCCGGTCCGAGGGCACCACGCTTTCCATCACCAGGCTCCAGTGTTGGTGGCGCAGCTGGGGCAGAGGAAGGGGCCGCCATGGAACCCCCATCTCCCAGAGGGGACAGGGCACGAGGAGGCTGCGTCTTGTCCACAAGCTTAGACTCTGAGGTCAGGCCAAGGGTGTAGATCTTGGGACACAGGAGAAGGCCTGGGGGACCTGAGAGCCTGCGGTGGGAGACTTTTGAGTCTGCCTCTCCCTCGCTGGGCCACCTGAGCATGGAGTGATTGCCCTCTCTGAGCTGTAGCTTCCTCTGTGCAGGCCGCACAGGAGACCTGGAAGAAGCTCCTGGCTCCTGGCTTTGGACAGGCGCAGCCCTGGCCATTGCGACCATTTGGGGAGTGAACCAGTGGATGGAAGACCTCTCTCTCTCTCTACCTCTCTGTAACTCTGCCTTTCAAATAAATCAATCTTAAAGAGAGAGAGGAGATGCCAAAGCGTCCTGAGGCTTGCTGGCCCGGGGTTCTTCCAGCCGCACAGTTGGGGTTGCTGAGCGGGGAAGGCACTTGGTGGGGTAGCCGGATCGCCCCAGTCTGAAGCCTGGTGCTTCCCAGTTGCCTTCCACATTAGATTCACAGGTGCCAGGGGCCCGGGGGGAAATGAAGTCTGGGAGCAGATGGTCTGGGACTCCACAGCCTCACCCGAATCCCTCCAATGCGGTTCTCCCCATGGAAGGCCTGTCCGTCCTTGAGCCAGCGGATGGTGGGCATGGGGTTGCCTGCGGCTGGGCAGCGGAACTTGATGGTGTTCCCGGCAGGCACTGCATGCAGTTTCTTCTCCATGCGCTGGGGGTGTGTCCAGTATGGAGCTGGGGGGGGAGGAGGTGGGCGTACTGAGTGCCCCCCACCCCTCGTTTCAGTGACCAGATGGGGCGATGTGGACACGAGTCCTGGAAGCCTCACACCGACCTTGCTGAGGGTAACTGTGCCTGTTCGGGGAGCCCCTGTGGGCCTTGGGGTCCTCAGGATCGTCACTGGAGACCGAGGAGTCTGTGTCAGGGACAGAGCAAGCATCTGAGGACCAAGAGAGGGAGTCTCTCTCCCCGGGGACCTCAGCCGCCCCCGCCAGCCCCTCTTACCATCCACAGCCAAGGTGAGATTGTGCAGGACCGTCATGGAGCCTCGAGCCAGGCAGAGGTAGCGGCCGGCATCCTCGGGCAGGAAGCTGGCAATCTCCAGGCGGCCCCTCCAGCCCCGCACCCGGCCGGCAGGTGCTAAGCGACTGCCCTCCTTGTACCAGTGGCCGCCCCGCTCAGCCCGCCTGCAGCACAGCCGCACGGGCTGCCCAAGGGCCACGGTCAGTTCCTGCTCGGGCTGTTCCAGGCTGGGGGCTGGGCAGGGTTCTGTGGGCCGAGCACAGAACGCAGTGAGCCCCGCCACTCCGATGGGAGGCGGCCCCCTTGCGTATGAAGAACATGCTGCCCACGTGGGGCCCGGGCACCCAAGGACACGTGCTGGACATGCCACTCCTCCGCACGCAGCTGTGGGCCCACGCCACAGCGCCGAGGTGGGCCACACGCACACAAGTACTTGGCACGCATGCTGGACATGCTACACTCGGGACACACGTACACACACATACACAGACACTCAAAGGCACATGCTATACGTGCCACACGTGCTGCCTGGGCCGCCAAGCTACACACTGATGCACAGAACACACACACACACACACACACACACCCACGCAGCCAAGCGCTCACCCCCGGCTCTGCAGCCCAGCTGAGGGCCCAGCGCCCTGCAAGGCCCGTCCTCTGGAGCGCAGTGATAGATAGTGGCCGCTTGCTGGGAGCCAGACACAGAGTCTCAGAGGCTGAGGCCTGCCCTGCCACCGCCTTCTCAGGGCTTGGGCTGGGACCCTCTCCGGCTCTGCTCAGCCAGCAGCCCCCTCCCAGGTTCACGCTTCCCACCCCTGCGACCCTCTCCCACCTTTGGGGCCATACCCAGCTCCACTTCCTCAGAAGCCTCAAGGGACAAGGCTGGAGCCCCAGGTGCCCCCAGCAGGACCCCCAGCAGGGCCAGTAGCACCCACATCTTCCTGCAGCTCCCAGGACTCAGGCTGGAACTCCTGGAACAGGGGGCAAAAAGAGCAGCTGCCACACGTGCGTCTGGGCCAGCGCTATTGCCCTATTTTGCAGATGAAGAAACTGAGGCAGGTTGGTCCAAGCCCCTAGCCCGGCTGTGGCAAGGCAGAGACTGGAACCAGCTCTGTTGCTGCTGCCGCTGCCGGAGCCCAGGGCCTCCCCCTGGTTGCTGGTGCAGGGGGAGCTGGGCTCGGCTTCCTGCTCTGCCTGGGTCCTGCTGAGACCCTGGCACAAGTTCACAGAAAGAGCAGTTTGGGGATTCTTTCCTTGGAGCGAGGCAGAGAATGGAGAAATATCTGCTGTTCGCTCTCAGCACACATAATTTACTTTTTGCTGAATAAAGAAATTTATTGCTGAAGAGCCAAAAAAAAAAAAAAAGTGAAATGTGATAGCAGGCCAAACGTCAGCAGCTGCATGTTGTTGGGGCTGACCCCTACCCCTAGGGTATTCCTGGCACCCATGCCTAGCAACTGGGTGCTTGCACCAACAAGGCAGCACTCCCCACGTGGAGCAGGGAGAGGGCCTCATTCGGAAGCCCCGCAACCCCACACAGGAGTTTCTGTAGACTCTAAAGTGTCAGCACCAAGTTCAAGTCTCGGCTCCCACCAGCTTGCAAGTCCTGGGCTGTCCCGCTCCAGGCTGTTTTGAGATAAAAGCGGTGATATATGTGGGGACTAGGCACGTGGCATACTGGCATGTCCTCCCCGCCCCTCTTGTCACCTGTCACCCTGGTCTGCCCTCAGCCGGTCAGCTCTGGTCCTGTCAGGTACGAGGTGCACACCCATCTCATTTGGTCACTTTCTTCCCAGTGCTACTGAGCACGTCTCTGTCCCCCCAAAGGAACACTCAGAACCAAGCAAGGGGACAGGCTGTGGTCCCAGGCAGCCACTGGCTATTCCCTGGGGCTGGGTGCCAGCCAGGTGTCAGTGGTGTCTGCAGATGCGCCTTCCTGGAAGCCCACCACATCTCTCTGCAGCCGGGTCCCCCCCTCCCAGCCCTCTCTGTATTTCCTGTCCCTCCCCGGGGCAGGCCACGGTGGTGTCTGCTTGGGCCTTTGCAAACCTCCTCTGTTCTCAGCCTCTGCAAGGGCTTTGGGAAACACACGTCTGTCAAGTGCCCCCTCCGTCGGTTAAAGGCTCCCTGCACCCTGCAGGAAGCAGTCCCCGCGGCTCGTGTGTCTCCCAGGCCCCCTCTCTGCCCTGGCCAATCTCCCTTCACGAGCACGGAACCCACCGCCTTTCAAAACCCGGCGCCTCCGTGCCCTTCATCCCTCTTCTCCATCCCGCTCAGCTCTTTCTGTGACTGAGCCCAGCCCACCCCAGGGCTCCGCAAAGCGCCCCCTCTGCCTCGGGGCACAGCTCCGCGGGCAGTGGGGTGGGGACGCCTGGGACCCCAGGCTGCCCTGACCTCCCAACCTCAAACCTTGGCCGGGTCACCGCGGCGGCTGGCCACCCGCCCGGCGCGTGGGACCAGAGCTCCCGACTCCAGCATCAGACGGTCCCGGGTTATCCAGCCTCCGCACTCCCGCGCCGGAGGGCCCTGGGCCAGCGCTGCACCTCTCCGGGCGTCGGCCTCCCCTGCTCTGCCGCCCAAGGACAAGAGCGCTCTCCCCACCCGCCCGGCCACCTTCGGGGGGAGGTGCGAGCCGAAGGGTCCCCCTCCCCCGGGAGCTGCACCCGCCCCCGCCCGGGTGGGCAATGAGTAACCAGCTCCGTGGCCACGGTGCTCTTTGGACGGAGCGGGACAAAAGGCCCTGTGTGCGCTGTGGGTTACTGATTTACCGCCCTTCCACCCCCGCGCCGAGAGGACGCCCCCGTGCCGGGAGGGGGCAACCCCTGGACCCCGCCGTCGCTCGCCCCCTGGCGGCAGGGGGTGAAGTCCGGGCCCGCACGGGTCCTGGCTCACCTCGAACCTGCGTGGCTCCGCTGCCCGCACCAGGGTCCTGCTCACCTGGTTCCCCCGCGCCTCGCTCCCTGCTCACCCGATCCCCGCGCCCGGCGGGGCCTGCAGATAGCCCCGGCGCTGCTCCGCCCGCGGCGGGAGAGCCAGGAATAAACTCGCTACAGCGGCGTGGCCGCGGGCAGCTGCCCAGCCCCGCCCCGGCCCCGCCCCCGGCCGGTAGTACCTCTCAGGGGCGTGGCAGGGCTCCGCAGCCACGCCCACCTAGGTCCCAAAGCGGCGACCCAGCATCACCGCCAGCCGGCCAGGGCCAGCCTGGCTACTACAAGCCACCTCCTCCGGCCCACCCAGACCCCTGGCGGGGCTTCCAAGTTCTCGTCCACTGCCCAGCCGTGTCTCCTGCTCGTCACCCCTCGGGGAAGGAAACATTGACCCTAGCCTTGCTCCGCCATCTCTGTGCAGTGGACTGACTGCCCCACGTCCGCTCATTTGGCAACCTGCACAGTGACAGTTCTTTCTAGAAAATATTTATTTATTTATTTGAAAGGCAGAGTGACGAGAGAAGGAGAATCAGAGGTCGTCCATCTGCTGGTTCACTCCCCAAATGGCAGAGCCAGGAAGCCAGGAGCCTGGAAGTCCATCGGCATCTCCCACGAGGGTGGCAGAGGCTGGGCCATCTTCCACCTGCCTTCCCAGGAGCATTTGCAGGGAGCTGGATTGGAAACAGAGCAGCTGGACTTGAACCAGTGCTCTGATTTGGGATGCTGGTGGATGTAAGCGGTGGCTTAAGCCATGGAGCCTCAACTCCAAGTCCAGAGTGATTTTTTAAAAGATTTATTTAGGGGGCCAGCGCTGTGGCATAGCAGGTAATACTGCTGCCTGCGGTGCAAGCAGCCCATGTGGGTGCCGGTTTGAGTCTCAGCTGCCCCACTTCCGATCCAGCTCTCTGCTATGGGCTGCCCCAGCCTGAGAGATCTGGAAGGGAGGAGAGGAGAAGAGGGAGGAGGAGGAGAGGGGAGGGGAGGGGGAAAAGAAAAGAAATCTCTCTTTTTGGCAATGTGGCAATGTAGTTTATGGTTTTTAAAAGTATATTTATTTATTTATTTATTGAAGAGACAGAATTACAGGGAGAGAGAGAGAAAGGTCTTCCATCCCCTGGTTCACTCCCCAAATGGTCACAATGGCCAGGCTGGGCCAGACCAAACTCAGGAGCCAGGAGCTTCTTCCAGGTCTCCCATGTGGGTGCAGGGGTCCAAACACTTGGGCCATCTTCCACTGCTATGATCAGGGAGCTGGCTGGGAAGTGGAGCAGCCAAGATTCAAACCAGCGCCCATATGGGATGCTGACATCTCAGGTGACTGCTTTACCTGCTATGCCATAACGTCAGTCCCACCTGAGTTATATTTTAAATACAAATCTGACTGTTTTATCTTCCCCTTTAATTTTCCAGTAGCTTCTCACAAAATTATATATAGGTTTTTAGCATAACCTGGCCCCTGCCCACATCTCCAGATTGAACCTTCATGCCCTTTTATCTTGCTCCCACCCTGCCCCTGGGCCTTTGCATGTGATTTCCCTCTTCCTGGAACGCGCTGTCCCGTCTTGGTCTGGTGAAGTCTGTCTCCTTCTCAGGTCCTGCTCCTCTTGCTTCTTCTGGGAGCACTGAGCTCACCGGGTGCTGCAGAGCTGCCTTTTCCTGAGTGATTCAGAGCACAGCTTGCAGCACTGGGCTGTGTGCCCTCACCTCTCAGCACTGTCGCACACAGCCTTGGCGGGTCCCTCCATCCCTGTCTTCATCCTGTTGGCAGGAAAGTGGTAGCTGATAGCATCAACCTCAAGAGGTTGTTGCAAGAAGCAGACCTGTGGGTGTGTGCAAAGCCATCATCCAGCATTTGCTTTGCAATGCTAGCTGTGATTACTTCTTATTTTTTTAAAGAATTATTTTATTTATTTGAAAGACAGCATTACAGAGAGAGAGAGGTCTCCCACCCGCTGGTTTACTCCCCAGATGGCCGCAATGGCCAGAGCTGCACCGATCTGAAGCCAGGAGCCAGGAGCTTCTTCCGGGTCTCCCACGTGGGTGCAGGGGCCCAAGGACTTGGGCCATCTTCCACTGCTTTCCCAGGCCATAGCAGAGAGCTGGATTGGAAGTGGAGCAGCCGGGACTCGAACTGGTGCCCATATGGGATGCCAGCACCGCAGATGGCAGCTTTACCTGCTGCACCATTATGATCACTTTTTGATCTGGGATTTCTTCATATTTGCCAGTATTGTAGCTGAACCATCAGGAATGTAAATGATTGTGAAGTGTTCCCTCTGGGGAGGCAGGAGCTGTGCCCACGGACCTGGCCGCCGTGTTAAGTGCAGGGTACACGCAGGTGCCTCCCAGATAGCTCCACTCTCGGTGTGCTCTGGTCGGCCTCACCTGCAGAGACCCATGCTGCGGCCAAACTAGAAGGCCAGGCACCCTCTGACCCTCTGACCTGTGACCCCTCACCTGAGACGAGGCCCTCTCCTCCCCCGCAGGCTCTGGGAGAAGCGCAGAGGCGCTGCCCGCTTAGCAGCTTCCGTCCGTATTGTCATGCGAGAGTCCAGCTCTTCCCGGCCTCACTCCGAAGGCGGGTGGGGGAGGAAGGGGCATCTCTTTGCATAACTAAAAGGCCCATTAATGCAATTTTTTGTTTTTCCTTTTCAGACAAAGGAACACCCTCTTCCCCAAAGATAAACCGGAAAAGAACTGGTTCTCCTTTAAAAACAGTTTGTCAGAATCCATCCCCAGCCCCCGGCCTGGCTGCAGTGCCCCGGGAAAGATGAGACTCCTGCCTTGGGGCGCTGCCCTCCAGGGAGGGGCCTCACCAGACCCCAGGTTCCCAGAGAGGCCCGGCTCTCCATCTTTGGTCCCTTAGTAAAGAGGTTTGTGGGGGACAGAGTAAGCACCAGCAGCCGTCCGACCCTGCCCCGCGGCTGGCGCTCACAGACCAGGGCCTTTCCCAGCTTTATCCGAGCCCTGCTAGCTCACGGTATGTGAGCAGCCGCCTTGTCTCCCTGGATGCCTACCCCTCAGCTCCCAGGCCCCAGCCCACGCCCCCAGAATGTGCCCCCCGCCCCCCTCTGCTCTGCCCCCTCCCCACACTCACAGCCTCCCACACTGGTCCTGTGTACAGTCTGATGCGCTGCCCCCACGCTCAGCCACAAGAATTTGCTGAAAGCTCGCGGGCCCCCCGCTGCTCTGAATCCCAGGGAGAGAGCAGTGAATTGGCCACCCTTCCCGGAGCTGCTGGCCCTGGCGTGGGGGCAGTGAGAGGCGGCCCGGCCTCCTCTCCCTCACACTCTCACTTTCTTGCTAACACTCTCACCAGCCAGGCTTGCAGCCTCTCTCTCAAAGATTTCTCTCTCTCTCTCTCTCTCTCTCTCTCTCTCTCTCTCACACACACACACACACACACACTCTTGCTTAGCAAAGGCAAGACCCTACCATCCTAAGATCCTGCCTTTAGCCTGTCTCTGCCTCAGTTTCTCCTTCCAGAAAAATGGGTGCACTCCTGCGTCTCACTTCAGGGATTCTGGGAAAATGCACAAGGTAGCAGATGGTGAGTTTCACCAGAACAGGAAATTGGTAACACGTACAGCATTGGCTGGGTTCCCACTGGGTGCCAGGTGCTGTGCTTGGTGTTGTCTGTCCTTTGACCTTTTCCCCAGGACAAATGGTTTATGAAGCCTTAGCCCACGGGGCCCAGGGTCCTGGCTGCTCCACTTCTAATCCAGCTCTCTGCTAATGGCCTGGAAGAACAGTAGAAGATGATCCCAAAAGCTTGGGCCCCTGCACCCATGTGGGAGACCTGGGAAAAGCTCCTGACTCCTGGCTTCAGATCAGCCCAGCTCCGGCCATGGCAGCCATTTGGGGAGTGAACCAGCAGATGGAGGATCTCTCTCTCTCTCTCTCTCTCTCTCTCTCTCTCTCTCTCTCCCCCCCTTTCAAATAAATAAATAAACAAACCTTTAAAAAAAAAAAAAAAAGCATAGCCCCGTCTTGTAGGCAAGGAAACAGAAGCTTGGGCAGATGGAATGACTTGGCCGGCACCGCGGCTCACTAGGCTAATCCTCCACCTAGTGGCGCCGGCACACCGGGTTCTAGTCCCGGTCGGGGCGCCAGATTCTGTCCTGGTTGCCCCTCTTCCAGGCCAGCTCTCTGCTGTGGCCAGGGAGTGCAGTGGAGGATGGCCCAAGTACTTGGGCCCTGCACCCCATGGGAGACCAGGAGAAACACCTGGCTCCTGGCTTTGGATCAGCGGGGTGCGCCAGCCGCGGCGGCCATTGGAGGGTGAACCAATGGCAAAGGAAGACCTTTCTCTCTGTCTCTCTCTCTCACTGTCCACTCTGCCTGTCTAAATAAATAAATAAGATGGAATGACTTATTTGAGGTCACCTAGGAAGGGTGTCACAAAACTGAGGCTGCAACCCTAGTTTTGGGGCCCAAGAGGGATTGAGAGCTAAGGGTGACTCCAACGGCTCAGCCAGCAGCCACTTTGGCCCCGTCCCCAGCTGTGGCTCCTGGGGAAAGTGGAGACTCACCCCACATGGAGTGTGCGCCGGACAGCCGCCAGGCCTGGGCTCTGCCCTCCCTTTCGCCAGAGCTGATGGGGTGCCCAAGGAGCCCCAGGCCCGGCTAAGCGTTTGCAGCGCCAGAACCTCTGGAGTGCCGGGCTGGGCCCGGAGGGTCTCCTGAGGCCAGCCTCCACCCCCCCCACCTGCCCAGGAGCAGAGTGTGGGGGGGAGGGCAGACGTCGCCTGGTGCCAACGATGTTGCTGTTGGCTGGCAGCCGGCCGTGGGAACACTGGGCTGTTGTGTGGAGAGCTGGGCCGTGGAGCCCGTGGGGCCTCTGCCCAGGCCCCGCTCCAGCCCTGCTCTGGCCTGAGCGCTGGCCCTCGCCTCTGACCCAGTCCTGTTCTTTCTTGTCTTCCTCCTTTCATATCTTCCTTTCAAAACATATTTTTTTTTAATGTGGGGGAAATCTCAAAAGGCACTCATGCGTCGCGTAAGCATGTTTTTTGGTCAGCAGTGGGTTACGGGGATGGCGGTGCTTCCACGAGGCCGCGCTGGGGCCGAGGAGGTCCTGTTGCCTGGGGTTTTCATCCTGCCTCTCTCCTGTTCGCTGGCTATGGGGCTACAGTCGCCCCCCGTGTTCAGGGCAGAGACACGCTATGTAGGTTTGTAACCTGGGAGCAGCAGGCTGGACTCCCAGCTTAGGTGTGCACGTGATGGTGTTCGTACAACAGAACATTTCTCAGAGTGCATCCCGTCAGTAAGCAACACGGGGTGCTGCGGAAACCGCACACGGGGTAACACCGGTCACCCATACTCAGAATTCACCATTGCTACCCACTCACCATTTTTTGCAAACTTCCCCCTCTCCTTTTTTTTTTTTTTTTTTTTTTTTTAATATACTCGAAGGGCAGAGTGACACACAGAGAGAGGGAGAGACAGAGAAAGAGAGATTTTCCATCCAATGGTTTACTCCCCAAACAGCCACAATGATCAGGGCCGGGCCAGGCTGGAGCCAGGAGCCAGGGATTTCCTCATCCGGGTCTCCCACATGGATGCAGGGGCCATCTGCTGCTGCTTTCCCAGGTGCATTAGCAGGGAGCTGGTTTGGAAGTGGAGCTGGGATTCGAACCAGCACCCTTATGGGATGCTGGCGTTATAGGCAGTGGCTTAACCTGGTACACCCCAGCGCCAGTCCTACAAAGCCTTTTCTACCCACACAGGCTCCAGGGAGGTATGGCTTGGCTGCTTAAAACGGAGGTGACATTGACAGCGACTGAGTAATTAAGGGTTGGTGTTAGAGTCCGGGATATCTGGGTCTGAATCCTGAGGAAGTCCCGGAGCGTCAAGCCTCAGTCTCTCTGTGAAATGGGAGCACTGCTTCTAGTGTGGGGTCTCCGTGTGGCGAGGATGCATGCAATGACCAGTGCGCATACCTGGCGCACAGCCCAGGCCCAGGGAAGAGTGGCCGATAGGAATATTGACAAGGGATGGGCCCAGGACCCACCCAATAGCACTGGGGAAGGGCAGGAGGGAGGGACTGTGAGGGAAGCCCTCGCTCAGCTCTCTTATCGCCCCGTGCTCCACCCAGCTTCAGTTCCCGGCACATCTGTGTCTAATTCACACTCTGGAGACAGCGAGGCGTGGGGTGCAGGCTGCCCAGGGCGTGTTTGGGAAGGCAGGGAGCCCGGAGCTGAGGCTGGCAGCCCGGGAGGGCTCTGGGGGGGGTGTCCTCAGACACAGACGCGTGGGGAGGGGATCGGAGGCCAGCAGATCCCGGCGGGCGCCGTGGTGCAGGCTCTGGTTGGCTAGGAGAGGGACCTCTTGGGGCTGTCAAGCTTTTCAAGGCTCAGCGCTCCCTGGAGCCGAGAACCGCAGGGAAGCGGGAAGCAAGCCTTGGAGGGCACGAGCCTTCCCTGACATCCGCCCAGACCACCGGGGTTTTGTTGGAGCTCAAACAGCAGAGACTGTACGTGGCCCGGGCTTAAACAAAACAGTTTATGGATCTCACCTTAAAGCCCCAAGTCTGGAGGCAGGGGAAGGGGGACCTGAAGTTAGGGTTTTGAGGTCTTTCTACTTTTCTAGATTTTTCTGTCATGATTGCAAGGTGGTGGCTTCAGCTCCAGCCATCGAACCTGTGCTCAGGCAGGAGGCAGAAAGGAAGAAGCCGCGGAGTTGAGTTTGTACCCACAGCTCCGATTCCACCTGCTTGGCCAGACTGAGACACACAGCTGCCCCTGGCTACGAAGGAGGGGGGCGCATATCTGTTCTGCTGGGCGCATTGCCTGGGTCTCTAACAAACTAGGGGCTGAGAGTCTGTATCGTGATCTCATCTGCCTCAAAATGGCTTCATTTGGGGGCTGGTGTTGTGGCCTACAGGGTCAAGCCACCGCCTGTGACACCAGCATCCCAAATGGGGGCCAGTTGAAGCTCCTGGCTGCTGGCTCCGGCCTGGCCATTACAGCTGTTTGTGGAGTGGTCCAACAGATGGAAGGCTTTTTCTCTACCTCTCTCTCTGCCTCTGCCTTTCAAATAAATAAATAAATAATTTTTTTAATAAAATGATTTATTTTTCATTTTTATTTTTTGAAGATTTTTTAAAAAAATATTTGAAAAGCAGAGTGACAGAGAAATGCAGAGACAGAGAGAGAGAGAGAGATCTTCCATCCTCTGCTTCGCTCCCCAAATGATCACCACATCTGGGGCTGGGCCAGGCTAAAGCCAGGAGCCAGGAACTCCATTCAGATTTCCCATATGGGTGCAGGGGCCTAAGAACTTGGGCCGTCTTCCACTGTTTCCCAGGTGCATTAGCAGGGAGCTAGATCGTAAGTGGAGCAACTGGGACTGAAACCAGCACTACTATGTGGGATGCTGGCGTTGCAAATAGCGGCTTTACCTGCTGCACCACAACACCAGCCCTGACTTTTATTTTTGCTTATTTGAGAGGCAGAGAGACAAAGAGGGAGACAGGGATAGCGCTCCCACCTCCTGGCTCACTCCCCAAATGTGTACAGCAGCCCCTAGAAGCTGGGAGCCAGGAGCCCAGTTCAGGTCTCCCACCTGGGTGGCAGAGGCAGAAAACCTCCAGCCATCACCTGCTGCTTCCCAGGGCACTCATTAGCAGGCAGCTGAAATCAGGGGCAGAGCTGGGGCTCAAACCCAGGGACCCTGCCATGCAATGCAGAGCCTTCCAGAGCCTTCCTAGGGGTGGTGCTTGGCACTGCAGCGAAGCTGCTGCTTGGGACACCCACACTCCACATCCCGGTTCCTGGGTCGAGTCCCAGCAGCACTGCTGTCCATTCCAGCTTCCTGTTGGTGTGTGCCCTGGGAGGCAGCAGATGCTGGCTCCAGTAGGTGGACCATTGCCACCTAGGCTGGGTTTTGGGCTCCTACCTTGGAGCTCAAAACTACTTTGGCTCAGCTCTGGCTATTGTGGGTTTTGGGGGAGTAAACCAACAGATAGAGAATCTCTATCCCTTTGTTTCTTAAAAAATTTTTTTGGTTTGTTTGTTTTAACTTGTTTTTGAAAATTTTATTTGAAAGGCAGAGTTACAGAGAGAGGAGACAGAGGAAAGAGAGAGAGAGAGGGAGAGAGAGAGAGAGAGAGAGAGAGAGAGAAAGGTCTTCCATCCACTGGTTCACTCCCCAGATAGCTGCAGTGGCTGGAGTTGGGTCCATCTGAAGCCAGGAGCTTCTTCCAGGTCTCCCACATGGGTGCAGGGGCCCAAGGACTTGGGCCATCTTCTACTGCTTTCCCAGGCCATAGCAGAGAGCTGGATCGGAAGTGGAGCAGCTGGGACTCTAACTGGCACCCATAAGGGATGCTGGCATTGCAGGTGGCAGCTTTACCCACTATGCCACAGTGCCAAGCCCTCCTCTTTCTGTCTTTTAAATAAATAAGATAAATAAAAATGAAATAGAATGAAGACCCTTCCTGACTCCCGTGCACTGGACATCTAAACCCTCTGTCTCTGCTAACAACCCCTCAGGTTTGCTTTGGGGTCCTGGTGCTGTGTTCCTTCCCCGCCGCCTGGGTCTCGATAGGCACCTGCCCCCAGACTCTGCTAGCACCTGGGCTCCGTCTCCCACCATTGTCTACGTTCACTGAAACATCACGCTGTGCCTCATAAATATGTACAATTATTCAGAGTTAATTGAAAACATTTTTAAATGATAAGGAGCTGGAAATGCCAACTAACCTCATTTGGGCATTGCACATTTTTTTTAAAGACAGTAAAGTTTCTGCTTTTGTCTTTTATAGATGTGTTTATTTATTTGCAAGTCAGAGTTACACAGAGATAGGAAGAGAGAGAGAGAGGTGTTCCATCTGCTGGTTCACTGACCAAATAGGCACACTTTCATCTGCTGGTTCATTCCCCAAAGAGCTACAGCAGCCAGGACTAGGCCAGGCTGAAGCCAGGAGCCAGGAGCATCTTCCGGGTCTCCCATGTGGGTGCAGGGGCCCAAGCACTTGGGCCATCTTCTGCTGCATTTCCAGGAACATTAGCAGAGAGCTGGATCAGAAGTGGAACAACTGGGACTTGAACTGGTACCCAAATGGGATGCTGGCATCACAGGCAGTGGCCTTATCCACTATGTCACAGCGTCGGCCCTGGTCATTACACATTGTGTACTTGTATCAGATAATCACACTGCACTTCATAAACATGTCCAGTTAAGATAATAATAATTTGAAGGACAGATGTGTGCAGCAGGTTAAGATGCTCCTTGGGGTGCGCATATCACATGTCGGGGTGCACATATCACATGTCGGAGCGCCCCTTCCTGTGCCAGCTTTTCTGCTTCCAATCTAGTTTCCTGCTAATGTGCCTGAGAAGGCAGAGGAAGATGGCCCTCGTCCTTGGGTTTCTGCCAACAGAGACCAGGATCAAGCTCCCGGCTCCTGGCTTCAGTTTGGTCCAGCTCTGGCTGTTGCAGCCGTTTGGGGAGTGAACCGGCAGGTGGAAGAGCTCTCTGTGTCTCCCTCTCTCTCTCTGTAGCTCTGCCTTTCAAATAAACACATCTCTAAAACATAAAATTCAAAAAATGGAAAAGATTTTTTTTAAAAAGAATATTCCATCTCCTAGGACATTGGGATTGGGTTAGAGACAGAGCTGATTGGGACCCGTGTAGATCTTGTAAAAATTTTTTAAAAGATTTATTTTATTTATTCAAAAGGCAGAATGACAGAGGGAGGGAGAGACAGAGAGAGGGAAAGATAAAGAGATTTTTCACCTGCTGGTTTACTTCTTACAGGGCTGCAATGGCTGGGACCTGGCCAGACCAAAGCCAAGAGCAGGGAACTTCTGGGTCTGCCACATGGGTGCGGGGTGCTTTCTCAGGAGCATTGGCAGGGAGCTGGATCGGAAGTGGAGCAGCCGGGACTCGAACCAGTGCCCATATGGATCCGGTGTTGCAAGCAGCCATTTAACTCACCAGGACACCTATAAATTACTTCCAATGCCTAATGCAATGTAATGCTATGAACATAGTTGTTGCACTCTATTATTGTTTAGGGAATAATGACAAGGGAAAAAAGCCTTCAGTATGGACTGATTTAAAAAAAAACATACACTTGGGGCCGGAGCTATGGTACAGTAGATTAATCCTCCACTTGCCGCACGGGCATCCCATATCGATGCAAGTTCTAGTCCCAGCTAGTCCTCTTCTGATTCACCTCTCTGCTGTGGCTTGAGAAAGCAGTGGAAAATGGCCCAAGTGCTTGGGCCTTTGCACCCGTGTGGGAGACCGGGAAGAAACTCCTGGCTTCTGGCTTCGGATTGGCCCAGCTCTGGCTGTTGCGGCCATTTGGGGAGTGGACCCATTGGTGGAAGACCCTTCTCTCTATTTTTCCCTCTGTCTGTAACTCTACCTATCAAATAAATAAAATCTTAATATATAAATGTATTTATTTTAAAGGCAGAAAGACAAAGAGGGAAAAGACACACACACACACACATATCTGCCATCCACTGGTTCACTTCCCAAATTGCTACGACAGCCAGGACTGGGCCAGGCCAAAGCTAGGAGCCCTGAACCCCATCCTGGTCTCCCACAGGGTTGTGCAAGGGCCCAAGCACTTGGGCCATCCTCCGCTGCTTTCCCCGGGCCATAGCAGGGAGCTGGATCAGGGCTGAGATTCAAATGCCAGCGTCTAAGCAGCAGCTTAACCCGCTGAGCCCCAACACCTGTCCCTGGACCTGATCTTTCCCCCAAATATTTTCATTCTGATTGAATGTGCAGGTGCGGGACCCTGGGGTACGGAGGGCCGGTTGCACTTGGCACTTACAGGTCAGCAGGTGCATCCTGTAATCACCCCTACTTGTTCAAAACCTTCCTGTGAACTGCCTGCCCAGGTAGGAAGAGGGCTTCATGTAGGGCCATTGCAGTAGGCGCAGCAGAGAGATTGGGCTCCACTCTGTCTGCAGCATGGGGTGTGTGTGGGGGGGTGGGGGATGGGGGGGAGGGCTGATAGCCAGGGGGCTGGCTGGGGGCTCTGGAGGGGACTGCTAAGAAGGCGTCCTGGCAGAGGGCGTTCTGGCTAAACCAATCTGACTGCATTCTTGCTGAGGACAGGCCAGGACTCTGACCTCACCTGGGCAGCGGTGGGGATGAAGCACCTGCTCAGCCGGCCAGCGCTGGTGATGGAATGCTGAGGCCGGAGCTGGCTGGCGAACCGGACTGAGCAGGGCTCTTAGCAGAAAATGGCTTTTGCAGGGAACTGGGTTTTATGGGAAGAAGGTCCAGAGGCCTCGGTAAAGTTTGGCCAAGCCAAGGAGCTTTGTCCGTGTCTCTCCTCCCACGGGGCTCCGCAGCTGGGGCTTCCCCTCGGAGCGGCCATGTGTTTTGTGACTTATTCTCAGCAGTCACCCTGGGTCTGCTTTGTTCTCTCTGTGAGTCGTTAGGTACAGCCCCGTGGAGGAGGTGGACACTCTGCCCGATGTCCTGAAAGGGGCATATGAAAATGCTGTGGTCACAGGTCAGAACCACCACAAGACTGTCGCTCGGGGAGGGGTGTGGTGGTCACCGGGACCCTCGTAAGGTTTCAGGAACGCTGCCCGAGGCCCAGCTCGCCTCTGCTGGGAGAGGCTGGAGAACCACGGAGAACCATGCTCCCTTCCTCAGCTTCTCCTCCAACTAAGGTCTCGGCTCTGTCCATGCGTGCACCCTGCATCTCGGACAGCCCGGGAGGACCCAGCCTGGGGTGGGGGAAGTCCAGGAGGAAAGCGCCCGGGAGTGCTTGTGTGTGTGTGTGTGTGTGTGTGTGTATAGGACGCTTGTATGTGTGCATAGGATGCTTGTATGTGTGTGTAGGATGCTTGTGTGTGTGTGTGTAGGATGCTTGTGTGTGTGTGTAGGACGCTTGTATGTGTGTGTAGGATTTGTGTGTGTGTAGGATGTGTGTGTGTGTGTAGGATGCTTGTGTGTATATGTAGGATGCTTGTATGTGTGTGTAGGATGTGTGTGTGTGTGTAGGATGCGTGTATGTGTGTAGGATGCTTGTATGTGTGTGTAGGATGTGTGTGTGTGTGTAGGATGCTTGTGTGTATAGGATGCTTGTATGTGTGTGTAGGATGTGTGTGTGTGTGTAGGATGCTTGTGTGTGTGTGTAGGATGTGTGTGTGTATAGGATGCTTGTGTGTGTGTAGGATGCTTGTATGTGTGTGTAGGATGTGTGTGTGTGTAGGATGCTTGTGTGTATAGGATGCTTGTATGTGTGTGTAGGATGTGTGTGTGTGTGTAGGATGCTTGTGTGTGTGTGTAGGATGTGTGTGTGTATAGGATGCTTGTGTGTGTGTAGGATGCTTGTATGTGTGTGTAGGATGCTTGTGTGTGTGTGTGTGTAGGATGCTTGTGTGTGTGTGTAGGACGCTTGTATGTGTGTATAGGATGTGTGTGTGTGTGTAGGATGTGTGTGTGTGTGTAGGATGCTTGTGTGTGTGTGTAGGATGCTTGTGTGTGTGTGTAGGATGTGTGTGTGTGTAGGATGCTTGTGTGTGTGTAGGATGCTTGTATGTGTGTGTGTGTGTAGGATGCTTGTGTGTACGTGTGTAGGATGCTTGTATGTGTGTGTAGGAGGTGTGTGTGTAGGATGCTTGTGTGTGTGTGTAGGATGCTTGTGTGTGTGTGTGTAGGATGCTTGTGTGTACGTGTGTAGGACGCTTGTATGTGTGTGTAGGATGTTTGTGTGTATGTGTAGGATGCCTGTGTGTGTGTGTGTGTGGTGTGGAGTGGGCACTGTGGTAACAGCGACAGGCTCTGGGCCCAGGCCAGTGGCCCTGGAAGCAGATGGGCGAGTTAGTGGCACCGGCAGCCTGTGAGGTGTGGTGCCCTTCCTGCGCTGTCCCGCAGTGTGATAGGGACGGGACCCCAGCCGTGTAGCCTGAGCCTAGTTCTTTTTCTCTTTCACTTTTTTTTTTTTTTTTTGACAGGCAGAGTGGACAGTGAGAGAGACAGAGAGAAAGGTCTTCCTTTGCCGTTGGTTCACCCTCCAATGGCCGCAGCGGCTGCCGCACTGCGCTGATCCGGTGGCAGGAGCCAGGTACTTCTCCTGGTCTCCCATGGGGTGCAGGGCCCAAGCACTTGGGCCATCCTCCACTGCACTCCCTGGCCACAGCAGAGAGCTGGCCTGGAAGAGGGGCAACCGGGACAGAATCCGGCGGCCTGACTGGGACTAGAACCCGGTGTGCCGGCGCCGCAAGGCAGAGGATTAGCTTAGTGAGCCGCGGCACCAGCCTTCACTTTCTTTTTAAGATTTATTTCTTTGGGGCTGGTGCTGTGGCGCAGTAGGCTAAACCTCCCCTTGTAGCACTGGCATCCCATGTGGGCGCTGGTTTGAGTCCCAGCTGCTCCTCTACTGATTCAGCTCTCTGCCATGGCCTGGGAAAACAGTAGAAGATGGCCAAGTCCTTGGACCCCTGCACCTGCGTGGGAGACCTAGAAGCTCCTGGCTTCTGGCTTCGGATTGGCCCAGCTCTGGCCATTGTGATCATTTGGGGAGTGAACCATGGATGGAAGACTTCTCTGTCTCTTCCTCTATGTCTGTAACTCTGCCTCTCAAATAAACAAATAAAATCTTAAAAAAAAAAAAAAGACTTTTTATTTGAAAGGCAGGAGAGAGAGACAGAGACAGAGAGACACGGAGAGAGAGAGAATTGTCCATCTGCTGGTTCATTCCCCAAATGGCCACAACAGCCAAGTCTGGGCCTGGGCTTAGGCCAGGAGCCAGGAGATTGAACTCTCTGGGTCTTGCACGTGGATGGCAGGGGTCCAAGCACTTGGACCATTCTCCACTGCCTTCCCAGGCACATTAGCAGGAAGCTGGATTGGAAGTGGAGGAGCCGGGACTTCAACCAGCACTCAGATATGGGACGGGATGCGAGCATCCCACACGGTGATCCAACCCACTGTACCCCAGCGTCTGCCCTGAGCCTAGGTCTTGAGCACTCCTGGGGAGCTCCTTAAGCTCATAGGAGCTGCTTTGTTTCTTGTGTCTCCTGCAAGAAGTCTTGATACTCTCGTGGGGCCTGACTCCTGCCATCCTCTAGTGGCTGCCTGGTGGCTTAGTCTCTTCCTGTGAGGTGAGAAGCACCTTCCTCCCTCAGGGCCTTGGCACATGCTGCTCCTTGCCTGGATTTCCTCTGCCTCCCCAGCCTCCCTCCCACCCTCAGGCTAATTCCTCAACTTCAATGTCCACTCCTCAGGGAGACAGCTGGCCCTGCCCCTGGCCTGGGCTAAGGCCTCCTATTATTCTCTGGCTACCTTTGGGTTTTCCTTTGTGGCGTTTGTTACCATTGCAGCATTGTTTGTGTGATGCGTCCCCTAGGAGAGACTGTGTCTCCTTCCAGGGCCCTGGCATGCAGCAGGGAGGGGCTGAGGAAAATCGAATTCCCTGTTGCACAGTTCCTAAGGCCCCTCCCAGTCCAGTCCTAAAAGCCCTCTGGCCCACCCCCATTCAGCCCTGCTCAGCCCTGCTCAGCCCTGGCCACTTCCCGACCTTCAGGGCGCTAGCTCTTCAGCTCTAAGCAGCAGAGATGCCAACTCAGACATTTTTTTTAAAGATTTTATTTATTTATTTGAGAGGCAGAGTTACAGAGAGAGGGAGAGACTGAGAGAAAGGCCTTCCTTCCACTAGTTCCCTCCCTAAATGGCCGCAGCTGATCCGAAGCCAAGAGCCAGAAGCCAGGAACCAGGAGCCAGGAGCTTCTTCCGGGTCTCCCATGCAGGTACCAGGGGCCCAAGGACTTGGCCATCTTCTACTGCTTTCCCAGGCCACAGCAGAGAGCTGGACTGGAAGAGGAGCAGCCGGAATTAGAACCGGCAGCCATACGGGATGCCAGCACTGCAGGTGGAGGATTAACCTACTGTGCCATAGTGCCGGCCCCAACTCAGACATTTGAAAGTCCAGGTAAAATCAGGTTTCGGGAACATCTGGATCCTAACGACCTAATAGTGTGGCGCTCAGACTCATTCTCTCTTCAGCTGTCTTCCCCAGGGCTCCATTCTCATTCTGAGGCCGGTGTTCCCCAAGAGGTGACAGAGGAGGCCTCTAACAGCTCCAGGCTCCTTCTTGATTGCTTTAGGAAAAGCCAGGAGGGTGGAGGTCATCCTGCCCCTGACCAGAAGCTGAGGGTGCGGCTGCCCTAGGGCGATCCCATCACAGGTGGGAAGGTAAACAGGTCCCAGGTGGATAAGCGGAGGTTACTGCACCTGACAGCTCTGGGACCCAGGGATGTAAAACCTTTCAGGATTCCACGAAAGGCTGTGCGCCCTGGCTTCTCTCACGTGCCAGCAGGGGACATGCAAGGGCTTTTTTCATTTAAGGTTTTTAAATTTATTTGGAAGGCAGAGTGACACACACTCGCGCACACACACACACACACACACAGAGGGAGAGAGGGGAGGAGGGGGAGAGGGAGAGGGGGAGAGAGAGAGGGGGAGAGAGAGAGAGAAAGAGAGAGAGAGAGAGAGAGAGAGAGAGAGAGAGAGATCTCATCTGCTGGTTCACTCTCCAAGTGGCTGTAGTGGCTGGGGCTGGGCCAAGAGGAAGCCAGGAATCTGGGACTCCATTTGGGTCTCCTACATGGGTGGCAGCGGCCCAAGCACTTGGGCCATCCTCTGCTGTCTTCCCAGGCATATCAGCAGGGAGCTGGATCAGAAGCGGAGCGGCCAGGACCCACACAGATGCTCTGAGAGGGGATGCTGGTGTCTCAGTTGTTCCTCAGCTCTGCTCCTCCCACTCCTAATCTTGAAGGGAGAAATGACAAAGTCACATTGCAAAAGGACAGAGACACAGGGGGACCTACTGCTTTCCCAGGCCACAGCAGAGAGCTGGGTCTGAAGTGGAGCAGCCGGGACTCAAACCTGTGCCCACACGGGATGCCGGCACCACAGGTGGCGGCTTTACCTGCTATGCCACAGCACCGGCCCCTAGGTCCTTTCTTAACCCCCTTCCCACCCCAGAAACTGGCTCTTCTGACCAAGGACTGTATTCAAGTAGCCTGTCTTGTGAAATTCTAAGCTCCATGGTATGGCCTGGGAGAGCAGTGGAAGATGACCCAAGTCCCTGGGCCCCTGCACCCGCGTGGGAGATCCAGAAGAAGCTCCTGGCTTCAGATAGGTGCAGCTCTGGCTGTTGCAGCCATCTCAGAACCAGCAGATGGAAGACCTCTCTCTCTCTGCCTTTCAAATAAGTAAGTAAATCTTTAAAAAAAATCCCGGCAGTGGCCCTTACCAGCCCGGACCCACGCTTTATTCATTTGCTTATCAATTTACTTGCTCACCAGTTACTGAAACACAATTGTAATCCTATGGGAGGCTCCAGGGACCTGGCAGGATGACTGAGACCCAGTGCTGTCCTCAACGAGCTTCTGGATTGAAGAGGAATTCAGCAGGTCACCACAACACAGTGCGGTCAGGGCCGTGGCAGAAGGACGCATCGGAGGACCAATGGCTCACTCGGGGGGGGGGGGTGATCTCGGGGTGAGTGGTGGTCGTGGGTGACAAAGGGGAACTGGAGGAAGCGTTAGGCAGAGCTCTTGGCTGTTGGTGACAGAAATCCCGCCCGCCCTGGCTTAGGGAGAAGTCCCAAGTGGGAAATCCTGGAGATGACTATTCCCAGGCATGGCATCTGGCTCCTCTGCTCTTGCCAGTCCCCTCTATGTGGGCTTCAGTCTCAGACAGACTGTTCTGAAGTGCTGGCCAGGACGGCCACACACCTGTCCTCACATGGCTCCATCACACGGGCTGGGTTCCTCTGGAACCAGGCGCCCAGAACCACAGGGTGCAAGAATGACGCAGAGATGTCATCCAGAGGGAGTCAAGCAAGGACTGGGAGCAGGCCCGACTTCCGGTGCGCTCCCAAGCAGGTGACTAAATTGCAGCCCTCCCATGTGGGAGGGGTCGGGCAGCCTTGGGAAGGGAAAGGGAACAAGTTGCTGGTGCACACTCCGCGAGACTCCGCCCCTGGTTTCTCCTGTGAAGCGAAGCCTGTCCAGCTGTCTTTGTAGAGTTAGACGGATCCCAAATATAGGGGCCCAGGAAACATCGCCCTTTTCTCTTTGAATAGGTTGGGTCTGGGTTTGAACAGGTAGGATGGGGGGTGGGGGTGGGGGTTGCTCTACTTCGCCTAGCGGGAAAAAAAAGGCAGCGTGCTCCACCTGGTGGCCACCAGGAGCACTGCGCTATTGGGTTGACTCCGGAACCGGCCTCTTGAGTTCCTGGAGCATTTCTGCGCACTGAGCTGGGGACTTTTCTCGGGCTGGGCCTGGTGAGATTGCGAGGCAGATGGACTCGGGGAGCTGGTGTTGTTCTATCGTATTTGACGGGAGAGACTGAGCATCAGAGGGTCTGGTCGGGGCTGTTGGGAGGGAAGGGCTTTCTTCCGAACCTGAGCCCTCCCCCCACGCCCCAGGAACTGTGGTTTATTGCGATAACCACTTCACAGACAGTGACAGGGCCTCAGGTTGGCAGCAGGAGGGTCCCAGACCAGCATCCCTCACGGCTGCTCTCTGGGCAGCTTTGTGGATCTGTGTCTGCCCCGGAGGTTATTACGTCCCAAACACTTGCTCTGCATGCATCTCTGGGATAAGAGCGCGACTTCCTGTCTTCTCCACAGGGGTCATCCGCCTCAGTCTCTGGGGACCTGGGATAAGCTGGTTCCCCAGCAGTGCAGTGGGCGGTAGTTTCTTGTTGGAGCCCAGGGAAGAATCACCTGTGGTCACTATGTTGTACCCCCCACCCCCCGCCATCAAATTGAATTAGGTTTCTGAAATTTGATAAATCAATGAATCTTTTTTTAAAAAAAGATTTTTATTCATTTATATTTGAAAGGCAGAGTTACAGAGAGGCAGAGGCAGAGAGAGGAGGTCTTCCATCTGCTGGTTCACCCCCCAAATGGCCGCAACAGCTGGAACTGTGCCAATCCGAAGCCAGGAGCCAGGAGCTTCTTCTGGGTCTCCCATGCAGGTGCAGGGGCCCAAGGACTTGGGTCATTTTCTACTGCTTTCCCAGGCCACAGCAGAGAGCTGGATCGGAAGTGGAGCAGCCAGGACTCGAACCGGTGTCCATATGAGATGCTGGCACTGCAGGCGGTGGCTTTACCGCTACGCCACAGCACCGGTGCCAAATCACTGAATTTTTTTTTTTTTTTTATACAGGCAGAGTGGACAGTGAGAGAGAGAGACAGAGAGAAAGGTCTTCCTTTGCCGTTGGTTCACCCTCCAATGGCTGCTGCAGCCAGTGCGCTGTGGCCGGCGCACCATGCTGATCCGATGGCAGGAGCCAGGTGCTTCTCCTGGTCTCCCATGGGGTGCAGGGCCCAAGCACTTGGGCCATCCTCCACTGCACTCCCTGGCCACAGCAGAGAGCTGGCCTGGAAGAGGGGCAACCGGGACAGAATCTGGCGCCCCGACCGGGACTAGAACCTGGTGTGCCGGCACCGCAAGGCGGAGGATTAGCCTAGTGAGCCGCGGCGCCAGCCCCAAATCACTGAATCTTAACACAGGGCTCTGTGTCAGATGCTGTCTGCCTGTGGCCTCATCTCCCCAGGGCACTTGGACAAAAACAGAAGGAGCAGCAGCCATCATTTATGGAGCACTCATCACGTCTCAGGCGTGCAGTTCACGTCCGCCCAGTCTTCTCATTTTCGCCAAACCCCTGTGAGGTAGGGATTGCTGTTCCACCCTGAGGCAGAGGTCACGCGATCACACGGCAGTGGCAGAGTTGGGACAGGAAGCCTGGCTGCCGGGTCCCGGATCCCGAGGCACTTGCCATTACCCCACACAGCCTCTCCAAGGCAGATCCTCCCCAGGGCGCCCTCTGATGTTTACCTGCGGGCACAGATGTCTGAGACCATTCCAGACTAGAAACATCCAAACAGTTACTTATTATTTGCAGGACAGAGACAGAGATAGAGAGAGATAGAGAGACAGAGACAGAGAGAATTTCTCGCATATGCTGGTTCACTCAATCAGGCCTCCCTTATGGTGACCCCAACCACTTGAGCCATCCCCACTGCCCCCAGGCTCTGCGTTGTTAGGAAGCTGGAGTCAGGAGCAGGAACTGCAAATAGAATTCAGGTACCTGAATGTGGGACGTGTGTGTTTTAACTGCAAGGCGGAACGCCTGCCTCTTAAGCCTGATATTAGGGAAGCTAAGATTAAAAAACAACAAAATAAAACAGGGGCTGGTGTTGTGGCACAGTAGGTTAAGCTGTCACCTGCGACACTGGCATCCCATAAAAATGCCGGCTTGGGTCCCAGCTGCTACACTTCTGAAGCAGCTCCCTGATTATGCACCTGACAAAGCAGTGGAAGATAAACCAAGAGCTAGGGTCCCTGCCACCCACGTGGGAGACCTGGCTGCTGGCTTCAGGCTGGTCCACTCCCAGTCTCTGCGGCCATTGGGAGAGTGAAACCATGGATGGAGGATCTCTCTCTGTCTCTCCTCTCTCTCTTATTCAAATAAATAAATAAATCTTTTTAAAAGGTTTATTTATTAGCCGGCGCCGTGGCTCAATAGGCTAATCCTCCACCTTGCGGCGCCGGCACACCGGGTTCTAGTCCCGGTTGGGGTGCCGGATTCTGTCCCGGTTGCCCCTCTTCCAGGCCAGCTCTCTGCTATGGCCAGGGAGTGCAGTGGAGGATGGCCCAGGTGCTTGGGCCCTGCACCCCATGGGAGACCAGGAAAAGCACCTGGCTCCTGGCTCCTGCCAGGATCAGCGCGGTGCGCCGGCTGCAGCGGCGGCCATTGGAGGGTGAACCAGCGGCAAAGGAAGACCTTTCTCTCTCTGTCTCTCTCTCACTGTCCACTCTGCCTGTCAAAAAAAAAAAAAAAAAAAAAAAAAAAAAAAAAAAAAAAAAAAGGTTTATTTATTTATTTGAAAGGCAAAGTTACAGAGAAAGGGGAGAGAGAGAGACTGATTTTCCATCCACTGGTTCATTCCCCAAATGGCTGCAATGATCGGAGCTGTGCTGATCTGAAGCCAGGAGCCAGGAGCTTCTTCCAGGTCTCCCACGTGGGTGCAGGGGCCCAAGGACTTGGGACATCTTTTTCTTCTTCTTCTTTTTTTTAAAGAAAAATTGTATTTATTTGAAAGACAGAGTTACAGAGAGAGGTAGAGCCACAGAAAGGTCTTCCATCTGCTGGTTCACTCCCCAGTGACCACAATGGCCAGAGCTGAGCTGATCTGAAGCCAGGAACCAGGAGCTTCTTCCGGGTCTCCCACGTGGGTGCAGGAGCCCAAGGACTTGGACCATCTTCTACTGCTTTCCCAGGCTACAGTAGAGCTGGATAGGAAGAGGAGCAGCTGGCACTCGAACCGGTGCCTATATGGGATGCTGGCACTGCAGGCTGGGGCTTTAACCTGTTGCGCCACAGCACCAGCCCCAACTTGGGCCGTCTTCTGCTGCTTTCCCAGGCACACCAGCAGGGAGGTGGATCAGAAGTGGTGCAGCCAAGACACAAATCAGTGCCCATATGGGATGCCAGTGCCACAGGCAGCAGCTTTACTCACTGCCACAATGCCAGCCCCAAATAAATGAGTCTTAAAAATGTTTATTTCATTTTCCATTAACCTTTTAAAATTCTTATTATTTATTTTAAAGGCTGAACGACAAAGGAAGAGACAAAGAGAGAAATCTTCCATCTGCTGGTTCACTTCCCAAAGGCTCACAGCAGCTGAGGCTGGGCCAGGTCAAGGCCAGGAGCCAGGAGCTCCATCCATGTCTCCCACATGGGTGGCAGGAACCCAAGCACCCGGGGGCCATCCTCTGCCTGGCTAAGTACATCAGCAGGAAGCTGTCCTGGAAGTGAAGAGAAGCTGGAACTCAAACCAGGCCCTCTGATCCAGGATGCAGGCATAGCAGAGGGTGCCAGCCTGGGAAGCTAAGATGGAGAGGGCTTTGTTTGATTTTTGAATCAGAATCCTGGTTTCAAATTCCCGAGTGCCGGCAGAATGGCCAAGGCTAAAACAACTGGCGACACCAAGGGCTGGCAAGGGTGTGGAGCCACTGCAACTCTCACTGTCACACGGGCAGGAAGGGCAAGTTGGAAGAGTTCCTTTGGAAAAACCACTGGGCAGAATCTGGACAAGCTAGGCACATACTTGCTGTGTGATTCCACTCCTAAGTATACGGGTACACGTGTGTGCCATACAATGTAGACAGAATTTTCCACAGCAGCCTTACGGATACAGGCTCCAAACTAGGAGCAGCTCCGTCGTCCATCCATGGTAGCTCAGCTAAACTGTGGCCTGTTACTCCAGACAGAGCGCGATGAGCGTGAACTTCTGATCTGACAGTGGCACAGATAAATCTCACAGATACGACACGCAAGAGGATAGATGAGGTATTTCCAAAAGCATGTGGCGGACGGAACTCAAAGGTAAGCTGAGGGGTGGGTGTTTGGTGCCGTGGTTAGGATGCCACTTGGGACGCCCTACAAGCCATATTGCTGTGCCTGGGTTTGGGTCCTAGCTCTACTCGTTTTCAGCTTCCTGCTGGTGAACACCCTGGGGGGCAGCAAGTGATGGCTTGAGTCCCTGCCACCCATCCAGGAGACCTGGGTTGAGTTCTGGCAACCTGGCTCCAGCCTGGCTCAGCCTAGGCTGTTGCAGGCACTTGGGAAGTGAACCAGGAAGTGAAAGATCTTTGTCTCTCTCCCTTTCAAATAAATAAAAATAAGCACAAATAAAATTATAAAAGATACGATTATTTTGGTACAAAAGTCTTCGAAATCCAGTTTTTTCATAATATAAAAAATTTTATTTATTTGTCTTCATTTATTTCACCTAAATGCAGGAGACCTGGATAGAGTTCCCAGCTCCCAAGTTCATTCTGTCCAGCCCTAGCTGTTGCGGGCATTTAGGGAGTAAAACAGATGATGCAGCTCTCTTTCTCTCAAAACAAAACCACCAATTGGCTCCTTTTGGGTGGTACTGACTCAGTAGGGGAATGAGGGAACCTTCTGGGGAGCCGGCAACAGCTGGTGCCTAGACCTGGAAGGTGACTGCCCAGAGGTACACACCTGGGAGGTGCGTGTCACTAACTGGAGGCTGTGTCCCAGAAAGTTAGGAGACAAGGAAAAAGAGTTCAATGTGAGCACTTTCTGGGGCTGGCGGACAAGAGTTTTCCACCTGTAGTTATTCCTCCTTAACCTGGGAAGAGCCCCACCATCTCCTGCTTCGGGGGCTGCATCTCTCCCTCCTTCCCAGGTTTTCGGCCCAGGCCCCAGGCCTGTGCAGTGTTTCCCTCAGCCACGGTGACTCTAGGGATGGAACAGGACCAAGCTGGCTGAGTTAACCCCAGGCTTCACTGGAGCTGCGAGGAGAGTTCTTCCCACTGTTGCTACTGTAGCAGGACACGTGCCTGGAGGTGCCGCTGGCCATGTGCCCAATCTAGGAGAGTCTGTCTGGAGAGGAGGCCTCGCCTCGGGAGGGGGAAACAGCGAGGCGAAGGCATCCTGATGGCAGCGTCAGTCCCTGGGCCCAGCAGCCTCACCACACAGGCGTCCTCAGGTGAAGCCACCCACTTCCTGTTTAGCTAACCACTCTGATTTGGGTCTTTTGCAGTTATAACTAGGGTCTAACCCAGGGGAAACTGGGTAACATTATGAGGAATTGGGGGGGAGGGCTTGGGATGTCAGACAGAGATGGTGTCTTGTCTGATCTGAATTGTGGGAGCTGTTACTGCCCTTGTCCTCAGTGGCTGCTCAGTGGCCACGGCCCTGTGGGACAGGCGAGGCAGGCCACAGGGGGTCCCATGGGAAGGACTCTCTTCTAGTTTAATTATTTATTTTTAAAATTTATTTTATTTATTTGAAAGAGTTACAGAGAGGGAGGTAGAGAGAGAGAGAGAGAGAGTGGTCTTCCATTCTGTTGGTTCACTCCCCAGATGGCCGCAACGGCTGGAGCTGCGCCTATCTGAAGCCAGGAGCCAGGAGCTTCTTCCGGGTCTCCCATGCGGTGCAGGGACCCAAGGACTTGGGTCATCTTCTACTGCTTTGCCAGGCCACAGCAGAGAGTTGGATCAGAACAGGAGCAGCCGGGACTCCAACCGGTGCCCATATGGGATGCCGGCACTGCAGGCCAGGGCTTTAGCCCACTGCGCCACAGCGCCGGCCCATCTATTCTAGTTTAGAAGAGTTCTGGCTAGGAGTCTAGAGAACCAGATTCCACTTTTCCATGTTGTCCCATCTGAGAGGCAAGACCTTGGGCAGGGGCTGGTGCTGTGGCACAGGTGGTTAAGCTGCTGCCTGTGATGCTGCTGGTATCCCCTGTCAGAGCGCCAGTTTGAGTCCTGGCCGCTCTGCTTCTGATGCAGCCCTCTGCTAATGGGCCGGGGAAAGCAGAAGATGGCCCAAGTATGTGGGCCCCTGCTGCCCACATGGGAGACCCAGGTGGAGTTCCAGGCTCCCGGCTTCTGCCTTCCCAGCCCTGGCTGTTGGGGGCATTTGGGTAGTGAGCCAGTGTACAGAAGATCTCTGTGTCTCTTTGCTTTTTAAATAAGGTAAAAAACAAACAAACAAACCGAGGAGGGGCCTCCGGGACCAGGGCTCACACACACCCGCCTGATCTGTACCTCCTTGCCTGGTAGAAGGAGTGATGCTGGTGGCATGAGGCCGCCCGGAGGGACTCGGGGGGAAGCTGCTTTGGCAGTCTGCTCTTGGGAAGCTGTGCGCTGAGACCCTGGAGGCTGTGGCGAGCCGGGCATAGCTGGCCAGCAGCAGGCGTCGGCAACAGTCTGCCGAGAGAAGACTGGGAGCCGTGACGCTCACGGCTCACGCATTCCTCACGGCCGGCTGCTCATGACAGGCTGGATAAAGGGCTTCCGAATCACAGCACTCATTTCTTTCCCAGCTCATTTCTGGGCTGGGGAAAAGGCTCTCCCAAGAACCACCAGGCCAATGAGTCCCACAGAACAAACTTATCACTGCGTGTTAAGGGTTGAGCAGGAAAAGGTCATCTCCTTATTCATTCATTCAACCAACACGTCACACCACACCACTGTGGACGTGAGGGCAGAGACGAATGGGGCTGGGAGCCTGCACAGTCTATGCTGGCCTCCCTGCTGGCCCCCGCTCCCCTGCTCTGCTTCTCCACACAGCAGCCAGAATCCTACTCTGCAACTTAGAGCATCCCCAGCTTCTGTCCTGCAAAGGCTGCTGGAAGCCCTCTGTGACGAGGGGCACGGGTGGTGGGGGAGCTGGGAGGTGAAGACAGACACACCGCATCCAAGAGCAACACACGTAGGACCCCACACTCCACATCCATTAGGGTACAGTCTGGCTCAAGGAAGAAGTTCTTTATTTGGACGATTCAGTGACCAAGAAACAGAGCGTAAGCACACACACCCACCACACCCACACACAAGGCATTGCACGGGTGAAGGGATAGGGCGTGGGGGTGGGAGGCCACAGGAGCAGCGGGGGCTTCTTTGACCCAGCAGAGAGGGGCCTCAGATGACACTCTCTGGAATTCTTGCTTGCAAGCTGCAATGCAAAATTCAGCCCAAGTCCCAGGCCAAAAAACAGCAGAGTTAGAGAAACAGTTTGGAGCCTGTGGAACTCCTGCTGGCTCACCCTAGAAGCCTGCACCCGTGCCCTCCGTCTCTCTCCCTGGTGGACGATGAGGGAAGGCTAGCACCTGGACAGGGAGGCCACAGGGCTCAGCCAGCTGGCCTGAGGCAGTGTAACTCTACGGGCACAGACCATCAAGGAAACGGCCATGTGTCAGCTTTCTCACGCGATGCTGGCTCAGGGCTCCTCTGATGGTGGAGGGCAAAGGTCCCTGTTATAGCTTCCCATGATGCCACGGGGCACTGAGGTCCCCTCCTGCTCCAGCTTGTGCCTAGCTCCTGCAGATCTTTAGCACCATTCAGGAGCTGTGAGAAGGGGCGGGAGGGACAGCATGGCTCTGCTGGGACTGTCGCTGCTCCAGGAACCAGCACAACTGGCCAGTGTCTGGGCCAAGGCTCAGGAAACCCATGCCTGTTTGGGCGAGGGGAGTGTCGTATCAGCTTCCAGGCCCCAAGCGGCACATACCTCCACCAACTGTATCCTGCCCTGGCAGTGGCTGGCACGAAAGCTCTGGGCTTCACCGGAGATGCCTGGAGTCCAGGAAAAGCTCAGTTTTTTAGCTGTGGGAACTGGCCCGTAGGGAAGATGGGGCAGGACCTCAGGACAGAAGGCCAGAGGGCTGGCAACGGGACAAGGCCATCTCCAAACTCTCACCCCGAGGCCACTCGAGACTCCTGCCTCCCATCATGACCAGCAGGGCCCATGCCACAGGGAAGGCGGTCTATGGCCCAATCCTGCCTCAGGCCTACACACAAGGGGACTTCAAAAAGTTCATGGAAAATGCGCATTATGAAAAAACTATGCATGGATTTCAAATCTTTTTACACCAAAATAAACTTATCTTTTAATTCCGTTTTTCCACAAACTTTTTGAGGCATCCTCATATTCTCCCGGTGTGAGAAAGGGGGACGAGAGCGCCACGGCTGACACAGTCATGGGCAGCTGGCTAGCGGGTGCCGGCAGCAACACTTCTAGTCTTCCAAGGCAGTGGCGTCCTTCTGCATGGGTTGCCGTTGCACGGGAGTCTGGCCCAAGGGCGAGACAATTGTTTTTGGTGACCTGTATCGAGAAGGCAGGAGGGCACGGTGTCAGTGGGTGGCGCTCGTGAGGACAACTGGTAGCTCACGCTAGCATGGTCAGGTTCTTCCAGAACCCGGGAAGAAGCAGCAGGCAGCTCCTCTACCGAGGCCCACTGAGCACTCAGCCCCCCCAACTCCCTCCTCACATCAACTCTGCGCAGTTAGGAGCAGCACCCTGTTTCACAAACGAGCATCTTCAAGTTAGAAAGTTTAAGTGGCAGGCCTGGGACCGAGTCCGTGCCTTTCCATTTCACCCGCCCATTACTGGATGCTGTTTGTCTCCAACCTCATTCTGCACCCTCTCTTCCCTCCCGGTTTGAGCTGGCTCTCCTGTTACTCTCCAGTCCACACTCGCTGGGCCACGGCATCACGTGACGCTGTCTCATGTGCATGTGGATTTGTTTAGATGTGCTCCTAGCACCACAGGGAGGATCAAAGGTCAGGGGAAACGCTGGTGCTGGTTCCCGCTGTAGCCCAGTGCTCCAAATAGGGACTGACTATAATAGGAGCTCCCTGCAACACCACCATCCCATATTGCAGTGCTGGTTCTAGTCCTGGCTGCTCTACTTCTGATCCAGCTCCCTGCTAATAATGCACCCGGAAAGGTAGTGGAAGATGGCCCAAGTCACCACGGGGTCCCTGCCACCCACATGGGAGACCTGGATAGAGTTCTGGCCTCCTGACTTTGGCCTGGCCCAGCTCCATACATTACAGCCATCTGAGGACTAAACCAGTGGATGGAAGCGCCCCTTCACTCTGTCACTCTGCCTTTCAAATGAATGATTTTTTTTAAAGAAGCTCAATAAATATTTGTTGAATAAATGAAAGCCTATTTGTAATAGTTCCCCTTACTGGCACCAGCACTTCACATATTTTATCTCCAACTCTCTCTGCCTGTATGGCCCAAGGGTTCCATTTGGTACTGACAGAGAACAGTGAATGGACTTTGGAGTCAAAGAGGTTTGCATCCCCGTTCTAACTCCTAGCAACTATGTGACCTTGAACAAACCACTTAGGCTACCTGACACGAGGCTTCCCTTGGCTGTAAAAGCTGGACAGCCTGGGAGTGGTGGGAGTTGGGGAGGGTGGGCATCCTAATTCAGAACTGTTGCTGAGAACTTAATAAGACTGAGTCAGTGGGCTCCACAAATTATAGTTTCCATCTTACAGAATTAAGAGACTCACAGAGGTTTATTGACGTGCCAAGGTAACAGCTAGAAAACTCAGCAAGAACAGGAAATAACACTCGCATTTCAAGCCTGAGCAGCCCCAGGACAGGGCTCTGGCTGGCTCCGAGTTGCCTACTGAGGCTGCCACTGGCCAGGCTGTGGGACAGCAGTGCTCGTGGAGGCTTGGCGGAAGTCCATACCCAAATAAGCCTCAAGTATGCTCCAAATCAGAGAGGCACAGACAGAAAGGAAGATCCACTATGATGTGGGAGAGGAGAACCAGGCAAGTGAGAGAGGACCAAAGTCAGCTCTGGCTCTAACACTACTTTCTTTTTTTTTTTTTAATTTTTTTTTTTTTGGACAGGCAGAGTTAGTGAGAGAGAGAGAGAGATAGAGAGAAAGGTCTCCCTTTTTCCGTTGGTTCACCCCCCAAGTGGCCGCTACAGCTGGCGTGTTGCGGCCGGCGCGCTGCACCGATCCAAAGCCCAAAGCCAGGTGCTTCCTCCTGGTCTCCCATGTCGGTGCAGGGCCCAAGCACTTGGGCCATCCTCACTGCACTCCCGGGCCACAGCAGAGAGCTAGACTGGAAGAGGGGCAACCGGGACAGAATCCAGTGCCCCGACTGGGACTAGAACCCGGTGTGCCAGCGCCGATTAGCCTAGTGAGCTGCGGCGCCGGCCTCCAACACTACTTTCAAGTCACTTGGCTCAATGAGTGATGCAGAACCAACTAAAAGCAAATCAATCATTTTAGTAAACTTGTCCCCTTATGACTCAGTTTCTTCATCTGTAAAATGGGGCTGATGATACCAGTCTCAATGTTATGGTACGACTTGCACTACTCATCTCCCTTCAGAGGGGAAGAGACTGAGCCCATGGGCCCTATCCTCGTCCCATCACAGGCTGACACAACCGCTTTTTTTTTTTTTTTTCTAAAGATTTATTTATTTATTTGAAAGGCAGAGGTAGAGAGAGACAGAGGCGGGGGAGGGGGGTCATCCATCTGTTGGTTCACTCCCCAGATGGCCGCAGCAGCTGGAGCTAGGCCGATCTGGAGCCAGGAGCCAGGAGCTTCTTCTGGGTCTCTCACATGAGTGCAGGGGCCCAAGGACTTGGGCCATCCTCTACTGCCTTCCCAGGTCATAGCAGAGAGCTGGATCAGAAGCATAGCAGCTGAGACTGAACTGGCACCCACATGGGATGCCAGTGCTATAGACCGGGACTTTAACCCATTGTGCCACTGTGCTGGCTCCCACAACCTCCCTCTTAGGCCTGATGCCCTGGGGTGACCTGTCAGCCAGACAGGCTTTATTTATTTTTTTGAAAATTGAATTATTGGGGCTGGTGTTGTGGTGCAGCGGGTTAAAGCTCTGGCCTGCAGTGCTGGCATCCCATATGGGCGACAGTTTGAGTCCCATCTGCTCTAATTCCGATCCAGCTCTCTGTTATTGCCTGGGAAAGCAGCAGAAGATGGCACAAGTCCTTGGGCTCCCGCACCTACGTGGGAGACCCAGAAGAGGCTCCTGGCTTTGGATTGGCTCAGTTCCTGCCATTGCAGCCATTTGGGGAGTGAACCAGCGGGATGGAAGATCTCTCTCTCTCTGCCTCTCTGTAACTCTGCCTTTCAAATAAATAAATAAATACATCTTTTTTATAAAAAAGAGATGAAGCTTCTAATTACCTCTTCTCTTTAAAAAATTTATTATTTTCATTTTATTTGAAATCAGTCTAAGAGACAGAAACAGACACAGAGAGATCTTCTATCTGCTGGTTCACTCCCCAAATGCCCACAAAAGCCAGGCCTGGCCAGGCTGAAGGCAGGAGCCTAGAACTCCATCCTGGTCTCCCATGCGGGTGGCAGGGACCCACGTACTTGAGCCATCATCTGCTTTCCATCAGGGTGTGCGTTAGCAGGAAGCTGGATCAGGGAGGAGTAGTCCTCATGTCCTGGACAGGGTACTTCAGGATGGGACGCAGGCATCCCAGCCATGACTACACTGCTCTGCCAAATGCCTGCCCGCAGCATCTCTCTGCATGCTGGGCACCCACGTCTCAAAAATATCATCCCTTCCGCCCAGGGTTATTGTGAAGATAATCTGAGAGAACTGGTTTGGCATATGGCTTGCAACAGAACAGGGGTCCAATTTTCAAGATTATCATGAATGAGGGCTCATTTACTAGTTCCCTTCAAAACAGGTATCACAAATTTGACCTGTAGGGGGAGCTCCCGTCACAGAATTGATGGCAGTGAGGACCAGGGTGTTTGGGCCTTGGGAACAAACTTTCCTTCCCAGATTGCTATAGGCTAGGTACTTGAGGGGCTGCCAAAGAAATTATCTGCGCTGCTCTACTAAGACCTTCAGTCCAGCAAGTCCAAGGCTTGGGAGACGCTGACGGGAGAAATTTTTTTTTTTCCTGTTAACTGAGTAATCTGAGAAACGGGTAGCGGGATTCCAGTAGAGCTGAGGACGAGGCTGTGTTCCCACTCAGAAGCCCTGAGCTCCGAAAACATGGTTACTCACTGGTTCTTGTGTTTGTAGCCGCTGACGTGAGCTTGGTACTGTTCGATGGAGTTCAGCACTATCTTACACGTCTTGCAGGGGTAGCCCTTCCCGGCTGAAACACATCAAAATCAAGACGCTCAGTTCTCCAGTAACAAGAGACCTGGGGACTGGTGCTCTGCACTGAGGCATTCAAATGCTCTTCTGAGCACTGACGGGTGCAGCGAGGGGGGGTGCCTGGCCGGATGCGTCCGGGAGGCCTTGGGCTAGGAGGCACAGCAGGTAAGCCAACGTGCTCTCTGGGGATGGGAGCCTTCTCTTTCCCCTTTGCTCCCAACCCCAGCACAGTGGCTGGCAGTGACTACCTGTCTGAGGAGCCCAGAATATCAAACAAACAGGCGACACTGGTGTGCTAAGTGCCTCGTTAAGGGTGCCCTTTGCTGAGAGATCTCTGGGAAGGTGCCCCCTCCCCTCGGGTCAGCAACAACCGTAATTAATGAGAAGGTGGCTGGGAAAATCCATCTGTTTTTCTACGTTGCGGCTCCAGACCCCCGCCTCACTACTAGGGCCCCTCCAGTGCGGTGTAGCAGTGAGTCAGGAGCCGACACAGGACTGGACACCTGGTTCTGCCAGCTAGCATTCATCTAGTGTCTGATACAGGCCATGCACTTCCCGGTCTGGCTCGCCCCTCCTCATAACCCTGTGAGACTCATTAACTGATACTCTATAGAGGAGGAAAACAAGGCACAGTGACCTGTCCAAGAACACGGAGATGGCAATTAGCAATCTCAGGCGTGGCTGACTATGGAGGCCGAATTTCCCCCAGCATGCCAGGTGCTAGCTGTACAAGACGCGCACATGCAACTTCAAGGGCCCTTCTGCCTCTGACATGTTTTGAACCATCTGCCCCACCCCCCCAAGTCTCGCAGCTCTGGAGCCAGATCACCTAGCTTCAAATCCCAGCTTGACCCTTGCTCATCTGTGGGACCACAGGCCAGGTACTTATTAACCCATCTCAGATTTGGTTCCCCTGTTTCTAAATGTGGGGCTTCTCTGAGATTCAGGCTCTCAACCTATAAAATGGGGTTAATTTCAGTACCAACCTCATAAGGAAACTGTAACAATTTAAAAGTATTTGGCACATAGTAAGTACTCAAAAAAAGTTTTTTAAATAAAACATTCCCTTTTTTTAAAAAGATTTATTTGAAAGGCAGTTACAGAGGGAGGGAGATCGTCCATCTGTTGGGCCAAACTGAAGGCAGGAGCCAGGAACTCCATCTGGGTGGAACTCCCATACGGGAGGCAGGGGCCCAAACACTTGGGCCATCCTCTGGTTGCCTTTCCAGGAGCATTAGCAGGGAGCTGAATCAGAAGCAGAGCAGCCAGGACTTGAACTGACACTCTGATATCAGATGCCAGCACCTCAGACAGTGGTTTAACCAGCTGTGCCACAACACCAGCCTTGGAATATGAGGTTTTAGTGCTATTTTTTAAAATTTAATTTTATTTGAGAAATAGAGAGTGAAAGAGGGTTCCAGTTCATTGGATCATGCCTCAGATATCTTCAGTGGTTGCGGTGTGATTAGGCTGGTACTGGGAAGCTGAGGACTCAATTTAGGGCCCTAATAACTTGAGGTTTCACCACTGCCCCTCCAGGGTCTGCATTAGTGAGTGGAGCTGAGAATCAGACCCTTAATGTGGGATGTGGCCATCTTAACTCCTAGCCCAAACACGTGCTCCTTACTGCTATTATTATTATTATTTTAAAGATTTGCTTGAGGCCAGCAACTTGGCTCACTTGGCTAACCCTCCACCTGCGGCACTGGTACCTTGGGTTCTAGTCCTAGTCGGGGCGCTGGATTCTGTCCCGGTTGCTCCTCTTCCAGTCCAGCTCTCTGCTGTGGCCCAGGAAGGCAGTGGAGGATGGCCCAAGTGCTTGGGCCCTGCACCCAGATGGGAGACAGGGAGGAAGCACCTGGCTCCTGGCTTTGAATTAGTGCAGTGTGCCAGCCGTAGCGGCCATTTGGGGGGTGAACCAATGGAAAAAGGAAGACCTTTCTCTCTCTCTCTCTCTCTGCCTGTCCAAAAAAAAAAAAAAAAAAAAAAGATTTGCTTGAAGGGCAGAGTTAGAGAGAGAGAGAGAGATCTTCCATCTGCTGGTTCACTCCCCAAATGGTCACAATGGCCAGAGGTGGGCCAGTCTGAAGTCAGGAGCCAAGAGCTTCTTCTGGGTCTCCCATGTGGGTTGCAGGGCCCAAGCACTCCACTGCTCTCCTAGGCACATTAGCAGAGAGCTGGATTGGAAGTGGAGCAGCTGGGACTCGAACTAGTGCCCATATGGGATGCCAGCACTGCAGGAGGTGGCTATACTGGCTATGCCACAGTGCCTGCCCCTCTCTATTATTATTATTGCTACTATTATTTCACTATTATGGGCTGGCAAAGGGAAACCAGTATCTTTTAAATAGCCTTCCATGGTAACTGTAGCTCCTGAGAACACTGACAATCTTAGCCAATGTTCCCAGCTCTGTTTCTTTCTCTCTTTCTCTCTCTTTTTAAAAATTTATTCATTTGAAAGTCAGAGTTACAGAGAGAGTGGGAGATAGAGAGATCTTCCATCTGCTGGTTCACTCCCCAGATGGTCACAATGGCCACAGCTGAGCCAGATCAAAGCCAGGAGCCAGGGGCATCATCTGGGTCTCCCACGTGGGTGGCAGGTGCCAAAATACTTTAGGTTCATTAACAGGAAGCTATATTGGAAGTAGAGAAAACCGAACACAAACCGGTGCCCATGTGGTACCCATGTGCTATACCACAATGCCGGCCCCAGCTGTTTTTCTTGTGTCTTCAATTGTTTCTTGGAAGATACATCCCTTTAAGGTGTTTCAGGGAAAAATTACTGCAATCAGAATTGAGGATCCTGAGGCAGTGCTGAGCTGCCTGTATCCCACAGTGGAGTGCCTGGGTTCAAAATCATGGCTGTGCTCCTGACTGAGCCCACAGCTCCTGGCTTCAGCCTGGCCCAGGCCAGACCCAGCCATTACAGGCATCTGGGGAGTGAACTAGTGAATGGGAGCTCACTCTCTCTCCCTCTGCCTCTCAAACAAATAAAATACATAAAAAACTGAAAGAAATCCAAGTCCTTTTCAGCCATGCAAGGTCAGTGGCATGGGTCAATCCTATCAGGGAAAAGGGATAACTCCCACTAAGGTCGGGGCGGGACCTGGGATGGGTGTGGGGGGACAGCTACCAAGGGTTAAGAGTCACTGAGGTCCAGATTACAAAGCCCATGCTTACCACCCACCAAGAACCAGAGACCATGCTAGCACTCAGTGTATTTATGGCCTTGGATTCTGAAAAGCGCCTTGTAAGCGAGGTGGTTATCTGCATCTGTCAGAGCTGGGACTTGACCTCTAGTCAGGGTGTGAAGCCCCTCTTCTTCAGATACCACTGGTCTCTGAACCCTCCCTGTGTTCCTTAGATACAATTTCAGCGTGATTTACTTACCTGTAAGTGAGATTCAAATTGACATTTGGGGCAATTATAGAATCTGTTGATGCTTCTAAGAAACCAAGATCTGTCCAATACAGACACGAATGACTTTCCATCTGCCTGTTTTACATGCTTGGTATTCCGGCTTACTCACTGACTTGATGAGGTCACTGCGGTGACTGAGTTAGAAAAGCATCTATGGTGGAAGAACGTCATTTGTCTTAAGTTGACTGAGGCCTTTCCTTCATCCTACTTCCCTCTCCAGCTATTATTTTTTCTCTCTCCTCTCCTCTACTCCCAAGTCTCATGAAAAAAGCTGTCTATGTAGGGCCGGCGCCGCGGCTCACTAGGCTAATCCTCCGCCTAGCGGCGCCGGCACACCGGGTTCTAGTCCCGGTCGGGGCGCCGGATTCTGTCCCGGTTGCCCTTCTTCCAGGCCAGCTCTCTGCTGTGGCCAGGGAGTGCAATGGAGGAGGATGGCCCAGGTGCTTGGGCCCTGCACCCCATGGGAGACCAGGAAAAGCACCTGGCTCCTGGCTCCTGCCATCGGATCAGCGCGGTGCGCCGCTGCGGCCATTGGAGGGTGAACCAACGGCAAAAAAAGGAAGACCTTTCTCTCTGTCTCTCTCTCTCACTGTCCACTCTGCCTGTAATTAAAAAAAAAAAAAAAAAAAAGCTGTCTATGCTTGTTTCTCCATTTCCTTGCCTCTCAATCACTTAGTAACCTACCCCACTACACACAAGGACACACACACAAGACCAAGGCCAATGTACCTAAATTTACTGAGGGGCCAGTGTTGTGGTGCAGTGGGTTAAGCCACTGCCTTATGACACGGGCATTTTGTGTTAGTGCTGGTTAGAGCCCCGGCTACTTCTTCTTTTCAAGATTTCTTTCTTTATTTGAAAGGCAGAGTGACGGAGGGAGAAAAGGAGAGACAGAGATCTTCCATCCACTGGTTCATTCCCCAAATGGCTGCAACAACCAGGCTATGCCAGGCTGAAGCCAGGATCCAGGAGATTCTTCCAGGTCTCCCACATGGGTGCAGAGGCCCAAGGACTTGGGCCATCCTCCCTTGCTTTCTTGGGTACACCAGCAGGGGGCTGGATCAGAAGTGGAACATCAAGGACTCGAACCAACACCAATATGGGATACTGGCACTGCAGGCCATGGTTTTAACCTGCTGCACCATATCCCCAGCCTCTGCTTCACTTTTTTTTTTTTTTTTTTTAAGATTTTTTATTTAGGGGTCAGTGCTGTGGCATAGTAGGCTAAGTCTCTGACTGTTACACTGGCATCCCATATTGGTGCCAGTTTGTGTCCCTGCTGCTCTTGTTCTCAATCCAGCTCCCTGCTATGGCCTGGGAAAGCACTGGGAGATGATCCAAATACTTGGGCCCCTGCACCCTCGTGGGAGACCTGGAAGAAACTCCTGGCTCCTGGCTTCAGATCAGCCCCGCTCTGGCCATAGCAGCCATTTGGGTAGTGAACTAGTGGATGGAAGACACCTCTCTCTCTCTCTCTCTCTCTCTCTCTTTCTCTCTCTCTCTCCCTCCCTCCCTCCCTCTCTTTCTCTCTCTCTCTGTAACTCCACTCTCCACTATGGCCAGAGCTAGGCCAATCTGAACCCAGGAGCCAGGAGCTTCTTCCAGGTCTCCCATGTGGGTGCAGGGGCCCAAGCTCTTGAGCTATATTTCGCTGCTTTCTTAGGCACATTAGTAGGGAGCTGGATCAGGAGTGGAGCAGCCAGGATTTGAACCAGTGCCCATATGGGAAGCCAGCACTGCAGACAGAAGCTTATCTTTCTATGCCACAGCACCAGCCCCAGTTTTCAATTTTAATAAGTTATTCTTGAGGGGAAGAGAGATATTTTGCTGGTTCAAATAAAATAGAACCCAACAGGACCAAATTTAAGTTATAAAAATGAAAATTAGGGTCAAGCAATGTGGTGCAACATGTTAAACTATCACCTGTGATGCTGGTATCTAGCTCCCTGCTAATGCGCCTGGGAAAGCAGCAGCGGATGACCCAACTGCTTAGGCCACTGCACACCTACATGGGAGACCTGGATGGAGTTCCAGACTTCTGGCTTTGGACTGGCCTGACCTTGGCTGCTGCAGCCATTTGGGAAAAAAAAAAAAAAAACAGTAAATGGAAGATATCCCTCTCTCTCTCCTCCCTTCTCTGTAACTCTTTTAAATAATAATAAAAAATCTTTTTTTAAAAAATGTTCACTTTATGATGGCATTAAAAATACTGACACTATGAGCAAAAGTTAAACACATGCTTGGTTATAGTAAATGGATCCTGCAAGGCAATACAAAGTTTCGTGTTTTTTCTCTCTCCATATATATGCAAGTGTGTTTGTATATAATTTAAAGATTTATTTTGTTTATTTGAAAGGCAGAGTTACAGAAAAGGTGAGGGCAAGGCTGAGACAAAGATAGACTCCTTCCATCCGCTGGTTCACTCAAGGCAAGCCTCCTGCCTTGTCCCCTTCCTCTATTGTTCTGCTGAAGCATCTCGTCACAAGAACGGAGACGCTGGCGCCTGCACTGTGTCACAGCAGGTTAAGCTACTGCCTGCAGCACCAGCATGCCACATCAGAGCACTGGGTCAGGAACCTGCTGCTCCACTTCTGATCAAGCTCCCTGCTAATGTGCCTGGGAAAGCAGCGAATGATGGCCCAAGTACTTGGGCCCCTGCACCCATGTGGGATACCCAGATGGAATTCCATGTTCCTAGCTTTGGCCTGGTCCAGCCCCAGCCGTTGTGGCCATTTGGTGAGTGAACTAGCTGACAGCAGATCTCTTTCTGTCTCTGTTACAACTACTCCAAACTTATAAACATGCACATCAGGGCCAATTCTTCACTTGCTCCCTGACAACTTTTCTTTCTTCCTCAGAACGTCTTGAATTTTCTAGTTCATAACCTCAGGATAGGAAGCAGCATCCTGTGGCTTCAGTTCTTGTTAGGGCTCCATGTTGTTTATCACTGTCAAACACACCTGGCGGCCTTATTGGTAAGCCACAATGTTCTACTCTGTGTGATTCTGGCCTGGACCTACAAATACCATCCATTACAAGGGGTCTCATCACACAGTTCAAACCGTAGGTCTGCATGCAAATCCCTGTCTCATCTGTCCTATGTATCACGGAAATCTTTAGGTGAATTTCAGTTTTTCAGCTTGGACCCCCCTGATGACAGGTCCTTCCCAAAGGCCAATGTGGGTATGCTTGGGAATGTACTTTTTTGGAAAACATCCCTCCAAAGAACTTGGCCATGTAGAGACCAGGGAGAGACTCACTCTCACTTGAGTGAGCATGGGCTGGCTGGAGATCAGATGCAAGGGGCCCACAATTAGGGCTGGTATTGTGGTGCAATGGGTTAAAACACCACCAGCAACACTAGTATCCCATTTGGGTGCCAGTTTGAGTCCTGGATACTCCATTTCTAATCCAGCTCCCTGCTAATACACCTGGGAAAGCAGGAGATGGCCCAAGTACTTGGGTCCCTGCTACTCATGTGGGAGACCTGGAAGAAGCTCTTGGCTCCTGGCTCAGCCTGACCCAGACCCAGCCATTGTGGCTTTTGAGGAGTGAGCCAGCAGATGGAAGATTTCTCTGTTTCTCCTTCCCTGTAACTCTTTCAAATAAATAAATAGCTTTTTTTTTTTTTTTTAAAGGGGCCTTTTAAAAAAGAGCAAGCTCCCTGAGGCTAAGTGGCTGTACACCTAGAGACTGAGGGGATCTCAAGTGTGACTGTCCAGCGCTGCATCTCCATGGCCTGGGGAGGAAGATGGTTCCCTGAGTGAACCCTGAGTATCAACACCAGTGCTCACGCAGGCTCCATGAGGCAGGGACTGCGTCAGCCCTGTCACTGCTGCTCACAGCTGGGGAACACAGTAGGTCTACAATACAAATTTACTGACTAAAAGAGGAAATAACAACCTTCCCTCAACATATACTCTCTTTCTCTCCCCTCCTTTCCCAGGCGGTGAGAAGTTACTGTGAGGGGAGGGCCCTAGTCTTTTGTGACTGCTCACTCCTGTGATGCCAACTGGCATCCTGAGGTCAGGGAAGTGGCTGATCTTCTCTGAGCCAGAGCGTCTCCTCTGGCTCACCACCCCAGTGATGCAGCCAGGCCTCAGCAGTGCAGGGAGGCAGTACCCCAGCGTGGGCTGCTGAGGCCTTCACACAGGTCAAGTGGACGACACTTAGTGAGCTGAAACTGGAGGCTACGAACGAGTAGTGCTTGGCTCAAATTCAGCTTACAGACAGGTAAGACTCACACAAGCTTAGAAAATTAATTTAGTTGCACATTAAAAAAAAAACAAACAAAAAAAACAAACAAAAAAAAAACAGAGAAACTCTTACACACACCCTGCCTTTCAGAATCTTCAAAAACGGAAAGGTTCAGGAACACTACCTAGAGCTGGCTAGGAGTGGCTTGCTCTTCAGTTCACCACACCCCTTCCTGGTTCTCACTTATTTCAATTTTCTGCTCAACTTCTGTAGGTCTCGGAGTTTGCAAACTCTGCGTTGGAGACTTACGTGGGACAAGCACAGCCTTGGCTGGGCCAGGTACCCAAGTGGTCAGGCCCTGATCCAGCCCTGGTGTGAGCCAGGCTCCTCACCTGACAAGTCAGCAACAGCCGGGTCTGCCAGCCGCCCGTAGTGTGCCACGAGCTTGAGCTTGGTCTCCTGTTTCCTGTGCTTCTTGCCCATGTAATGCTGTTGAGCCATGACAGGGTCGTTGAAGGTCGCGTGGCAGAGGCTGCAGAACTTGTCTGGGTCTATCATCTCTCTATTCTGGTGCAACACTAAGGTGCAAGCCAAAAGGAGAGGATTTGTTAGGCATTTGACAGAGCTGCGGTGAGAGAGTTTAAACAGAAATAATGAAAAACAAAACAAAACAAAACAAAACACCCAGAAGGTAAGGTTCTTGAGTGTGCTGAACAGAAAAGTGATGCCGTGTCACTAGTCAGTCACACTGGCAGGTGTGGCACGCCTGTGTGAATCACACGGCAAATGCCCTCTCTGATTGGCAAAACTGGGAAGATTAGGGGGAGCCCGAAGACCAGCTAGTTTGTTCCATAGCTTTGACAACTTTAGGCACATGAATCCTATTTTTCTCATTTTCTGAGAAGGCTTTGACCTTCTGCTCTCAAGTTTCCGAATCACAACAGAGATACATATATCTGCAGTCTTCATGCCTCAGAATGCCCTAGGACTTCACAGCAGGAGGGACAAGAAGTGGGTATTTTATTCTTATCCTCAAGTGCCCCAGCCACAGAGCTGAGAACCAGCATACTGAGGTGAGAGGTGCTGGAGCCCAGGTAGTCACCCAGAAAAGGCGACCACACTAAGGACGCCTTGGAGGCTACGCAGCACGGCAGGATGAGTACAGCAGAGAAGAGGGTGACAGCAACACTGAGTTCCATGTTCTGTATGTATGCCAGGGCTTCAACAGCTTACAGAAAAATGGAATTAAAAGATCAGTTCATTGTGGTGCAAAAGTTTGATATCCATGCAGGATTTTTTATTAATACACATTTTTAATGAAGTTTTTGAAGACCTTTTCATGCATTTTCTCCTTTGGTCCTCAGAACCACCCCAATGAGGCAGTTTCATGCCACATTTTAGAGAAAAACTGGAGTCTCAAAGGGTGAAGTGGCTTGTCCAGGGTTACCCAGCAGTAAGAGGGCCCGGTCTGTGTGACTCTTATGCGTGTGCTTTCCTTGCTATGCCAGAGTGTGGCAAAAAGACCTGAGGACTACAGCTGATGCCGTAGCTTCAGGAAACATCCCTGACTGGGGGCCCTGAATCCAGTTAGTGAGAGCCGGGAGCCATCTGCAGGCTACGCTGCCGCCTTATAAAGTGTTGTGACGACTCACGGGCAAGAACGTGGGCCTGCAGTGGCGTTAAACTAGCAAGCATTGAAAAATGTGGAGCCCAGAATGTGCAGCCCTGCTGGAGAAGGGGTGGGGCTCAGTGGCACTCACAGACAGAGGTGCCTTACATGCTCTTCTACCCCGGACCACAAGACATTTGCTGGCTTTTCCCACAGTAGTTTCCCAGTTTAGGGAATTTCAATTTTTCTGGCCACTGGTTTTGTTTCAGCAAGTCAGTCAAAAAGTAACAGACAAATTGTATAATATTTTAAAACACAAGAAAATATTTGGTTGTAGTGTTCAGTTAAAAAAAAGTAATGTGTGTCTTATGTCCTTAATTTTTTTAAATTGATAACACACAGATGATGTAAGGAAAAACAGATAAAAAGCATAGAGAAGAGAGTGCTTTGCACTGCTTTTCAACTTCTCTACCAAGAAATGTCAAGTATAACGTCAGAAAAAGATAATGGCAGTCATCAAAGAGAGAAAAGACACTCTTTAAAAGATGTTGCAGAGAGGCCGGCGCCACGGCTCACTAGGCTAACCCTCCACCTAGCGGCGCCGGCACACCGGGTTCTAGTCCCGGTCGGGGCGCCGGATTCTGTCCCAGTTGCCCCTCTTCCAGGCCAGCTCTCTGCTGTGGCCCGGGAGTGCAGTGGAGGATGGCCCAGGTGCTTGGGCCCTGCACCCCATGGGAGACCAGGATAAGTACCTGGCTCCTGCCATCGGATCAGCGCGGTGCACTGGCCGCAGCGCGCCAGCTGTGGCGGCCGCTGGAGGGTGAACCAACGGCAAAGGAAGACCTTTCTCTCTGTCTCTCTCTCTCACTGTCCACTCTGCCTGTCAAAAAAAGAAATGTGGTATGATGTAGTTAATAAAGATGTTTATGAAAAAGTTTTTAATAAGAAGAGGAAATGTGATGCTTCATGAAAGATAAAAGGAAATTATATATATGTCATATCACTGTGAAGATATACATGTATACTGGTATTATGAAAATTACCAAAATATTATCAGTATTTCTTGTGGTAGTAGGATTTGGGTGATACTTTTCCCTTCTTTATGACTTCTCCATTGTTTGGACTGGAATTACTCATTATGAGTATGCATTCTTTTTATAAAAACTATAAGGTTATTTAAGGTATTCTATGTCTATATGTATATACACAGAGTTAATCTAGAAATACAATAAAACAAATATATACACGATACATAACACACATATACACATAACAAGAGATTATATGGGAAATTTTAAAATGTTAACAATGTTTATCTCTGAATGGCAAGAGTATGGGTAGTTTTTCTTTCCATGTATCTACATTTTCTGTAATATACCTCTGTTACTTTTATATTGTGAAAATGTCTTTAACTTCAGAAATACAGCTATAAACTCAAATACTAATATGGAAATGGACTTAAACTGCACACTCCAGTGAAGAGTAGAAGCAGGACGCACAAAGGACACGCACTAGGACGTAACTACGTAAAAACAGATTGCACGTGGCACAGGCTGAAAGTGAATACAGAAAAGAACTTCTTGAGTGTGGAATTTCTGAAGCCACATCCTCACTCATGGAAAGGTAAGCCTGTGACCTTCAAGTTCAGTTCTTAAGCTAGTACCATGAATGGTACCAAAAGCTGACTTCAAGCAAAAGCAGTCAGAACTAGTCTAAGTTCCTGATGAACCAGCCTAAAAGCAAGGCCAATGGCATGTTGCAGGTGGTGAATGCCTGGCCAGATATGACATTTTTCTGAGGCTATCTTAATGGTGACAATAATAATAGAAATAACAGCTGCTATCTACTGAGCATCTGTGATATCCTAGGTTTTAAAATATATTTTATTTTATCCTCACAATCCATGAAGTAAATGGCTTTTTAATATTTTATAGGTGAGCTAACTCAGACACAAAGAAGGCATCTGGATGATAAATAATAGTTCCAGGATTTAAGCCTGGGTATCTGTGATTTTCAAAGTCCTTATTCTGTTGTTTCATACCAAGAATAACAAGATTTGGGTGTAATAAAGGGCATAACTATGAGCGATTTTTCACCCTATCTTCAAAGCCTTCTAAAGCTTTGTTGTCTTGGTTTCATAATACTGTAAAACAAAAGAACAGTAAGTATTACAAATAGTATAGTCTACTTCTCAGTCCAAAATAGAGAAGCCAAAATTACAAGAAAAAATGAAATAAAGATCAAAGAACTTTCACTCTTGACTAATTGCAGTTAGCAGAGGTTAAAGACCCCAGAAAGTCAGGAGTTAACAAGATGAAAGTGAGGGCTGAGCCCCGTGGCGAGGAGACAAAGGAGGCCACTTCAGAAGTCACTGCGCTGGGGATGAATTCACAGCAGCTGCAAACAGCTTGCTGGGCAGCAGTGGCAGCCGTGAAGTGCTCCACTTTGAAAGGCAAGTCCCTGTCTTGAGAGGAGCAGGCAGCTTTTGAGGATTAAAGTGAGCAGGGCATAACCTGAGCACACAAAAAAGACAAGGATTTTGCTTTCAACTTGGAACACAGAGTAATAAGGGCAGGTGGATGCTGGGAGGGAAAAATCTAAGTGGGAAATGTAGGCAAGAGAATGCTCTTATGGTGTGCGTGGCCTGGAGGACTCTGGCACTCCTGAGTGATGACCGTTAGTTAGGACAAAAGCTTAGGCTAAGCTGTTTCTGCTGAGATAAACTCACGTCACCAAGGAAAGGGAGTTAGGTGGGCACAGCTGAGACTGCATTTCAGTGAAGCTGGGTCTGCTTTGGTATTTTATGGGCTCTCAAAAGCAATTCAACCTGTCCAAGTCTGTGACCCCAGACAGCATTTCTGGGAGCATCTCAGACAATTGTGGTTTGAGGACTGGAAGGGTCCCAATATAGCACTACTCAGGAAAACCAGTACCTTCCACCTTAGTGGATTGCTGCTTCAGCTTTAAGTTCTTTGCGTGGGTCTTCCCCAGGTAGTGCGACTGGGCCACAACAGGGGAGGAAAAGGTCATGTTACAGATGGGGCAGCACTGGTTCTTGTCTTTGCTTCTGCTGCTCTTCTGGTTGGGAGAAAGAACACAGGTCTGATCATGCCACTGCCCAGTCAGAAAATCTTTAATGGTTCCCCACTGCCCATAGGAGAGTGGGCATTTAAGGCCCCCTCATATGTTAACCCCAACCTACCTTTCTGCATTCTTCTTCCGCTACTTCGTCTCAGGCTCTATCCACCATTCCTCATTTTATTCTCTGTGGCTTCCTTGCTTGGCTTGGGCCATTCCTGCTGTCTAGAATGTTCCTCCTTTCCTGCCTGGTCTGCTTAGGCTTCAAAGTCTCATGTAAACATGAGTTTTTCTTCTGGGAAACTTTTACTCAAGAAAATAATTCAAGGCCCAGTGTTGTGGCACAATGGGTTAAGCTGTGGCCTGTAATGCTGGTATTCCATGTGGGAGCCAGGTCCCTGCTAATCTGCCTGGGAAGGCAGCAGAAGACTCAAGTACTTGGGCTCCTGCCACACACATGGGAGACCAGGATGAAGCTCCTGGCTCCTGGCTTCAGCCTGACCCAGCCCTTGCCGTTGGGGCCATTTGGGGAGTGAACCAGCAGATGGCAGATCTCTCTTTCCCTCTCTCTCTCTCTCTCTGTAACTCTGCCTTTCAAATAAATAAGTTGATCTTTTAAAAGAAAGAAAGAGAGAGAGAAAGAAAAAGAGAGAAAGAAAGAAAAAGAAAGGAAGGAAGGAATAAATGAAGGAAGGGAGGGAGGGAGGGAGAAAGAAAGAAGACAATCTGGAAAGAAGACAATCTGGCAAACAATGATCAAGCCTCTTGGCATGGCGACTCCAGGAAGAATTAAATCTTGCTCCTCCGCTGTACTCCCTGAGAGCACTGGACTCCATCCTTCCACCTGCCACTCTATGCTGACAGTGTCACAGCTCAGGAGCATTTTCTGTGAACTCAAGGGCAACAAAGCAGATGCTCAGGGTTCACTGAACAAGCAGACCACTGGGTTTTATTTGTTGATTAAATTAATGCTACTATATTTCAAACCTATATGAAGGGCCTCCAACCTCTGAGAAAGTCTGATCCAACAGGGTATTCACTCATCGTTTTTCAAGATTCACATTACTGACATCTGGGCTTAACAATTCTTTGTTGTTGCTGGTGATGGTGGTGGTGGTGGTAGTGGGGGTTCTGTGATCTCATTTGAACTACCAGGCTACTCTACAGGAGCTGATGGAACTAACTGAGGTACAAAGAGACAAAGTGACTTGTTTGGGGTTACAAAACTGATCTTGTCTTCCTGAATTAGTAAGAATGGTAACAAGGGGACAGCCCAGTGAATCTCGAGAAGGGACAACCAAGACCCTTCCAAGAGGTGGGAATTTGCAGTCAACTCTTACTTATTAAACATCTTCTAGGAACTGGCATTCCACCTCAGAATATCCATAAGAGGCAGGAATTATCCCTACATTATGGGTGAAGTTCAGAGAGGTTAAGTGACTAGACCAGTCACCCAGCTGGTAAGCTGCAGAGCCAGTACTGGGTCCTCCTCTGCTGGCTTCTCTTCCCATGACACTTGCAAAGTTGCCCACAGAACAAAAATAATGGTACTCCTGAGAAATTTGGGGTTGTGTCAGTATTTCTGAGCCAAAAAGCAAACACTACTAACTTTTACTCAGAGTAGGCACTTGGAGAGGTTTTCTTGTTTATTCAACACACTCAAAGGCTGAGCCGTTTTTTCCCGCGGCCCTCAAGAATGCTAGTAGCCTGATTGCTTTGTACTTTCTTTGCTTGAGTAGTGACTGGGCAGCTTCTCGTCCTGCTCTAACAAACCACTGGATGCTGACAACACATGACAATGGTGCCACTGGCTGAGTCCTCACTAAGGTGCCGGGCTCCATGTTGGGTGCTTCCTATAAACCTTTCCTAGTTTTAGTTTGGAGAAGTCCTCAAAGGTTGCTGAAATTAGCAATGTTAATTTTCCAGAGGAAGAAATCAAGACTTAGCGATGCCACAAGACTCGCCCAAGTCACACGACAAGGCTGGGGTTTGGAGTCAAGTCAGTCTGACGCAAGGCCCACACTCTTCCCCTGCACCAACCTGCTTGCTGACTGCATGAGGGACTGAGTGGTCTCAACACAGCAGCTGTTTTACCTGATCTGAGTCTATTCTCTTCATGTCACCCTTTAATGTCTCCATTCCATGGATTGCAAGGTATCTCTTCACCTTGTTGGCATGTTTTTTGCTCTGCAAGAACCCAGGAAAAAGATCAAAGATAGCCAAATGCCATTTCAAATCTAAAGCACTCAAAAACGCTCACTAGATTTTCATCTGATTCACCCTCACAAAAACTTCTGAGGAGGAGAGTATGGTGCAAGACACTCAGTTTACTGAGTTCCTACCCTGTGCAAGGCACTCTACATGCTTCATAATAGTCTATGGGAAAATTATAATTTCCTTCTTATAGATGAAGAAATCGAGGCTGAAGATGGTAAAGTTTCCTGCCCAAGATGAGTAGCAGAGTTGTGATTCAAACTCAGGTCTATTTAAAGCCTAAACTTATAGTTCTACTGTACTGAGCTGCAAGGGAAGATACACATATAGCAATCCTGATTTGGCTGACAGAAATAAGACTCAGAGAAGGGAAGTCAATCTTCAAGTCACAAGCCAATAGGCATGAAGGCAACATCTGGGTAGCTAAGAAGGAATTCTACTTCACTGTGCAAGCCTAGGAGATGTGAGGGCTTGGCACTGGGTCTGAACAGTAGAATGGTTTAAAAGGGGCAAAAGCATACCTGGTAATGGGCCAGCTTCTGGGACTCAGAGATCAGCAAGGCGCAGCAGACTTTACACTGAGTGTTGGTGAAGAGACACTGGTTCTTCTGGATCATATGCTCCACTACAGACAGGAAATAAGAAAACTCTGAGTGGACAAACACCAGCTTAAAAGCACCGTCTCCGAACCTGCACTGAGTAACACAATGCCGTACCACTACATCCGCAGACTTCACTCCTCTCCTGCCAGAGTCTCCCATGCTACATCCTCACACCACTTGTTTTGTTACTTATTTCATAATATATGCCAACTTGCTTTACTTAGTAACTTATTTATTTATTTGAAAAGCACAGAGATGGAGAGAATCTTGACTCTTCAAACCTCCTTACAGTACCTGGGGTTGGGTTAGATTGAAGCCAGGAAGGAATTCAGTTCAAGTCTCCCACATGGGTGGCAAGTACTTGAAACATCATTTCTTGCCTCCCAGGGTGTGCATTGTCAGGACGCTGGATTGGAAGTGGAGACAGAATTCAGATCCAGAGACTTCTATGTAGGATGTGGTGTCCTGAGTGATTTCTTAACCACTAAGCTAATGCCTGCCCCTCCTGTCTCAGTGATTGCCTTTAAAGTTAAGTAGATACCAATAAAACTAGGACAATTCTATCCACATACTGGCACCAGAGGCCTGGAGTGCTCCCTCAGGAGAAGAGAAAGAGATGTGAAGACTCAGAGGTAGCTAACTGAGACTTAGAATCAGAATTGAAAGCCTTGAGAAGGGGGCCAGTGTTGTGGTACAGTAGGTTAAGGCATCATTTGTGATGTTATGTCAGCATCCCATATGGAAGCGACAGTTTGGTTGCTCTACTTCTGATCCAGCTTCCTATTAATGTGGGAAAGCAGCAGAGGATGGCTCAAGTGCCAGGGCCCCTACCACTCATGTCAGAGACAAAGATCGTGTTCCTGGATCCTGGCTTCAGCCTAGCCTAGCCTTGGCCACTGAGGCCATTTTGGGAGTGAATCAGCAAATGGACTCTACCTCTGTCTTCCCCTCCTTCTGTTGTTCTGTCACTCTGCCTTTCAAATAAATAGATCTTTTTTTTTTTTTTAAGAAAGCCTTGAAAAGGAAATAATTTTTTCACTGTTCTTGATCTAACATTTACACTACCTGACCTATTAAACAAGTTCCACACTGCAAGAAACAGGGCATTAATCTGTGTTTAATTGTTGGCCCTGGAGAACAAAGCTTTACCTCTTTAAGACAGAGGTATGGCCGGCGCTGCGGCTCACTAGGCTGATCCTCCGCCTTGCGGCGCCGGCACACCGGGTTCTAGTCCCGGTCGGGGCGCCGGATTCTGTCCTGGTTGCCCCTCTTCCAGGCCAGCTCTCTGCTGTGGCCAGGGAGTGCAGTGGAGGATGGCCCAAGTGCTTGGGCCCTGCACCCCATGGGAGACCAGGATAAGTACCTGGCTCCTGCCATCGGATCAGCGCAGTGTGGCGGCCATTGCAGGGTGAACCAACAGCAAAGGAAGACCTTTCTCTCTGTCTCTCTCTCTCACTGTCCACTCTGCCTGTAAAAAAAAAAAACAAAAAAAAAACAAAAAAAAACAAAAACAGAGGTATGAGTTTTATCATGGTACCACGATAGAACCAAGACAGAGGTGGAATCCAGAAGGTGGGAGGGTGGGCCAAGTCCATTGTTCTTTAACTCCTAGTCTTGACCAAAAAGTGGCCAAGATGCCCTGGAGGGAGGTGCTCGGTGGAAACTTCTCAGATGCCTTTCCTTATGCCACAGAACCTAAAGCTGACCTGGCCAGCCGTTTTGGGCAGAAGGGCTGCTGTCTGGCCCTATTTTTCCCCTTAGGAACTACTGTTTATCTTCCCATTTTTACCCTGCAGCATTCTGGTAAATTTTTGTGAAAGATCTTGCCTGTCTCAGCTGTGTTCAGCAAAACCAAGGGGAGAGATTTTGTGAACACAGCTGGGCCAGAGCTTTTTTTTTTTTTTTTTTTTTTTTTTTTTTTTTTTTGACAGGCAGAGTGGACAGTGAGAGAGAGAGACAGAGACAAAGGTCTTCCTTTGCCGTTGGTTCACCCTCCAATGGCCACCGCGGCCGGCGCACCGCGCTGATCCGATGGCAGGAGCCAGGAGCCAGGTGCTTTTCCTGGTCTCCCATGGGGTGCAGGGCCCAAGCACCTGGGCCATCCTCCACTGCACTCCCTGTGGGCCAGAGCTTTTTAAAGGAAGGTGAGCAGTCCCACAGAATGGAAGCCCAGGGGAGAGGGCAGACAGGGAGGCTGGATAATAGGCACCAGAACACAGATAGAGTAGGCGCCAGTGTGCCATAGCACTGTGGGGCAACCATAGTTCACAACACTGCATTAGACACTGAGTAAAGAACTGGAAGAGAGGTGTTGGGAAGATCCAAACATAAACATAAGACAACAGAAATGTAATTGCCCGATTAAGTTCAGTTTATGCTGTATACCAAAATGTAAAACTATTACATGTTAATCAACATTTAAAAAATAATAGCAACAAAAGAATGAAAAGCCTAGAGGGGAAGTATATACGCAGAGGTCAGAGTCCAGCCACCTCCTCCTTGCGTGGAGAACACAGATTTTGTTTTGTTAAAGTAGACAAGGCTTCCTTTTCAAGATCTCACAATCTGACTCCCAGAGACTGCAGAGGGCAGGGCCCATGTCATTTCTGACTTTGTATCCTCAGTATCTAGAACTATGCTATACCTACAATTCAAGACCCACAACAGGGGACTGATGAGTGAGCCCCTCCCGAACAAATGAAGTGCACCGCTCTGCTGGAACCCACTCTGACCCAGACAGACTCACACAGGCCATATGCATATATCTGGAGTGCCTTCTACATGCCAGTGCTGGGCTTGGTGCTGGGGCTATGCCAACAAATAAGACAGGGAACAAAGGAAATACATAAGCAAGATGATAGAGAATGAGAAGTGTTATGGAAAGAAACAAAGTCAGTGGAAGAAGATGATCAGGGTAGGAATGATGGAAGCTCGGACTAGGCAGATTGGCAATGGAGAAAAGTGGATAGATATGGAATTATGTCCTGGAGGCAGATATGGTATCTTACACTGGATGTAGGGGTGAAGGAAGAAGTCAAAGATAACTCTCAGGTTTTGAACTTGAGCACCTGAATAGATTAGAATTGGAAGAAGACAACCTTGGAGAAAGTAAACACTTATTTCCTGGCTATGTTTAATGGAGACAGCAAGTAGCCAGTGGAGACTCAGATGTGCTAGTGAGTTAAGTTCAAGGGGGAGGTCACAGCTGGAGATATAAACAGTAATCACCAGTTTATCAATCATATTTAAAACTGGAAGAGAATGCCTAATATAGAGGGAGAAGGAAAGAGGGTCTGAATCTTAGCAGCCTCCAAATTTTGAAGTGATGTTAAATATATAGAATGTGGGGGCCAGTGCTGTGATGTAGTGGGTTAAAGCCCCAGACTGCAGCACTGGCATCCCATATGGATGCTGGTTCAAGTCCCAGCTGCTCCACTTCTGATCCAGCTCTCGGTTATGGCCTGGGAAAGTAGTAGAAGATGGCCCATCCTTGGACCCCTGCACCCACATGGGAGACCTCAAGGAAGCTCCAGGCTCCTAGCTTCAGATCTGCCCATGTCTGGCTGTTGTGGTCATTTGGGGAGTGAAGCAGCAGATGGAGACCTCTCTCCCTCTGCCTCTGTGTAATTCTTTCAAATAAATAAATAATCACACACACACACACACACACACACACATATAAAACATGGTGAATAGAGAGGGTGGAACTTACAGGTATAGTAGAGTGAGATCTTCTCCCCAAAAGGTAAGTGTAAAATTGGATAAAACTGACAAAAATAACCACTTCAAAAATATTAAATTAGCATACTAGGAGTGGACGTTTGGTCTAGTGGCTAAGATAATGGTTAAGATGCCTGTGTCCAATACTGGAGTGCCTGGGTTCAATGCCTGGCTCTGGCTCCTGATTCTGGCTTCCTGCTAATGTGGACACTGGGAGTCTGTGAGCAAGTATCTGGGTTTCTGTCACCCACATGGGAGACCTGGATGGAGTTTTCTGCTTATACCTTTGTAAACGTTTGGGGAGTGAACCAGCAGATGGGTGTGCTCCCTCTGTGTCTTTCACTCTATTTCTCTGTTGCTAAAAAAAAAAACAAAAAAACAAAAAAAACCAAACAAACAAACTCCAAAATGGTACAGTAAAATAATTAGTACAAAAGAAGTCAGTAAAAGAAAAGAGGAATAAAACACAAAGGAGATAAGATGGAAAATGTAATTATTTTCCAATATCAATAATTAAATGAGAATAGTCTAAAGAGTCCACTCAGAAGGCAGAGAACATCAGGTTGGATAAAAAAGCAAGATTCCACTGTATGCTATTTATAAGAGATATATCTTATAAATTCAAATATAGAAACAAGCAAGAAAAGGATGGAAGAAGACATTGTGAGCAGGGGTAGACGCTTGGGCTACTGGTTAAGACCACTTGGGATGTCCTTACCCCAAACTGGAGGACCTGGGTTTGAACTGGGGCTCTACTTCTGATTCCAGTTTTCTGCTAATGTGCACCCTGGGAGGCAGCAGGTGATAGCCAAGTAGCTGGGTCCCTGCCACCCAAGTGGGAGACCTGGGTTGAGTTTCAGGCACCTTGGCTCTCAGCCTGGTTCAGCCCTGGCTGTTGTGGGAATTTGGGCAGTGAACCAGTGCATGCGAACTCTTTCTCTGCCTCTTAAATAAATAACAATAAAAAATATATACTGTGGGGCTGGTGTTGTGACAGCATGTTAAACAGCTCCTTGGACAACACTACCCTGTACTGGAGTGCTGGTTTGAGTCCTAGCTGCTCCACTTATAATCCAGATTCCTGCTAATTTTAGTTCTTCCTTCCTCTTGGGAGGTAGGGTTATGAATTCCAATTATCTGAACATATGGTTGGTTTCCCCAGTAACCAACCCTCTATCCTGTATTATGTAGGAACTTTCCAAAAATCATCTCATTACCATAAACTCAGGTTTGGCTGACAGTGGTTTGCTAATAAGGAAAGTACCTGGGCTCCGGCCACCCTTATGGGAGACCAGAATGGAGGTTTGGGCTCTTGATTTCAGCCATACGCCACCCTGGCTGTTCAGCAGTCATTTGGGGAGTGAACCAGTAGACGGAAGTCTCTGTCTCTCCCTCTCCTCTGTCATTCTTTCAAATAAATACATATTTAGAAATATATACTATGCAGGCCAGCGCCGTGGCTCAATAGGCTAATCCTCCACCTAGCGGCGCCGGCACACCGGGTTCTAGTCCCGGTCGGGGCGCTGGATTCTGTCCCGGTTGCCCCTCTTCCAGGCCAGCTCTCTGCTGTGGCCAGGGAGTGCAGTGGAGGATGGCCCAAGTGCTTGGGCCCTGTACCCCATGGGAGACCAGGAGAAGCACCTGGCTCCTGCCTTCGGATCAGCTTGGTGCGCCGGCCGCAGTGCGCCAGCTGTGGCGGCCATTGGAGGGTGAACCAATGGCAAAAGGAAGACCTTTCTCTCAGTCTTTCTCTCTCACTATCCACTCTGCCCGTCAAAAAAAAAAAAAAAAAAAAAAAAAAAAAGAAATATATACTATGCAAAAGTAACCAAGAAGAGCTAGAATATTACTATCTACATATTATCTATAGATTGATATGTAGATTTATATAGATAATTCTATAATGATGAAAGAGTGACTACATCAGGAAGATAGAAAAAGCATAAATGTGCATATATGTGACAACAGAGCCTCAAAATGCAGACAACAGATAGGATTTAATGGGAAAAAATCAGGGCAGGAGTTTGACACAGTGACTAAGATGACATTTCTGATGCCTGCATCTCATGTCAAAGTACTTGGGTTCCAGTCCTGGCTCTGTTTCCAATTCTAGCTTCATGCTAATGTGCATCCTGGGAGGAGTGGTGATAATACACATTGCAGACCCAGATTGAGTTCCCAGCTCCTGGCTTTAGCCTGGACCAGCCCCGGCTATTGTGGGCACTTGGGGATTGAACCAGCATATGGAAAATCTCTGTCTGGCTACCTCTCTGTCTCTCTGCCTTTCAGACAAATAACAATTTAAAAAAGCAGACAAACCAACAATAATAGCTAAGGATTTCAATATCTTACTTTCAATAATAGGACAACTTTTCAGAAAATCAGTTGTCGTCTACAATAAGGCTACCAATCAATTTGATCCAACTGACATATATAGATCACTCAACCAACAACTGCAGAAGATGCACTGTTGACTAGTACACAGGGCACATTTCCCAGGATAGACCATATGCCAACTTCAGTACTTCAAAGGACTGAAGTGTGAGCATTTGGCTCTGAGGTTAGGATCCATATCTCATACCTGAGTGCCTGGCTTACAGTCCTAGCTGTGTTCCAATTCAAGCTTCTTGATAATGTGCACCCTGGGAGGTAGCAGGTGATGGCTCAAGTGAGAGAACCGGAAAGAGTTCTAGGCTCTAGGCTTTGGCCTGGTGAAGCCCCAGCTATTGTAGACATTTAGGAAATAAATTAGTGGATAGAAGATCTCTTTCTGTCTGTTTACCTATGCCTCTCTCTGCCTTTCAAATAAAATGAAATTTTTTTTTTTAATTTTTAGAAGGAGGACTGAACTTGTACCAATATGTTCTCTGAGCACAAAAGAATTTAATTAGAAATCAACAGTGGGAAGAAATTTGAGAAGTCCCCAGATATCTGAAATTGAGTAACATTGATCAAAGAAGAAATGACAATGGAAATTAGAAATTATTTTGAACTTATTTAAATGAAAACACACCATACAAAAATGTAAGGGATAAAGCTAAAGCAGTGGTTTGTAGAAAAAAACAAATCCAGGGGCTAGTGTTGTGGTGCAGTGGGTTAAGCTACCACCTGTGATGCTGGCATCCTATATGAGCACTCCTCTACTTCTGATCTAACGTGCCTGAAAAAGCAATGGGAGATGGCCCATGGACGTGGGCCCTGTCACCCATACAGAGTTCCTGGTTCCTGGCCAAGCCTCAGCCATCAAGGCCATTTGGGGAGTGGATCAACAGATGGAAAATTCCTTTCTCTCTGTTACCTCTTTCAAATAAATAAACAAATATTAAATAAAGTAAAAAACAAAACAAATTGTTTCTCCTACTATATTTACACAACACAGAACACATCTGTGGCCAAACGTAGGGGAGAGGGTTTCCTCACACACCAATGCAATCAATTCTCTATTCAGTTGCGTGTCTTCTAGTTCAAATAAATTCTGACACCATCTACCTGGATAGACTTGGGCTTGGGGTGTGCTACCCTTTGGGTATGGCATGTGTTTACCTTCATGGGAACCCCTGAACTTAGTTGTCTGGGTTTTTATGGGGACTTCATTATGTAGCACAATCGATAAAATCATTGGCCAATGGTGATCAATTTAATTTTTACTTCCTTCTTCCTCCTGCGAGGTAGGGCTATGAATTCCAATTTGCTGAACACATGGTTGGTTCCCCCAGTAACCAACCCTCTATCCTGAGGTTGGGTAGGAACTTTCCAAAAATCATTTCATTAACCTAAACTCAGGTATGGCTGACAGGAATTTGCTAATAAGGAAGGACTGTCATTTACCTTTGTCCTGCTGGAGCCAGTTTAGGAACCAAGGACAAAAGGCCAAATACTTTAACAAATGATATCCTTATTACTCTAGTTACTTAGGGAATTACGATTATGGGAGCTATAAAGGAATGTGGGAGGAAACCAAGTATATATACATACATGTACAAATGTATATATGTACATATATATATATATATATATATAAAACAAAGAAAAACTCTTGAGATGTCCAAAATTTAATTACAAAGGCTGGATGGTGGGTAGGGGGGAAGTGATCAAGGAAGTTAATCTGTAACAGCTATAGGCCAGACTATTACACACTCCTGAAAGTTAAAATCTTGATTTAAAACTCCTTGGGGTAGACCCCTAGGCACCACAGCCTCCTGCTTATGTATAAACTTTATGGATGCCAAGCAATCCAGCAACAATGTCTTAAATACTGTCTTATTCCAAAACCTTTCCCTAGTCCTTTGTTCCCACATCTCTCTTACTCTCTCTTATTCATAGCCAGTATAAGTCCAATGTAAACAATTTATACTTTCCTTCTCTCCATTTTCATTACAAAATCACTCTTGGTTCTTAGGTCTAGTGGATGTATTTCCACTGCTATCCAGCCTTGCTGCTGGTAGTGTGGAACTTGTCCTAGGACTCATTCCCTTTTCAGATAGCATTTGTAATGGCTCAGTAATACTCTCTATTTCAGGAAATCCTGGCTTTCAAGAGTTTTGGTTTAACAATACTATAATATCACAAGTGCTTAAGAGAGGAATTTGTAATTTTAAGCATCTATATTTTAAAAGACTGGTTAGGGGACCGGTGCTGTGGTGTAATGGGTTACGTGGCCACCTGCAGTGCCAGCATCCCTTATGTGTGCCAGTTTGAGTCCCGCTGCTCTGCTTCCACTCCAGCTTCCTGCTGATGCACCTGGGAAAGCAGTGGAAGATGGCCCAATTCCTTGGGCTCCTGCACTCACATGTGAGACCAGGAAGAAGTTCCTGGCTTCTGAGTTTGGCCTGGGCCAGCCCTGGCCACTGTGGCCATTTGGGAAGTGAACCAGCAGATGGAAGATCTTTATCTCTCCCTCTATCTGTAACTCCACCTTTCAAATAAATAAATCTTAAAAGAAAAAAAAAAAGGAAAGAGAATAGAGGACATATGATGATCTTACTAGATACAGAAAAAGCATCTAATAAAATCCAATACCCATTCACCATAAACACAGGGCTCTCAAAACTAGGAATAGAAGGGAACTTCCTCAATCTGATCAATCTGATAAGCCATCTGTGAAAAACATAGAGCTGATGTCTTTTTTTTTTTTTTTTAAGATTCTATTTATTTATTTGAGAGGTAGAGTTACAGACAGTGAGAGGGAGAGACAGAAAGGTCTTCTGTCCGTTGGTTCACTCCCCAAATAAATGGCTGCAATGGCTGTGCCAATCCGAAGCCAGGAGCCAGGAGCTTCTTTTGGGTCTCCCACGTGGGTGCAGGGGCCCAAGCATTTGGGCTATCTTCTTACTGCTTTCCCAGGCCACAGCAGAGAGCTGGATTGGGAGAGGAGCAGCCAGGACCCGAACCGGTGCCCATATGGGATGACAGTGCCACAGGCGAAAGATTAACCTACTGCGTCACTGCGCTGGCCCCAGACCTAAGGTCTTTTTTTTTTAATTTGACAGGTAGAGTTATAGACAGTGAGAGAGAGAGACAGAGAAAGGTCTTCCTTCCGTTGGTTCACTCCCCTAATGGCCACTACGGCCGGTGGGTGGCGCTACGCTGATCCGAAGCCAGGAGCCAGGTGCTTCCTCCAGGTCTCCCATGTGGGTGCAGGGGCCCAAGCGCTTGGGCCATCCTCCACTGCCCTCCCGGGCCATAGCAGAGAACTGGACTGGAAGAGGAGCAACCGGGACTAGAACCCGGGGTGCTGGCGCCGCAGGGGGAGGATTAGCCTAGTGAGCCACAGTGCTGGCCCTAGACCTAATGTCTTTCAAAAACACTGGAAAACAATGTTTTTCTGCTGAGACAGAATGTTTACTCTTGTCGCTTCTATTCAAAATTGTATTTAAGTACAATGTAGTATGCTAAATCTCTCTTGGTTGCTATAAAGAAAACTACAGAATATTGCTGAGAAAAAATAGAGATCTGAATAATTAATATCCACATTCAGGCGCTGGAAGACTCAACATTGTCTCAGCAGCAATTCGCCCCAGCTGCTTGGCATCTGCTGAGGGCCTCTGCTGCCTACTCACTGTGGAAAGTGGAAGGGCAGGAGGGTGTGTGGAAGAAGCAAAATAGGAGGGCAGCCTTTCTACTCTAGTGGAAACTAACCTAGTTCTTAGAGAGTGGAAACTCATTCATTCAAGAAAGGTATTAACTCTTTCATGAGGGCTGCACTCCCATAACCCAATACCTCCCACTAGGTCCCACTTCCCATCACTGATGAGAAGAAACTGTCAACCCCAGTTTTGGTGGTGACAAGGCATATTCAAATTATAGCACAATTCAATAAGGAAAGGATAGTCTTTCCAACAAATAATGCTTAGACAATGATAATGCATGTAAGAAAAAAAATCTAGTCACTTACCTCCTATCAGACATAAAACTGAACTCAAAATGATTCCATTCACAGACTTAAATATAAGAGTTAAAACTATAAAACTTCTAGAAGCAACCACAAGAGCAAACCACCACGACCCTCACTTAGGAAGAAGTTCTTAGAACTAGTACTAAAAACACAATTCATAAGAGAGAAAAACATTTGACAAGCTGATTTCATCAAAATTAAAAACATTTGTGCTTCAAAAGACACTCTGGGGGGGGGGTGGAATTGTGGTATAGCGGGTACAGCCACTGCCAGTGACACTGACATCCTACATGGGCACAGGTTTGAGTCCTGATTGCTCCACTTCCTATCCAGCTCCCTGCTAATGCACCTGGAAAAGCAGCAGAGGATGGACCAAGTGTTTGGACCCTTATATCCATGCGGAAGACCCAGAAGTTGTTTCTGGCTTCAGCCTGGCCCAGTCCTAACCGTTGTGGCCAACTGGAGAGTGAACCAATGGATGTAAGACCTCTCTTCTCTGTCTCTCCCTTTCATCTAACTCTGCCTTTTGAATAAATCTTAAAAAAAAAGAATAAATCTTAAAAAAAAAGAAAGACATTGTCTGGAAAATGAAAAGACAAGTCCTACTCAGGGAGGGAATATTTGGATATCATTTCTCTAACAAAGGTCTACTATTCAGAATATATAAACAACATCTACAAATCAATAAGAAGCCAAACAATCATTATAGAACAAGCAAAGTATGTGATATTCTACTAAAGAAAATATACAGGGGCTGACACTGTGGCACAGTGGGTAAAGCCGCCGCCTACAGTGCCAGCATCCCATGTGGGCGCCAGTTCAAGTCCCGGCTGCTCCACTTCCAATCCAGGTCCCTGCTAATGCACCCGGGAAAGCAGCAGCAGAAGGTCCAAGTCCTTGGGCCCCTGCACCTATGTGGGAGACTTGGAAGAAGCTCTTGGTTCCTGGCTTCGGATCAGTGCAACTCAGGCTGTTGTGGCCAACCGGGGAGTGAACCAGTGGATGGAAGATCTCTCTCTGCCTCTCTTTCTCTCTCTGTGTTACTCTGACTTTCAAATACATAAATAAATCTTAAAAAAAAAAAAAAAAGAAACCCAGAACTTTTTTTTTTTTAAAGAAGATATACAAATGGGTAATAAGCACATGTCAAGGTGGTCAATTGAGATCACTAGTTTAGGACACCACTAGGTATCACTGCATACCTACTAGCATGGCTACAGTCAAAAAAGATAAGACACTCATGGCACGAACAGAGAGAAACTGAAACCCTCATGCAGAAATGTAAAAAAGATGGCAGAACTGCACAATGGTGAAGCCATTGTGGCAGTTCCTCAAAATGTTCCTGTTACCATATGACCCAGCAATTCCACTTGTAGGACTATAACAGATATGAAACACACACGCACCCAAAGCCCAGAGCATCAACGTTCACAGCATTATTCATAGGAGTTTGAGCTGGAAACAACCCAAATGCCTACAAACAATGGATTAAAATAATGTGGTATACCCAGACAACAGAATTCCATCAGGAATAAAAAGGCATAAAGTACTAATACATACAATTTGGCCAAACCTCTAAAACATCCTGAGAGAAGTCAAACTCCCAACATTACATATTGCATGATTCTACTCGTACGAAGTGTCTCGAAAAGGTAAACTGACAGAACACAGACCCGTAAGTGCCTAGAATAGGAGGTAGCAGTGGGGTGATGGCAATATTCTGAAAGCAGACTGTGGTTACAACTACACTACTCCACACTTTTATTAAAAATCAGTGAGCAGTATACTTGCAATGGAAGGATTTTAGGAATACAAATTTATAGCTCAATAATGGTGCTACGAGAAAAAAGAAAAGTTGCTGCTGCTATCTACCTGGATCTTACGTTAAGTACAGGAGAAGAGAGGCTGGGGAAGTGAACAGGGTCAGGAGAGACACGGTCCACCCGTACACACACAAGCACGGTTCCCCTTTCAGAACACACTGCTGCTCTAGGACATGCTCTCCCCGTCTCCCCAGGGCCACAGGTCGCTCCCTGCTGTGCACTCTCAAATCTGGCACTTTCTAGCTCGCTGCACCCCTTACTGACACCGGAACCTTTTTTTGGTGCCAGTGTCCTGGACTAGACCAAGGCTCTCCACGGCAAAGACAGCTTCTTTCTTATCTCTACAGCTACAATGCCCAGCCAGGCCTGGGAACCGAGTAGGCACCGTGAGTATTTGTCAAATCCATGAAAGGAAAATTGGGATCCAACAAGTGTGAAAGCAGCAGGAAGAGAAAGGCCCAGAAACACAGAGTTAGGCTATACTTTTTTTTTTTTCCTGAAAGTATACCCCAGGGTATAAATCTGTATATCCCCTCAAATGTAAACATATATCTTTCTTGGATATTCCATTTTATCCAGGATAGTTCTCAAGGAAACATTAACTTCCCAAGATGAGTCTGCTCAGAGAAAACCGACCACGAGAGGCCCCATGTCCCACAGACACCTGTCAGGATTAGCCCAGCAGCTCAGGCACAGCCCTGTTTCCTGGGTTAGCGCGAAGCAGCTAGCTCTGCAGAGGACTGGCATGGGGTTCACACCACCAGGCCAGGCCCGCTCCTGCCACCCTCCGTCATCTACGTTCCTTTTTACCAGGACTCAGGTCAAACGCGGAGCACGCTAGGATGTTTCTGCCCAGAAGGGACCCCAGTGTGGCCTTGCCTGCGCTGTTCTCAACCTCGGGTCAACAGCAGGACACCAAGAGGCTGGAGCCAAAAAGCATCCTCAGGCCAGTTTCTCCGGCTTCCAGCCCCCATTCTGGAATAGGGACCCAGCCAGTAGCGGTCAACACCTACCAGCGCGGGTAAGCCAGGGCGCAGTCACCAAGGCCAAGGGTGGGGGGTAACAGGGCCACCCAGAGCCCTTGCAAGTGAGGGGGCGTGAGCGAAGAAGGGAGCCAAGGGACATCAGGGTGGGGAGTTCCGGAGACGGGGACGCTGAGGGGTACTTGGCTCGGCCCTGGACGTGCATAGGGATTCTAGCGGATAGGGACCACAGTCCTTGAGTTTGGGGAAAACTGCGCTCTGGTGGATGAGGCCCTGGACCCTCTGCGCCAGGGGAACCCGATGGGGAGCAGAGTCCGGGAGCCCCGGGACGCGTCACGCCAGGGGGCAGGCCGGGCGCCTGGGCCGTGACCGCGGTCGCGTCCCGCGTCTCCGCCCCGCCCAGCGGGCCGAGCAGGCCAGTGAGGGGCTTCCAACCTCTGAGGCCCCCGGACTCACCTTCCTCCCTCCCCACCGGCTGGGCGCCGGACACGGCTTCCCACAGGCGGCGCGCCCTCTCGCGGTCGAAGCGCACCCCGTCCGGTTCCCCGCCCTCCCGCTCCTCCGAGCTGCTGTAAGGCCCGGCCCCTCCGCCGTCCGCAGCCTCCACGGTGCCCAAAGCGGGACACTCCATCTTCCCCGCAAACCCTAACCGGCCAGAAGCCTCTCATGCGCCTGGCTATCGCGAGATGTGGGTGGGAAAGGGACGTGGCCCAGCCCGCAAATCTCGCGAGGCTTGAGCGCCGCATCCCGCGTCGCGGTGCCGGCTTTGGCGCGTCTTTTTCGTAGCTGCCTTGGGGACTTCGGAGCGTGTGCGGTGGCTTCGGAAACCCGACTCTCGTTCGCAGGCCGGGCTCGTGTGGCTCTTGTGCGAGGTTCTCGCCTCGCTCGCGGTCGGCCTTTGACACTTTGTCACTTCGTTCTATAAAGGTTTCGTTCTGCGGGAACATTGTCCCGTTTCACTAGTGGAAATCCTGAGGCCCGGAGCCAAGAAATAGTTCCGTAGGAGTTGGCTCCGAGTAAGTGGTGGAGCCGAGCGAGGTTCCTTCTCCTGTGCTACCATCTGAGTACTGCTCTCAGCCCAGCCTTAACCCTGGAACTCCAGACCTGTCTGTCCAGTTGCCTATTGCACGCTTCCGCTTGGATGTCTAATAACTGCCACGACCCCGGGCCTGCTGCTCCGCAGCCTTTGGAAGCAGTACCTCTTGCCCAGGGTATTCCACCCTTGCCCTCTGGGTGTTTCCAGCGCAGCAGTCCCAGGGGCACTGTTGGAGCAGGTGAAACCATGGCCCCACTGTGCTTGGCCCTCCAACGGCTTCCACTCTTAGCAGAATCCAAAGTCCCAACTTGGACCAACAAAGCCTTCCTGTAATCTCCTGGACCTCATTCTGTGTTACATTATCTGCCCCCAAACCTGTTTAGTTCTTGTCCCAGGTGCCGTGGCCTGGAATGCATTTCTCCCCTATACCTAAGGCTGAGTCTTACTTTTTAATTAATTACTTTTTTAAAACAACTACTAGATTCTATTATAAAGCACATTATATTTATTTATTTTTAAAGATTTATTAATTTTATTTGAAAGGCAGAGTTACAGAGAGGCAGAAGCACAGAGAGAGAGGTCTTTCATCTGCTGGTTCACCCCGCAAATGGCCGCAGCAGCTGGCGCTGGGCCAGACTGAAGCCAGGAGCCAGGAGCTTCTAGGTCTCCCACACAGGTGCAGGGGCTCAAGGACTTGGTTCATCTTCCACTGCTTTCCCAGGCCGTAGCAGAGAGCTGGATCAGAAGTGGAGCAGCCGGGTCTTGAACCGCTGGATCAGAAGTGGAGCAGCCGGGACTTGAACCAACTCCTATATGAGAAGCCAGCACTGCAGGTGGTGGCTTAACCCTCTATGCCACAACACCAGCCCCTAATTAATTAATTTTTAGAAATATTTCATGTATTTATTTGAGAGGCAGAGTTACAGATGAAGGGAGAGACAGAGAGAAAGGTCTTCCATCCACTGGTTCATTCGCTCGGTGGCTGCAACAACCAGGGCTGGGCCAGGCTGAAGCCAGGAGCCAGGAGCTTCTTCCAAGTCTCCCATGTGAGTGTAGGGGCCCAAGCACCTGGGCCATCTTCCACTGTCTTCCGAGGCTGTAAGCAGAGAGCTGGATTGGAAGAGAAGTAGCCGGGACACAAACCAGCACCACAGCGCAGGGCCCCGTGGCTGAGTCTTTCACTCCTCCTTTGGCTACTCGTATCCAATTTGTTTTTGAAGATTTATTTATTTGTTTGAAAGTCAGAGTTACAGAGAGGCAGAGGCTGAGAGAGAGAGAGAGAGAGAGAGAGACAAAGAGAGAAATGTCTTTCATCTGCTGGTTCACTCCCCAAATGGCCACAATGGCTGGAGCTGGGCTGATCTGAAGCCAGGAACCAGGAGCTTCTTCCGGGTCTCCCACCTGGGTGCAGGGGTTCAAGGACTTGGACCTTCTTCTGATTTCCCAGGTGCATTAGCAGGGAGCTGGATTGGAAGTGGAGCAACTGGGACACGAACCGGCACCCATTTGAGATGCCGGTGTCTCAGGCAGAGGCTTAACCCGCTACACTACAATGCTGGCGCCTTTACTTTTCTCTTTAATGATTTTTTTTTTTTTATTTGAAAGGCAGAACAACAAAGAAGGGAAGATAGAGAGAAAGAAATTTTTCATCCTCTGATTCACTCCCTAAATGACCACAACATCCAGGTGTGGTCCAGGCTGAAGCTAGAAGCCTGGAACTCCATCCTGGTCTCCCACATGGGTGTGGCTCCCAACTACTTGGGCCTCCTGCCTTCCCGGGCACGTAACAGAAAGCTGGAGTGGAAGCAGAGTAGCTGGGAATTGAACTGGCACTTGATAGAGTTTGCCAGCATTGCAAGTGACAGTTTAACTTGTTGCTCCATAACACCAGGCCCTGTATTTTACTTTTTTATTGTATTTTTTAAAGATTTATTTATTTTTTTATTATTTTTTATTTGACAGGTAGAGTTATAGACAGAGAGACAGAGAGAAAGGTCTTCCTTCCATTGGTTCACCACCCAAATGGCCGCCATGGCTGGCACTGCGCCAGGAGCCAGGTGCTTCTTCCTGGTCTCCCATGAGGGTACAGAGGCCCAAGCACTTGGGCCATCCTCCACTGCCCTCCCAGGCCACAGCAGAGAGCTGGACTGAAAGAGGAGCAACCGGGACTAGAACCCGGCACCCATATGGGATGCTAGTGCTGCAGGCGGAGGATTAGCCAAGTGAGCCATGGCGCTGGCCCCTTATTTATTTTAAAGGCAGAGTTACAGAGAAGCAGAGAGAGTGGTCTTCCATCTGCTGATTCACTCCCCAAATGTCCACAATGGCCGGAGCTGGACCAATCTGAAGCCAGGAGCCAGGATCTTCTTCTGGGTCTCCCACGTGGGTGCAGGGGTCCAAGCACTTGGGCCATTCTCTGCTGCTTTCCCAGGCCATAGCAGAGAGCTGAATTGGAAGTGGAGCAGCCGGATCTCTGGCGCCCACATGGGAAGCCAACATTGCAGGCGGCAGCTTTTCCTGCTATGCCACAGCGCTGGCCCCTACTTATTTTTGCTTATTTATCTCGCTACTAGAAGGCAAACAGCTGAATTCCTAGCACCTTGAAATAGAGTCTGGACACTCTGTCATACAAAATATTTGTTGATGAATGAAGCCTTTAATGTCATTACCCTATTTCAGCTTCATTTATTCAAATCTTTCTTAGAGTTTACAATAAGTTAAACATTTTGGACACTGGAATACAGTGGTGAACAAGGCAGGGAAGCTTCAGTAGAGTTTACTTGTAATAGAGTTTACTTGTAATGGAGAAGAGCAGAATAAAAAAATTAATGGATAGGAACAGTACTAAGAAGATAAAACAGGACTACATACTGGAAGGATGGTTTAGGAGGAACATTAGGATAGTTGTGGAAAGCCTCTGAAGAAATGAAATTGCAGATAAAATCCAATTGATGGGAAGGGGAAGGCCATGGAGAGAGCTGGAGAGGCAGTAAGAATAGCAGGTGCAAAGGCCCTGAGGTAGGAGAGCGCTTGATGTGTTGGAGGCAGGAAAATCAATATCAGTATGGCTGGACCCCAGTGTACAAGGGGGAAAGTGGTGTCCAAGGAGACCAACAGGAGACATGTGGGATTATCCTCGCCTGAAATCACACAGCTCATCCGTGCAATGTATTCATTTGTATTGTAAGTATTTACTTCCTCCTCATACAGTGGTACCCTCTTCTCTGTCGGGGTATGGATTCCAAAACCTTTCAGGGATGTGTGAAACCAGGGATAGTGTAATCCTACACTATATTTTTTCCTATCCACATATACCTGTGGTAAAGTTCAGTTTATAAATTAGGCACAGGAAGAGATTAACAACATAAATAAATAAGTAAATCTTTAAAGTCATGTTAAAAAAAGAGAGATTAACAACCACAATAATAAAATAGAATAATTACAGTTTGTAAGCTGTAATGAGAGTCATTTAGAACTTAAAATTGTTTATTTCTGGAGTTTTCATTTACCCTGTTTGGATCGTAGTCAGCTGTGGTGAACTGAAACCATGGAAGGCGAAACCACAGATGAGGGGACCGCTGTACTATACAAGCCTGAGCACAGCTCTATGCCGCAGGCGCCAGGGCTTCCAGTACAACGGACGACTGCCATTCGTGCAGGGCTTAACAGTCCTGGGGCGTCTGTACCCGCGTCACAACATTTAATCCTCAGGGCGGTTCTCCTGCAAGGGATCGCTTCCATATTTGACTAAAAGCACAGACTGTGAGAGCTAATGGTTTTGTCACCTAACTAGATACCTGCAGAGCCCACGCTTGAATACTGGTTCTTGGACCACAAATGCACATCTTTTTGTGCCAACACATATGACCAGACATAAAGCTGAAAATTTCTGTTAAAGATTTATTTTATTTGTTTGGGGCCGGTGCTGTGGTGCAGCGGGTTAACGCTCTGGCCTGAAGCGCTGGCATCCCATATGGGCACTGGTTCGAGTCCCGGCTGCTCCTCTTTCAATCCAGCTCTCTGCTATGGCCTGCAAAAGTGGTAAAAGATGGCCCAAGTCCTTGGGCCCCTGCACCCGCGTGGGAGACCTGGAAGAAGCTCCTGGCTCCTGGCTTCGGATCAGCGCAGCTCCGGCCGTTGCGGCCATCCTGGAGAGTGAACCATCAGACGGAAGACCTCTCTCTCTCTCTGCCTCTCCTTCTCTCTCTGTGTAACTCTGACTTTTATTTGTTTGAAAGGTGGGATTTCAGAGAGAGAGAGAGAGAGATAGAAAGTGATCTTGCATCTGTTGGTTCACTCCCCAAATGGCAATGACGGTCGGGGCTGGGCCAGGCTGAAGTCAGGAGCTGAGAACTCCATCCACATCTCCCACGTGGGTGGCAGGGTCCCACATAGTTGGGCCATTTCCCACTGCCTTCCCAGGCACATTAGTAGGGAGCTAGATCAGAAGCAGAGCAGCTAGGACTTAAACCAGTGCTCCAACATGGAATCTGAGATCACAGGCGACTCCTGCTGTGCCATAATGCTGGCCCTACATTACTAATTTATCTTAAGCAGGAGTTCTGATTACTCATATTTGTTTATTTTTTAAAGATTTGTTTTATTTATTTGAAATACAGAGTTAGAGAGAGAGGTAGAGACAGAGAGAGAGGTCTTCCATCTGCTTGTTCACCCCCCAGATGGTTACAATGGCCCAAGCTGAGCTGATCCAAAGCCAAGAGCCAGGAGCTTCCTCCGGGTCTCCCACACAGGTGCAGGGTCCCAAGCACTTGGGCATCTTCTACTGCTTTCCCAGCCCATAGCAGAGAGCTGGATCAGAAGAGGAGCAGCTGGGACTAGAACTGGCGCCCATATGGGATTCCAGCACTTCAGGCCAGGGTTTCAACCCGCTGTGCCACAGCACTAGTCCCTGGTTACCCATATTTGGATAGCATGAATTATTCAACTAGAAATCCCAAGGAATAGAGGGCATTTTTGTTAAAATCTCAGAATACACAAGGATATTTTTGAACACTGTGGAATAAATCCTGGATGTGGAATACAGTGGCCTGCCATGGATACCAAAAGCCAAGGATATTCAAGTCTGTTATATGAAATGGAATAGTGTTTTATTTATTATTTGAAAGGCAGAGTTACAGAGAGGCAGAGGCAGAGAGAGAGAGAGAGAGAGAGAGAGGTCTTCCATCTGCTGGTTCACTCCCCAAATGGCCACAATAGTCGTAGCTGGGCCGATCTGAAGCCAGAAGTGCATGTCTCCCACACGGGTGCAGGGCCCCAAGGACGTGGGCCATCTTCTACTGTTTTCCCAGCTGTAGTAGCAGAGAACTGGATTGGAAGTGGAGCAGCCAGTTCTTGAATTGGAGCCCATATGGGATGCTGGCACTGGAGGTGGTAGCTTCTCCTGCTACGCCACAGTGCCAGCCCCTGCATATGCTTTAAAAAACTCAGTTATTTGAGAGACAAAGAGACACAGGAACAGAAAGAGTTCCTATCTATTCACTCCCCAAATGCCCACAAGGGCCCCAGTTGGGGCCAGAAATGAAAGCTGGAACTTCAATCCAAGTCTCCCAGGAGGGTGGCAATGACCCAGTCACCTGAGCCATCACTGCTGCCTCCAGGGTCTACATCTGCAGGGAGCCCGAGTCAGGAGCTGGAGCTGGGTGTCAAATCCAGGTACTCTGAAGTGGGATGCAGATGTCGCACGTGGCATCTTAACTGCTAGGCTATGCACTCCTATATACTTTATCTCTGGATGCCATATATCTGATACAGTGTAAGTGCTGTGTAAGTAGGGGTTATACAGAATTGTTTAGGGAATAATGAGAAGAAAAAATTCTACATTCAATAGAATACCAGTTTTTTTTTTTTTCTGAATTTATTTTTGGTCTGTGCTAGACTGAATCCACAGATTTGGATTCCCAGGATAGGCAGGGCCTACTGTACTTAAGTTACGATGCATATTATTGGAAAACTATCCCCTTCTTCCCATTCCCAATCCAGTTAGATGCTCAAATAATTTCTGTTTATTTTCCAATGAATGCTGTCAGGTTTCTCCCCTGTGACAGGGAGACTGAGTGTCTGAGCAGCCCTCCTTGTCACCGGTTCTCTGCTTTGTACAAGTGCTTCCAAGAATTGCCGAGGCCTGGACTTCTTGCTGGGACCTGGCAGTGTGGGGATAGATGCCTTGTATTTGTTGGGCTGGCTTTTTATTTCTTCCCTGTGGAAAATGAGACTCATTTCCCCACAGGTTGTACTGTATGTAGTTGCCATGAGAGATGAACAATCCCAGGGAAATGGCTTTGCCAAGGGACAGGAGCTGGTCACAACTCACACATTTCAGCTAACCACTGACTCAGTGTGTGTGTGTGTGTGTGTGTGTGTATGTGCAAACCCATGCTACAGTGCTTAGTAATATATAGTTCCTGCTCACAAGGAAGGTAAACTATAGTTTGTCTAACTAGTAAGTCTATTAAGTATATAATGCCAGAGTGCATGCGTTAAGTGCTGTGATAAAGCTACAGTGGATGGGTTGGGACAATAATGCCATGGTATGGGGTCATGATGGTTTTGGGGCTACCTCTTAATAGGATTTTTAAAAAGACTTATTTTATTAATTGGAAGGCAGGAATAGGAAGAGAAGGAGAGAGAATGGGAGAGAGAGAGAGATCTTCCATCCCCTGGTTCCACTCCCCAAATGGCCACAACAGCTGGGGCTGGGTGAGGCCAAAGCCAGGAGCCTGGATGCAGGGGCCTAAGCACTTGGGCCATCTTCCACTGCCTTCCCAGGTACATTAGCAGAGGGCTGGATTGGGAAGTAGAGCAGCTGGGACTTGAACCGGCACCCTTATGTGATGTTGGCACTGCAGGCAGAAACTTAACCTTCTAAGCCACAGCACCTGCCCCTCTTAATAGATTTTCTATTTGTCATCTCTAGGAACACATCTCTAGCTGTTAGAGGTGACCACAGATTAGTTTTTACTAACAGGATATGAAGAAATGTCTGACTTGGAATCTGAGATAGATCAGAAACAGCACGCATGCTCTTGAGGAAAACGGAAAGAGCCACCCTGGGCAAGGGGCAGAGAGGAAGAGGGCACATCTTTGTGGCACTCCTATTCCAGGTTTTGGCCTGGGTAATTTCACAGCATCATCATGGATGCAGGGAAGCTGTGTCCACAGGGGGTGCCAGGTTTTCACTCAGGGACTTTACAAGGACAGATTGGGTGGTATAGGGAAGTTTCTGATCACAGATTGGAATTTATGGAGGACTTTGGAAGGAGGGGAAGGAGGAGGATCAGGGTAGATTCAAATAATGCTATCCAAATTTTTCTGTCTTACAGTGCAGTTAGAGAATGAGCATATCTATATAGCATGTTGGAGTAAACAAATAAGGCTATTGGCTTTCAATGCCCACAGTGGGGTTCAGGGGTTCTTTTTTTGTTTGTTTGAAAATATTGTTTGAAAGGCAAAGTGTGAGATAGAGATCTTCCAGCCACCATCTCACTCCCTAAATGCTCACAACAGCTGGGCCTAGGCTAAGCCAAAGCCAGGAGCCAGGAACTCTATCCAGCTTTCCCACAAAGGTGGCAGGAACCCAAGTACTAGGGTCATCATCTGGTGCCTCCTAGGCAGAGTAGCAGGAAGCGGGATTGGAAACAGAGAAAAGACTTGATCCCAGGTACTCCATTATAGGATGGGGGTGTCCCAAGCAACAGTTGAACCTGCCACAATGCCCACCTTCTTTTCAGGGATCCCAGCCCTGCAGGTCCTGCAAGGCCACTCTTAGATCTGGGGATAGATGTTCAGAGCCTTATGGGGAAGAGAACTCAGGTACAGTGGACAGCGTGATGTGTTGAGCCCTGATGATGTCTGAGGCAAGCAGGATGGGGATTAACCCCAGCAATCGTGAGGAATGAGCAGGCTGTCTGTTAAAGCTGTGGGGTACCCAGCTTGGCATTCTGCACATGGCACATGACCGAGGTAGCATTAGATAAATTAACAATTGGTAGGCTGCTGCATGTATCTGTAAAACAAGAAAATGGTACCCATCCAGATGGTTATTATAGTGATTACCTAATACGACTTTTTCACAAAAGATTTATTTATTTGAAAGGCAGAGCAGCTGAGAGAGAGAGAGAGAGAGATATCACTTCTATCCACTGATTCACTCCCCAAATGGCTGCGATAACCAGGGACCAGGAACTCCAAGAAAGTCTCCCATGTGGAGTCTAGGAGCCCAAGTGTTTGTGCCATCACCCACTGTTTTCCCAGGCACATTAGCAGGGAACTGTATTAAAAGCTGAGCAGCCACTACTCTTACTGTTGCTCCAATATAGGATGCTGGCGGCTTAAACCACAGTGCAATAACGCCTGCCCCTAACCAATCTAAACATTATAAACTACTTAGCACATTGTATGACACTCAGTAATTGGTAGCTGTTACCATTTATTTATTTTAAAGATTTATTTATTTTTAAAAAAGATTTATTTATTTGAAAGCCAGAGTTATACAAAGAGAAGGAGAGGCAAAGAGAGAGAGAGAGAGAGAAAGAGAGAGAGAGAGAGAGAGAGATCATCCATCTGTTGGTTCACTCGCCAATTGGCCGCAATGGCCAGAGATGTGCCGATTGGAAGGCAGGAGCCAGGAGCTTCCTCTGGGTCTCCCGTGTGGGTGCAGGGGCCCAAGGACTTTGGCCATCTTCCACTGCTTTCTCAGGCACATTATCAGGGAGCTATATCAGAAGTGGAGCTGCTGGGATTCGAATTGGCAGCCGTATGGGATCCAGCATCATAGGCGGCAGCTTTACCTGCTATGCCACAATGCAGCCCCCCTTTTTGTGTGTGTGTGTTTTTTTTCTAAAGAGAACAAATCTACTTTTATCTGTCTGGTTTTCTTTTTAAATTCATTTTTATTTATTTGAAAGGGGGAGAGGGAGAGAGAGAGAGAAAACACTCTGGGTTCCCCGTGGCGTGGCAGGGACCACCACCTGTTGGCACACAACAACAGGAAGCTGAAACTGGAAGCGAAACCAGGACTCCAGCTCAAATAGTCCAATATGGGTTGTGAGCATCCCAAGTGGAACCTTAATCACTGTGCCAGTTGCGTGCCCCTTCTTTGCCTTTCAGTAGCTCAAGCCCTCAAGAGGTGCAGCACCACGCAGATTCTGTGGCCAACAGAAGGTTGCTTTGGAGTTTGGAGTAACTGAGTCATTGTTTCTGTGGGCCCAAGTCACCTTTCCCTGATCACTCTGGTTTTGTTTTGTTTTCCACCTGCTGTCACTGTGTTGTTCCTTGCTCTGTAAACATAAGTGCATTCCTGGATCAAGTACAGTGCGGTTTCCTTTTGGTTCCAAAGACTCCCTTTATGACCAGCAAAGATGGAGTGAACTTCTGTTCCAGATAAGACTCCACAGGCTCCAAGATGGCCTTGTGAAGATCTTGAACTGGTATAATAGTTTGAGTCACATTGTACCAGTAGGCTTTGATTAGGGCTGACTGCACACCTCCCTTTTTTACAATACTCTGTTGTTTGCAGACCAAAGATAACATGTCTTCCTCCTGTCTTTTCTTCTGATATTCTCTCAAGCATCTTTTCTTTTCTTTTTTTAAGATTTTATTTATTTATTTGAGAGGTAGAATTACAGACAATGAGAGAGAGAGACGGAGAGAAAGGTCTTCCTTCCATTGGTTCACCCCCCAAATGGCCACAACGGCCAGAGCAGCACCCATCCGAAGCCGGGAGCCAGGTGCTTCTTCCTGGTCTCCCATGAGGGTGCAGGGGCCCAAGCACTTGGGCCATCTTCTATGGTTTTCCCAGGCCACAGCAGAGAGCTGGATTGGAAGAGGAGCAGCCAGGACTAGAACTGGTGCCCAGATGGGATGCCGGGGCTGCAGGTGGAAGATTAACCTCCTGTGCCACAGCACTGGCCCCTCTCATCAGCGTCTCATGCTGCAGCCATGTGGAATGGAGCTCGGCACTGGTTCCTTGTCTGCAGCACCCTTTCAAAGCTCTTTACCTTTGCTTAGCTCTTCTCGCTGCCTTCCTGTCATTGTGCCACCTTGCCTTGCTCTTCTGATGCCTTCAGAGTTCACTCCAAGTTTCAGCCACAGTATTACATATTGTGCAGAGAAGAGTGAACATATTAGATCTTAAACTACTATCCTTTGAAAGACCTGCTTTTAATATTGGCTTTTGTCTGGCATCTGGGAACTTGAATTTCCAAAGGTTTCCCAAATTTCTTTTTTTTAAGATTTGTTTATTTATTTGAAAGGCAGAGTTACAGAGTGGCAAAGGTAGAGGCAGAGATAGAGAGGTAGAGAGGTAGAGAGGTAGAGAGGTAGAGAGAGAGAGAGAGAGAGAGAGAAAGAGAGTGAGATCTTCCATTAGCTAGTTCATTTCCCAAATGGCTGCCACGGTCAGAGCTGGGCTGATCCAAAGCCATGAGCCAGGAGTTTCCTCCAGGTCTCCTGTGCAGGTGCTCTGACCCAAGCACTTGGGCCATCTTCTGCTGCTTTCTCAGGTTATAGTGGAAAGCTGGATCAAAAGTGGAGCAGCCAGGACTTGAACTGGCACCCATATGGGATGCCAGGACTGCAGGTGGTGTCTTTACCTGCTACGCCACAGCGCTGACCTCTCTCAAATTTCTTATCCAAGTGGATTACAGGGGGCTGGTGTAGTGGCAGGGTGAGTTAATTTGTTGCTGCCTCAGATGCCAGCATTCCAAATGGGCTCTGGTTGGAATCCCAACTGCTATCCAGCTTCCTATCCAGCTCTCTGCTAATGCACCTGGGAAAACAATGAAAGATGGCCCAAGTGCTTGGGACCCTGGTACCCATGTTGGAGACCTGGATGGGATTCTAGGCTCCTGGCTTTGGCCTGGTCCAGCTCCAGCCATTGTAGCCATTTGGGGAGTAAATCAGCAGATAGAAATCTCTCTCTCTCTCTCTCTCTCTCTCTCCTCTAATTTTATCTTTCAAATAAATAATTTAAAAAAATCTTTAAAAAAGTGGATTACTGATGCTGGTGCTGTGGTGTAGCAGGTTAAGCCACTGCCTGCAATGCCAGCATCCCATAGAAGTTCAGGCTGCTCCACTTCCTATCCAGCTCCTTGCTAATGTGCCTGGGGAAAGCAGCAGAGGGTGTGTGTGAGACCTGGAAGCTCCTGGCTTCAGACTGGCTGAAGTCCTGCCATTGTGGCCATTTTGGGGGGTGAACCAGCAGGAGGAAGATCTCTCTATCTTTCTGTTTCTCTTCCTGTAACTTTGCCTTTCTTTTTTTTTTTTTAACTTTTATTTAGTAAATATAAATTTCCAAAGTACAGTTTATGGATTACAATGGCTTCCCCCCCCCATAACTTCCCTCCCACCCACACCCCTCCCCTCTCCCACTCCCTCTCCCCTGCTGTTCACATCAAGATTCATTTTCAATTATCTTTATATACAGAAGATCGATTTAGTATATATTAAGTAAAGATTTCATCAGTTTGTACCCACACAGAACATAAAGTGTAAAATACTGTTTCAGTACTAGTTATAGCATTAATTCACATTGGTCAACACACTAAGGACAGAGATCCCACATGAGGAGTAAGTACACAGTGACTCCTGTTGTTGACTTAACAATTTGACACTCTTGTTTATGGCATCAGTAATCACCCTAGGCTCTAGTCACGAGTTTCCAAGGCTATGGAAGCCTTTTTTTTTTTTTTTTTTTTTGACAGGCAGAGTGGACAGTGAGAGAGAGAGACAGAGAGAAGGGTCTTCCTTTGCCGTTGGTTCACCCTCCAATGGCCACCGCGGCCGGCGCGCTGCAGCTGGCGCACCACGCTGATCCAGTGGCAGGAGCCAGGAGCCAGGTGCTTTTCCTGGTCTCCCATGGGGTGCAGGGCCCAAGCACCTGGGCCATCCTCCACTGCACTCCCTGGCCACAGCAGAGAGCTGGCCTGGAAGAGGGGCAACTGGGACAGAATCTGGCATCCCGACTGGGACTAGAACCCGGTGTGCCGGCGCCGCTAAGCGGAGGATTAGCCTAGTGAGCCGCAGCGCCGGCCTATGGAAGCCTTTTGAGTTTGCCGACTTTGATCTTATTTAGACAAGGCCATAGTCAAAGTGGAAGTTCTCTCCTCCCTTCAGAGAAAGGTACCTCCTTCTTTGATGGCCCGTTCTTTCTACTGGGATCTCACTTGCAGAGATCTTTCACTTAGGTTTTTTTTTTTTTTTTTTTTTTTTTTTTTTTTTTTTTTTTTTTGCCAGAGTGTCTTGGCTTTCCATGCCTAATATACTCTCATGGGCTCTTCAGCCATATCCAAATGCCTTAAGGGCTGATTCTGAGGCCAGAGTGCTGTTTAGGACATCAGCCATTCTATGAGTCTTCTGTGTATCCCGCTTCCCACGTTGGATTGTTCTCTCCCTTTTTTATTCTATCAGTTAGTATTAGCAGACACTAGTCTTGTTTATGTGATCCCTTTGACTCTTAGACCTATCAGTGTGATCAATTGTGAACTGAAATTGATCACTTGGACTAGTGAGATGGCATTGGTACGTGCAACCTTGATGGGATTGTATTGGAATCCCCTGGCATGATTCTAAATCCACCATTTGGGGCAAGTCCGATTGAGCATGTCCCAAATTGTACATCTCCTCCCTCTCTTATTCCCACTCTTATATTTAACAGGGATCACTTTTCAGTTAAATTTAAACACCTGGCCGGCGCCGCGGCTCACTAGGCTAATCCTCCGCCTTGCGGTGCTGGCACACCGGGTTCTAGTCCTGGTTGGGGCGCCGGATTCTGTCCCAGTTGCCCCTCTTCCAGGCCAGCTCTCTGCTGTGGCCAGGGAGTGCAGTGGAGGATAGCCCAAGTGCTTGGGCCCTGCACCCCATGGGAGACCAGGATGAGTACCTGGCTCCTGGCTTTGGATCAGCGCGGTGAGCCGGCCGCAGCGCGCCGGCTACGGCGGCCAATGGAGGGTAAACCAACAGCAAAGGAAGACCTTTCTCTCTGTCTCTCTCTCTCACTGTCCACTCTGCCTGTCAAAAAAAAAAAAAAAAATTTAAACACCCAAGAATAATTGTGTGTTAATTACAGAGTGTAACTTTGCCTTTCAAAAATAAAAGTAAATATTAAACAAAAAAGTGGTTCACTGAGCCTAAACTGTTTATGCAAGCTGTATGTTTTATGTCCAACTCTGCATCCCTTCTAGAAATTAGAATTTTGTTATATGTTAGGCAGAGAGTGCCCATGTGATGGATCCTAGATAAATCCTGGATTCATAGCCCCAGGCAAGTTTCCCTGGTAGACACCATGTTACAAGTGTTGTCACAATTAGATGTTGGAGGAAAAAGTATTCTGTGTGACTCCACTGGGAAGAGACTCTTGGAAACGTGTGCCTATTTTCCTTTGGACTTCATCCCATGTTCTGATTTAGCTTTTTATTCTTTGGCAGGAATAAATCATGGCCATGAGAACAATGATATATTTAGTCCTGTGAGCCCTTCTAGTGAATCATCCTACCTAGGGGTGGACTTGGGGACCCCGACACACCTGCTATATGAAGCTTGCTTTACCTCCTTCACTTCTTCTAAGAAGTAACAACTTGGGGCTGGCATTGTGGCATAGCAGGTTAAGCTGTTGCTTGTAGCACCAGCATCCCATATGGGTGCCGGTTTGATGGCCTGGAAAAGCAGTGGAGGATGGCTCAAGTCCTTGGGCCCCTGCACCCATGTGGGAGACCTGGAAGAAGCTCTTGGCTCCTAGCTTTGGCCTACAGCCATTTGGGGAGTGAACCAATGGATGGAAGACCTCTCTCTCTCTCTCTCTCTCTCCCCCCTCTATCTGTAACTGCTTTTTTATTTTTATATTTTTTTATTTTTTTGACAGGCAGAGTGGGCAGTGAGAGAGAGAGACAGAGAGAAAGGTCTTCCTTTTGCCGTTGGTTCACCCTCCAATGGCCATTGCGGCCGGCGCGCTGCGGCCGGCGCATTGTGCTGATCCGATGGCAGGAGCCGGTGCTTCTCCTGGTCTCCCATGGGGTGCAGGGCCCAAGCACTTGGGCCATCCTCCACTGCACTCCCTGGCCACAGCAGAGAGCTGGCCTGGAAGAGGGGCAACTGGGACAGAATCCAGCGCCCCAACCAGGACTAGAACCCGGTGTGCCGGCGCCGCAAGGCGGAGGATTAGCCTGGTGAGCCCCGAAGCCGGCCTCCCCCATTCTCTTTTAACACTTTCTACTCCCTTTTCCCTTTTTAAAATTTAAAAAACATATTGAATACATAAAAATATTACATATAAGTGATAAAGAATTACATAATAAACACCCATGGATACAACATCCAATCAGATAGAACATTACCTATCACCCCACCCCTTCCTAATTGTTATGCTGAATTTTGGGTTTATAATTTCTCCTTTCCTTCTCTCCCTCTTTCTCTGCTTTCCTTCATTCCTCCCTTCTTCCTTCCTTTTTTCTGTCCTTCCTTATTTTTCTTATTTATTTGAAAGACAGCATGGGGGGGGGGGTTTGTGGAGAGGGATGGGGGGCAGATTTTCAATTTGCTGATTCATTCACCAAGCTCATGTAACAGCCAGGGCTGTACTAGGACAAAATCAGGAGGCTGGAACTCAGTCTGGATCTCTCACGTGGATAGCATGAACCCAAGAACTTGAGTCATTGCCCACTGCCTCCCAGGAAGCTGGAATCAGGACAGAACTGGAACTGAAACCCAGGCACTCTGATATGGGGCAGTGTTTTAATCACTGTGCCAGACACTCCCTGTGTTTAGAATTTTTAAAATATATTTCTTTTGTTGAGGTTTTATTTATTTATTTGAAAGGGAGAGTTAGAGAGAGAGAGAGAGAGAGAGAGAGAGAGAGAGAGAGAGAGAAAGAGGTCTTCCATCTGCTGGTTCACTCCCCAAATGGCCGCAATGGCGGGAGCTCAGCCCATCCAAAGCCAGGAGCCAGGAGCTTCTTCCAGGTCTCCTACGTGGGTGCACTTGGGCCATCTCCCACTTCTCTCCCAGGCCACAAGCAGAGAGCTGGCTTGGAAGAGGAGTAGCTGGGACACGAGCCAATGCCCACATGCGATACTGGGGCTGCAGACAGAGGCTCAGCTCAGTACTCCACAGAACCGGCCCCTCAACATTAAATTTCTATTACCCACATGTCGCTCCCCGTCTTCGTGGAGGAACGACACAGGACCCTGCGCTGTTCTTTCGTCTGCTCGGCCCTCCCCGGGTTTGCTGCTGGTTCTTCCCGGGTTGGCTACTATCCCTTCCACCTCCGTGGAAGGGCAGTTCCCCCTGGCCACATTCCCCACTTCCGCAGGGGAGCGGCACACCGCCGGCCGGCTTTCTGGGGGGCTGCACGGGTTCCCTTAGATGTTCCCCATAGATGTTCCTGGTGCATGCCGTCTCTCTCCTCCTTTATAGTCCTCCTCCGCCAATCCCAACTCGGCTGCCCACACGCCGAGTACGCTGCTCTCCAATCAGGAGCAAGTCCTACAGTTTATTGGTTGAACTGGAGGCAGCTGTGTAGAAGCTGTTTTCTCCTCTCCCAGCGCCATATTGTAGGAGAGCAGATGCATAGAATAAGTCTTAATTCCAGTAACTTAGTCTAGTCCGAGCTGCTCCCCACAGATCCCCCTTTCTTTTTATTTTTGGCGTTGATACGCGCCTGTCTTCGGTGTCCCGCGGCACACACTCTGCTCTACTTGCTAGAGTTGCCACAGGCTCTTACAAGTCCTATCAATCAGGCAAACCGAATCCGGGTCCTCTCTTCGCCATGTTGTGAGGAGGTTTTTAGGCGCTGATGCGTGCCTGTGTTCGGTGCCCTGCAGCGCATGCTCTGCTCTGCCCGCAGGGGCTTACAAAACCTATCAGGCAAACCGAATGCAAGCCTTCTCATTGCCTTTTTGTGGGGGAGACTTATTAGTGTTGGTTCGTGCCTATCTTCGGTGACCTGCAGCTCATACTCTGGTCGAGCTGCTTGCTGGCGCTTACCGCCTTAATCAGGCAGACCGAATCCAAGCTTTCTCATTGTTATATTGTGGGGAAGCCTTACTGATGTTAATTCGTGCCTGTCTTCGGTGACCTGCGGCGCATAAGCTGCTAGCTGCCCGCAGGTGCTCATCGTGCTCATCGCCTCACTTAATCAGGCAGACCGAATCCAAACTTTCTCGTTGCCATGTTGAGGGGAGGCCTTTCTATTTCTCTATTTCTCCATCTCCGGGCATTCCTATTTCTCCCATTCCACTTCTATCTTCCAGCATTCCTATTTCTCTCACTTTACTTCTAAAACTTCTGTTTCTCTTATCCCCGCAGCTTCCCGCTGCCCGCCCCGAGGCTACTTCTCGGCGGCTTCCCAGCTGAGCTGCTTCAGCCCGCGCCTCTTTCATCTGCGCAGCTTCCCGGCTTTGCGCGGCTTCCCGGCGCCTCGCCCCGCGGCAGCTTCACGGCTCTGCGCGGCTTCCCGGCGCCTCGCCCCGCCGGCGGGTTCCCGGCTCTGCGCGCACGCTCCGCGGTCTCCACGCACTTCGCGCCCGCACCACGGCCTCGCGCCAACGCCCCGTGCTCTCTCTGCACGCGGCGGCTTCCGCGAATGTTTCCGCCACCACCGGCATTCAGTCCAAGTTCCCCGGACTAACCTGGCGAATCCTGGCGGCCCACGTCTCTGCCTCTGGTTCCAGATCTTCGCCTCTTGCTCCCCGGGGTGACTTGAAGAATTCCAAGATGGCTTGGCCTGCACTCGCGGCTTCATCCTCCCTAACATTTTTCTCTACCCGGTGTGTTTCCCTAAGTTTTCTTCCAACAATATTCCTCATTTCTCCTGGCTTCTCCCCACAGTCCGTATCCGAGTCCAAGCCTCCTCCAGGTTTCACTTTCGCTTTCAGTCTCCTAGCTTCCCCGCCATAGTCCGCATCCGAGTCTATGAAAGCTTTCACTTTCGCTGTCAATCCTAACTTCTTTCCCACAGTCCATATCCAAGTCTATGCCTAGGCTTTCAATAGCTTCTTCCGGCACCTTTCTTGTCCGGCTTTCCCCTAGGCTCTTCGCTAATCTCTCTCTCCGGTATTTTCCTGCTTCTTCCCGTTTCTTCCCTCCTAGGTTTCCTATCCGAGTCACGGCACCATTATGTCGCTCCCCCTCTTCGTGGAGGAACGACACTAAACCCTGCCTAGGCTTCATATCCGAGTCACGGCACCATTATGTCGCTCCCCGTCTTCGTGGAGGAACGACACAGGACCCTGCGCTGTTCTTTCGTCTGCTCGGCCCTCCCCGGGTTTGCTGCTGGTTCTTCCCGGGTTGGCTACTATCCCTTCCACCTCCGTGGAAGGGCAGTTCCCCCTGGCCACATTCCCCACTTCCGCAGGGGAGCGGCACACCGCCGGCCGGCTTTCTGGGGGGCTGCACGGGTTCCCTTAGATGTTCCCCATAGATGTTCCTGGTGCATGCCGTCTCTCTCCTCCTTTATAGTCCTCCTCCGCCAATCCCAACTCGGCTGCCCACACGCCGAGTACGCTGCTCTCCAATCAGGAGCAAGTCCTACAGTTTATTGGTTGAACTGGAGGCAGCTGTGTAGAAGCTGTTTTCTCCTCTCCCAGCGCCATATTGTAGGAGAGCAGATGCATAGAATAAGTCTTAATTCCAGTAACTTAGTCTAGTCCGAGCTGCTCCCCACACCCACATGATTTTCTTCATTTATTTTCACTTTGAGATGGTACTTTATTGTGTGAATATACCATAATCCATTTATCCATTTATTTATTCTGTTGATGGACATTTGGAATATTTTTAATTTTCACTATTATGAATGGGAATACCATTAACATTCTTTTTTTTTTTTAAAGGTTTATTTATTTACTTGAAAGAGTTACACACAGAGAGAAGAAGAGGCAGAGAGAGAGAGAGAGAGAGACAGAGAGAGAGAAGAGAGAGAAAGAGGTCTTCCATCCACTGGTTTACTCTCCAGATGGCTGCAATGGCCAGAGCTGTACTGATCCGAAGCCAGGAGCCAGGAGCTTCTTCTGGGTCTCCCATGCAGGTGCAGGGTCCCAAGCACTTGGGCCATCTTCTACCACTTTCCCAGGCCGAAGCAGAGACCTGGATTGGAAGCGGAGCAGCTGGTACTTGAACCGGCGCCCAAATGGGATGCCAGCACTGCAGGTGGCAGCTTTACCTGCTACGCCACAGCGCCAGCCCCACCATTAAGATTCTGGCAGTTTTCTCCATTACACTTGAGCATGAGCTCCTCTAGGGTACACATCCTAGAAAATTGAATTGCTGGTGGGGTGTGTGAGTGTTATACTTTACAGGCTAATGCCAAATTGTTTTAGGAAGTGCTTGAATTTATATTCTTATCAACAAAGTATAAGAGTTACTATTGATTTTCATTCTCTCCATTTGGAGCTGTCAGACTTTTTTTTAATCTCTTGCTAATCTTGTGGATGTAAGATGGTATTAGATGTATCTTACCCTTTTCATCCTACCCTTAATTTCTCCTTTTTTCATTCATCAAATATTTACTAAGTGCTTTTCATGAACTAAGCATTTTATTAGGTACTGGAGAATTTAATGTCTCTTTTTAATTTGCTTTTATATTGACTTACATACAGTGAGATATACAAATACAAATCTTGAGTTAATTCTTATATGTAAATATATTCCTAAAATCACCACGTCTATTAAGACATGGAACATTTCCAGAATCGCAGATTGTTCACTTGTGTCTTTTCCCAGTCAGTACTCACCCAAAAGAGATCATTATCTTGAACTGTTATACAAAAAGGTTAGTTTTGCCTGAGCTTGAACTTTGTTTAGATGAATTATTTAATTTCCAAATATTTGGAGCTTTTTCTAGATTTCTTATTGTCGTGCATTTCTGTTTTTATCCATTGTGATCAGAGACTATATTCTCCAAAACTTTTTTTTGAAATCTATTGAGATTTGTTTTACAGCCCAGCATATGGACTATTTGGTGAATATCCCATTTGCATTTGAAATGAGTGTATATTTTGCAGTTGTTTGATATAATGTTGTATAAATGTCAATTATGTCAAAGTAGTTGGAAGTGAATTCAGATCTTTTAGATCCTTACTGATTTTTACCTAGATGTATAAATTACTGAGATATTTGTTAGAAATCTCCAACTCTAATTGTAGAATTGTCTGCCCTTCTGTTTTGGTTCTGCTACTTTTTTGCTTTATGTTTTTCATTTCTAAATATAGCATAGTGGTCCTATTTTCAGTCAGACCAACATTTTCATCAGCAAGAAATGCCCCTTGTTATACCCAGTACTTATTATCTTGATATCACTGTGTAAAGTTAACTTAGCTACAACAGCTTTCTTCTGTTGTTATTTGCATGATAGGTTTTCTTTCCTTTTGTATTCCTATTACCTCAGTAACCTTCTATTTAATGCTTGTCTCTTGTAAATAGCATTTAGCTGGATTTTTAAAATCCAGTTTGATGATTGTTCCCTTGTATTTGGGGTGTTCAGTCCTTTCCCATCTAATTCAATTACTGACTTAATTTAATTAGTGAGCTTGTGTCATTCTGCTGTTTGGTTTGTTTGTTCCATCTGGTCTTTGTTCCCTTACTTTCTTGCCTTATTTTGGATTAAACAATTATTTTCTATTATTCCATTTTTTATCCTTTATTGTTTTTTGATTATTTAGTTACCAAAGTGTTTGATTGTTTTATTATTCTCTTAGTGTTTACTCTAGAGATTATAATATGCTGCTTTGATGCATTACAGTCTGTCCTACATTAGTACTTTTCTCACTTCCTGAAAGGTGCCAAAATCTGTAACACTTCCCCTCGTCTGTGCTACTGCTGTTATGCGTTTTTAAAAAAGATTTATTTATCTATTTGGAAGGCAGAATTACAGAGAGAGGGGGAAAGACAGAGAGAGCGTGCACGTGTGCATGAGAGAGAGAGAGAGTTCTTCCTTTTGTTGGTTCATTCCCCAAATGACTGAAACGGTCATTCCTGGAGTTCCATCCAGGTACCAGAACTCCTATGAGGGTGGCAGGGCCCCAAGCATTGGGTCACCTTCTGCTGCTTTCCCAGGTGCGTTAGCAGAGAGATAGATGGGACTTGAACCAGCATCCATATGAGATACTGGCACCACAGGCAGCAGCTTGACCTCCTACACCACAATGCCAGCCCCTGATATCATATGTTTTATTTTAAAATCCCACCAGACTTTATTCCTATTGTTGTTTTAAGGTTTCAGCATTCATTTATGTTTACCTGGGCATCCTTTCAGGTGTTCTTTGTTATTTCTTGGGTTCCATGCCTCCAACTGGCTCATTTTCCTTCAGACTAAAGGGCTTTATTTATTCATGTATTCATATTACATGTGCATACTGGATTATTCATGTTTCTTGTATTGTAGGTCTGCTCATGATGAATTGGCTCAGCTTTTGATTGTCAGAAAATGTCCATATTTTGCCTATATTAAATTTTTTTGTGATAAAATATACATAACATAAAATATATTATTTTATTTTATTTTTAAAAAAGATTATTTAGGGGCCAGCCCTGTGGCATAGCAGGTAAAGTCGTTGCCTGCAGTGCCAGCATCCCATATGGGCGTTTGTTCGAGTCCCAGCTGCTCCACTTCTGATCCCGTTCCCTGGTAATATTCCTGGGAAAGCAACAGAAGATGGTTCAAGAGCTTGGGCCCCTGCTCCCATGTGGAAGACCTGGAAGAAGCTTCTGGTTCCTGGCTCTGGATCAGTTCAGCTCTGGGGAGTGAGGATGGAAGACCTCTCTCTCTCTCTCTCCTCTCTCTACCTCTGCCTCTCAGTAACTCTGCCTTTCAAATAAATAAATAAATATTTTAAAAAAGCATTATTTATTTATTTGAAAGGTAGAATTGCAGAGAAGGAGAGAGAAAGAGAGAAAGAGAGAGAGAAAATCTTCCATCTGCGGTTCACTCTCCAGATGGCTGCAATGGCTGGGCTGGGCCAGGCTGAACCCAGGAGTCAGGAGCTTTTTCTAGATCTCCCACGTGGGTGCAGGGCCCAAGCACTTGGATCGTCTTCTGCTGCTTTCCCAGGCACATTAGCAGGGAGCTGGATTGGAAGTACAACAGCTGGGTAACAAACTGGCATCCATATGGCCCGCTATGCCACAATGCTGGCCTCAAATATATCATTTTAATAACTAAAATTTTGTTTATTTGAGAGGCAAAAAGAGAGACAGACAGATAGCTCTCATTTGATTGTTCACTCCCCAGATGCCCACAATGGCTGGGGGTGAGTCAGGCTGACACCAGGAGCCAAGAACTCAATCCAAGTCTTCTATGTGGGTAGTAGAGACTGAACATTTGAGCCATCATTTCTGCCTTCTAAGGTGTGTATTAACAGGAAGATTGAGTTAGGGATGGAGCAAGGACCCCAACCCAGCCATCCAGTATGGGACATGGGTGTCTTAACAGCTGCACTGAATGACCACCCCTAAATGTATTCACTTTTCTACAAACTTTTTTTTTTTTAGATTTTATTTATTTTATTTGAGAGGTAGAGTTAGAGACAGTGAGAGGGAGAGACAGAGAAAAAGGTCTTCCTTCCATTGGTTCATTCCCCAAATGGCTTCAACAGCTGGAGCTGTGCAGATCCAAAGCCAGGAGCCAGGCGCTTCTTCTGGGTCTTCCCACATGGGTGCAGGGGCCCAAGGACTTGGGCCATCTTCTTAGTGCTTTCCTATGCCATAGCAGAGAGCTGGATTGGAAGTGGAGCAGCCGGGACTAGAACTGGTGCCCATATGGGATGCTGGCGCTGCAGGGGGAGGATTAACCTACTGCGCCATGGCACCAGCCCCTCTACAAACTTTTTTTTAAAAAATTGATTTGAGCCCTGCACCCGCATGGGAGACCAGGAGAAGCACCTGGCTCCCGGCTTTGGATCAGCACGGTGCGCTGGCTGCAGTGCTCCAGCCGCAGTGGCCACTGGAAGGTGAACCAACGGTAAAGGAAGACCTTTCTCTCTGTCTCTGTCTCACTGTCCACTCTGCCTGTCAAAAAAAAAATTCATTTGAGAGACACAAAGAGCCCCCATCTGCTGGTTCACTCTACAGATGCCTGCAGAGACAGGGGCTGGGCTGGGGAGGAGCAGGAGCTGGGAACACAGTCTAGGTTTCTCAGGACGGCAGTAGGAATTGAGGGTTTGCATGGGTGGGGAAGCTGAAGTTGGGAGCCAGAGCCAGGATCAACCCAGGCTCTCTAATGTCGGACAGCGGCATCCTAACTGCTGGGTGCAATACCTACTGCTCTGTGAACTTTTACATAAAGAGTTATTTATTTATTTAGGCAGAGCTGGAGAGAGAGAGAGAGAGAGAGAGAGAGAGAGAGAGAGAGAGAGAGATCTTCCATCTGCTGGTTTATTTCTCAAAAGGCCAGGCCTAGCCAGGCCAAAATCAGGAGCCTGGAACTCCACCCAGAATTCTCATGTGGGTGCAGGGGCCCAAGCACTTGGGCCATCTTCTTCTCCTTTCCCAGGCCATAGCAGAGAGCTGGATTGGAAGACAGCACCCAGAACATGAACCAGTGCCCATATGGGATGCCGGCACTGCAAGTGGAAGCTTAGCCTTCTGTGCCCCAGCACCAGCCCCTGCAATCACTTTTAAGTAATCAATTTTTTATTTATTTGAAAAGCAGACACAGAGATATAGCTCCCATTCACTGGCCTAATCCACAAATGCCTACAATAGCTGAGGCTGGACCAGGATGAAGCCAGGAGCCAGGCACTCCATCTGGATTTCCCCCATAGGTAGCAGGGACCTAGCTATGTGAACCATCACCTACTGCCTCCCAGGGTGCACATCGGCAGGAAACTGGAGTCAGAAGTGGAGCTGAGACTTGTACCCAGATACTCTGACAGTGGGCAAGTGTCCTGACTGGCATGTCTTAGTTGGTAGCCCTAATGCCAGCCTCCTCAATAAAAAACAATAGGGTGTTTTCATTTGACTTTCCTGAGTTTTAAATTGTATATATTTTTTCATTCATTGAAAATTATGATTCTGGTATCATTAATATATTTATTTCTTTGCTTTAACCTGTAATATAAATGGTCTAAAATGTCAAATCTGGAATTATTACAAACAATAAAACTGCTGGGAGAAGTTTAAAATTTCTTTGTAGACATTTTTTTCTTAGATTGCAGTTAGTCCTTGGAAGTAAATCCTTTCTTTATGTGTTTACCAGTTTGATACTCAATTTAGTTCATTTGTTTCTGATTGTTTTGGACTTAAAGACTTCTCTTAAATTAGTGTTTCCTTTTAACTTGGCAAGGCATGTGCATGATCCACACATCAGACTGTCTTCCATCCCTGACCTTTCCAGCCCCTTTATCCTTCACCTTGCAAAGGTAACCATTTTTATTATTTCATGTTTCTTTTTGCAAATACAAGTAAATATGTATTCTCACTTCCTCCCTTTCTTTTAAATAAAAGGTGGCACAGTATGTATGTTCTACCTTTTAAAAAAGCTTTATCGATACGTAATTTATTTATTTATTATAATTATCATATAATTATTTATTTATTTAATTTATTTATTTTAAAGATTTATTTATTTACTTGAAAGTCAGAGTTACACAGAAAGAGGAGACGCAGAGAGAGAAAGAGGTCTTCCATCCGCTGGTTTACTCCCCAATTGGCCGCAACGGCCGGAGCTGCACTATTCCAAAGCCAGGAGCCAGGGGGCCTCCTCCAGGTCTCTCACATGAGTGCAGGGGCCCAAGGACTTGGGCCATCTTCTACTTCTATCCCAGGCGATAGCAGAGAGCTGGATGGGAAGTGGAGCAGCCGGGACTAGAACTGGCACCCATATGGGATACCAGCGCTTCAGGCCAGGGCGTTAACCCGCTGCGCCACAGCGCTGGCCCCAAAACATAATTTATTTAGCATAGAATTCACTATTTAAAGTGGGCACTTCTATAACTATGAATGTATTTACAGAGTTGTGCACCCATCCCTATGATATAATAGTAGAGTGTTTCTGTTCCTTCAAAAAGAACGCTTTGTGATTCTGCAGTACACCTACTACCATTCACTGCTCTAGGCAACCACGAATCTACTTTTTCCCTGTATACAGCTGTTTATTCTTTTTGTTTCTCTCTCTCTCTCTCTCTCTCTCTCTCTCTTTCTTTCTCTTCCCCTTCCTTGCTTCCTCCCTCCCTCCCTTCCTTCCTTTTTTTGTTTTCTTTCTTTCTTTAGCAATTTATTCTATATTGTATAAAGAACTAGCAGAGAGGAGTCTAAAGTTTGCTAGTGCAAAGAAATAATCGATGTTTACGGAGATGGAAATGCTATGGATTTGATCATTATACATGGCATACATACATTGAATTATCACACTGTACCCTATAAATATATATGATTAAAACAAATGTTTTTGCCTCTTCAGATTTGCATTTGCTCTCTTTTACTTAACACTGACTCCTGTGTGTTTATAGAACTTCAGTTTTAAGGGCTAATGTCGTGATTAAGAAGCTGGTTATGATGCCTGTGTCCCACATCAGAGTACTTGATTTTGATCCCTGGCTAAAGCTCCTGAGTCCAGTTTCTTGCTAATGTAGACCCTAGAAGGAGGCAGTGATGGCATAAACAGGTGTTTTTAGTTACCCACTTGAGAGACATGTTTTCCCAGTTTTAGGCCCTGCCTGGTCTCAGCCCAGCCGGTCTTTGCAGGTATTTGGGGAATGAACGAGCATATGGGAATTAACTCTCTTAGAGTGTGTGTGTGTGCGTGCGTGTGTGTGTGTTTCTGCCTCTCTGCCTTTGGAATAAGAGAAACCTGTTTCATCATTTGAGTAAATTTTTGCTGAAGTGTGACACACATTTATATGTCTCTATTTAGAGAATTGCACAAATACTGAGAGCTTTATGATTTAAAAATATTTATTTTGAGAGGCAGAGAGAGACAGACATACAGGGAAATCTTCCATCCACCGATGCACTTTTTTTTTTTTTAAGATTTATTTATTTATTCGAAAGTCAGAGTCATACAGAGAGAGGAGAGGCAGAGAGAGAGAGTGGTCTTCCATCCGCTGGTTCACTCTACAGATGGCCGCAATGGCTGGAGCTGCACCGATCCGAAGCCAGGAGCCAGGAGCTTCTTTCAGGTCTCCCACGTGGGTGCAGGGGCCCAAGGACTTGGGCATCTTCTACTGCTTTCCCAGGCCACAGCAGAGAGCTGGATCGGAGGAAGAGCAGCTGGGATTGGAACCGGCGCCCATATGGGATGCCGGCGCTTCAGGCCAGGGCATTAACCCACTGAGCCACAGCGCCGCCTCCCTTCCCCCCATATTCACTCTTTAAATGCCTAAAAATGGCTGGGATTAGGTCAAGCTGGAGTCAGGAGTCAGAAACTCACTCTAGGTATCCCATGTGGGTGGCAGGGACCACCTTGAGCCATCATCACCTTCTGTTTCCTATGGTGTGTATTAGCAGTTGGCTGGAATTGGAGGTAGAAGCAGGATTTGAATCCCAAATGCCGGCCCCATCTTTATGAATTTTCATAAAGTGAACATTCTCAAATATCCAGGTCCCAGATCAAGAAGTAGAACATTAGGGACTGGCATTGTGGTTCAGTGAGTTAATTCACTGCTTGCAAAAGCAGAATCCCAAACGTACGTGCTGGTTTGCTCTGCTGCTGATCCAGGTTTCCCTCCCAATGTGGCTGGGAAGGCAGCAGCAGATGACCCAAATACCTGGGCCCCTGCTACCCATGTGGACGACCAGGATGGAGTTCCTGGTTTTTGGTTCCAGCCTGGCCCAGCCCAGCTCTGGCTGTTGTGGGCATTAGGAGAGTGAATCAGAGAATGGAAGATCTCTCTCCCTCTCACATTCTCTCTCCCTTTCTCTCTGTCACTTTGTCTGTCAAGTAAATACAATAAATCTTAAAAAATAGTATCAAAATAGCCCTCCTTGTGTTATCTTTGCATCAGTATCTCTACCACTGTAGGAAAATAACCATTCTAACATCATAGATTAATTTGGCCTGTTTTGAACTTTGAAAGTGGAATCATACAGTATGTTTGTGTTTATGTGTATGTGTGCATTAATGAGTATATATGTTCTTTTCTTTCTCACTAGTATAGCCATGAGAATAATCCATATTACAGCATTCAGTTGTAGTTTGTTCATTCTCAGAGCTATATAGTGTTTTGTTGTATAATATTCCACAATTAATATACCTATTGTACTACAGATGGATATTTGATTTTGATTTATTCCAGCTTTTAGTTGCTATGTACTAATTTTTTTTTCAGATTTATTTATTTATTTATTTGAGAGGCAGAGTTTCAGAGGGAGAGACAGAGAGAAAGATCTTCCATCCCCTGACTCATTCCCCAGATGACTGCAACAGCTAGGGCTGGGCCAGGCCAAAGCCAGGAGCCAGGAGCTTCTTCTGGTTCTCCCATGTGGTGAAGGGCCCAACGGCTTGGGCCACCCTCCACTGCACAGGGAGCTGGATTAAAAGTGGAGTAACTGGACTCAAACTGGTGATCATATGGGATGCTGTATGGGATGCTGGCGCTGCAGACAGAGGCTTGGCCTACTATGCCACAGTGCTGGCCCCAGAAACCTAATTTCTTGAGCCATCACCATTGCCTTGCAGTAGCCAGAAGTGGGAGTTAGGAACTGGAGATGGGTATCAAAACCCAGGCACTGAAGTAGGAGATGCTGGTATCTTTTTTTTTTTTTTTTTTTTTTTTTTTTTTTTTTTTTTCAGATTTATGTAGGCCAGCGCCACGGCTCACTAGGCTAATCCTCCGCCTGCAGTGCCAGCACTCTGGGTTCTAGTCCCGGTCAGGGTGCCGGATTCTGTCCTGGTTGCTCCTCTTCCAGTCCAGCTTTCTGCTGTGGCCCAGGAGTGCAGTGGAGGATGGCCCAAGTGCTTGGGCCTTGCACCTGCATGGGAGGCCAGGAAGAAGCACCTGGCTCTTGGCTTTGGCCACTTTGGGGGTGAACCGATGGAAGGAAGACCTTTCTCTCTGTCTCTCTCTCACTAACTCTGCCTGTCAAAAAAAAAAAAAAAAACTTATGTATTCATTTGAAAATCAGAGTTACAGAGAGGCAGAGGCAGGCAGAGAGAGAGGTCTTCTATCCTCTGATTTACTCCCCAGATGGCCGCAGCAGCCAGAGCTGTGCTAATCTGAAGCCAGGAACTTCCTCCAGGTCTCTCATGCAGGTGCAGGGACCCATACTGCTTTCTCAGGCCATAGCAGAGAGCTGGATCGGAAGTGGGGCAGCTGGGACTCTAACTAGCACCCATAAGGGATGCCAACACTGCAGGTGGCAGCTTTACCCGCTACACCACAGTGCCAGTCCCATGAATTTGGGTATCTTAATCAGCACATTGATTATTAGACCAAACACCTGCCCCTTCCTTCCTTCTTTCCTCCTTCCTTCTCTCCCTCCCTTGCACCCTTTCTTTCAAAAGTTTGTTTATTTGAAAGGATGACAGAAAGGCAAAGATCTTCCATCCTCAGATTCACTCCCCAAATAGCAGTAGCAGGCAGGCACACAGGCCCCCTTCCCCCGTCCCATTTCTTTTATTGAGCCTTTTGTACTCATTTCAGATGCATGTATGTGTCTAGCAGTAGAAACATTGAGTCATATAGTATGCATATGTTCAACTTGAAAGAAACTGTCAAAAAATTTATCCAAAATAGTTCTAACAATTCACACTTTTATCAAAAGTTCACACTCCCATTACCCACACCAGATACTGTTTATCTTTTTCACTTTAGCCATGCTTGCAGGAGTGTAATGAAAGTACCTGTGGTTTAATTTTGCATTTACCTAATGACTAATGTTGCTAACTACCCTTTCATAGATGTTCTTTTTTGTCTTTTGGTAATTTTTTAAATGTAGTTCTTGTTTAATTTTTTTTCATCTTTTAAAAATTATCTGACTTTTTCTTCCTTCCAAGCAAAAGGAAATTGTATATAAATCTTCTATGGATGCAAATACTAAAATATACTTCCCTAGTATTCTGATGTTTTGCTTTTCTAATGATATGTTTTTGTAAACAGAAATTCTCAAGTTTAAATAATCCATTTTTCTTTATTTGATTTTTCCTTTTTTATTTGAAAGGGCAGAGTTACAGAGAGAGAGAGAGATCTTCCATCCACTGGTTCACTCTCCAAATGGCTGCAACAGCTGGGGCTGGACCAGGGTGAAACCAGGAGCCAGGAGCTTCCTCTGGGTCTCTCACATGGGTGCAGGGGCCGAAGAACTTGGGCCATCCTCTGCTGCTCTCCCAGGCACATTTGCAGGGAGCTGGATTGGAAATGGAGCAACTGGGTATCAAACCTGCGCCCGTATGGGATGCCAGCATTGCAGGCAAAGGCTTAACCTACTATGCCACAACACTACCACTAAATAATTCCTTGTTCTTTGGCTAGTGTTTTCTGTGTCTTGTTTAAGAAATATGTGCAAACTCCAAATTTAAAAAACCTTTTATTGGAGAGGCAGAGAGACAGATACACACATAAGCACAGATAGACACAGAGGGTGCTCCTCTTTGCTGGTTCACTCCCCAGAGCAGGACCAGCTTGAAGCTGGGAGCCTAGAAATCAATTTGGAACTTCCCATGTGGGTGTAGGGACCCAAGTACTTGAGTCATCACCTGCTGCCTCCCAGGGTGTGCATCAGCAGGAAGCTGGAATCTGGAGCAGAGCAGGGACTTGAACCCAGGGACTCCGGTATGGGGTGTGACCATCACAAGGAGTATCTTAACTTCTAAACCAAATGCCTGCACATGCCTGCTCCCAGAGTGTTGGAAATATTATTTCATGTTTTCTTCTAAAAGCTTCTTGTTTTACTCTTCACAGATTAAAAACCATCTGGACTGATTCTGGGTATGGCATGTGAGGTAGGACGAAGATCTGCTGCTTTCCCATGTGAGCGTTAATTTGATCGTCAAACATTTTTTGGAAAGACTCTCCTTTTTGCACTGCACAGAAGTATCTACTTTGTCATATATCAGGCATCCAAATGTGTGTGGGTTTCTTGCTGGATTTTCTGTTCTGTATCACTATTTTACTTGCCTATCTTTGTGCCAAAAGCACATTGTCTTAATTACTATAAGTTTGAAATAAATCTCGAGATTTCGTCATTTTTTTCTTAAAACCTTGTTTTTCTTCTCCTTCAGGATTGCCTTGGCAATTATATTCTGTATGAATTTTTGAATCAGCTTGACAATAACCTTAGGCAAGTGCTTATGTATTATTAATATTCTGTTCTTGATACTTGGCATAGTGCCTGACAGAGTAAGCTCACTAAATATTTGAGTAAATGAATGAGAGAAGTGGAGTGTAGCCACTGAAATGTAAGCAGTAGGAAGGTAATGGAGTTTTGACTTTTGTTCTTTGAAATATCCCACGCATCTAAAACAATACCTGGCCCATGGTAGGTAGGCACTTAATAGATATGAATATTAGTTGGTAAATAAAAAGATGTGTAAGCACTTGTATTTGTTTATCTTTCAACTCTCCTCTTAAATTTGTTTCCAAGGGAAACCCTTCTAAATAGACTCTGACAAAATTCTCTGGTTATAGTCCATCATTTCCTGTCCTTCACCTTAATAGTGGTTTGAACATACTCCCAAACTCATGCAGATTTTACTTTTATTGTGTTAAAAAGATTTATTTATTTATTTGAGAGGCAGAGTGACAGAGAGAGAGGGATAAACAGAGATAAATAGATAAACCATCTATTGGTTCACTGCCCAAATGGCTGCAACAGCCAGGGCTGGACCAGGTTCAACCCACTGGCTAGCCAGGAACTCCATCTTGGTGTCCCACCTGGGTGGCAAGGACCCAAGCTCCTGGGCCATCTTTCGCTGTCTTCCCAGGTGCATTAGCACAGAGCTGATGGGAAGGAGAGCTGCTGGGACATGAACTAGCACTCTGATATGCGTTGCCAGGGACACAGTGGCAGCTTTACCTGCTGTGCCACAATGCCGGCCTTTCTTGCAGCTTGTAAACCCCAAAGCATAAGTTAATGGTACTGAGAGGGTGGAAACCTAATCCAGTTATGGTGTGTAGGAGGTGGCCCTAGTGGGAGGTCCTTGGGTCACTGAAAGTGCGCCCTCAGAAGGAGGTTCTTGGGAGAGGGCTGGTTGTAAGGCCTGTCCCTCTGCTTCTTGGCTCACCATGTGGTTCTTTCGTCACAAATGCTCCACTACTGCCTCTGCCAGCCTCAACAGATGCCCAGCTCATAGGGCCTCCTGACTGTAGACTTGAACTTTCAAAGCTAGGATCTAAACAAACCTCTCTTTCCTTCAGAAGTACCTTGTCTCAGAGATACTCAGTTGTAGTATTTTTTAATTTTAAAAAAGGTTTATTTATTTATTTGAGAGGCAGAGTTACAGAGAGAGCAAGAGACAGAGAGAGGTTTTTCATCTGCTGGTTCACTCCCCAAATGGCCACAACGGCTGGAGTTGGCCCGATCTGAAACCAGGAGCCGGGAGCTTCTTCCAAGTCTCCCACATGGGTGCAGGGGCCCAAGCACTTGGGTCATCCTCCACTGCTTTCCCAGGCCATAGCAGAGAGCTGGATTGGAAGTGGTGTAGCCAGGTCTCAAACCGACGCCCATATGGGATGCTGGTGCCACAGGCAGAGGCTTAATCTACTATACCACAGCACTGGCCCCTCCATTGTACTATTGCAAAACTATCTAGTCCAGCCATGTAACAGGTTTGAAATTATTTCTATATTATTATTTCTTTCCCACTAGACTGACAGGGCCTGGGATGTCTTATTTACTATATCCTTAGTACCTTGTACTGGGCATATGGTTGGCCCCTAGTTATTGCTGACTGACTGAAGAAGCCACTGGATGTCTTAGAATAGGGGATCAAAGTTCTAGAGATATTTGTTCTAAGATTTGGAGAATAGGTATGAATTCTCTACGTGGAGAAGGAGAGAGGTTAATCTTAGACTATGAGGGAACTCAGTAACAGACTCTAGGTGTCAGGGTGTGGCACACTAAGGAATTACAGCTTGAGCATCATCTTGAGAGTGTTAGGAGCTCACGCCAGGAAGTCAGGTTGAATGTACCTTGAGCAGGCAGCAGTGAGCCATTAAAGGATTTTTGCAGAGAAATGGTTAAATCAAATTACTATTTTACAAAAATAACTCTGATGGTACCCTTCCTAGGAGATCCGGATGGAATTCTGGGCTCCTGGCTTTGGCCTGGCCCAGCTCTGGTTGTTGTAACTATTTGGGGAACAAGCCAGTGGATGGAAAATCTCTTTTCTTTGTTTCTTCTTCTTCTCTCTGTGTCACTGCCTTTCAAATAAATAAAATAAATCTTTTTAAAAATAGCTCTGGTGGTAGTGTAAAAGCTGTTGGAATAATCCAGGTGTGACATGGTGGGGGAGGGGTCTGGGCCAAAAGAGAGTGAATCTGAGAGTCTTTCTGAAGTCAATTTTGAAGTCAAATGCCTCATTGAATGAAGTCCATGCCTCATTGAATCTGTTGGAGGCAGGATGGGGGCGCTTTCTTGTGGTCGTCCAGGAGGCTTGCAGTATGAGGGAAAGTGTTGCTAGTAATGCTTTTTTTAAAAAAAAATTTATTTGACAGATAGAGTTAGACAGTGAGAGAGAAAGAGACAGAGATAAAGGTCTTCCTTCCATTGGTTCACCACCCAAATGGCCGCTGCAGCCAGAGCTATGCCGGTCCAAAGCTAGGAGCAGGTGCTTCTTCCTGATCTCTCATGCGGGTGCAGGAGCCAAGCACTTGGGCCATCCTCCACTGCCCTCCCAGGCCACAGCAGAGAGCTGGCCTGGAAGAGGAGCAACCGGGACTAGAACCCGGTGCCCATATGGGATGCCGGTGCCGCAGGCAGAGGATTAACCAAGTGAGCCACGGCGCAGGCCCCCTGCTAGTAATGCTTTTATTAACAGTGGTAAGGAATATATCCAAGTATTGTCTACAGGGCTGGAGGATAGGATAACTCATTCAGTTTTGAACATGAAGAATTTCCAGTTTCTGTGAGACATACAGGTGAAAAAGTCAAGTAGGCAATTGAGAGCTGAGGCTAGGGACCAGGGCAGGAGAAACAGATTTGGATCAGACCTTACACAGAAAATCTTAAACAGACAAAAAGGGATCCGAGACTCTGCAGAGTTTGGGCTGAAACAACCATGACTAACTAGCTTGGGCCATCTGTCATCTTCTGATGTTTTGGGAAATAGTGTGATAAGCTTTAGAAGACTGGAGGAAATGAGTTAAGCGAGTTTTCTGTTTGCATCCTTTGTTTCTTGAGGTTTTGTATTACCCTTTGTCTTTTTAAAAATATTCATTTATTTTCATTTTTATTTGAAAGGCAGAGAGTCAGAGGCAGACAAAAAATGAACTCCCATCAGCTGGTTTATGCCTACGACAGCCAAAGCTGGTTGGACCCAAGAACCCAGAACTCCACCTGGATCTCCCACGTGGATAGCAGGGACCCAAGTACTTGCGCTGTGAGCCTCCACCTACCAGAGTGGAATGAGCCGGGAGCTGGATCAGCAGCAGAGTAGCTGGGACTTGAAGCAGGCACTCAGAAATGGGATGTGAGCATTTCAAGTGGGGACTTACCGGCTGCACCACGTGGCCACCCCTGGGTTGCCCTATTTCATGTAGGGTACTATGGGAAAAATAAACATTCAAATATTGATATATTTAGAAAATAGATGAGATGGAAGTTTAGTTCTATAGAACATTTGGTCTGTGGCTGGCATTGTGGTGCAGTGGGTTAGGCCGTCACTTGTAATACCAATATCCCAGATTTGAGTTCTGGCTGTCTGGCTACTCGGCTTCTTGTTTAGGTTCCTACTAACGAACATGGGAAGGCAGTGGAAGATGACCCAAGTACATGGGCCCCTGCCATCCATGTGGGAGACCAAGATGGAGACCTGGCCCAGATCTGACTGTGGTGGCCATTTGGGGAGTGAACCAGCAGATCGAAGATCTCTCTCTCTCTCTCTGCTGCTCTGCCTTCCAAATAAATAAATATTTTTAAAAATAAAGAACATTTTGTATATTACACAAAATTCTTGAGCCTCCCTTAACATTGTAAGCAAAGGTCTCATTTCTTTATTTAGTTTTGTTTTGAATGACAGAGTTATATATTGAGAGGAAGAGACAGAGAAATCTTCCATCTGCTGCTTCACTCCTCAGATGGTCCCAATGGCCAGGGCTGGGCCAGACTGAAGCCAGGAGCCAAGACCTCCATCCAGGTCTCCCACATGGGTAAGAAGGGGCCCAAGCACTTGGGTCATTATCTGCTGCTTTTCCAGGCCATTAGCAGGAGCTGGATTAGCAGAGTAACTGAACTCAAACAGGCACTGCCATATGTGATGCTGGAGTAGTACTTAGGATGGACAGACAGAAACTAATCACCAGACCTGCCTTTGTGGTGGCAGGGAGGACGTCGGGTGACAGGAGCAGGGCTGGCAGAGAGACTTTGCCTTTTTTTTTTAAAGATAGATTTATTTATTTGGAAAGCAGAGTTACAGAGAGAGAGAGAGAGAGAGAGAGAGAGACATACAGAGAGAAGTTTCCATGCACGGTTTCATTCCCCAAGCGGCCACAATGGCTGAGGTTGGGGCAATCTAAAGCCAGGGGCCTGGAACTCAATCCAGGTTTCTCATGTGGGTGCAGGGCCCAAACAATTGAGCCATCCTCTGCTGCTTTCTCAGGTGCATTAGCAGGGAGCTGGATTGGAAGTGGAGCACCTGGGATTCCAACTGGCACTTGTATGGCAGTGGCTTAACCTGCCACATTGCTGGCCCCAAACAGGGCTCCATCAGCTGCAACTGTCAGAAACCTAATAGTTTAAGAAAAAAAATTTGTTGACTTCTGTAACTACAGGAAAGGCAAGAATAGCTGGAATAATAACCACCTGAAGATGTCTGCATCCTAATCCCTGGAACCTGCAAATGTTCCCGTAGGTAGAACTTTTCCCACACGTTGGCGATGTGATTAAGGATCCTGAGATGCAGAGATGATCCCGGGCTCTGCATGGGCTGGGTACAGTCACACCCAGAGAGAAGAGAGAGAAGAGAAAGAGGCGTCAGTCAGAAAGCGAAGGCAGGGGCTGGAGGTGTGGTGCACTGGGTTAAGCCACCACTTGAGGTACCGGCATCCCATATTGGAGTGCCTGTTTGAGTCCCAGCTGCTCTGCTTCTGATCCAGCTCCCTGCTAATGTGTCTGGGAAAGCAGCGAATGATGGCCCAAGTGCTTGAGCTCCTGTTAGCCACATGGGAGACCCAAATGGAGCTCCTGGTTCCTGGTTTCAGCCTGGCCCAGTCCCGGCTGTTGCAGCTGTGTGGTGAGTGAATGGTAGATGGAAGATTCTCTCTCTCTCTTTCTCTTTCCCCCTCTCCCTCTCCTTTCTTTTCCTCCCCCTCTCCCTCTCTCTGTCACTTTGCCTTTCAAATAATAATAATAATAATAAAATCTTTGAAAATTAAAAAAAGAAAGAGAAGGCAATGTGATGATGGAAACAAATTGGCTTACTGCACGTTAGAAGCAGGGGCAAGGAGCCACAATGCAAGAACAAAGGCAGCCAGCAGAAGAGGAAAAGGGTGAGGAAACGCTTTCTTCCCTGAGAGCCTCCGGGGAGAAGCAACTCCACCAGCACTTCTTGGAGAACTGATTTCAGACCTCCGACCTTCAGAAATTTGTGTTGTTTTAAGCCACTAAGTTTAAGGAAATGTGTTGTAGCAGCCTTGGGAAACTAATACATCTCTAGGCTTTGGCTTCCTTTTTATTAATTATAATCAAATGAAAAAATATAAATAACCAAATAATTAAAAGACCCTTTGCAGATGAATATGAGCTTTCTTTTTGTAGTGATTAAAGTGTTTTAAAATTGGATTATAGTGAATATATTATGTAAATATATTAAATACGTGAATATATTAAAACAATTAAATTATACTATTTATTTATTTTACATTTTCCTTTTTATTTAAACCTGGAAACTGCCCATATTGCTGGTTTTTCATGGATGAAATATGGAACTGAGTAGATTCTTTTTTCTACACAATTATGGGATAAACTTGCTCAATTTTCCTTTCTTTTTTTCTTAAAGGCAACATGATGTAGCTGTTCAAATACCCAGCTTTATTTTTTTTTCAAGATTTATTTAATTATTTGAAAGACAGAGTTACAGAGAAAGAGACAGACAGACAGTCAGACAGAGAGGTCTTCCATCTGCTGGCTCACTCCCCAGTGGCCGTAACAGCCAGGGCTGGGCCAGATGGAAGCCAGGAGCCAGGAGCTTCATCTGGGTCTCCCACATGGATGCAGGGACCCAAGGACTTGAGCCCTCTTCCACTGCATCTCCAGGCTCATTAGCAGGGAGCTGGATTAGAAGTGGAACAGCTGGTACTTAAACTGGTGCCAATACAGGATGCTGGTGTTGCAGGTGATGGCTTATCCCACTATACCACAATACAATGTCCCCTTGATTTTGTATCTTATTACTAAGAAACACTATTTCTATTTAAAAATTTTATGGGGCCGGTGCTGTAGCGCAGTGGGTTAACGCCCTGGCCTGAAGTGCTGGCCTCCCATATGGGCGCCAGTTCGAGACCCAGCTGTTCCACTTCCAATCCAGCTCTCTGCTATGGCCTGGGTAAGCAGTAGAAGATGGCCCAAGTCCTTAGGCCCCTATGTCCACGTGGGAGATCTGGAAGAAGCTCCTGGCTTTGGATCAGTGCAGCTCTGGCCGTTGAGGCCAATTGGGGAATGAACCATCTGATGGAAGACCTCTCTCTCCTTCCCTCCCTCTCCCTCGCCCCTCGCCCCTCCCCTTCCCTCTCCCTCTCCCCCCTACCCTCTACCCCTACCCCTAGCCCTACCCCTACCCCTACCCCTACCTCTACCTCTACCTCTACCTCTACCTCTACCTCTACCTCTACCTCTACCTCTCTCTGTGTAACTCTGACTTGCAAATTAATAAATGAAATCTTTAAAAAAATTTTATATACTTACTTGAGAGGCAGGGGTTTTGTGGGTCGAGGAGAATGAGAGAGCATTCCCATCCATTTATTCACTTCCCAAGGGCCCACCAAGGCCATGACTGGACCAGGCTAAAGCTGGGAACTGGGACTCAGTCCAAGTCTCCCATATAGATGGCAAGGACCCAACTGCTTGAGTTATCACCTGCAGCCTCCCAGGGCATTAGCTGCAATAGCGAACAAAGCTGAGACTCGAAAGCAGGCACTCCATTGTGGAATGTGGGCATCCCAAGTGGTGTCATGACTGCTGTGCTAAATACTCGCTCTGAATTACTCACTTTAAATGGTGAATTTTTAAAAGCTTTTATTGAGATATAATTTACATGCTATATAATTAACCCATTTAAAGTGTACAAATCAGGTGGGTGTTTGGCCTGAAAGTTAAGGTACTTGTGGCATAAGTGGGTAAAGCTACCACGTGGGATGCTGGCTTTCCATATGGGAGCTGGTTCATGTCCCAGCTGCTCCACTTCCCATCAAGCTCCCTGCTAATGGCCTGGGAAAAGCAGCAGAAGATGGCCCGAGTGTTTGGGTCTCCGCCTTCCACATGGGAGGCTTGGATAAAGCTCCTGGCTTTGACCTGGCCCAGCACTGGCCATCGTGGCTATCTGGGGAATGAACCAGTGAATGGAAGATCTCTTTCTCTATCTCTCCCTCTCTCTCGGTAACTCTGACTTTCAAAAATAAATAAACAAATCTTTTAAAAAAGAAGAAAAAAGATACTGGTTAGGACACCATATTCCATATGAGTGCCTGGATTGGACTCCTGGCTCCAACCTCTGATTCCAGCTTCCTCCTAACATGGACCCTGGGAGGCAGTGCAGGCTCACGGGGTTGGGTCCTGCCACCCATGTGGGAGACCTGCACTGAGGTCTTTGCTCCTAGCTTCAACACTTGCCCAGCCCGAGATTCTGCAGGTATTTTAGGAGTGAAACAAGGTATGGAATCTTTTTCTTTCCTTAACTCTCTCTCAAATCAAAATTTTAAAAATCAAAATTTGTAACTCAGTGAGTGGTTTTTGAGTATATTCTTAGATACAAGCCACCCTCACCACAGTCAATTTGTAGAATATTTTCATCACTTCAGAAAGGAACTCGATGCGCTTTAGCTGTTGCTCCTCTTTCTCCCCCTTCAGCTTTGGGTAACCACAAATCCACTTTCTGTGTGTCTACATTTCTCTATTCTAGACATTTCATATGACTAGAATAAAAACAAAATGTGATTTGTAGACTGGCTTCTTTTTTTTAAAAAAAGAGATTGATTTATTTTATTTGTTTGAAAGGCAGAGTTAGAGAGTGAGAGTGAGAGCAAGAGCCAGAGAGAGAGGGAGAGAGAGAGAGAATCTTCCATCCATTGTTTCATTTCCCAAATGGCTGCAACGGCCAGGCCAAAGCCAGGAACTTCTTCCTGGTCCCCCGCATGGGTGCAGGGGCCCAAGCATTTGGTTGGTCTTCCACTGCTTTCCAGGCACAGCAGCAGGGAGCTAGGTTGGAAGTGTAGCAACTGGGACTCCAACTGGTACCCATATGGGATATTAGTGTCAAAGACGGGGACTTTACCTGCTGTACCACAATGCTGGCCTCAGGACTGAGTTCTTTTAATTAGCTTTATCTCTTGCTAGCTGATCTAGAGATGTTTTTTGAGGAGCTAGGGTAGGCCACCAGTCATTGGCAATGGCTGGAATCCCTGCATGACTCATCATTTTGGCGTGAAACTGTTGAATTCTGAAGTGATAAATTTGACATTAGGAAGAGTACAATTGGGCAAAAAAGAACAACAGTAAGGACCATTTCAGAGAAGGGAGAACACTTCTGTCTCCCAGATGGTGAGAGTTGACAGGCTTCCCTTGCAAAATCATAGAACCACTTGGTTTGCTTATAAATCCTTTTGATACAGCTTTCTATGAGCCCGCTATGGTTCATGTTTGTGTAGCAGGTGTCAGCAGTCACTGTACATACTCTGCCTTGTCCTCCTAGTAGGTGTTCTAGGGCTAGTTGGTTATCCATAACCACTTCAGCTAGGGAATCCATAGAAATGAGTAGTTATTGTAGAGGCTGGCCAGTGATCTGGGCTAAGTTGCTCAAGGTTCCTTAAAGCAACTTCATGGGATAAAGCAAGATTTTCTCCTATTATGGTGGAAGCGTTTACCAGGGGGTTCTGCTAATTGTCATTTTCTAAGAGAAATAGGAGAAGAGGTAAGTAAAACATACCAGCTTAAAAGTGTAGCAACCTTAATGTCTCTACCTAGCAAGAAGGATATAGCAAAAGTAAAAACTGGACTTATGTTTTTTTTTTTGTTTGTTTTTGTTTTTGTTTTTTTTTAGATAAACTTGAAGTCTTCAATTGGCTTACAAGAATAGGCAGAGTTATCCTCTGGGTGTGCCTATGAAGAATAGAATGGTAGAGGTTTAATTCTTGACAGACATACCCAGCTAGAGATTCCCGGTAATGTAAATGCCATAGGAGAGCCAAGTGATTAAGTCCCTCCCATTCAGTCTGTAATTGATCAAGGGGGATCCCTCTCTCTAATTTGAAAAAAATCATGTATTTATTTAAAGGTAGAATTAGAGAGAAGGGGGGCGGAGAGAGAGAGAGAGAAACATCCATCTCCTGGTTTACTCCTCAAATAGCCTCAACAGCCACGGCTGAGACAGGCTGAAGCCAGGAGCTAGGAGCTTCCTCCAGGTCTCCCACATGGGTGGCGGGAGCCCAAGCAGTTGGACCATCTTCCACTGCCTTCCCAGGCACATTAGCAGGGAGCTGGATCAGAAGAGGAGCAGCCGGGACATGAACTGGCTCCCATATGGGATGCCGGCATCGCAGGTGGCAACTTAACCTGCTGTGCAGCAACTCCAGCCCCTCTTCAAGTTTTTAACAGAAGTAGATCTCTTGGGGAGATTGATTGTTCATAATTTTTTTTTTTTGACAGGCAGAGTGGACAGTGAGAGAGAGAGAGAGACAGAGAGAAAGGTCTTCCTTTTGCCGTTGGTTCACCCCGCCATGGCTGCTGCGGCTGGCGAACCGCGCTGATCCGATGGCAGGAGCCAGGTACTTATCCTGGTCTCCCATGGGGTGCAGGGCCCAAGCACTTGGGCCATCCTCCACTGCACTCCCTGGCCAGAGCAGAGAGCTGGCCTGGAAGAGGGGCAACCGGGATAGAATCCGGTGCCCCAACCGGGACTAGAACGCGGTGTGCCGGCGCCGCAGGCGGAAGATTAGCCTACTGAGCCGTGGCGCCCGCTGGTTGTTCATAATTTGTGGAATCTGGCACCACCAAAATCTTGTTGCTATATTCTTCAGAGCCTTTTAGACCTGACCTAAACTGAAATATGCTTTATTTGATCTTGGGTATCTGAATCAAGGGGTGTCAGAGATAAAAAAGGGCCTCACACATTGTATCTCAAAAGGGCCAAGCTATAACGTAGTGCCTAAGGTGGGTAATAGGCAATAGCTTGAGCCATGATTCTGTCTCTTGGCAAAGCTTGACTAGAGTCCTTTTAAGAGTAAGATTAATTTCTTTTGACCTTACCTGAATATTGGGGCCCCCAAGATGCATGACGATGGTAGGAGATTTCTTTCTTTTCTTTTCTTTTTCTTTCTTTCTTTCTTTCTTTCTTTCTTTCTTTCTTTCTTTCTTTCTTTCTTTCTTTCTTTCTTTTTTTTTTTTTTTTTTGACAGGCAGAGTGGACAGTGAGAGAGAGAGACAGAGAGAAAGGTCTTCCTTTTGCCGTTGGTTCACCCTCCAATGGCCGCCACGGCTGGCACACTGCGGCCAGCGCATCACACTGATCCGAAGGCAGGAGCCAGGTGCTTCTCCTGGTCTCCCATGGGGTGCAGGGCCCAAGGACTTGGGCCATCCTCCACTTCCTTCCCGGGCCACAGCAGAGAGCTGGCCTGGAAGAGGGGCAACCGGGAAAGAATCCGGCGCCCCGACCGGGACTAGGGTAGGAGATTTCTGAAGCAGTGGCAATAAGCTGAGTTATTTTAGAGTTGTTATCACTTTGGAGGGATCTTGGGAGCCCAAAACACAGGATTATTTCTTTTAGCAGAACTTTGGATACTTGTGCTTTTTAAATTGGGGTTGGAAAAGCCTCTGTCTATCTTGTGAAACCAGGTAGGGATGGGGAATATCTAGCCAGTGGGCCATATAGGCCCTGTGAAATTATTTGGCTTGGCCCTGCCATGGCAACCTGAGATCAGATTCAAAGCCCAGTAAATCTATTACAGACCAATTTTTAAAGGGATAATTTTGTGTGGCCCATAAATGATATGAATGTCCAATGACCCTTGGCAGAGAAAAGGTTTCCCATGCCAGTGTGAAGGTATCAGTGAAGACTAATGAATATCTGACAATTTGCTAGGACCTTGTTAGTAAAGTCTATCACCAGGTTAGGTTCCTCTCCTTTGTACAGGAGCAGGGAAGGTGACTGGGTGTGGCCACTAGGGTTATTCTGTAGACAAAATGGATAGGATTGAATTATTTCCCTTATAACGCAGCGTAATCCTTTCTCTCCAATGACATTTGCCCATTTCTTAACTATGTTGTTTGTTTTGTTGTTGTGGAGTTTCTTAATCTCTATATATTCTGATTTTTTTTTTGACAGGCAGAGTAGACAGTGAGAGAGAGAGACAGAGAGAAAGGTCTTCCTTTTGCCGTTGGTTCACCCTCCAATGGCCGCCACGGCCGGTGCACTGCGCTGATCCGATGGCAGGAGCCAGGTGCTTCTCCTGGTTTCCCATGGGGTGCAGGGCCCAAGCACTTGGGCCATCCTCCACTGTACTCCCTGGCCAGAGCAGAGAGCTGGCCTGGAAGAGGGGCAACTGGGACAGAATCTGGCACCCCGACCAGGACTAGAACCCAGTGTGCGGGCACTGCAAGGCGGAGGATTAGCCTAGTGAGCCGTGGCGCCGGCCAATATATTCTGATTATTAATCTTTTATCAGCTGCATAGTTTCAAATAATTTTTCCCATTCTGTCAGTTGCCTCTTCACTTTCCTGAGTGTTTCTTTTGCAGTACAGAAGCTTGTCAATTTGATGTAATCCCATTTGTTAATTTTGGCTTTGATTACCTGTGCCTCTAGGGTCTTTTCCAAGAACTTTGCCTGTGCCAATATCTTGCAGGGTTTACCAATTGTTGCTTAATAATTTGATGATATCATATTGTATATTTAGGTCTTTAATTCATTTTGAAATGATTTTTGTGTAAGGTGTAAGGTAGGGGTCTTGTTTCATACTTCTGCATATGGAAATCCAGTTTTCCCAGCACCATTTGTTGAAGAGACTGCCCTTGCTCCAGGGATTGTTTTTGGCTGCTTGGTAAAATATAAGTTGGTTACAGATGCTTGGATTGATTTCTGGCATTTCTATTCTGTTCCATTGGCCTATCCATCTGTTTTTGTACCTGTACCAGGCTGTTTTGATTACAACTGCCCTACAGTATGTCTTGAAATCTGGTATTGTGATGCCTCTGGCTTTGTTTTTGTTGTATAAGATTGCTTTAGCTATTCCAGATTTCCAGTGTTTCCATATGAATTTCAGCATCATTTTTTCTAGATCTCAGAAGAATGGTGTTTTGATTGGTATCACATTGAATCTATAAATTGCTTTTGGGAGAATGGACATTTTGATGATACTGATTCTTCCAATTTATGAATATGGAAGATTTTTCCATTTTTAAATATCTTCTATTTCTTTCTTTAATGTTTTGTAATTCTCATCATAGAGATCTTTGACATCCTTGGTTAAATTTATTCCAAGTTATTTGATTTTTTTTTTGTAGCTATTGTGAATGGGATTGATCTTAGAAGTTCTTTCTCAGCCGTGGCATTGTCTGTGTATAAAAGGCTGTTGATTTTTGTGCATTGACTTTATATCCTGCTAATTTACCAAACTCTTCTATGAGTTCCAATAGTCTCTTGATGGAATCTTTTGGGCCTCCTATACATAGAATTATGTCATCTGCAGATAAGGATAGTTTGACTCCCTCCTTCCCAATTTGTTTCCCTTTGATTTCTTTTTCTTGCCTAATGGCTCTGGCTAAAACTTCCAGGACTATATTGAGTAGCAATGGTGAGAGTGGGCATCCTTGTCTGGTTCCAGATTTCAGTGGGGATCTCAGTGGGAATGCTTCCAACTTTTCCCCCATTCAATAAGATGCTGGCTGTGGGTTTGTCATAAATTGCCTTGATTGTGTTGAGGAATGTTCCTTCTATACCCAGTTTGCTTAAAGTTTTCATCATGAAGGGTTGTTGTATTTTATCAAATGCTTTCTCTGCATCTATTGAGATAGTCATATGGTTTTTTTTTTTAATCTCTATTTGTGGAAATCAGCATGTTACACTTTGAGAGATGAAATGTTACAGCTTGTACACCAAAATTTAAAAATTAAATCAAATTAAAAAATGAAATGGTTACCAAGGTAATACAGATCAGGGGGTCAAAGGTGAAGGGTCACACATTATTAAAAGAAATCCAAAAGGATGTTGCATCATGATCTCTCATTAGTGTTCCAACAGTGCCTCTCTTTTGGTAAACTTGAACATTTCAGCATACATTCAAGTAGCTTTTTTGGTAAAAAGATTTTTACATGACTACTACTGCTGTTCCCATGATCATCTTCTATAGGTGGCATGGTGCTGAGAACACAGTAGGTGCTAGTTCCACAGAATACATTTTGGGAAACACTCTTCTGGCTTGTTTTCAGCAGCTATTTCCTCGCCACATGCCATATCCTCCTTCTCCTTGCAACTGAGATCCCGAGCGCGTATCTTGTACCGCCATTGCTGCTGGCCCAGCCACATCACATGGTTTTTGTTCTTCAATTTGTTAATTAGATGTGTCACATTAATTGATTTGTAAATGTTGAACCATCCCTGAATACCAAGGATAAATCTCACTTGGTCCGGGTGAATGATCTTTCTGCTGTGTTGTTGGATTCAATTAGCTAGAATTTTGTTGAGGATTTTTGTATACAAAAAATGAACACAAGTTCATCAGGGAAATTGGTCTGTAGTTCTCTTTCCCTGTTGTATCTTTTCCAGGTTTAGGAATTAAGGTGATGCTGGCTTCATAGAAAGAATTTTAGAGAATTTGCCTCTTTCAATTGTTTCGACTAACTTGAGAAGAATTGGAGTTAGTTATTTAAATGCCTGGTAGAATTCAGCAGTGAAGCATCCAGTCTTGGGCTTTTCTTTCTTGGGAGGGTCTTTATTACTGATTCAATTTCCCCTTTGGTAATGTGTCTGTTTAGGTTTTCTATGTATTTTTGGCTCAATTTAAGTAGGTTGCATGTGTCCAGGAATCTATTCATTTCTTCTAGGTTTCCCAGTTTGTTGGCATACAGCTCTTTGTAGTAATTTCTGATGATTCTTTTTATTTCTGTAGTGTCTGTTGTTACATTTCCTTTTTAATCTCTAATTTTATTGACTTGGGTCTTCTCTCCTTTTTTTTTTTTTTGGTTAGTTGGAACAATGTTGTGTCAATTTATTTTTTCAAAAAGCCAGCTCTTCATTTTGCTGATCTTTTTGTAATTTTTTGTTTCAAATTTATTTCTTCTCTAATTTTATTTTTTAAAAAAATTTTAAAAATGTTTATTTATTTGACAGGTAGAATTACAGAGAGTGAGAGGGAGAGACAGAGAGAAAGGTCTTCCATCCGTTGGTTCACTCCCCAAATGGCTGCAACGGCTAGAGCTGCGCCAATCCGAAGCCAGGAGCCAGGTGCTTCTTCCCAGTCTCCCAAGTGGGTGCAGGGGCCCAAGCACTTGAGCCATCCTCCACTGCCTTCCTGGGACACAGCAAAGAGCTGGACTGGAAGAGGAGCAACTGGGACAGAATCTGGCACCCCAACCTGCACTAGAACCTAGGTGCCGGTGCCAGAGGCGGAGGATTAGCCAAGTGAGCCGTGGCGCCGGCCATAAACTTTCCTCTTAACATTGTTTTTGCTCTATCCCATAAGTTTTGATATGTTGTATTGTTGTCTTCATTTGTTTCCAGAAATTTTTTAATTTCTCTTTTGATTTCTTCAATAACCCATTGTTCATTCAGGAGCATGTTATTTAGTTTCCATGTGTTTGTATGTATTCCAGAGATTCTTGAGTTGCCAATTTCTCGCTTCATTTCACTGTGGTCCAAGAAGATGCATGGTATGATTTCAATTTTTCTGAATTTGCTGAGATTTGCTTTATGACACAGCATGTGGTCAATCCTAGAGAAAGTTCCATGCACTGGTGAGAAGAACGTGTATTCTGCAACTGTAGGATGAAAAGTTCTGTAGATATCTGTTAGGTCCATTTGGTCTATAGTGTTGATTAACTCTGCTGTTTACCTTGCTAATTTTCTGCCTGGTTGATCTGTCCATTGCTGAAAGTGGGGTATTGAAATCCCCTGTTACTGTTGTATTTGAGTCTATGTCTCCCTTTAGATCCCTTAACATTTCTTTTAAATAGCCAGGTGCCCTGTAATTATGTGCATATACATTTATAATAGTTACATCTTCTTGTTGACTTGATCCTTTAATCATTACATAGTGCCATTCTTTGTCTCTTTTACAGTTTTTGTGTTAAAGTCTATTTTGTCTGATATTAGGATGGCTACACCAGAGGTGTTTTGGTTTCTGTTAGCATGGAATATCTTTTTCCATCCTTTCACTTTCAGTCTGTGTGCATCTTTGTTAGTGAGATGTGTTCCTTGTAGGCAGCAAATAGATGGGTTTTATTTTTTATCCCTTCAGCCAGTCTGCATCTTTTAAATGGAGAGCTGAGGCCATTTACATTCAAGGTTACTATTGATAATTAATGACTTTACCTTGCCATTTTTTCATAAATATTCCTATTTATTTATTTATTTATTTATTTTTTTGACAGGCAGAGTGGACAGTGAGAGAGAGAGACAGAGAGAAAGGTCTTCCTTTACCATTGGTTCACCTTCCAATGGCTGCTGCGGCTGGCGTGCTGCAGCCTGCGCACTGTGCTGATCCGAAGACAGGAGCCAGGTATTTCTCCTGGTCTCCCATGTGGGTGCAGGGCCCAAGGACTTGGGCCATCCTCCACTGCACTCCTGGGCCATAGCAGAGAGCTGGCCTGGAAGAGGGGCAACTGGGACAGAATCTGGCACTCCGACTGGGACTATAACCCAGTGTGCTGGCACCGCAGGTAGAGGATTAGCCTAGTGAGCCACAATGCTGGCCAAATATTCCTATTTTTTTTACTTTGGATTTCCTTTGTACTTTTATTGAGAGATTTCCTTCCTTTACCTTTTTTCATAGCAGGGAGCATGTTTCTGTGTGTAGCACACGCTTAAGCATCTTCTGCAGGGCTGGATGAGTGGTGACAAATTCTTTCAATTTCTGTTTGTTGTGGAAGGTCTTGATTTCACCTTCATTCATAAATGAGAGCTTTGCAGATTATAGTGTTCTGGGTTCACAGTTCTTTTATCTTAAGACTTGGACTATATCTCACCATTCTCTCCTAGCTTGTAGGGTGTCTGATGAGAAGTCTACTGTGAGTCTAATTGGAAATCCTCTGAAAGTAATCTGGCATTTCTCTCACGCACATTTTAGAATCTTTTCTTTATGTTTTACTGTGGAGAGTTTGAGTACAGTGTGTCATGGTAAAAATCTTTCTGGTCATGTTTATTATGAGTTCTATGTGCTTCCTGTATTTGGATATACCTTTCTTTCTTCAAATCAGGGAAATGTTCTGTTATTATTACACTAAAAAGGCCTTCTAATTGTTTCTCTCTTTCCATGCCTTCAACTCCTAGAACCCATATGTTGGGTCATTTGATAGTATCCTGTAGATTCCCAACATTGTTTTTTATTTTTCTAATTTCTTCTTCTTGTGTTTGGTCTGACTATATGACTTCCTGTGCTCTGTCTTCTAAGTCAGGCATTCTTTCTTTTGCTTTGCCAATTCTGTTGTTAAGTCTTTCTGCTGTATTTTTTGTTTGTTCCACTGAATTCTTCATTTCCAAATTTCATTTTGATTTCTCTTTAAGATCTCAATTTTGTGGGAGAAATTCTCTTTCATGTCATGTGTGGATTTCATTAGTTCATGCATCTGCTTCTGATTACTTCTAAGTAATCCTATGATCATTTTTTTAAAAATTCCATTTCTGGCATCTATTCTATTCAAATCTTATCATCTTCACAATCTAGTATTGAAGTGTTGTGTTCTTTTGAAGGCGTCATGTTGTCTTCCTTATTCTTGTTTCTTGAATTGGTGCATTTGTGGAGATATGAGATATTCATTGTGTGTGTGTGTGTGTGTGTGTGTGTGTGTTTGTCTGTGGCAGCTTTTATCTTTGGACTATGTCTGAGTGGATTAGTGGAGTGTCTGCTTTTAGGGAATACCTAGAGGGGTGTGGTGGGTGTGGCCAAGGAGCTCTGTTCAGTGCTCCAGGGTGAAAGGCATGTCTGAAGTGACACACCCAGGTTTGGCATGGTAAATCTCTCTCTCTCTCTCTCTTTTTTTTTTTTTTTAAATCAGAGGGGAGGTTTGCTTTTGTTTATTTGCATAGACTCAGTTGAGCTCCTCTCCTCAAAGGAGACCAGTGCCTGGGCGCTAGCCCCACTGTGTATATTGTTTGTTTGCTCTGCCACAAGGACCACACAAAGGATCTGTGGTGTCCTCCATATAAGCTCAGATTCTTCAGCAATGTCCATCCACCAGGTAACCAGGGAGCCCTGATGGTGTGGAGCCTTCCACAGTTACTGCCCAAAGTCCCAGCCACACTGTGAGTCCTCCCACACAGCCTCTGTGTTTTCACAGTCCTGGTACACAAGCCTCCCACAGTCATGAGCATCCAGCTGTCTGTTCTCCCCACCAGACTCCAGTCTCCACCTGGCTAGTTGTTAGGCACAGACATGAGCTGGCCCAGCTGTTATGTATGTCCAAAATGGTGCCTGCTCTCTGTCAGCTTGTTACAGGATGCATTGAATGGTGATTGGGGAGAGAGAAAGGATGCCCCCTCCCCTTAGTTTTTTTCTCCTCTAGTTTGGCAGGTACACTCTCCCCCATGGGGCTCCAAGCCAGATTCCCTCTAGGCTCTTCCTGCAGTTTTTTCATCAGTGTCTTGGGCTGCTGCAGTCTGGTCTCATCTGATTCTCCAATGCTGGTGCAGAGGCTCTCGACTACTGCAGTCCTGAGTTGTGCATGTCTTCACCCTCCACATAGGTCCACTGTGTCCCTCTAATTTGCATAGTTTCCTCTGCCATTTTCTCCCTAATTCTTCCCTGAGACTGCACACTTTCCACTTTTTAAAACTATCTTCTCCTAGACTAGAGCAGCAAGCTCCCTCCCTCTTCCATCATCTTCCACACGCCCAAATAAAAAATCTTTTAAAAAATTATTTATTTGAAATTCAGAATTACAGAGAGAGACTGGGACTGGCACTGTGGTGTAGCAGATAAAGCCACTGCCTGCCATGCCGGCATCCCATATGGGAGCCAGTTTGAAACCCAGCTGCTCTACTTCCAATACAGCTCTTTGCTGTGGCCTGGGAAAGCAGTAGAAGATGTCCCAAGTCCTTGGGCTCCTGCACTTGTGTGGCAGACCCAGAAGAAGCTCCTGGCTTCTTGCTTTGGATTGTCTCAGTTCTGGCCATTGCGGCCATTTGAGGAGTGAGTCAGCGGATGGAAGGCTTTTTCTGTCTGTCTATCTGTCTCTCTTTCGCTCTCTTTGCCTCTGCCTCTCTGTAGCTCTGCCTTTCAAATAAATAAATACATCTTTTTATTTATTTATTTATTTATTTTATTTTTATTTATTTTTTGACAGGCAGAGTGGACAGTGAGAGAGACAGAGAGAAAGGTCTTCCTTTGCCGTTGGTTCACCCTCTAATGGCCGCCGCGGCCCGCGCTGCGGCTAGCGCACCTCGCTGATCCAATGGCAGGAGCCAGGTGCTTATCCTGGTCTCCCATGGGGTGCAGGGGCCAAGCACTTGGGCCATCCTCCACTGCACTCCCTGGCCACAGCAGAGAGCTGACCTGGAAGAGAGGCAACCAGGACAGAATCCGGCACCCCAACTGGGACTAGAACCCGGTGTGCCAGCGCCGCAAGGCAGAGGATTAGCCTAGTGAGCCGTGGCACCGGCTAATAAATACATCTTAAAAAAAAAGAATTTCAGAGAGGGGAGGGAGTGAGGGGGAGAGAGAGAGAGAGAGAGAGAGAGAGAGAGAGAGAATCTTCTATCTGCTGGTTCAGTCCCCAAATGGCTGCAATGACCAGGGCTAGACCAAACTGAAACCAGGAGCCAGGAGCTTCTTCCAGGTCTCCAAGGTGGGTGCAGGATCCCAAGCACTTGGGTCATCTTCTACTGCTTTCCCAGGGCATCAGCAGGGAGCTGGATCAGAAATAGAGCAGCTAGGAGGTGAACTGGCACCCATGTGGGGATGTGGAAGTCCACCCAATGTTTTGGCCTGAAAGGTCAAGCTTACTGCTTCAACTAGAGCCTTAATACTGGGAAAAGATGCCATCCCTGTGGCAGAATGGTGCAACAAGGTAAGCTGACATCTGCAGTGCTGGCCTCCCACATGGGAACTGGTTCAAGTCCTAGCTGCTCCACTTCTTCTTCTTCTTCTTCTTCTTCTTCTTTTTTTTTTTTAAAGATTATTTATTTGAGAGGCAGAGTTATAGAGGGAGAGACAGAGAGATACTGGACTTCTACAACTGGAGTAAGATCCACTGTGGCGTATCTTGCTGCCTTGTGGACTTGGCATACTTTGAGGGTTACCTCTGGTGTATCCAAAAGAAGAGTCTGATATTTTCTTTCAAAGATTTTTTTATTTGAAAGACAGAGTTACAGAGAGAGGTAGAACTAGAGAGATAGAGAGGTCTTCATCCACTGGTTCACTCTCCAAATGACCACAATGGCCAGAGCTGAGCTGATCTGAAGCCAGTAGTCAAGGGCTTCTTCCGGGTCTCCCATGTGGGTGCAGGGGCCCAAGGACTTGGGCCATTTTCTGCTGCTTTCCCAGGCCATAGCAGAGCACTGGATCAGAAGTGGAGCAGCTGGGACTTTTACCAGCACCCATATGGGAAATTGGCACTGCAGGATGGGGCTTTAACCCCAGTGCTACAGCGCTGGCCCTGAGCCTGGTATTTTGTAAAGCATCCTCCTGTTAGCCACTGTTAATCTCTAGAACCCCTGTACATTGTATTTGTCGCTCCCCGTCTTCGTGGAGGAACGATACAGGACCCTGCGCTGTTCTTTCGTCTGCTCGGCCCTTCCCGGGTTTGCTGCTGGTTCTTCCCGGGTTGGCTGCTGGTCCTTCCCGGGTTGGCTGCTGGTCCTTCCCGGGTTGGCTACCGTCCCTTCCACCTCCATGGAAGGGCGGTTCCCCCTGCCACATTCCCCACTTCCGCAGGGGAGCGGCACACCGCCCGCCGTCTCTCTCGGGGGCTGCACAGGTGTTCCCCTTAGATGTTCCTGGTGCATGCCGTCTCTCTCCTCCTTTATAGTCCTCTTCCACCAATCCCAACTCTGCTACCCACACGCCGAGTACGCTGCTCTCCTCCAATCAGGAGCAGGTCCTACAGTTTATTGGTTGAACTGGAGGCAGCTGTGTAGAAGCTGTTTTCTTCTCTCCCAGCTCCATATTGTGGGAGAGCAGATGCATAGAATAAGTCTTAATTCCAGTAACTTAGTCTAGTCCGAGTTGCTCCCAGTTGCTCCCCACAGTATTGAGTTTGAACTTCAGGAAGCTGCCCCACTCAAAGTCACTTTGGTCGTTCCTTCTACCAAAAGTGCAGTAACAGTAATCCTCCCTCCCCCCACCTCCGCATCCAGGCTCTCCTGTGGCCACTAAATCCAGTTGTTTAGGAAAGTAAGTCACTGGTTGTGAAGGTGGGTCCAGTTTTAGGGTTAGAGCCCCCCGGGCTATTCCTTGCTTTTCTGTTACACAAGGGGGAAGGGCTTTTCTAGATCAGGGATTCTTTGTGCAGGGACCCCTGAAATAGATGCTTGGTTTGTTGTTGTTCTCCTGTCCATTCAAGTGAGTCAATGTCAGGATCCTTTAAGGCCTCATACAAGGGGTTGGTTTTCAACCCCAAATCCGGGAATCCCGATCCTGCAGAAGCCTTTCATGCCGGGAATGTCCGCAGCTGTTCTTCGTCTGTGGTAGCGCCATATGTAGTATAGCTTCCTTTCGATGCAGCAGGAAGGCCTTCTTTCCCATGGCGGGTCAGCCAGGGCTGTCACACTGTGGACTGTGCTGCTGCTTGCAGGTCAGCTGAGGCTGATCTGTGGCGGGTTGGCCTGAGCTGTCCTGCTGTGGGTCAGCTGTGGCTGTTCTGCAGCAGGCTGCCCTGGGCTACAGCAAGGAGGTGCTGTCGAACCTCAGCTCTCTCTGCCTTTCCACATCAAAGTAGTTGGGTTCCTGCCATCCACACGAGAGACCTGGATTGGGTTCCCAGTTCCTGGCTTCAGCCTGTCTCAGCTTCAGCCATTGCTGACATTTGTGAAATGAACCATATGGTGGAAGCTCTCTGTGTCTGTCTCAGTTTCTCAGCCTCTGAAATAAATTCTTCTTATTATTTGAGAGGCAGAGAGATAAATTATTTTATTTTAGAAGCAGACAGAGGAGAGACAGAAAGAGAGCTCCCGTTGTGTGGTTCATTGTTGGCCAGGCTGAAGCCAGATGCTGAGAACCCCATTCAGGTCTCCCATGTGGGTGGCAGGAACCCAAGTACTTGAGCCACATCAGCATGAAGCTGGAGGCAGGAGATGGAGCTAGGACTTGAACCCGTGTACTTGATGGAGGATGTGGGCATCCCAGCCGCCATCTTTTAAAAAAAGATTTATTTATTTATTTGAAAGGCATAGTTACAGAGAGGCAGAGAGAGAGAGAAAGAGAGAGAGAGAGAGAGAGGTCCTCCATCTGCTTGTTCACTCTGCAGATGGCCACAAGGGCCAGAGCTTTGCTGATCCGAAGCCAGGAGCCAGGAGCTTCTTCCAGGTCTCCCACATGGGTGCAGGGACCCAAGGACTTGGGCCATCCTCCACTGCTTTCCCAGGCCATAGCAGAGAGCTGGATCAGAAGCAGAGCAGCTGGGACTCAAATCGGTGCCCATATGGGATGCCGGCACTGCAGGTGGTGGCTTTACCCACTATACCACAGTGCTGGCCCCCCAGCTGGCATCTTAACTGCTAGTCAAAGTGCCACCCCAAACAAAAAAATTTTTAAAAATTATTCTAAGGTTTTCTCTGAGGGTTCTTTTGCATGCAATTAACATTTTAAATTTATTTTTTAAATTTAAGATTTGATAGTTCTGAACATTTTGCTATATTCATTTTATATATAGATATTATATACATATACATATATACTAGCATTTTTGAAAACATGGATATTAAGATCACAAGATGTGGGATGCATGACAATGATCATAAGAGGGAACATTAGGATATGTTGTCTTGTATATGGTATAATTCAGTGAAGCAATATTTAAACTACACACCAAATAATGTGACATCTACATAATTTTTATACTCTATATGCATTAACTTCTGCTTATAAGAGAAAACATGTGACATTTGTCTTTCTAGATCTGGCTCATTTCACTAAGCATAATGATCTCTAGTTCTATCCACTTTATCGCAAATGTCAGAATTTCATTTTTTAATAGCTCATTAATATTTAATCATGTTTGCATACCACATTTTCTGTATCTGTCATCAGTTGGTGGACAGACTAGGTTGATTTCATATCTTTGCTATTATGAATTGGGCTGTTATAAACATGAAAGTGTAGGTAACTCTTTCATAGGCTGATTTACTTCCTTTGGATATGATATAGGGGAATTAGGAAGGGAGTTGAATAGGAATAAATAAAGCTGATTTTTTTCTTAATTTCTGTGTAGCTCTGCATTGTAATTTCATCCCTTACCTGTCAATCCAGTATGCCCACTTTCCCATGGTGCACCTGTGTCTTAGCTGGGATCGGGAAGGAGGAGACTCCATGATGGCCTTGTGGAAGCTCCATGTAGAGACGCCATGAAACTGCCAGAAAGCCCCATGCATACTAAGCTCCACCCTGTTTATATGTTCAATTAGGACACCATCCCCCATCTCAAAAAAGTAACTGATAACAAGGGAGCTGTTTTCTTTTGCTCTTGGCTTCTGGATCATGCTTCTGGGTCCTTCTGTGGCCTCCTCTCACTCCCCTTTAGGTAACTCAGTAGCCCACTCATGATGCGTATCTCTCCCTTTGAGGTGGCCCACAGTCAGGTGTGAATGCATAGTTTCTCCTCTTTTAAATAAATCCTGCTCTCACTTGTGTGCGGTATTTATGCCTCTGCTTTGAATTCTTACCTCTGTGTGGGCAAGAACTTGGAATAAAGATTGAGGTACTTATACCCATAACAGATATATTCCCAGAAGTGGGGGGAGGTTAGCATTTAAATCAGTAGACTGAATAAAACAGCTGGCTCTCCCTAATCAGTTGAAGACCTGCATGGAATAATAAAGGCAGCTCTCCTCTGAATAGGAGAAAATTCTTATTTGACTGCCTTGGAAATGGGATCTTGTTTTTGTTTTTGTTTTTGTTTTTTTTCCCCCTAGACTTTGGAATTGAGCTGAAATGTCAGCTGTTTACTTTTTTTTTTTTTTAAAGATGTATTTATTTGAAAGATAGAATTACAGAGAAAGAGAGAGAGAGAGCTCTTCCATCCACTGGTTCACTTCCCAAATAGCCTCAACACCCAGGGCTGGGCCAGGCTGAAGCTGGGAGCCTGGACTTGTTTTGGGTCTCCCACATGGATGGAGGGGCCCAAGGCACTTGGGGGCCATCTTCTGTTGCTTTCCCAGGTGCATTAGTAGGGAGCTGGATTGGAAGTGGAGCAGTCAGGATTCAAACTGGCACTCCCATATGGAGTACCCCTAAATGTCAATTCCTTCTAGATTCCAAACCTGTAGGCCTTCTAATACCCATCTGCTGTCCTTATTCTCAGGCCTTAATACCTGAATTCAACCTAAACCAATGGATCTCCAGGGTCTCCAGCTTGGCAACACACCATGTACATCTGGGGACATCTCCATTGTTGTGGAAGCCAATTCCTTATTCTCTCTCTCTTTCTCTCTCTTCACACACACACACATCCTGTTGTTCTGTTTCTCTGGAGAACCCAGCACTTTCTGGGTACTGTGAACCCCAACTCTGTAGGAATTGTTATTTGTTTGTGTAATGACTAGTTCGATTAGTTTAATAAAGTCTACTTCCCACTGCCATCTCCATCAGCTTCACCCCTCTCAACCCCTGCTTCAGCTTTGTCTGTTGTCGCTCCAAGGAGCAGAGCTTGGGTGGTGTCACTAATCACCCTGGGGTGACAATGGTTTGGTTGGATTTTCTTTCTGTTCAGCTCCACTGACTGTGGGCTGACAGCTCTGTTGTTCTCAGTAATGACCTGGGGATAAACTGCTGTACAAATGCAACCAATTTCTGAATTCTGAGGTTTGTCCTGACTCCAGGAAGACTCCCCCTAGCTGCCTTACTCTGTTTTTTTCCTTTCCTGTAGAGCAGCCGGTCTATAATTTAGTCTTTATCCAGATTGTTCTCCCAAGTGTCTTTCACAACAAGCTCCATTGTTCTTGTGAGCACCTAATGCTTGAACTTCTCCAGACTGTTGTAAATGAAGTCAGTTACTTTGGGAGGCAATTACCTGTTTTATGGACTGCTTTTGCTCCACAGCTAAATCTAACCTGGGCTGTGGAGCTAGGAATGGAGGTAATAGCAAGTTTCTCTCTGCATGACACCCTGACTCTAAGGTCTAAGGGCTTTGTGTATGTGGGGCACGGCGGGGCGGTGGGGGAGACCAGCAACTGTGAGGTCTCCTCTACTCATTCTCCTGTGGAACTTCCACTTCTCAAGCTGGGGCGAAGGTGGTCAGGGCCTTGGTGTCTTCAGCATGCCGTGCCCCAAGTAAGTCCCCTGTTTCATGAGTGGGAGCTAGGTAGGAGAGGGATCACCCACTTCTCCACTGCATTTGCTTGGGAATTAGCTTTAGCCATAGGTAGCTGGGTGCAAAATGAGAAACACTGATGTCCCGCCTCTCCTGTGTTATGTGACTATGTATCTTTTTAAAAAAAAAAATAGATTTATTTACTTATTCGAAAGGCAGAGCTACAGAGAGACAGAGTGAGATCTTCCACCTGCTGGTTCACTCCCCAAATGGTTGTAACAGCCAGGGCTGGGCCAGGCTGAAGCCAGGAGTCAGGAGCTTCATCTGGGTCTCCCGTGTGGGTCATGAGGGCCATCTTCTGATGCATTAGTGGAGAGCTAGATTGGAAGTGGAGCAGCCAGGACTCAAACTGGCACCTATGTGGGATGCCAGCACTACAAGCAGCGGCTTTACCCACTATGCCACAGCACTGGCCCTGGAATTATGTATCTTAATATTTATTCTAAGTTCTTGCCCCTCAGAAATAAGAATTGAAAGCAGAGACACTGGTAAGATACACAATGAGAGCATGAATTATTTAAAATGAGAGGGTGAGTATACATTTGTGAGTGAGTGTGGGCAACCCATGTAGAGAGATTACCCATCTTGAGTGGGCCAGAGAATTGCCTATGAAAAGAAAGCATGGGAGGAGGCCAGAGAAGGACCAATGAGGGTCAGAAGCCGAAAGGCAAAAGGGCTGTTCCCACATGTAACAGTCCCCTTTATGAGTTAGGAGGTAGTCCTCTAATTAAATATACAAACTCGGTGGAGTTTGGGCGGGGTTTAATGTGTGTGAGGCTTTCTGCAAGTTGGTGTCTTCTTCCTTGTCTGAGATGAGACACAGGTGTATCATGGGAAAGTGGGTGTACTGGATTGACAGGTAAATGGGTGGAATTACCATGCAGGGTTAGAGGCAGAAATTGAGGAAAAATCTTCCAGCTCACTTAATCCTGCCTCATCTTCCTGGCTATTTCCCCTGTATCACCTGGAAAAAAGCCCTTCACCTGGGAACTGGGCATGAGGAGCCCTTGTTCTTGGCTGCCACAATCTGAAGTGGAGGCCTCTTCATGGAGCTGGGGAGAGTGGTCTTGGTTCAGACAAACAGTTACTCACTTATTTTATGAAAATTTTGTAGGTTTTCTTGAGTAGATCTTTTTTCACTTAGTATTTATGCACAGGACTATTTCTAGAGCCTCCAAAGGGTTGTTTCTAAAGGTAATCTTTTATCAGTTCTGCTGGAAGTGCAGGTTGTGCTGACAGCTGATCCTCTAAGCAGGTGAATTTACTGGTCGGACATCTCAGGGGCGCTATTCAATAAAAGATAGAACCATCACCCTCATTTTCCTCCTGCACATGGATCTCATTAAAGAGCAAGTCATATTTTTTAAATCATCAACTAATTACAAATCCAAGCGTTTCTTTGGCTCCTACATATATCCTTGGTAGGGTTCGTGCCATATGTGGTCCTCTTATTGACATTCCCTGTGATAATGTAATAATAAGTTAATGAATTACTCTACTATTATTATAAAATCTCAAATACATGTTAATTACTCTACTATTGTAATAGAATCTCACCTGATATGCAGTAAGCCAGTCACTGACACTGGGTGATGAAAGAAAATGGGCATTTATTTAACAAAGCACAGAGCAAGGGGTTGTGTACCTATTGTTCAATTCTTAGACTCTGAAAGAGATTGAGACCATCGCTTCTCGGCCTTTTGGCTAAGATCAAGTGAAAGAGATTAAGAGTAATGAATCTTTTTATTTATTTATTTATTTGAAAGGTAGAGTTCCAGAGAGGCAGAGAGAGAGAGAGAGAGAGAGAGAGAGAGAGGTCTTCCATCTGTTGGTTCACTCCCCCAAATGGCCTCAGTGGTCAGAATTGGGCCAATCTGAAGCTATGAGCCAGGAGCTTCTTCCCAGTCTTCCACACAGGTTCAGGGGTCCAAGCACTTGGGCTGTCTTCTGCTTCTTTCTCAGGCCATGAGCAGGGAGCTGAATCAGAAGTGGGGCAGCTGGGACTCAAACTGGTGCCCATATGGGATATTGGCACCGTAGACAGCAGTTTTACCCACTATTCCACAGTGTTAATCCTGAGTAATGACTCTTATAGCTTAAAATAGAGGTTGAGCAGTGCATGGTCAACTTGTGGCAGGTCTCTGTTTGGTTCACAGTGCTCATGGCCTACTTTGGTCAGAAACAGGACATTTGGTGTTTTTTTCTGAGAATGATGTGATGGTAAGGTGGGTGCCAGTCTGTCTGGGGTCTGTAGGTAGATTGATTTTTACTTTATCAAGGCCCGGGGTTTCTAAGAAGCATCTCACTTTGCATTTGGATGTTAACTATAGGGGTCATCATCAGATTCTGAGTCTTGTTACTTGGGGTCTTCAGGGGGTTGGCCTGACCTATGCACCACTCCCTAATTTAAGTTGATCTTTAATCAGAAGTTGACTTGTAATCATCAAGTTGGAGTCAGAGGAACTGAAAGCCAAGAAGGAGATTCTAGGGCCTGATAGATTCTATATCAGAAGTATCAGGGATGGGGCTATGTTTCACTATGGCCTGTTTCAAGTCAACCATGCTTCCTTATATGAGCATTTAGATTGTTTCTAGTTTGTTGCTATACCTTATTATTTTGCTGTAATCGTTGGTGTTCAAATCTAGTTTTGTTTCCTTTAAATGATCTCCTTTTTTTCCTTTTGCCTCAAAAAGTGATATTTATTCAAAGAAAAAAAATGACAAGATGTCCATCCCTTGGCTCCCTCCCCTCCCTGCTCCTGCTGCTCCTCAGCCCCCCAGGACTGAACCCCAGCTGGGGCTAGGTGGCAGGACAGCCCATCTCAGATGAGGTCAGCAACACTGAGCAGCATCTCCTCAATGGAAGTGTTGTAGAAGGTCGCAATGTCGCGAAGAGTCTGCTTATCTTCTTCTGTCACCAGGTTAATAGGCACACCCTTACAACCAAAGCGTCCACCACAGCCAATTCTGTGAATATGGTTTTCCCTGTTGGTGGGAAGGTCATAGTTGATGACTAAAGAAACTTGTTGTACATCAATGCATCTGGCCTATGTGGAGACAGAGAGGAATTCAGTGCATATAATCCATCCAGAAGGAGCTTAGTGAGTACATGTAGGCAGTCCAAAGCAGGCAAAAGAAGCAAGCATCCCCTTGTCTCCTAGAGCATTTGGGCATGCCGGATTTTCTTCCAAGTTGCTACTTTCCTGAGAGAGGCACTAGTCAGGCCCCTGGGAAAGGGAATCAACTTGGATGAATGATCTCCTTAAGATGTGTTCCCCAATGTAGCTTTACTCAGGTTGAGAGTCTGATCACTTTTATGATTCTTGACAGCTATTGCCAAATTTCTCTCTAGAAAGATTTTGCTTGTTTGTAGTGCACTCCCAATGCACAAATACACTTATTTTTCTCACAATCCTATTAACATTGAGTTCTGTCTGTTTTATTCATTTTTGGTAATTTAATAGAAGTGCCGTGGGACTTTTATTTTGTATTTCTTTCATTATTAATGATGCTGCACATGTTTCCTAGTACTTGTTTATTAACATTTTCTTGCAGGTTAACTCTGTGTTTGATAGTCTCAATTTTGGGCATGCTGCATGTCACTTTTCCTTGCTGGGATGCAATTTCTCAAGCTTTATATCGGAAAAGTTGGACTATATAACGAAAAGAGGGAAATATGGTGGAATGAGAAGGCAGTGCCAAGATGGCCACTGGTAATGGAAACTGCCTGGCAACAGGCTGTGATTGGATGGCTTTGGAAACCGCCTGGCAACCAGCTGTGATTTGTTAGGGCATAGACCACCCCTTGACCAGATTGGCTTCCTTGGCTATATAAGCTGCTGTAGCAACTGAAATAAACGAGTCTGTAGGCTGCTTGCCTCAGGCCTGCTTTCACCAGACTCCTGGGGTCTATATGGTGACTCTGCGCCTCTTGCCCCACCACACTCTTCTTCTCAGGAAGGAATCCACAGAAACATAGTAGAACTTTGTTTTTCTTTTCAAAGATTTATGTGTTGGAGGCCGGTGCTGTGGCATAGTGGGTAAAGCCGCTGCCTGCAGTGCCCATCACACATGGGCGTTGGTTTGAGTCCTGGCTGCTCCACTTCTGATTCAGCTCTCTGCTAAGGCCTGGGAAATCAGTAGAAGATGGCCCGAGTCCTTGGGCCCCTGCACCTGCATAGAAGACTGGGAAGAAGCTTCTGGTTCCTGGCTTTGGATCAGCACAGCTCCGGCCATTGTGGCCATCTGGGGAGTGAACCAGAGGATGGAAGACCTCTCTCTCTCTGCCTCTGCATCTTTGTAACACTGTCTTTCAAATAAATAAATTTTTTTTTTGTTTTACAGGTAGAGTTATAGACAGTGAAAGAGAGAGACAGAGAGAAAGGTCTTCCTTCCATTGGTTCACTCCCCATATAGCCGCCACAGCTGATGCTGCGCCGATCCGAAGCCAGGAGCCAGGTGCTTCTTCCTGGTCTCCCATGCGGGTGCAGGGGCCCAAGCACTTGAACCATCCTCCACTGCCCTCCTGGGCCACAGCAGAGAGCTGGACTGGAAGAGGAGCAACCGGGACTAGAACCGGCGCCCATTTGGGATGCTGGCACTGCAGGCGGAGGATTAACCAAGTGAGCCATGGCGCTGGCCCATAAATAAATCTTTAAAAAAATTGTGTGTGTTTGAAAGGCAGAGTTAAAGAGAGGGAGAGGTAGAGGCAGAGAGAGAACCAGTTTGCTGGTTCACTCTCCAAATGGCCACAATGGCTGGAGCTAGGTTGATCTGAAGCTAGGAGCCAGGAGCTTCTTCTGGGTCTCCCATGTGAGAGATCAATTAATTAGAATAATGAACATCCTAAAGACAAAATTTTATTTAAAAACTTTAAAAAAGATTTATTTATTTATTTGAAAGGAAGATTTATAAAGAGGCAGAGGCAGAGAGAGAGAGAGAGAGAGGTTTTCCATTCACTGGTTTACTCCCCAGATGGCCATAATGTCTGGAGCTGGGTTGATCCAAAGCCAGAACCAGGAGCTTTTTCTGGGTCTCCCACACCAGTGCAGGGGCCCAAGAACTTGGGCCATCTTTTACTGCTTTTCCAGGCCAAAGCAGAGAGCTGGAGCAGCTGGGACTCTAACTGGCACACATATGGGATGCTGGCACTGCAGGTGGTGGATTTGCCCGCCATGCCACAGCACTTGCCCCTATTTTTAAAATTTTATTTATGAATTTGAGAAGCAAAGAAAGAGAGAGTGTGTGTGATAGACAGACAGTGGCAAGGACCCGACTACTTGAGTCATCATTTCTGCCTCCCAGGGTCTGCATTAGCAGGAATCTGGAATTAGGAGCAGGAGTCAGAGATCAAACCCAGTATTCAGATATGAGGCACAGGCTTTCTAATTGTTATCTTAACCACTAGGTCAAAGTTGGGTACTACAGATGCCAATTGAAGTCTTGTATCAGATTCATCATGTAGTTAACTCCTGTTATTTATCTTGACATAATTTCAGACTTTCACAAAAGTTGACTGTCGCTCCCCGTCTTCATGGAGGAATGACACAGGACCCTGCGCTGTTCTTTTGTCTGCTCGGCCCTCCCCGGGTTTGCTGCTGGTTCTTCCCGGGTTGGCTACCGACCCTTCCACCTCTGTGGAAGGGCGGTTCCCCCTGCCACCTTCCCCACTTCCGCAGGGGAGCGGCAGACGGCCGGCCGGCTCTCTCGGGGGCTGCTCAGGTGTTCCTCAGATGTTCCTGGTGCATGTTGTCTCTCTCCTCCTTTATAGTCCTCTTCCACCAATCCCAACTCTGCTACCCACACGCCGAGTACGCTGCTCTCCTCCAATCAGGAGCAGGTCCTGCTGTTTATTGGTTGAACTGGAGGCAGCTGTGTAGAAGCTGTTTCCTCATCTCCCAGCGCCATATTGTGGGAGAGCAGATGCATAGAATAAGTCTTAATTCGAGTAACAGTCTAATCCGAGTTGCTCCCCACAGTTGACAGAATAGTATAAAAAATCCTCATATAGTCTTTGATATGGGCAGGGAGGTAGCTACCAAAGAGGAGCTGAACTGTAGCTCCATGTTTGCCCCAGCTGCATGTACACTGCCCCAACCCTATTCCTACCATGCAGATCATAGCTGCCAAGGCAGCAGCGAGGGGAATTTGCTGCCAGGGTTTCACTGCTTTAGAAGCCTACTAAAAATATCCAGTATGGCAACAGGCTGTGTTCCTGTGATGATCTTTATGTCATTATAATAAAATTACCATGGTTGGCACATTCACTCCCATCATGTACCTGACACCATGGCACTTTCAAGATTCCCAAAAAAGGCGCAGAGGTGGGCAGCACTTATGCCCCACCCTGCCTCCTTTGAATATTCAGTTAAGCCCTGTCCCATCCACTACCCCTATACCTCATATTGTATGGGCAACTCTGACCCTTGTTGACTGCAGGTCATTCTCTCTAGAGCTTGTCTGCTCTTATCCCTTGAATGTGTACTTTCACTTTCAATAAATCTTAGTTTCTTGCTTATCTTTACCAATGTTTCTTCTCTGAATCCTTTCTCACATGGAGAAAAGAACCTGGACCAAGCCTAGCAAGTGCTACCCCCCCCCCCAATACTTTCATCCAGATTTCCCGAATGTCAGCAGCTTAATATGCTGGTTTTATCAAACTCCTTTTGCTTTTTCACATATTATTTTTTGAACCATTTAAGATCAGTTTGCAGATATGATGCCACTTGGGCACTTTATTCTAAATATGTCAGTATATATATATATGTATATATGTAAAGTTTTGACTGTATGCTTTTTTAACAAATATTTATTTATTTATTATTTGAAAGGCAGAGTTAAAGAGAGACAGAGGCAGAGAGAGAGAGAGAGAGAGAGAGAGAAAGTCTTCCATCTGCTGGTTCACTTCCCAGATGGCCTTTCACAGTCGGAGCTGGGCCTATCTGATGCTGGGAGCCAGGAGCTTCTTCTGGGTCTCCTATGTGGGTACAGGGGCGCAGGCGCTTGGGCCATCCTTTGCTGCTTTCCCAGGTACATTAGCAGGGAGTTGGATTGGAAGTGGAGCAGCTGGGACACGAACCCCTGCCCATATAGGACACTGGCTCTGCAGGCAGTGGCTTTACCTGCTATGCCACAATGCTGGCCCCATCAGTATATATTTCTTAAAAACAAGGACATTTTCATAATACCATAGTATAGTTACCAAAGTAAAAATTTAGCATTGACAAAGTAGTATTACCTAATCTATGAATCTAGACTTTATTCAAATATTGCCTATTTCCCCCAAATTCCTTTTTAGCAAAAGAAAATTCTAGACCATGTCTTCCATTTAGTTGTCATGTCTCTTTAGTTTGGAAAAATTCTTCATTTTTTGTCTTTTACAACGCTGTTATATTTAGAGTATAGAGCAGTTATTTTTTTTAGAATGTCTCTCAGTTGGGGTTGTCTTTCTCCATGATTAGATTCAAGTTTATGCATTTATTTTTAAAGATTTTATTCATTTGAAAGGCAGAGGTGCAGAGAGAGAGAAAGTTATCTTCCATCTGCTGGTTCATTTCCCAAATGGGCATGGCTGGGCCACGCTGAAGCCAGGAGCCTGGAACTCTATCTGGGTCTCCCACGTGGGTGGTAGGGTCCCAAGCACTTGGGCTATCTTTTGCTGCTTTCCCAGATACATCAGCAGGGATCTGAAGTGGAAGTGGAGCAGCTAGGACACAAAACAGAGCTCACATGGGATGCTGGTGCTGCAGGCAGAGGTTTAACCTGCTACAGCACAATGCTGGCCCCCAGTTAATGCAACTTTGGCATCAGTACCACAGCCATCATATTAGAACCCATATAATGTTGATGTGTCCCTCTCATCACTTGGTTAAGGTATTATTTTTCCTTTTTAATTAACACGTATTTTGTAAGGAAATTATTAGAGATTATCCTGTAAATCATCATACTATCCACTAGTTTTAACATTCATTAATGACATTTTCCTTAATTATTACTCTGATGGCTGCAGAATGGTGGTTTTCTTATTTCATCATGCTTTGTACATTTATTAGTTAATGGAAGAGCTGTCCCTTATTTATTTACATCAATATGGACTTACGAATTGTGATTTGTTTAATGAATTATAATCCTTAGCTATCATAAACCCCTGTGCCACAACACCTGCCCCTGATTCCCGTATTTGACACTAGGAACCCCTTTATGATGGCTCCTGTGTATGTCCTCATTCTTCTTGGAGCGATTCTTTACTTTCTTATAAAATCAGGCATTCCATGCCCCTCTGCAATCAGCTGTTTTTCTGAGAAGCTCTATTTTCTTTTTTTTTAAAATTTTTTTAATTTTATTTTTTTGACAGGCAGAGTGGATAGTGAGAGAGAGAGACAGAGAGAAAGGTCTTCCTTTGCCGTTGGTTCACCCTCTAATGGCCGCTGCGGCCGGCGCGCTGCGGCCGGCGCACCGTGCTGATCCGAAGGCAGGAGCCAGGTGCTTTTCCTGGTCTCCCATGGGGTGCAGGGCCCAAGCACTTGGGCCATTGTCCACTGCACTCCCTGGCCACAGCAGAGAGCTGGCCTGGAAGAGGGGCAACCGGGACAGAATCCGGCGCCCTGACCGGGACTAGAACCCGGTGTGCCGGCGCTGCAAGGCGGAGGATTAGCCTAGTGAGCTGCGGTGCCAACCGAGAAGCTCTATTTTCTTACAGCAGAGAATATCATTTAAATACCAAGATCTGGTAGTGGATGTGCTCTCATTGTTATTTTTTTTTTTAAAGATGCTTGTTTGAAAGGAAGAGCTACAGAGAGGCAGAGACAGAGAGAGAGAGAGGTCTTCCATCCGCTGGTATGACCGCAATGGCCAGAGCTGTGACAATCCAAATCTAGGAGATTCTTCCAGGTCTCCCACGCAGGTGAAGGAGCCCGAGGACTTGGGCCATCTTCTACTGCTTTCCCAGGCCATACCAGAGAGGTGGCTCGGAAGTGGAGCAGCTGGGACTTGAACCGGTGCCCATATGGGATGCTGGCACTGCAGGTGGCAGCATTACCCACTAGCCACAGTGCTGTACCCTCTCTTCCCATCACAGTATCATTGTTTCTAAGTTTTCTCCATAGAGATAAACGCACATTTGGGTGAACGCATTTTTCCCCCTTCAATATGCAGTTCGGTTATTCCCCCTGCCCCATTTCCCATATTCAGTGTGGTCATTATTCATTTGAAATACAAATAATTTATTTACTTATGTTTCTACTCCATATACAGCCCTCTTACACCATCCTTGTTTATTGTTTATTTTTCTTTCAAGGTTTTTTTCTTTTGTTTTCTTTTTTAAATTTACTTTTTATATAGTTACGATTTTTATTCATGAGAAACACACAAAAATGCCAAGCAAATGAACACTCTCAGGCAGCTTAGTGGGCGGACCCCGTACTTGACATGCCCCGAGGTGGGCTGGGAGGGGGGAGGTTGGGTGGGGTGGCGCTTTTTGGCTGCGGGGACCCCAGGCGCTGGCTGGGACCAGCAAGATGCAGCAGGCCCGAAGGAGGAACCTGACGATCCTCCTGTCAATCCTCTTGCCGAGCCCCTGCTGGCCCTTGCTCAGGACAGAGGCAACTGCTGAGGTCCCAGCCTCCTCAGGCTCAGCTGCTGAGACCTCTGGCACCATTGGGTCCCCACTGTTCTTGGGGCTGGAGGGGGCGGCCACAGGGACAAGGCTCGGGAGCTGGGTTGGCACCGGGGCTCCTTTCTTCTTGCAGTTTACCATGGAGAGGAGAGGCAGGTAGCAGGGAAGTGGCGGCAGGGTTAGGATTAGGCCCTGTAGCCCTGAGGTGACAGGGGCTCTTAAGTGAGAAGGGCAGGCACACTCTGGATTTCCCTCAAGGCCACACATGCAGGTGCGCCCCCATACAACTGGGAGGTTGTGCGGCAAGGCCACAGGCCAATGGGCGCCCTCCCCACAGGACTGCACCAGCTCCAGGCTCCATGAGTCCCATTGCAGGGACACACAGGACTGGGACCACCAGAGCAGCATAGCTCCAGCACCCGGCAGCAGACCCCGGCCTGCCAGGTACTCCTGGCCCTCTGGGTCTTCAGGAACCCTCAGGGAATGCATTAGGGTCACCTCGTCACCCTTGGCTTCTTCCTGTAAGGGGATGAACCACCAGTGGTGACGAACCAGTTCCGCCATAGGCCTCTCGTACAGGTCCAGGCTGAGCAGTGAGTCTGGTGTCAAAGGGGTTGCTCTGATCTTCCTGGAACAGCTTCACTGCCACCTGCCACTCGCTGGACACTTGGCAGGCCAGAAACACAATGCCAAAGCTGCCCCAGCCCAGGAGGGACAACAACTGGAGCTCAGGCTGAGGGCTGGTTTTGGCCTCAAAGTCCTCAAGGCCTTCCATGCTGGTGTCCCTAACTATTCTCTCTGATCTGCGCTAAGATTTCTGTCCACAAACACTAACTAAAGAGCTATCCTCATGGCAATACTTAAGAAAGTAAAGGGACGACAAGGGGACTACCTGCTGATCTCACTATGGTACCACACTAGCTATGCCAACTACACTAATGACACATAAGGGCAAGGCTAAGTACTATCTAAACAAAAAACAAAAACCAGAAAAACTCCAAAAAACCCACAACTGTGGGGAGCAACCTGGACTAGACTAAGTTACTGGAATTAGGACTTATTCTATGCATCTGCTCTCCCACAATATGGCGCTGAGAAGGGAGAAACAGCTTCTACACAGCTGCCTCCAGTTCAACCAATAAACTGTGGGACCTGCTCCTGATTGGAGGAGAGCAGCGTACTCGGCGTGTGGGTAGCAGAGTTGGGATTGGTGGAAGGACTATAAAGGAGGAGAGAGACGGCATGCACCAGGAACATCTAAGGGGAACATCTAAGGGGAACACCTGTGCAGCCCCCGAGAGAGCCGGCCGGCGGTGTGCCGCTCCCCCGCGGAAGTGGGGAATGTGGCAGGGGGAACCGCCCTTCCACGGAGGTGGAAGGGACGGTAGCCAACCCGGGAAGGACCAGCAGCCAACCCGGGAAGAACCAGCAGCAAACCCGGGGAGGGCCGAGCAGATGAAAGAACAACACAGGGTCCTGTGTCGTTCCTCCACGAAGACGGGGAGCGACATAATGGTGCCGTGACTCGGATATGAAGCCTAGGCAGGGTTTAGTGTCGCTCCTCCACAAAGAGGGGGAGCGACATAATGGTGCCGTGACTCGGATAGGAAACCTAGGAGGGAAGAAATGGGAAGAAGTGGAAAATACCGGAGAGAGAGACTAGCAAAGAGCCTAGGGAAAAGCCGGACAGAAAAGGTGCCGGAAGAAGCTATCGAAAGCCTAGGCATAGACTCAGATTTGGACTGTGGGAAAGAAGTTAGGATTTAAAGTGAAAGCAAGAAGAAACTTAGACTCAGATACGGACTGCAGGTTGAAAGTGAAAGTGAAACCTATAAGAAACTTAGACTTGGATATGGACTGTGGGGAGAGGCCAGGAGAAATGAGGGAGGAATATTGTTGGAAGAAAACTTAGGGAAACATACCGGGTAGAGAAAAATGTTAGGGAGGATGAAGCCGTGAGTGCAGGCCGAGGCGGAGACGGAAGCCATCTTGGAATTCGTCAAATCAGCCCGGGGAGCAAGAGGCGAAGATCTGGAACCAGAGGAGGAGACGTGGGCCGCCAGGTTGGAATTCGCCAGGTTAGTCCGGGGAACTTGGATTGAATGCTAGTGGCGGAAACGTGAGCTGGGGCTGTGTGACTCGCGGAGGCTGCCGTGCGCAGAGAGAGCGTGCGGGGCACAAGTAGATAGGGAATGCTGGGCTAGTGCGAGACCGCGGAGTGTGTGCGCAAAGCCGAGCCACGCAGAGCCGGGAAGCCGCGCAGATGAGAGAGGCGCGGGCTGAAGCGGCTCAGAGCCGGGAAGTGCTGAGAAGCAGCCTCGGGGCGGGCGCCGGGAAGCCGCAGGGATAAGAGAAACAGAAGTTTAGAAGTAAAATGAGAGAAATAGGAATGCTGGAAGATAGAAGTAAAATGGGAGAAATAGGAATGCCCGGACATAGAGAAATAGAGAAATAGAAAGGCCACCCCACAACTTGGCAATGAGAGAGCTTGGATGCGGTCTGCCTGATTAGTGAGGCGATGAGCACCTGCGGGCGGCTAGCAGCTTATGCGCCGCAGGTCACCGAAGACAGGCACATTATCAACACCAATAAGCCTCCCCACAATACGGCAATGAGAAGGCTTGGATTCGGTTTGTCTGATTGCTAGGGCTTGTAAGCACCTGCAGGCAGAGCAGAGCATGCACTGCAGGGCACCGAACACAGGCACGCATCAGCGCCTAAAAACCTCCTCACAACATGGCGAAGAGAGGACCCGGATTCGGTTTGCCTGATTGATAGGACTTGTAAGAACCTGTGAGCAACTCTAGCAAGCAGAGCAGAGTGTGTGCCGCGGGGCACCGAAGACAGGCGCGTATCAACGCCAAAAATAAAAAGAAAGGGGGATCTGTGGGGAGCAACTGGGAGCAACTCAGACTAGACTAAGTTAGTGGAATTAAGACTTATTCTATGCATCTGCTCTCCCAAAATATGGCGCTGAGAAGGGAAACAGCTTCTACACAGCTGCCTCCAGTTCAACCAATAAACTGTGGGACCTGTTCCTGATTGGAGGAGAGCAGCGTACTCGGCGTGTGGGTAGCAGAGTTGGGATTGGTGGAAGAGGACTATAAAGGAGGAGAGAGACGGCATGCACCAGGAACATCTAAGGGGAACATCTAAGGGGAACACCTGTGCAGCCCCCGAGAGAGCCGGCCGGCGGTGTGCCGCTCCCCCGCGGAAGTGGGGAATGTGGCAGGGGGAACCGCCCTTCCACGGAGGTGGAAGGGACGGTAGCCAACCTGGGAAGGACCAGCAGCCAACCCGGGAAGAACCAGCAGCAAACCCGGGGAGGGCCGAGCAGACAGAAGAACAGTGCAGGGTCCTGTGTCATTCCTCCACGACGACAGGGGGCGACATAATGGTGCCGTGACTCAGATAGGAAACTTAGGAGGGAAGAAAAGGGAAGAAGTGGAAAATACCGGAGAGAGAGACTAGCAAAGAGCCTAGGGGAAAGCTGGATGGAAAAGGTGCCGGAAGAAGCTATTGAAAGCCTAGGCATAGACTCGGATACGGACTGTGGGAAAGAAGTTAGGATTGAAAGCGAAAGTGAAAGCTTTCATAGACTCGGATGCGGACTATGGCGGGGAAGCTAGGAGATTGAAAGCGAAAGTGAAACCTGGAGGAGGCTTGGACTCGGATACAGACTGTGGGGAGAAGCCAGGAGAAATGAGAGGAATATTGTTGGAAGAAAACTTAGGGAAATATACCGGGTAGAGAAAAATGTTAGGGAGGATGAAGCCGTGAGTGCAGGCCGAGGCGGAAACGTAAGCCAGCTTGGAATTCTTCAAGTCACCCCATGGAGCAAGAGGAGAAGATCTGGAACCAGAGGCAGAGACGTGGGCCGCCAGGTTGGAATTCGCCAGGTTAGTCCGGGGAACTTGGATTGAATGCTAGTGGCAGAGACGTAAGCTACGCTGTGTGACTCGCGGAAGCCGCCGCGTGCAGAGAGAGCACGGGGCATGAATAGATAGGGAACGCGGGGCTGGTGAGAGGCCGTGGTGCGGACGCGAAGGGCGTGGAGACCGCGGAGCGCACGAAGCCAAGCCGCGCAAAGCCGGGAAGCCGCGCAGATGAGAGAGGCGCGGGCTGAAGCGGCTCAGAGCCGGGAAGTGCTGAGAAGCAGCCTCGGGGCGGGCGCCGGGAAGCCGCAGGGATAAGAGAAACAGAAGTTTAGAAGTAAAATGAGAGAAATAGGAATGCTGGAAGATAGAAGTAAAATGGGAGAAATAGGAATGCCCGGACATAGAGAAATAGAGAAATAGAAAGGCCTCCCCACAACATGGCAATGAGAGAGCTTGGATTCGGTCTGCCTGATTAGTGAGGCGATGAGCACCTGCGGGCGGCTAGCAGCTTATGCGCCGCAGGTCACCGAAGACAGGCACGTTATCAACACCAATAAGTCTCCCCACAATACGGCAATGAGAAGGCTTGGATTCGGTTTGCCTGATTGCTAGGGCTTGTAAGCACCTGCAGGCAGAGCAGAGCATGCGCTGCAGGGCACCGAACACAGGCACGCATCAGCACCTAAAAACCTCCTCACAACATGGCGAAGAAAGGACCCGGATTTGGTTTGCCTGATTGATAGGACTTGTAAGAACCTGTGGGCAACTCTAGCAAGCAGAGCAGAGTGTGTGCCGCGGGGCACCGAAGACAGGCGCGTATCAACGCCAAAAATAGAAAGGGGGATCTGTGGGGAGCAACCTGGACTAGACTAAGTTACTGGAATTAGGACTTATTCTATGCATCTGCTCTCCCACAATATGGCGCTGAGAAGGGAGAAACAGCTTCTACACAGCTGCCTCCAGTTCAACCAATAAACTGTGGGACCTGCTCCTGATTGGAGGAGAGCAGCGTACTCGGCGTGTGGGTAGCAGAGTTGGGATTGGTGGAAGGACTATAAAGGAGGAGAGAGACGGCATGCACCAGGAACATCTAAGGGGAACATCTAAGGGGAACACCTGTGCAGCCCCCGAGAGAGCCGGCCGGCGGTGTGCCGCTCCCCCGCGGAAGTGGGGAATGTGGCAGGGGGAACCGCCCTTCCACGGAGGTGGAAGGGACGGTAGCCAACCTGGGAAGGACCAGCAGCCAACCCGGGAAGAACCAGCAGCAAACCCGGGGAGGGCCGAGCAGACAGAAGAACAGTGCAGGGTCCTGTGTCATTCCTCCACGACGACAGGGGGCGACATAATGGTGCCGTGACTCAGATAGGAAACTTAGGAGGGAAGAAAAGGGAAGAAGTGGAAAATACCGGAGAGAGAGACTAGCAAAGAGCCTAGGGGAAAGCTGGATGGAAAAGGTGCCGGAAGAAGCTATTGAAAGCCTAGGCATAGACTCGGATACGGACTGTGGGAAAGAAGTTAGGATTGAAAGCGAAAGTGAAAGCTTTCATAGACTCGGATGCGGACTATGGCGGGGAAGCTAGGAGATTGAAAGCGAAAGTGAAACCTGGAGGAGGCTTGGACTCGGATACGGACTGTGGGGAGAAGCCAGGAGAAATGAGAGGAATATTGTTGGAAGAAAACTTAGGGAAATATACCGGGTAGAGAAAAATGTTAGGGAGGATGAAGCTGTGAGTGCAGGCCGAGGCGGAAACGTAAGCCAGCTTGGAATTCTTCAAGTCACCCCGGGGAGGAAGAGGCGAAGATCTGGAACCAGAGGCAGAGACGTGGGCCGCCAGGTTGGAATTCGCCAGGTTAGTCCGGGGAACTTGGATTGAATGCTAGTGGCAGAGACGTAAGCTACGCTGTGTGACTCGCGGAAGCCGCCGCGTGCAGAGAGAGCACGGGGCATGAATAGATAGGGAACGCGGGGCTGGCGAGAGGCCGTGGTGCGGACGCGAAGGGCGTGGAGACCGCGGAGCGCGCGAAGCCAAGCCGCGCAAAGCCGGGAAGCCGCGCAGATGAGAGAGGCGCGGGCTGAAGCGGCTCAGAGCCGGGAAGTGCTGAGAAGCAGCCTCGGGGCGGGCGCCGGGAAGCCGCAGGGATAAGAGAAACAGAAGTTTAGAAGTAAAATGAGAGAAATAGGAATGCTGGAAGATAGAAGTAAAATGGGAGAAATAGGAATGCCCGGACATAGAGAAATAGAGAAATAGAAAGGCCACCCCACAACATGGCAATGAGAGAGCTTGGATTCGGTCTGCCTGATTAGTGAGGCGATGAGCACCTGCGGGCGGCTAGCAGCTTATGCGCCGCAGGTCACCGAAGACAGGCACGTTATCAACACCAATAAGTCTCCCCACAATACGGCAATGAGAAGGCTTGGATTCGGTTTGCCTGATTGCTAGGGCTTGTAAGCACCTGCAGGCAGAGCAGAGCATGCGCTGCAGGGCACCGAACACAGGCACGCATCAGCACCTAAAAACCTCCTCACAACATGGCGAAGAAAGGACCCGGATTTGGTTTGCCTGATTGATAGGACTTGTAAGAACCTGTGGGCAACTCTAGCAAGCAGAGCAGAGTGTGTGCCGCGGGGCACCGAAGACAGGCGCGTATCAACGCCAAAAATAGAAAGGGGGATCTGTGGGGAGCAACCTGGACTAGACTAAGTTACTGGAATTAGGACTTATTCTATGCATCTGCTCTCCCACAATATGGCGCTGAGAAGGGAGAAACAGCTTCTACACAGCTGCCTCCAGTTCAACCAATAAACTGTGGGACCTGCTCCTGATTGGAGGAGAGCAGCGTACTCGGCGTGTGGGTAGCAGAGTTGGGATTGGTGGAAGGACTATAAAGGAGGAGAGAGACGGCATGCACCAGGAACATCTAAGGGGAACATCTAAGGGGAACACCTGTGCAGCCCCCGAGAGAGCCGGCCGGCGGTGTGCCGCTCCCCCGCGGAAGTGGGGAATGTGGCAGGGGGAACCGCCCTTCCACGGAGGTGGAAGGGACGATAGCCAACCTGGGAAGGACCAGCAGCCAACCCGGGAAGAACCAGCAGCAAACCCGGGGAGGGCTGAGCAGATGAAAGAACAATGCAGGGTCCTGTGTTGTTCCTCCATGAAGACGGGGAGCGACAACAACAAACACACACTGAATAACTACACTAACACAATGAAGTCTAGCAGCACTGCCTAACTAAAGGTGGGGGAAGCCAAAAATGAAAAAAAAAAAAAAACTGCAAAAAAAGACAAAATGCGCAAAAAAAATGTGGAAAAAAGCAAGCTAAAACAGGCCGGCGCCGCGGCTCACTAGGCTAATCCTCCACCTTGCGGCGCCGGCACACCGGGTTCTAGTCCCGGTCGGGGCGCCGGATTCTGTCCTGCTTGCCCCTCTTCCAGGCCAGCTCTCTGCTGTGGCCAGGGAATGCAGTGGAGGATGGCCCAAGTCCTTGGGCCCTGCACCCCATGGGAGACCAGGAGAAGTACCTGGCTCCTGCCTTTGGATCAGCGCGGTGCGCCGGCCGCAGCGGCCATTGGAGGGTGAACCAACGGCAAAGGAAGACCTTTCTCTCTCTCTCTCTCTCTCACTGTCCACTCTGCCTGTCAAAAAAATAAAATAAAAAAAAAATAAAGCAAGCTAAAACAAAATGGAAAAAGAATAAACAAACTAGAACAAGAAACAAACAAGAAGCACACCAACACCAACAAGCACAAACGCTAGGATAGATAGGTCCAAGTCACACACGTCACCACAATAGCTCCCTGGTAAAGCGGACAGAAACCTGGGCCAGGCAGCTGCTTATATAGGCATGTGAGATTCTGTAACTGTAGGGCTCCTTATGAAGTCAGAACAAGAAATGGATCAATGGCAGTCCAGCAGCGACTTGCATGAATTTGCATTCATGACAGTTGGTCCTTATGAAGTCAAAGCAGGGCAGGGACCAATAACAGCTGCAGCAATCCTCGGGGGTTCTCTCAAGAACCTTCCACATAAACCAAACCAAGGACCCCAAGAGTTTTTGTTTTTGGTTGGTGATAGAGTTTGATGTTTATTTTTGAGACATGTAGGATGCTCCAATGGCCTTTTCATTTCTTGTTTAAGAAGTGATAACAACTGTTGGGTTTTTGTTATTTTTTTTCCAAAGAAACCTTTTATTTATTTAAAAAAAATTTTTTTTGGACAGGCAGAGTTAGACAGTGAGAGAGAGAGAGAGAGAGAGAGAGAGGTCTTCCTTTTTTCATTGGTTTACCCTCCAAGTGGCCGCTACACCGATCCAAAGCCAGGAATCAGGTGCTTCTTCCTGGTCTCCCATGAGGGTGCAGGGCCCAAGGACTTGGACCATTCTCTACTGCCCTCCCAGGCCACAGCAGAGAGCTGGACTGGAAGAGGAGCAACCGGGACAGAATCCAGCACCCTGACCGGGACTAGAACCCTGGGTGCCAGCGCCGCTAGGCGGAGGATTAGCCTAGTGAGCTGTGGCGCTGGCCCCAAAGAAACCTTTTATTTAATGAATACAAACTTCATGCATTTCATAAGTACAACTTCAGGAATATAGTGATTCTTCCCACCATACCTGCCCTCCCACCCAAATTCCCATCCCTCCTCCTCCCTCTCCCATTCCCAGTCCCATTCTCCACTAAAATCATTTTCAATTAACTTTATACACAGAAGACCAACTTTATACTAAGTAAAGAGTTCAACAATTTTCTTTTTCTTTTTTATTTGACAGATAGAGTTAGACAGTGAGAGAGAGAGAAAGAGACAGAGAGAAAGATCTTCCTTCCGTTGGTTCACCCCCTAAATGGCTGCTATGGCCAGAACTAAGCTGATCTGAAGCCAGGAGCCAGGTGCTTCCTCCTGGTCTCCCATGTGGGTACAGGGGCTCAAGCACTTGGGCCATCCTCCATTGCCCTCCCAGGCCACAGCAGAGAGCTGGACTGGAAGAGGAGCAACTGGGACTAGAACCTAGCGCCCATATGGGATGCTGGCACTGCAGGTGGAGGATTAACCAAGTGAGCCACGGCATCGGCCCCATAGAGTTCAACAATTTTCACAAACAAACAAACAAACAAAAAAAAACCTGTTCCTCAACAATTGAGGCAAGGGTTGTTCAAAGTCATTGCATCTCAAAGTTAATTTCACTTTTCTTTGAAGCTTAATTAACTTTAAAGGAGCACCCAAATATGGTACATCTTTTGTGAGCACTTAGACATAACTATAACTTATGAGACATAAGAGCATCCTACACTTAATACATTAAAAGAAAGTAAGTCCTTGAGAACAATTTTTTTAAAAACTTTTTAAAATTTTATTTATTTGACAGGTAGACAGTGAGAGAGAGAGAGAGTGAGAAAGGTCTTCCTTCTGTTGGTTCACTCCTCAAATGGCCACCACAGCTGATGTGCGCCAATCCGAAGCCAGGAGCCAGGTGCTTCCTCCTGGTCTCCCATGTGGGTGCAGGGCCCAAGCACTTGGGCCATCCTCCACTGCCCTCCCAGGCCACAGCAGAGAGCTGGACTGGAAGAGGAGCAACCTGGACTAGAACCCAGCACCCATATGAGATGCCGGCGCTGCAGGTGGAGGATTAACCAAGTGAGCCATGGCTCCGGCCCCAAGAACAATTTTTATCATTAATTAAGGAAGCACCTAGGAAAACAAGCAATGGAGTTGGACTTGGGCATAACTAAAACTTATGAGACTTAGGAATTTCCTCCACTTAATACACTTATATGAAATAAATATTTGAGAACAAGTTTTACAGTTAACTCTCATAATACAACTCTGAGGACAGAGGTCCTGCATGGGAAGTTAGTGCACAGTGACTCCTCTAGTTGATTTAACAATTAAAACTCTTATGTATGACGTCAGTGAATACCCAAGGTTCTTGACATGAGCTGCCTAGGCTATGGAAAACTTTTGAATCCATAAACTCCATCAATATTTAGACAAGGCCATAAATGTGGTGGATTTAGAAGGCTATGCCAAGATGGCCACTGGAAGTGAGCATCAGTTACTCAGGAATGGCTTCAGAACCCACCTGGCAAAGGAGCCTGTTTGTAAACAGGCAGTGATTGGTTACAGCATAAACCACCCCTTGACTGGATTGGCTGCCTCGGCTATATAAGCTGTTGTACCAACTGAAATAAACAAGTCTGTGGGCTGCTCGCCTCTAGCCCACTTTCACCCAACTCCCAGGGTCTGTGTCATAACTCTGTGCCTGTTGCCCCCACCATGCTCCTCCTCTCAGAATGAATCCACAGCAACACATAAGCAAAGTGGGAGTTCTCCCTTCACAGAAAAGTACCTCCATCTTTGATGACCACTTCTTTTGACTGGGGTCTCATGCACTGAAGTCCTTCATGTAAGATATTTTTTTTGCCTCAGTGTCTTGGCTTTCCATGTCTGAAATGCTCTCGTGGTCTTTTAGGCCAGACCAGAATACCTTAAGGGCTGATTCTGAGGTCAGAGTGCTACTTAAAGTGATTGTCATTGTATGAGTTTGCTGTGTGGACTGCTTCCCATGTTGGAGCATTCACTTCAATTCTATCATCTCACCAGACACTCAATCCTATGTACACGATCACCCCAACACCTAATCCCATCTATATGATCACTTTAACACTTAATTCCATATGATCACTTTAACACCTAAGATGGTACTATTACCAACCAGCTTAAGGGGATTTGGGTCCCATGCAGGTTTTTATGCTGTACCCTTAGAAGTTAGCCCATAGGAATGTATGCAGAACTATACAGCTTTTTTTGTTTTTGTTTTTGTGTTTTTTTTTTTTTTTTGATAGACAGAGTGGACAGTGAGAGAGAGACAAAGAGAAAGGTCTTCCTTTGTTCCGTTGGTTCACCCCCCAATGGCCGCTGTGACCGGCATGCTGCGGCCAACACACTGCACTGATCTGAAGCCAGGAGCCATGTGCTTCTCTTGGTCTCCCATGTGGGTGCAGGGCCCAAGGACTTGGGCCATTCTCCACTGCACTACCGGGCCACAGCAGAGAGCTGGACTGGAAGAGAAGCAACCGGGACAGAATTTGGCACCCCGACCGTTACTAGAACCTGGAGTGCTGGTGCCGCAGGTGAAGGATTAGCCTATTGAGCCACAGTGCCGGCAACTATCCAGCTTTACAGTTACAAAATTCATATGCTTCATAATTACAACTTTAGGGACATGGTGATTCTTCCCACCATGCCTGTCCTCCCAACTATACCATGTCTATTTTTATTGATATTATCTTTTAGTATGTGAAACATTAGCATGGTTCCAAACCTGGAACTACTCAGAAAAGTGCTAATCTGAATTCTCACTCCTCCCCACATTTTTACCTCATTGTAGTTATTACTCATCCCAACTTCTCTGTAGGTCTGCCTACTTTCAGTAGGTAACGAAGTCATTGTTTCTAACTTGTCCTTTGTATGTGTGGGCACGTGTGTGTGTGTGTGTGTGTGTTTGTTTTGCTGGTGCTCTATGTTACTTCTGCATAAAACTCCAGTAATTGGATGTTCCACTTTCCTGTGAATGGACACTGAGTGTCCGGGAAGGAAGCCATTATAACCTAATCTTGGAAAGACAAGCCATCGCTTCTGCCTTATTATATTGTTTAGAAGTGAGGGGGCCAGTGTTTTGGCGTAGCAGGTAAAGCTACCACCTGCAAGTGCTGGCACCCTATATGGGCGCTGGTTCGAGTCCTGGCTGCTCCATTTCTGATCCAGCTCTCTGCTGTGGCCTAGGAAAGCAGTGGAAGATAGCCCAGGTACTTGGGCCCCTGCACCCACATGGGAGACACAGAAGAAGCTTCTGGCTCCTGGCTTCAGATTGGCTCAGTTCTGGCTGTTGCAACCAATTGGGGAGTGAACCAGTGGATGGAAGACTCTCTCTCTCGTTCTCTCTCTCTCTCTCTCTCTCTCTCTGCTTCTCTGTAACTCTTTCAAGTAAAATCAATAAATCTTTATAAAAAAAAAAAGTCGTTAAGTGTAGCCAACACTCAGGGGAGGCTGCATACAGTCTAACTGCCAGCAGGCAGAGAACTGGGGGACTGGGACACTGTAGATGCTGCCCATACAAGGCTGGCTCTTTTCAGGGTCGCAGAATAGCTGCCAAAGACGATGCATCCACATTTTTCCTTAAAGGCAGATGCTCTCAGAAGACCTCTCTGGCCTTCTAATCTCCCCTTCCCCCAATTCAATCGCATATCATACATTGAGTTTTTGCTGTTGGCCAGGATCTTGGCTACTTCAGAGAGCTCACAAGTCTTAAAGAAGAGACATAGACACATATTCATACAGCAAATAATTGTAGTATACTATGGGAGATGGGAGTCCCAGTGGCTGAGGAAGCAAGCAGGAGCAATGCACTGAGGTTAGAGGATGTAGAGGAAGACATGGGTGAGCTGCATTTTGGAGGGTCAGTTGGAGGTAGGTGATTTGGCGGATAGGGTAAGAGAATTCCAGGTAATGGAATCCTGGGATTTAAATGTTACAGAAAAGTACTGAGAACAATGTACCCCTAGTTCCAATACCCAACTGTTAACATTGTTATTTTAAAAAAATTTATTTATTTATTTGAAAGGCAGAACTACTAAGAGGTAGAGAGAGAGAGAGAGAGAGAGAGAGAGAGAGAGATCTTTCATCCACTGGTTCCTTCTCCAAATGGTCAGGGACTCCATCCAGGTCTCCCTTGTGAGTGGCAGGGGCCATCAGCTGCTCCCTTCCCAGGCACATTAGTGCAAAGCTGGATCAGAACGAGGGCAGCTGGGGCTCCAACAGGCACTCTGATATGGTATGCTGGCATTGCAAGTGGTGGCTTAACCTAGCTGGTCACAGTATTATTGTTAATTTTTAGTTTTTTTTTTAAGATTTATTTATTTATTTATTTGAGAGAGTTACAGAGAGAGAAAGAGGGAGGAGAGAGAGAGAGGGGGGAGTCTTCCATCCACTGGTTCACTCCCTAACTGGCTGCAATGTTCTAGGTCCTGCTGCGATCTGAAGCCAGGACCAGGAGCTTCCTCTGGGTCTCCCACATGGGTACAGGGGCCCAAGGACTTGGGCCATCTTCTGCTTTCCCAGGCCACAGCAGAGAGCTGGATTGGAACTGGTGCCCATATGGGATGCTGGCAGGTGGCGGTTTTACCCACTATGCCACAGCGCCAACCCCTAATATTTAGTTTTTTTTAAATGATTTATTTTATTTATTTGATAGGCAGAGTTTCCAAAGGGGGTGGGTTGTGATTGATCAATCTTCTATCCGCTGGTTTGCTTCCCAGATGGCTGCAATGGCCAGGGCTGGGCCAAGCTGAAGCCAAGATCCAGGAGCTTCATCAGGGTCTCCCACCTGGGTTCAGGGGCTCAAAAACTTGGGCTATCTTCCACTGCTTTCCTAGGCCATTAGCAGGGAGCTGGATCAAAAGTGGAGCAGGCAGGACTCTAACTGGTGCCTGTATGGGATGCCTGCCTGGTATTAATGTGTCAGCTTAACCCACTGCGTTGCAATGCAGGCCCCAAGTTTTTCTTTTTTAAAAGAAATCATGGCAGATCTGTTGAGGTGGATCGAGGAGGAGCGTGGTGGGGGCAAGAGGCAGGCAGACACCACACAGACCCCGGGAGTCCGGTGAAAGCAGGCCAGAGGGGAGCAACCTGCAGACTCGTTTATTTCAGTTGGTACAACAGCTTAAATAGCCAATCTGGTCAAGGGTCAGTCTATGCCCTAACCAATCACAGCCTGTTGCCAGGCAGGCTCTGTTGTCATGTGGTTTCCGAAGCCATCCAATCACAGCCTGTTGCCAGGCGGTTTCTGTTACCAGTGGCCATCTTGACATGGCCTTCTCATTCCACCACACAGATCTATCGAAGCCGTTTGCTGCCCAGCCCTTCCTTCTCCCCATGCCCTCCTCCACTCCTGCATCATTACCGCGTGTATCCATCTATCCATCTAATCCATTTTCTAGTTTTACACACGTTTTCCATAAACAGTACATACTGGCCTGTGCATTTTTAAATTTATGTAAATCATTTCACAGTGTACGCGTCTGAGGGCATATAGCTACTTCAATAATTCATGTAATGAGCTATCAAATGTTTATACATATAAGACTAGTTTTATTTGTTGTAGTATTTTATTGTAGGGACGTTTCACATTTTATTCATCCATGTCTTATTGGACATTCAGCTGTTTACATTTTTCAAAATTGGGCTTTCTAGAATATGTCTTGATGCACACCTGTAGGACTTCCTGTATTTTTTGACACTTGAAATTGCTGAGTAGTTAACATGGGCATTTACAATTTCACCACAAAGAAGTGGAATTGTCCTCAAAAGTGGTGGTTTTAATTTTACACTTCTACCTGCCATTTCCGAATTTCTAGTTTCAAGATTCTCTCTCTCCCCCGAAATGATCAAACACTAATATTTTACCATCGAAGGAGATAGGTTTCACGTGGTCATGTGAACAGATTGTTTCCGTGTTGTCTAGTTAACACGCAAAGAAAGGGCTAGTAGAGCAGACCTTGAAACGTTCCCTGTAGAGATCGCGGGTCCTAGCTCTTGGTTAGCCAGCAAGCGATGCCGCCAGCGCGCAACGGAGAGGGGGAAAGACTGGCCCGCCTCGGGGTCTGCGCCCCCCCCGCATCGCGCAGTTGGTACGTCCAGGCGGCGGCTTCCCCCGCGCTGCGTATTGGTTCCGTCTCCCAACGCCCGCGCCTGCGCCCGTGCGCTGAGCTCGTCGCCCGGCTGTCGCGCCTCGGCTTGGCGCTCTCCGTCCGGCCGCCGGCTCCTGACGCGCTGCGGCGGCTCGCGACCCCCGGCGCCGGGAGGAGGGGCTCGGCGGAGCGGCGCGTGCTGGCGGGTGAGTGAGTACCTGCCGCCTCGGCACACCTCCGGCCCGCCCTCTCCCCGCCTCCTCCGCGCCCTCGGCGGGGCGGCGGCCGGCTCCTCCGCCGGAGGGGCGCCTCCCTTCGTCTAGGTAGGCCGCTCGGGGCGCCGGCCGACTCTGAGGTGGGCGCCTCGGAGACGTCGGGTGGGAAGTTGGCGATTCTGCCGTGGGCCCCTCGGGGCGCTGGGGTGGGCGGCTGCCGGGGGGCCTGGCCTCGCCTCACACCTGCAGGGTGGGCCCGGGCGGCCTCGTCGCCGAGGGCGGTGGTCCCTGTCTCCTCACTCGGGACTCCCCGGGCGGAGGCTCCGTCCCGGCCGCCACCCGCGCGGGAGGTCCCCGAGGCAGGAGCGGCCGCGCCGTTCGCCGCGGGCTCCTCACGCCCCCGCCCCTCCCCCCTTTCCGGACGGTTACCAGTTGATCGGGAGCACTGCTTTGACTGAAAATTTTTTTTTGGCCCAGAAAAGGAGATGCTCCTTAGAAATCCTCACCACCATATATACCCACCAGCGCCTGTGCACGGCGCCGGGCAGCGTTTGGCGTCTTTCCCGCCTGCGCGCTCGCTGAGCAACCCCGCACCGCTGGCCTCAGTTGACAGACGAAGCCCCGCGGAGGGGCCAGGGTGCTGATCGCCGTCGTGGCGGGGGTGGAGTGGAACCCAAGGCGCCAGACTCAGAGGTTCCCGCATCTAGACATCAAATCGTACTTCGTTAGGAGTAGCGCGGGTTTTATGCTGCTTTTTAAATTTTGGCCTGCTAAGGGAAAGGCAGTGCCTTGCAGTTGAACCAAAGAAAGTGTGCTTTTGGAATCGGATGCCTTGAGCTCGAGTTGCTAGCAAAACCATGGACCAGCTTACTGGCTGTTTGAGCAAGTTACCTTACATGTGTAAGTTGGCAATGTGGATATCCACAGCTGTGATGCACTGTGGATATATCCAGAATAGAGGCCAGGATTCAAGAAAAAATTATATTCAAGGTGTGTCTAGATTGAGGCTGAGTATTAAAAACTGGGAATAGAAGTGTGTGTGTACATTTTTTTTCCCCAATTACAGAAACAACCAAGCTCATTGTTACTTGTTTTAAATCAAGAGCTTGATACCATTTTTTTTTAAAATAAACTTTCAGGCCGGCGCCGCGGCTCACTAGGCTAATCCTCCGCCTAGCGGCGGTTTTCCATCCGATGGTTCACTCCCTAAAGGACTGCAATGCCCTGAGCTGATCTGAGCCAGAAGCTTCTTCTGGGTCTCCCACGTGGGTGCACAGGCCCAAGGACCTGGGCCATCTTCTGCTGCTTTCCCAGGCCATAGCAGAGAGCTGGATTGGAAGTGGAGCAGCCGGGACCTGAACTGTGCCCGTATGGGATGCTGGTGCTATAGGCTAGGGCCTCAACCCGCTGCTCCACAGCGCCAGCCCCGGTACCAAATTTCTGGAATAGTGACTTGTGCAGGTGTCAGTCATTCATAAAGGATTGATCTTAAGGTTCCTATACCACAAAGCTTCCAAAGCTATTTTGACAGGTTTGGTACCTAGACTGTCAAGATTTTAAATTACCTTGTCTGTGAATGTTCTTCAGATAGACCAAAATGATGGATGTGCTGAAAGAAAATGACAAATAATACCCCCTGAAAATTGGGGATTTTCAAGGTCACCACCAAAAATGCTGCCTTAAATAAATAACAGGTCTCATTATTGGATCACCTTTTGTATGTGTGTGTTCCTGTAAAGACACTTGTTCCTGTCGTGGTTAAGAAGTTGCTGTTGGCATCCAGACTCAATTCCTTTTTCATAGGCAGTTAGTGGTACTTCATTCTATAGCCAAGTTTAAAGTGAAGGTAAGCTGTTTTAATGAGGTCTTCATTTTGAAGAGCAGCAACTTTAACAACAAAAAAAAAGTTGTTGAGCTATACATTGACCTTGTTTAAATTGGCTGATCAATAACCTTTTTAATTTCAGAATTACTGTACAGAGAGTAATTTAGTGTGGCTAAATCTCATGAGGCACTGGAATTTTGGTACTTAGATCTGTGGGGTCCTCCACTTAATGCATTTTTTTTTAAGATTTTTATTAGAGAGGCAGAGACAGAGAGGATGTCCGTCTGCTGGTCCACCCCCAAGATGGCCACAACTGCTGGAGCTGGACTGATCTGAAGCCAGGAGCCAGAAACTCCCATGTGGGTGCAGGGGCTCAAGTGCCATCGTGCACTGCCTTCCCAAGCCATCATCTAGGAGCAGGATTGGAAGTGGAGTAGCCAGGACTCTTAAGTGGTGCCCATATGGGATGCTGGTGCCGCAGGTGGAGGCTCACCCAACTGTGCCACAGTGCCAGCCCTGACACTGAATGCTTCTGTTTGATTCTGTCTCTGGTGTGATTCCTTAGAAACCCACATTGAGCCCATAGCACTATGCTAGGAAGAAGGGTTTTTGTTTATTTACATGCCATTAAGAAATTACATGTACTTGGTGGTATAACTACCCTTACTGTCAGATTTGAGCATACTGATTTAAATAATTATACAGACAGCATTTAATAAGATGGAGACTCTACCATATATTCCTAGGACATGATTTCTCCGTCTTTCCTTATGCTAATCCCTGTTTCCACCCCATGTTCTTTCAGATTCTCCCCTCTGTCGTAGGGCCATCATCTTCTACCCTGCTGGCTTGAACGCCATTTTTCCTTCCCTTTCTGTGATTCAAGCCACTTTAGATCCCATCTCATGGCCCTTCTTTTGGCTTGTGCCTTTTGGCTCTCCTGTCCTTACCCTTTCTCCTAATGATACCCTACCACCGTCCTGGTCCTTGCCCAACTGCTAAACAGAGATACACACACAGAGGCTTCTTCTCTGTTGTCATCCCTCAGCCCAGTCCCAGTTCTAAGGTTGAATCCAATATGCCACTACTGGCCCTGCAGGATTCTTGCCACCTCTCAAACTAGGTGGTATCTGCTTAGTGTCTTGGGCTGGCCCTGTCTTTGGAACACCCTACCCTGAGCCCTGAGGTTTCAGATGTGGTTCAGAGTAGGATCCACAGATAGACTTTCTAGTTCTAAATCATGCTGCTGCCTGTTGGTGGCTATGTGACAATAAGCAAATGACTTAACCTCTCTGTGCCTTAGTTTACTCTCTCTTATATATTCTAATTTTTTTAATGATTTATTTATTTGAAAGAGTTACACAGAAGGAACATAGAGAGATCGTCCATCCACTGGTTCACTCCCTAAATGGCTTCAATGGCCAGGGCTGGGCCAGGCCGAAGCCAGGAGTTGGGAGCTTCATTCATGTCTCCCATGTGGGTGCAGGGGTCCAGGGACTTGGGCCATCTTCCATTGCTTTCCCAGGCACATCAGCAGAGAGCTGGATTGGAAGTGGAGCAGCCAGGTCTCGAACCAGCACCCATATGGGATGCTGGTGTCACATGTGGCAGCTATACCGATATACCACAATGCTGAGCTCCCTTCTACATTATTTTTTTTTTAAGATTTATTTTTAAAAAATTTATTTGAAAGGCAGAGTTACCACAAGAGAGGAAGAGACAGATCTCCTCCATCTGCTGATTCACTCCCCAAATGGCTGTAATGGCCAAGACTTACCAGGCTGAAGCCAGGAGTCTAGAGCTCCCTCCAGATCTCCCACATGGGTGCAAGGGCCTAAGCACTTACACCATCTTCTGCTGCCTTCGCAGGTGCATCATTAGCAGGGAGCTGAATTGGAAGTGGAGCAGCCAAGTCTCAAGCCTGCACCCTCATGGAATCCAGGGTCACAGGCGGTAGCTTAACCTGCTCCGCGACAAAGCCTGCATCCCCCTTTTACATTCTTTTTTTTTTTTTTTTTTTTTTTTTTTAAGATTTTATTTATTTATTTGAGAGCTAGAGAGACAGAGAGAAAGGTCTTCCTTCCATTGGTTCACTCCCCAGTGGCCGCAACGGCCGGAGCTGTGCCGATCCGAAGCCAGGAGCCAAGAGCCTCCTCTAGGTCTCCCACATGGGTGCAGGGGCCCAAGGACTTGGGCCGCCTTCCACTGCCCTCCCAGGCCGCAGCAGAGAGCTGGATTGGAAGAGTAGCAGCCAGGACTAGAACTGGCACCCATATGGGATGCCGGTACCACAGGTGGGGGATTAACCCACTGCGCCATGGCGCCAGCCCCTGCCCCCTTCTACATTCTTGATAGTGTACTAGGAAAGACAAAATTTTTTAAATTTTTTGAAAGTTTTATTTATTTGAAAGGCAGAGTGACAGACTGTCCTTCAACTGGTTCACTCCTCAAAAGTCTTACATTTGAAGCTGAGCCAGGCCAAAACTAGGGTCCTGGAACTCTATCCAGATCTTCAATGTGAGTGACAAGGACCTGCTACTCCCATGGTGCTCATTAAAAAGGAAACTAGATTGGAAGTGGAGATGGGACTTGAATTTAGGGACTTTGATACAGAATATGGGCATCCCAAGCCATGGCTTAACCACTATGCCACAACTCCTGCCTTCAAAACTTTTTTTTTTTGACAGGCAGAGTGGACAGTGAAAGAGAGAGAGACAGAGAGAAAGGTCTTCCTTTGCCGTTGGTTCACCCTCCAATGGCCGCCGTCCCGCGCTGATCCAATGGCAGGAGCCAGGTACTTATCCTGGTCTCCCATGGGGTGCAGGGCCCAAGCACTTGGGCTATCCTCCACTGCACTCCCTGGCCACAGCAGAGAGCTGGCCTGGAAGAGGAGCAACCGGGACAGAATCCGGCGCCCCAACTGGGACTAGAACCCGGTGTGCCAGCGCCGCAAGGTGGAGGACTAGCCTAGTGAGCCATGGCGCCGGCCAAAACTTTTAAATTATTTTAAAAATCTTTATTTATTTAAAAGGCAGAGCGACAAGAGGAGAGAAAGAGAGAGAGAGAGAAGGATAACAACCTTCCACTTACTGATTCATTCCCCAAATGCCCACAACAACCAGGGCTGGGCCAGGCCAAAGCTAGGAGCCTGGAGCTCCATCCTGTCCTCCCATAGTGGTTAAGCCATCATCTGTTCCTCCCAGGATGTGTATTCACAGGAAGACTGCATCCAAAGTGGAATAGCTGGGACTTGAACCAGGCCCTTTCATATTGTATGTGGGCATTTCAAGCAGTTAAAACCTGCTGTTCCCCACAATACCCACTCCTAAATTTTATTTACTTATTTATTTTTCCACTTCTAAATTTTTGATGTTATTTATCTTTTTTCTTTTGTTGTTTCAGCTGTTAATATCACATAAGAAATCATTACCTAATTTAAGCTCATGAAAATTTGTACCTAATGTTTTGTTTTAAGAGTTCTATAGTTGTAGCTTTTAAATTTGAGTCTTTGATCCATTTTGAACTCTTGTTTGGTGTGAGGTAGGTATACAATTCCATTATTTTTATTTGTGGCCCTATAATTGTCCCAGCTCTATTGATTAAATATTCTTTCTCCATTGAATGATCTTGGTGCCCTTGTTGAAAATCAGGTGTTGGGGTTGGCACTGTGGTGTAACAGATTAAGCTGCCCCCTGTGTTGCCGGCATTCCATATGAGCGCCTATCTGAGCCTAGCTTTCTCACTTCTGTTCCAGTTCCCTGCTAATGTACCTGGGAAAGCAGCAGAGGATAGCCCAAGTGCTTTGGCCTCTGCACCCATGTTGGAGATCCAGATGAAGCTCTTGACTCCTGGCTTCGGATCAGCCTAGTTTTGGCTATTGCAGCCATTTTGGTAGTAAACCAGTAGATGGAAGTTATCTCTCTCTCTCTGTAATTCTGCCTTTTGAATAAATAAATAAATCTTAAAAAAAAAAAAAAAGAAAATCAGGGGTCTATAAATGTGAACATTTTTCTGGATTGTTAAGTCTACTTTCTTGATCCATGTTTTTTTGTTTTGTTTTGTTTTTTAAGATTTATTTATTTATTTTAGAAGAGGGAGAGACAGAAAGAGATCTTCCATCCTGTGGCTCACTCCCCAGATTACTACCAGGAGCTTCATCCAGGTTTCCCACTCATGGTAGGGGCCCAAACACTAGGGCCATCTTCCACTGCATTTCCCAGGCTATTAACAGCGAGCTGCGTCAGAAGTGGAGTGGCCTGGGCATGAACCAGCGCTCATATGGGATGCTGCTGAGGAAGTGACTTTATCCACTATGCCACAAGCTGGTCCCCCTTATGTCTCTTCTTTTTTTTGACAGGCAGATTTAGAGAGACAGAGAGAAAGGTCTTCCTTCCGTTGGTTCACCCCCAAATGGCTGCTACGGCCGGCGTGCTGCACCAATCCAAAGCCAGGAGCCAGGTGCTTCCTCCTGGTCTGCCCATGCGGGTGCAGGGCCCAAGGACTTGGGCCATCCTCCACTGCACTCCCGGGCCACAGCAGAGAGCTGGACTGGAAGAGGGGCAACCGGGACAGAATCCGGCGCCCCAACCAGGACTAGAACCTGGGGTGCCGGTGTTGCAGGTGGAGGACTAGCCAAGTGAGCCACGGCACAGGCCCATATGTCTATTCTTAAGCTAGTTCTCTGCTAGCTTTGTAGTAGGTTGTGAAATCAGAGTATGTGTCCTGCATCCTTCATTTATTTATTTATTTTTTTGTAAAAACCTTTCCTTTGGTATCAACCTGACAACTAATGGTAAAAGGAAATTATTTGAGAGAGAGGCCGAGACAGAATGGGAGCTCTCATCCTCTGCTTTACTCACCAAATGCCTGCAGTGCTGGCTCTGGGCCAAGCCAGGAACCGGAATGACAATCCAGATCTCCCATATGGGTGGCAGGAACCTGATTACTTGTTATCATCACCATTGTCTCCTGGGGTCTGCACTGGTCAGAAAGCTGGAGTCAGGAGCCAGACCTGCCAATTGAACCCAGGTACTCAGTGTGGGTTGTGAGCATCTTAACCTCTAGGTTGAACACATATATCTGGATATTCTTATTTTATAAAAGGATAGCCATATTTTCGAATTATTTATTTTTAAAAAATACTTATTTACTTGAAAGGCACTGAAAGCTCTGCCACCTGCTAGTTTACTCCCCAGATGCCTACAACAGCTAGTGCTAAGCCAGGCTGAAACAAGGAGCCAGGGACTCCAGCTGACACTTAAACCATCATTTGCTGCCTCCCAGGGTGCATAGTCACAGGGATATGGATCAGAAGTAGAGCTGGGACTCAAACCCAGGCACTGTGGTATGAGATGCAAGCATTCCATATGGTAGCCTAACTGGCTGCACTACAATATCTGTTACCCTGAATATTATTTTTAAGTTGTGAAACTATCACAGAATTTATTGAACATGTGAATCAAGGAGAAAACACCTAAAGTTACACCTTTCTAATTTTATTGTTCTAAAACTTGTGTAATTCATTTATTTAGTAAGTATTTATCAATAACCTGTCATTTGCCAGGGAATATGCCAGATGCCAGGACTGTACTGATATTCTTTTCTTCCTGAAACCTATAGTCTGTTGGGAAAGACATACATTTCCTTAAAAATCACATGAATGTATAATTACAACTGTTAAAACTTATTTTACGAAATTTTTATTTATTTGTGAGAAAGAGAGACTGACGTTTCCTATCCATTGGTTCGCTCCCCAAATGTCCACAATGGTTGGGCCTTGTCTAGAACTAAGCTGGAAACTGGGAACTCAATCCAGGTCTCCTTATGGGTTGTAGAAACTCAATTACTTGAACTGTTACTGCTGCCTCTAGGGTCTGCATTAGCAGGGAAACCAGGGTCAGCAGGTAGAGCTGGAGTCCTAGCTACACAGACATGAAATACAGACATCTTAACCACTAGGCCAAATTAAATCTTTTTTTTTTTTTTTTTTTTTTTTTGACAGGCAGAGTGGACAGTGAGAGAGAGACAGAGAGAAAGGTCTTCCTTTTTCCGTTGGTTCACCCCACAATGGTTGCTGCGTCTGGTGCGCTGGTGCACCATGATGATCCAAAGCCAGGAGCCAGGTGCTTCTCCTGGTCTCCCATGTGGGTGCAGGGCCCAAGGACTTGGGCCATCCTGCACTGCACTCCTGGGCCACAGCAGAGAGCTGGACTGGAAAAGGAGCAATCGGGACAGAATCCGCCGCTCCGACCAGGACTTGAACCCGGGGTGCTGGCGCCACAGGCGGAGGATTAGCCTAGTGAGCCGCGGCGCTGGCCTAAATAAAATCTTTAAAAAAAAAAAAAAAAAAAAAAAACCTGTGTAAGGAAAGGAATATAGCTAGATTTTAAGAACTTAGGACTTAATGGGGCCGGTGCTGTGGCGCAGTAGGTTAATCCTCCGCCTGAGGCACAGGCATCCCATGTGGACACTGGTTCTGGTCCTGGCTGCTCCTCTTCCGATCCAGCTCTCTGCTGTGGCCTGGGAAAGCAGTGGAAGGTGACCCAGGTCCTTGGGCCCCTGTACCTGTGTGGGGGACCTGGAGGAAGCACCTGACTCCTGGCTTCGGATCAGTGTGGCTGTGGCCATTGTAGCCATCTGGGGAGTGAACCAGCAGATGGAAGACCTCTCTCTCTCTGTCTCTACCTCTCACTGTCTGTAACTCTACCTCTCAAATAAATAAATAAAATCTTTAAAAAAAATGGCAGGAGGTCAAATAATACATATAGGACAAATGTGGTAGACCATGTTAACAGTAAACATGTCAACTATAAAAGCGATGGGAAGTCATTGAAGTTTTATAAGTAGTCAAATTAAGATTTGCAGTTTGAAAAGATAACAGCTTTAGTGTGTAGGGCAGCTTGGAGAGGGTAAATCATAAAAGTAATGAACCCGATTCAGAAACTCTTGTCCACTCGAGAGTTACCGATAGCTTGGACTATGGTGGTGATGAGAGATAAGCAGAATGGAAAGGTTAAAGAGATAGAAGATGAAAGCATTAAATTATTAGGGCATAAGAATGAAGCGGATGTTAAAATTGAGAGAGTCAAACATAGTTATTTAAAAATTTTATGTACTTTTTTTTTTAAAGATTTATTTATTTATTTGAAAGTCAAAATTACACAGAGAAAGGAGAGGCAGAGAGAAAGAGAGGGAGGTCTTCCATCCGCTGGTTCACTCCGCAATCGGCCGCAGTGGCCGGAGCTACGCCGATCTGAAGCCAGGAGCCAGGTGCTTCTTCCGGGTGTCCCATGCGGGTGCAGGGGCCCAAGGACTTGGGCCATCTTCTACTGCTTTCCCAGGCCATAGCAGAGAGCTGGATTGGAAGTGGAGCAGCCAGGACTTGAACTGGCGCCCATATGGTATGCCTGTACTGCAGGCGGCGGCTTTACCTGCTATACTACAGAGCTAACCCCAAGAATTTTTTAATTTTTTTAAAAGTACAGGTCTTGGGCCCAAGTCTTCTGGCCCCTGCACCTGCATGGGAGACCTGGCTCTTGGCTTCGGATCAGCACAGCTCCGGCCATTGTGGCCATTTAGGGAGTAAACCACTGTATAGAATGTCAATGTCTTATCTTGCTCCTTGTCTTAAAGAGAAAGCTTTCAATCTTTTATCTTTAAATATGATATTAGCTTATTAGCTGTGGACTTCTTGTAAGTTCCCTTTATTAGACTGGGGCATTGATTTTTTTTTTTTTTTTTTTTTTTTTTTTTTTTTTTTTTACAGGCAGAGTGCTCAGCAAGAGAGAGAGACAGAGAGAAAGGTCTTCCTTTGCCGTTGGTTCACCCTCCAATGGCCACCGCGGCCAGCGCGCTGCGGCCGGCGCACCACGCTGATCCGATGGCAGGAGCCAGGAGCCAGGTGCTTTTCCTGGTCTCCCATGGGGTGCAGGGCCCAAGCACTTGGGCCATCCTCCACTGCACTCCCTGGCCACAGCAGAGAGCTGGCCTGGAAGAGGGGCAACCGGGACAGAATCCGGCGCCCCAACCGGGACTAGAACCCGGTGTGCTGGCGCCGCAATGCGGAGGATTAGCCTGTTGAGCCACGGCGCTGGCTCTGGGGCATTGATATTTAAAAAAAAAATGTAGGAACTGATGTTGTGGTGCAGTGGGTTAAGCCACTGCCTGTGATGCTGGCATCCCATATTGGAGTAGTGGTTTGAGTCCTGGTTGCTTGGCTTCTGATTTAGCTCCCTGCTAATGCACCTGGGAAGGCAGTAAAACATGGCCCAAGTACTTAGGCTGCTGTTACCCATGTGAGACCAGGATGAAGTTCCTGGCTCCTGGTTCAACCTGGTCCAGCCCTGGCTTACTGTGGTCATTTGAGGAGTGAACCAGTGAATGGAAGATTTGTCTCTTTTTATATATTTATGCCTCCTCTCTCTCTCTCTGTAGCTCTGCCTTTCAAATAAATAAATCTTGAAAAAAAAAAAAACCTTGTAAATTATTAATGTGTATCAAGAAAAGCAGTTGCCTAAATTAATATATAAGGAGCTAGGATAAATTATTATATTACTGCTTGAAATTTCACTGTTATGATATTTATAGATATATTTTCTTCTGTAGAAAAAATAAACTTAAAAATTTTTTAAATTTATTTGAGGCATAGAGAAAGACAGAAGTGGGGAGACAGGTAGACAGAGAGCTTCCATCTTCTAGATTATATCCTAAATGTCTGCAGTGGCTGGGGCTTTCCCAGGGCTGAAGCCAAGAGCCTGAAATGCAACCTAAGTTTCCCATGTAAGCGGCAGGAACCCAATTACTTGAGCCATAACTACTGCTTCCTGTGGTCTGCATTGGCGAGAAGCTGGAGTCAGGAGCTGGAGCTGGAAGTTGAACCCAGATATTCTGATATGGGATGCAGGTATCTTAATCATTAGGCTAAATGCCCACTTCCTCAAATACAATTTTTAGTGAATGCTGGAACAGTTCAGGAATTCACTTTTACTTCTGTTAGATGAGTATTTTTTAATTTTACTTGACAAAATTGAATAGCTTCTGGAAAAGTTTGAGTAATTATTTATCCTTATATTTCAAACAGAAGGATGGCACGGAGAAAGAAAAAAGTTAAAGAAGCCCTGGAATCACAGAACCTGGAGAAGAAGGATGACAAAACTGCAAGTCCTGTCAATGTCAAGAGGAAGCGAAGACTTGAGGATGCACTCATTGTGATATCTGATAGTGATGGAGAGGTCAGTATTCTTTTTTTTTTATTTTATTTTTATTTATTTATTTATTTTAACAGGCAGAGTGGACAGTGAGAGAGAGAGACAGGGAGAAAGGTCTTCCTTTTGCCGTTGGTTCACCCTCCAATGGCCGCCGCGGCCGGTATTCTAAAAAGTGGAGCCTTAGGTCTCAAATTAGAACTACCAATGGATGGTTGATTTTGCAACTGTACATTAATGCTAGCTTGCTAAGACCATGAAATTTTTACTCAGTTTCATTTTGATTTATAAATGGAATTAAGAATGACTTAAAGGAAAGTAATCATCCATTTTGACTATGTCTTTCCATTCTCTCCTGGTCTGTAGAGTTTCTGATAAGAAGTCAGCTGTGACTCTAATTGGAGATTTTCTGAAAGTAATCTGGAGTTTCTCTTGTACACATTTTAGAATCTTTTCTTTATATTTTACTGTTGAAAGTTTGTAATGTGTCTTGCTGATTATCTTTTCTGGTCATGTCTATTAGGAGTTATATGTGCTTCCTGTACTTAGAAGACCCTTTCTTTCTCCAAACTGGGGAAAGTTGTCCGGATTATTTCACTAAATAAGCCTTCTAATCCATTCTCTCTTTCCACACCTTCAGGAACTCCTAAGACATGTTGGGTTGTTTGATAGTATCCTGTAAATCTCCAACACTGTTTTTTAATTTCTTTCTTTTTTTTTTGGTCTGACTGAAAAATTTTCAGATTTATCTTCTAGCTTGTTATATTCTTTTTTTTTGCCTCACCAAGTCTGTTGTTAAGGCTTTCCACTGTATTTTTTATTTGACATATTGAATTCTTCATTTCTAGTATTTCATTTTGATTTCTATTCAAAATGTCAATTTCATGGGAGAATTTTTCGTTCATGTCATGTATGGATTTCTTTAATTTGTAAATTTGCTTCTCACTGCTTCTGAGTAATCCTATGATTAATCTTTTGAATTCCATTTCAGGCATTTCATCAATCTCTTCATCTTCACATTCTAATATTGAAGTGTTGTTGCGTTCCTTTAAGGGTGGGTCATGTTATCTTCCTTATTCTTGCTTATTGAATTTCTGCGTTTATTTTTAGGAATTTGTGGAGATATTTGTTGTTTTTTTCTTCGTTGGTTTTTTCCTCTGATGGCTTTTATATTTGAACTATGCTGCTGTAGCTTATTGGAGTGTTTGTTCTTTCAGAGAATTTCCAGATGTGTGTGCTGGGTGTGGCCAGGGAGCTCTGGTCAGTGCTCCAGGGTAGGGCTAGTATCCAGGGTGACAGACACCCAAATTGGATGTGATAGGTCTGCTCTTGTTAACAGAAAGGGGAGGTATTGTTACTTTTGTTGGCATAATCACACTCTCACCTCCTCTCTTCCAAGGTGATCCATGCCTGGGTGTTAGTCCTCAATGGGTGCAATACTCATCCACACTTCTGTATGAACTGAACAAAGGATATGTGCAGTCCTCAGTGTGAGCAGGGATCCCACTGCAATAACTCACCCCAGGCAATCAGGGAGCTCTAAGCTTGTGAATTTGTACATAGTGATTACTAGAGACCCAGCTACACCCTGCACCCTCTCATGCAGAGTTCCCATAGTTTAGCACACAGGGCTCCTGTAGTCACGGGGTGTAGAGGTTCCATTTGGCCCCGCTAACCTGTCATAGAGAGGCTGAGATGTTCCCAGAGTCAGCTATATGTGCATACTTTGCCTAGGTGATATGAGCCTTGGAGCCCGTTTTTGATATGTTGAGAGGCTGGGGAGTACCTCACAGTCCTACGTGGGTACCCAGCCCCCTGTCAATCCCCCCAGCAAGACTCAAAGTCAGTGGGGAACGTGGAATTTTCCCTCTGGTAAAATCCCTGGATCACACCCATGCACAACAGCTTCTGGCTACAACCCTACTCATTTTCACACTCACACTCACGCCTTCTCCCCACCAGTTGCTGGGCGGGCACGTATGAGAGTCTCTGCAGCCGGTACTGATGTTGTGCTCCTTCTCCTTGCCTGTTGTTGGATGCCTGTACCCACGCTGCTGCTGGTGCCTCTGAGAAGATGGCCTCTTAGCCCTGCCAGTTGCTGGGTGCATGTACAGGAGCTGCTGACCAACTTATGACCAACAAATGGCACCTACCCTTTCTCAGCCAGTTGCCAGCCACTGTTGTAGTAGGATAGGGAGAGCAAAACATGCCCCTTTTTTTCTGCTGTGGTTAGTGGGCACCCTGTTCCCCTCAGGGCTCCAGGCCGGTCTCAAAGACAGTGAAATCCACGTGGCTCTCCCTCTATCTGTAGCACCAGTGGCACAGGCCAATGCAGGCTGATCTCACCTTGCTTTCTAAAGCTGGCCTAAAGCTGGCGCTTTTTCTTTTCTTTTCTTTTTTTTTTTTTTTTTTTTTGACAGGCAGAGTGGACAGTGAGACAGAGACAGAGAGAAAGGTCTTCCTTTTTTCTGTTGGTTCACCACCCAATGGCCGCTGCGGCTGGCACGCTGCGGCCTGCACATTGCGGCCTGCTCACTGCGCTGATCCGAAGCCAGGAGCCAGGTGCTTCTCCTGGTCTCCCATGCGGGTGCAGGACCCAAGCACTTGGGCCATTCTCCACTGCACTACTGGGCCACAGCAGAGAGCTGGACAGGAAGAGGAGCGACCGGAACAGAATCTGGTGCCCTGACCGGGACTAGAACCCGGTGTACCGGCACCGCAGGTGGAGGATTAGCCTATTGAGCCACAGCGCCGATGCTGGCGCTTTTTCTGGTTCTGGGCTACTGGGTCTTGTGTGTTTTTGAGCATTGCTGCATGTCTGCACCTTCCACACAGATCCACGGCATCTCTTCTTCCACAGAATCTCCACTGTGGGTTTCCCTCCATCTCCTCCCTGAGAATGCACTTTCTCTACTTTTTAAAAAAAATTTTATTTTTGGTACTATTTTCCCCAGGCCTAGAGCAGTCCACCTTATCCCTACCTATTCTGCCATCTTGGTATTGTGAAAGTTATATATATTTTAATCAGCAACATTAAACTTTTCTTTTCTTTCCTTTCTTTTTTTTTTTTTTTTTTTGACAGGCAGAGTTAGACAGTGAGAGAGAGAGAGACAGAGAGAAAGGTCTTCCTTCCTCTGGTTCACTCCCCAAATAGCCGCTACGGCCTTTGCGCTGCGCTGATCCGAAGCCAGGAGCCAGGTGCTTCCTCCTGGTCTCCCGTGTGGGTGCAGGGCCCAAGGACTTGGGCCATCCTCCACTGCACTCCTGGGCCACAGCAGAGAGCTGGACTGGAAGAGGAGCAACCGGGACAGAATCCGGCACTCCAACCGGAGCTAGAACCCGGTGTGCCGGTGCCGCAGGTGGAGGATTAGCCCATTGAGCCATGGTGCTGGCCTTAAACTTTTCTTACATCTTTATTTTTACAATATTTTCCCATAATCCTGTTTTTAATTAAAATTTTTTGTTTAAACTTTTTTTGAAGATGTGAAAATATAAAGAACAAAACAACTCATCAATTTTACTACTTGGAAAATCCATCTTAATAGTTACAAAAATGTTATATACATATACACATACACACTGATACATATTTTTTAAATATTTATTTATGTATTTATTTGAAAGATAAAGTTACAAGGGTAGGAGGGTAGGGCGAGGTCTTCCATCCACTGGTTTACTCCCCAGATGACTACAATGGCCAGGGCTGAGCCAGGCTGAAGCCAGGAGCCTGGAACTTATTCTAGGTCTTTTATGTGGGTTTCAGGGACCCAGACACTTGAGTTATCTCCCAAGGTGTACATTAGCAGGACCTGCAGTTGAGATTGAAGTTGTGACTCCAAGTCAGAGATTCTTTTTTTTTTTTTTGAATGGTAGAGTTACAGACAGAGAGAAGGAGAGACAGAGAGAAAGAGAGAAAGGTCTTCCATCCACTGGGTCACTCTCCAAATGGCTGCAGTGGCTGGAGCTCAGCCGTCTCCCATGTGGGTGCAGGGGCCCAAGAACTTGGGCCATCTTCTTCTTCTTTTTTTTTTAAAGATTTATTTATTTATTTATTTGAAAGTCAGAGTTATACAGAGTGAGGAGAGGCAGAGAGAGAGAGAGCGAGCGAGCAAGAGAGAGAGAGAGGTGTCTCCCACCCACTGGTTCACTCCCCAATGGCCACAATGGCCGGAGCTGTGCTGATCCAAAGCCAGGAACCAGGACCTTCTTCTGGGTCTCCCACTTGGGTACAGGGGCCCAAGGACTTGGGCTATCTTCTACTGCTTTCCCAGGCCATAGAAGAGAACTGGATGGGAAGAAGAGCAGCCAGGACATGAACCGGTGCCCATATGGGATGCTGGACCACAGGCAGAGGATTAACCTACTGAGCCACAGTGCCGGTTGGGCCATATTCTATTGCTTTCCCAGGCCATAACAGAGAGCTGTTGGAAGAGGAGCATCCAGGACTAGAACTAGTGACATATAGGATGCTGGCACTGCAGGTGGAGGCTTAGCCCACTATGCCACAGCACTGACTCCCAACCAGCATTCTAACTTTTGTGCCAAACACCTACCCGAATTTTTCTTTTCTTTTTAAGATTTATTTGAAAGGTAGGGTGGCAGACGGGGAGAGAGAAAGGGGGAGAGAGAGAGAGCTTCCATATGCTGGTTCAGTCCCCAAAAGGCTGCAACAGCCAGGCCTGGGCCAGACAGAAGCTAGGAATCTGGAACTCCTTCTGGGTTTCTCATGTGGGTATCAGAGGCCTAAGTATTTGGGCCATCTTCTTCTGTTTTCCCAAGCCCATTAGCAGGGATTGGAAGTGGAGCAGCTGGGACTTGAACTGGCATTCACATTGGATGCTGGCTTTGCAAGTGGTGATTAACCTATGCCACAACACTGTTGCTCCAATTTTTCATTTATTATAGGCTCATTAATTCAACATTCATTCAACATTGAACATCAGTGAGCACCTACTGTGTACAGTTTTAGGGACTGGGAATGCAGTGATGAATGAACAGCACAGACACTTTTTTTAAAAATAACTTTTTATTTATTTATTTGAAAGGCAGAGTTACAGAGAGAGAGGGAGAGACAGAGAGAGAGAGAGAGAGAGGTCTTCCATCCATTGATTCACTTCCCAAACAGCCACAATGACTGGAGCTGAGCCAGTCTAAAGTCAGGAGCAGGAGCTTCTTCTGTGTCTCCCACATGAACGGATGGGCCTAAATACTCGGGTCCTCTTCCACTGCTTTCCCAGCCACACTAACGAGGAGCTGGATTGAAAGTGGAGCAGCCAGAATTGGAACTAGTGTTCATATGGGATGCTGACATTGCAGGTGGTGGCTTCACCTGCTAAGCCACGATGCTGGCCTCAGAAACTTTCTGTTCTTGTGAAGCATAAATTCTAGTGAATCTTTTCTTGATTAAGAGCATCAGGCATGTTTCTTAAGGTTCAAGAAACCTTAAACTAGGTTGTTTTTTTTTTTAAGGCTATTTATTTAAATCATTGATTTTCATAATATTTTTAAAAATTTCATTCAGGCAGATTTTTCTGGAATTTTATAAGCAGCCCCAATATCAGTGGTTCATCTTTTGGTCTCTTTAATCATAGAAATAATGGAGAAGTTTTGTTTATCCATCATCCAGACTTCCAAAACTTTCTTATACCCTAATGAGTACAAAAGTCTTTTGTCTTATGTGGTGTTTTGACCTGTTTTAGAAGCTATTGTTGTGGCTGGCACTGTGACACACTGGGTTAAGCTGCAGCACCAGCATCCCACATGGGCATTGGTTTGGATCCCTGCTCTTCAACTTCTAATCCAGCTCCCTGGTAATGTGCCTGGAAAAGTAGAAGATGGCCCAACAACTTAGGTCCCTGCACCCACGTGGGAGACATGGATGAAGCTCCTGGTTTTGGCCTGGCCCAGCCCTGTCCGTTAGGACCATTTGGGGAGTAAAGCAGCAGATGGAAGATCAATTGATTCATATTTCTCTTTCTCTCTCTCTTTTCCCCCTCTCTGTAACTCTTTTTCTTTTCTTTTTTTTTTTTTTAAAGATTTATTTATTTATATGAAAGGTACAGTTACAGAGAGGCAGAGAGAGAGAGAATCTTCCATCAGCTAGTTCATTTTCCAAATGGCCTCAATGTTCTAGGTCCTGCTCCGATCTGAAGCCAGGAGCCAGGAGCTTCTTCCGGGTCTCCTACACAGGTACAGGGGCCCAAGGACTTGGACCATCTTCTTTTTTTTTTTTTTTAACTTTTATTTAATGAATATAGATTTCCGAAGTACAGCTTATAGACTACATTGGCTTCCCCCTACCCCCGATGACTTCCCTCCCACCTGCAAAGCTCCCCTTTCCTGCTCTCTCTCCCCTTCCATTCATATCAAGATTCATTTTCAATTTTCTATATATACAGAAGATCAGTTTAGTATACATTAAGTAAAGATTTCAAGAGTTTGCACCCACATAGAAACACAAAGTGAAAAATACTGTTTGAGTACTCGTTATAGCATTAAATCTCAATGTACAGCACATTAAGGACAGAGATCCTACATGAGGAGTAAGTGCACAGTGACTCCTGTTGTTGACTTTACAAATTGACACTCCTGTTTATGGCATCAGTAATCTCCCTATGCTCCAGTCATGAGTTTCCAAGGCTATGAAAGCCTTTTGAGTTCGCCAACTCTTATCTTGTTTAGACAAGGTCATAGTCAAAGTGGAAATTCTCTCCTCCCTTCAGAGAAAGGTATCTCCTTCTTTGAAGACCTGTTCTTTTGGACCATCTTCTATTGCTTTCTCAGGCCATAGCAGAGAGCTGGATCAGAAGTGAAACAGCTGGGTCTCGAACAGGTGCCCATATAGGATGTCAGCGCTGCAGGTGGCGGCTTTACCTTATTCTAAAAATAAGAATATGAAAAGAAGCTACTGTCAAGAAATATATAACAAAAGAGTATTTGTATATTTGATATCCATTGAGACTGTAGACAATTCAGGTGTGTTTATAATGACTTTTCCTACAAAGTCTTTGTTAATATTTTAGAGATAACGTCACAGTTAAATGGTGGAGTGTGCAATGAATAGTTTTGGAAGTTTTAAACCAACTCCATTTCTTTAACAGATACTGGTACTATTCTGGCAGATCTGGGGCAGATTGAAGCCAGGAGCTAGGGATTCCTGATCTCCCATGTGGTTAGCAGAGGCCCAAGCAGGGCCCATTCTCTGCTGTCTTCCCAGGTACGTTAGAAAGAAGCTGCATTGGAAGTGAAGGAGCTTGGATTTGAACCTGTGTTTTGATATGGGATGCTGGGGTTCCAACCAGTGGCTTTACCTACTGTGCCACAACACTGGTAGCTCATTCAGTACTTGAAGAATATTGTTTCAGAGTAAGCATTGTGGTGCAGGGTAAGCATCCCATATTGGTGTGCCTGGGTTAGAGTCTCTGATTCAGCTTCCTGCTAATTCGCACCATGGGAGACAGCAGATTATGGTTCAGGTATGTGGGTTCTTTCCAGCAATGTGGGAGACCTGGATGGAGTTCCTGACTTACTGCTTTAACTGGGCTCAGACCCGGCCCTTGCAGGTATTTGGGAGTAAACAAGCGAATAGAACATTTCTCTCTCATATTCTGGTTTTAAAAAAAAAAGAAGATAAAGAATGTTCTTCCATTCTTTTTTTATTCTTTTTTTTTTTTAAGATTTATTTTACTTATTTGAAAAACAGAGTTACAGAGAGGCAGAGAGAGAGGTAGAGACAGAGAGAGGTCTTCCATCCGCTGGTTCACTCCCCAGATGGCCACAATGGCTGGAGCTGCACCGATCCAAAGCCAGGAGCTTCCTGTCAGCGTTTCAGATTGAGAGCTCTGCCTGCTATGCCATAATGCTGGGCCCTGTAAAACAAGTCTTAAAGATCAAAATTTATGCCTGTAAACTTTTAAAACTTTGAATAAATTAAGTATTTCATATGCAAACCATTACAAACTTATAAAATTTTTCTTCATATTACAGGTACCTAGTTATCTACTGTAGAATCCTTCAGAAATTTTCCTTTCTTCAGTGAATGGAGTACTGGCCTTGTGTTCATGATTGCTTTCTCTGTTGCTATTTCCATTACATTGTGCTTATCTAGATTTCTTTTGACTAGTCTTATAACATTTTGGCTGGCGCTGCGGCTCACTTGGCTAATACTCTGCCTGCGGCGCCGGCACCCCAGGTTCTAGTCCCGGTTGGGGCACCGGATTCTGTCCCGGTTGCTCCTCTTCCAGTCCAGCTCTCTGCTGTGGCCTGGGAAGGCAGTGGAGGGTGGCCCAGGTCCTTGGGCCCTGCACCTGCATGGGAGACCAGGAGGAAGCACCTGGCTCCTGGCTTTGGATCGGCGCAGTGCACTGGCTGCAACGTGCCAGCCTTAGCGGCCATTTGGGGGTAAACCAACAGAAAGGAAGATCTTTCTCTCTGTCTGTCTCGCTAACTAACTGCCTGTCAAAAAAAAAAAAAATTAAAATAGCATTTCATTTTACATTCTATTACTTTTTTTTTTTTTTTTTGACAAGTAGAGTGGACAGTGAGAGAGAGAGACAGAGAGAGAAAGGTCTTCCTTTTCCGTTGGTTCACCCTCCAATGGCCGCTGTGGCCAGTGCACTGGGAGAGCAATCGGGACAGAATCCGGTGCCCCAACCAGGACTAGAACCCGGTGTGCCGGTGCCGCAGGTGGAGGATTAGCCTATTGAGCCATGGTGCCAGCACATTCTATTACTTTTAACCTACTTGAGTCTTTACATTTAAGGTACATTTTTCACAAGCAGCATGTATAGTTGAACTATCCAGTATGAAAGCTTTACCTTCTAATTTAGGTGCTTATATAATTTATTATTTTTTTTGTGATTATTGGAAAGATTTAGGATTGAGTCTGTCGTCTTGCTCTTTGTTTTCTATTTGTTCTTTTCTTTTGCTACTATTTTGACCTTGGGTCAGTATATTTGTTCTATGACCTTTTTTGACTTGCTAGTTATAATGCTTTGTTATTTTAGTGATAGATTGAGTTTTTATCATGCATATTTAGCCCAACAAAGTGTACCTTTAAGTGATATCAGAACACTTACATAATAAAAGTACCTTATCTTTATGCTTGTATATGTATTGTAAATATTTTATTTGTACATGAATTATAAACCTCATAATAAGCTATTATTTTGTTTAAACAATCAGTTGTCTCTTAAAAAGAAACAATTTTACATATTTATCTATGTAGTTACCAACTTTGGTATTCTGTATAACTCCAGATTTCTGTCTAGTGTCATGTTTGTCTTATTTTGCTAGTGCTGTGCCTTAAACAGCAGATAACCATCTTCACAGTTCTGAAGATTGGAAGTCCTAGATCGAAGTGCTGACAGGTTTGGTGTGTGATGATGGTTTTTTGTGTGGATTCTCTTTGTTTTGTTAGGCAACTGGGTAAGGAGAGTGCATGCAAGGTCTCTGATATCTTTTTTTTTTTAAAGATATATTTATTATTTATTTGAAAGAGTTACACAGAGAGAGGAGAGGCAGAGAGAGAGAGGTCTTCCATCTGCTATTTAACTCCCCAGTTGGCCGCAATGGCTGGAGCTGAGCTAATCCGAAGCCAGGAGCCAGGAGTTTCTTCCAGGTCTCCCATGTGGGTACAAAGGGACCAAGAACTTCAGCCATCTTCTACTGCTTTCCCAGGCAATAGCAGAGAGCTGGTTATGAAGTGGAGCAGCCAGGACACCAGCCGGCACCCATGTGGGATGCCAGCACTGCAGGCGGTGGCTTTACCCGCTGCACAGTGCCGACTCCTTCAATATCTTTTCTAAGGGCACCAAGCTCATCATGGGAACCCCACATTCATGACCTCATCTAATCCTCATTACCTACCAAAGGCCTGTCTCCACATACAGTGAAACTGGGAGTTGGGACTTCAACATAGGAATTTGGGGACTGGGGGATTACAATTTACTTCACAGGAATATTCCTGCTTACTGAAAGACTTTAACATTTCTTGAGAATGAATTTGCTGGTAGTGAATCCTTTTAAACTGCAGTATGCCTGAAAGGTCTTTATTTCTTGTTTTTAAAACTAAAATTTTTAATTTAGGATACAGATTTATAAAACTTTTTCAGAGGCCATCATTGTGGTGTAATAGGATATGCTACTGCTTGCAGTGCCAGCATCCCATATGGGCTGCTCCACTTCCAGTCTAGCTCCCTGCTAATGCCTGGGTAAGCAGCAGAGGGCAACCTAAGAGCTTGGGCCTCTGCACCCAGGTGGGAGACCTGGAAGAAGCTCCTGGCTCCTGGCTTCAGCCTGGCCCAGCCCTAACTGTTGTGGCCATTTAGGGAGTGAACCAACAGATGGAAGACCCCTCTCTCTCTCCATCTCTGTGCCACAGTGTCAACCCAGCCCCCATCACCTATCTTTTCAACCTTATTCCCTGTAACACCCTGGTCCCACTAGGACATCTGAATCATTGACCTCATCTCCTTTACACTGTCTTTTTTTTTTTTTTTTTAAGATTTTTTTTTTTTATGTATTTATTTGAAAGGCAGAGGCAGAGAGAGAGAGACAGAAGTCTTCCATCCACTGCACTGGTTCTCCCCAAATGGCTGCAACTTGCAATTGCTGGAGCTGGGCCTATCCAAAGCCAGGAGCTTCTTCTAGGTCTCCCATGCGGATGCAGGGTTCCAAGGTCTTGGGCCATTTTGTACTGCTTTCCCAGATAGCAGGGAGATGTATCAGAAGTGGAGCACCTGCACTTGAACTGGTGCCCATATGGGATGCTGGCACTGTAGGCAGCGGCTTTACTCACTGTGCTACAGCGCCAGCCCCTACTGTCTTATACCTTGTGTCCTTGCTTTCCTTCTTACCTAATTTAGATCATACAATTATATTAAGAAGCCCCTTGTTAACAATTCCTTCTTAATAATAAAATTTAGCTTCCTTCTGTTATATTCCATGTCAATGCCCAATCTTGATTAAATCCAACTCTACCTTTTATGCCTATGTCTACTGAATGTGACAGGAAAAAAATACACATGCCAGTGATGACTGGGCTCACTTTTTATTTAAGATCACAAATTTCAAGTGGTTCCTCAGTACTGCTTAGCAATCCTACTATGTTTCCTGAGTCAGTTTATTCTTCTCTTGTGTAGGCTTTTTCAGATCTCTGCTTTCCTCAGTCTTCCAACATCATGCTGAATTCTCTTTACTGTTATATCTTTGTTCCAGTGTGCTAGCTTTATTAGAGATAATTTAGATGATATGTAATTCACCCACTTGAAGTGGTTTTTAGTGTATTCACAGAATTTGGTGACCATCACTGCAATAAGTTTTAGAATATTTTCGTTACCCCTAAGAGAAACCTGTTCTTACTCATAATTCTCTAGTTTCCATCAAGTCCCCAGGTTTAGGCAACCACTAAGCTACTCAGTATGAATTTGTCTATTCTGAGCATGTCTCAATAGACTCATACAATCAGTATATGTAAGTAGCAGGCTTCTTTTACTTAACAGACATTTCAATTTGAATCCATGTTGTAGCACATATCAGTACTTCTTTCTTTTTTTTCCCCACAGTGGCTGTTTCATTTTACATACCTCCCAACAATGTGTTACAGTTCCAGTTTTCCATATTCTCATCAATGCTTGTTATTTTCTTTTTTAAAATAGTTGTCTAGTGGATGTAAAATGATATCTCATTGTGATTTTGACTTGTATTTTCCTGATGGCTAATGATGTTGGACATCTTTTCATTTATTTGTTCCTAATTTGAATACCTTCTTTGGAGAAATGTCTATTCAGGTCCACTTTCAATATTTTAATTGGGTTGTTTGTCCTTTTATTGTTGTGTGATGAGTTTTTTGTATATTCTGGATATTAAATCCTTATCAGTTATATGATTTGCAAATGTTTTGTCCCATTCTTGTCCCCACTAAGACATTCTTTGTCCCAAGAATGTCTTAGCCTCTTTCTTTTATTTTTTTAAAAAATTTACTAATTTATTTGAAAGGCAGAGCCACAGAGAGGCAGAGGCAGAGGCAGAGAGAGAGAGAGAGAGAGAGATCCAGAGAGCTCCTATCCAGTGTTATACTCTGCAGTTGCCTGCAGTGGCTGTGATTGGATCTGTCCAAAGTTGGGAGCTGGGAATTCAGTCCAGGCCTCTCACATGGGTGGCTTCTGTTGGCCTCCCAACATCTGCATTAGCAGGACTCTTTTTTTTTTTTTTTTTTTTTTTTGACAGGCAGAGTTAGACAGTGAGAGAGAGAGAGAGAGAGAGACAAAGAGAAAGGTCTTCCTTTTTCTATTGGTTTACCCCCCAAGTGGCCTCTATGGCCGGCACCAGGTGCTTCCTCCCAGTCTCCCATGCGGGTGCAGGACCCAAGGACCTGGGCCATCCTCCACTGCCTTCCCAGGCCACAGCAGAGAGCTGGACTGGAAGAGGAGCAACCGGGACAGAATCTGGTGCCCCAAGTGGGACTAGAACCTGGGGTGCCGGCGCCACAGGCGGAGGTTTAGCCTAGTGAGCTGTGGCGCCGGCCAGCAGGACTTTTGAGACAGAAGCCTGAGGTGGGTATGAACCAAGCTACTCCTATATAGTTGGGATGTCTTAACTGGAGTTTTACCTGCTATACTAAATGTCTTCTTTTTACTTTCTTGTTAGTGTCTTTTGATATACAGTTTTAACTTTTGATAATGTCCAGTTTATCCTTCTCTTTGTCTTTTTTGTGGTTTGTGCTTTTAGTGCCATAGTGAGAATTCATTGCTGAATATGAGGTCTTGGAAATTGATCCCATTTGCTATTGTTTACAACACTTCTGACCCCATGTGTGGCCCCCCCCCCCCCCAATACTAAGCGGTTCTCCAATTTTGTGAATACCAGATAAGTGTCCTACAATTCAGTTGAATTCTAGGACTATCTACCTGGAGTTCCTAACATATTCCACAAATTAAGCTGACTCCTGTGAGACTGCCCCCTGCTTCAGAAACTAACTGCAAGTCCTTCTATATTCACTGAGTAGTTAAAAATTGAGGGTTCGGCCGGCGCCGCGGCTCACTAGGCTAATCCTCCGCCTAGCGGCGCCGGCACACCGGGTTCTAGTCCCGGTCAGGGTGCCGGATTCTGTCCCAGTTGCCTCTCTTCCAGGCCAGCTCTCTGCTGTGGCCCGGGAGTGCAGTGGAGGATGGCCCAGGTGCTTGGGCCCTGCACCCCATGGGAGACCAGGAAAAGCACCTGGCTCCTGGCTCCTGCCATTGGCAGCGCGCCGGCCGCGGCGGCCATTGGAGAGTGAACCAACAGCAACGGAAGATCTTTCTCTCTGTCTCTCTCTCTCTCTCACTGTCCACTCTGCCTGTCCAAAAAAATTGAGGGTTCCAGCCTGGAACTCAATCCAGATCTTCCATGTGGGTGGTAGTAGACCAAGTGTTTGAGCTATCACCTGCTGCCTCCCAGGGTGTACATTAGCTGGAAGCTGGAGTCAGGAGCAGAGTAGGGACTCCAGTTCAAGCACTCTGATATGAAATGTGGCATCCCAAGCAGGTAGAATCTTAACTGCTTTGTAAAACTTCAGTTCCCTTTTATTTTTGTTGTTGCAAAGTATATGTAACATAGAATTGCCATGTTAACCATTTTAAGCTTACACTTCATTGGCATTAGTACATTTTTACTGCTGTACAGCCATTACCACCATCCATCTCTAGAACTTTTTTGTTTTCCCAAATTGATGCTCTCTATACATTAAGCTATAACTTCCCTTTTCCCGCTTTCCCAGTCCCTGGCAACCACTATTGAACTTTCTGTCTCTGAGTTTGATGATTCTAGGTTCCTTATGTAAGTGGAGTCACACAGGATTTGTCTTTTGGCGACTTGCTTATTTTACTTAGAATAATGTCTAAGGTTCATCTTTGTTATATGTCAGAATTTCCTTCCTTTTTAAAGTTGAATAATATTCCATTGTTTATATGATACTTTTTTAATATATCCATTTTTCACTTGTCTTTTTTTTTTTTAAGATTTTTTTATTTATTTATTTGAGAGGCGGAATTACAGACAGAGAGATGGAGAAACACAGAGAAAGGTCTTCCTTATACTGGTTCACTCCCCAGATGTCTGCAACAGCTTGGAGCTGGGCTAATTGGAAGCCAGGAACTTCTTTTGGGTTACTTGTGTGGCTGTAGGGGGCCAAGCACTTGGGCCATCTACTGCTTTCCCAGACCATAGCAGAGAGCTGAGTTGGATGTGGAGCAGCCGAGACTCGAACCGGCACCCAAATGGGATGCCGGTGCCACAATTTTCCTGAATTATAGTTTTTTCATTGTTACATTTTTATTTCCAGAGACTCCAGTTAGGCAGATTGGATCATCTTTGCCTGTTATCTATTTCAGCCATTTTTTTTTTCTTTCCTGATTTTTTTGGGGATGTCTTTTCTTCAGTGCTCCTGATTACATTTTGAAGTGAGGTGGGAGTGGTGTGTTTGATTCTTTTTTTTTTTCTGACAGGCAGAGTTAGACAGTGAGAGACAGAGAGAAAGGTCTTCCTTTTTCTGTTGGTTCACCCTCCAAGTGGCCTCTACGGCTGGTGTGTTGCAGCCGGCATGCTGCGCCGATCCGAAGCCAGGAGACAGGTGCTTCCTCCTGGTCTCCCATATGGGTGCAGGTCCCAAGCACTTGGGCCATCCTCTGCCTTCCCGGGCCACAGCAGAGAGCTAGACTGGAGGAGGAGCAACCGGGACAGAATCTGGAGCCCCAACTGGGACTAGAACCTGGGGTGCTGGCGCAGCAGGTGGAGGATTAGCCTAAAAAACCGCGGCACCAGCCTCTTTTTGTTTTCATAGAGTTTTTCATTTATCCTTTTTCTTTCTATTCACTACCTAGTAGGACATAGGGTGATTTAAAATAAATTACTATACACTAAATTTAAACATTATTTTTGGATTTTAAATCTTGAAGCAAATATTTGTGATCGTGTGTGGATGCTTTGGAATTAGGCTGGTTTTTACATAACTGTTCATATGGCAATTACTGTTCCAGTATATTACAAATCTTAATTTTTATGGTTTTTCTTCATTCTTGATCTTACATAGTTTCATTTTTATACTGCAAAGGATCTTCTGATGGTTTATGTGCAGGTTTACCACAATCATTCATTCTTCAGAGGGCTCTATTAGCCATGATGTAGGTAAGAGATACAGAAAACTACTACTTTTTTTTTTTTTTTTTTTGACAGGCAGAGTAGACAATGAGAGAGAGAGAGAGAGAGGTCTTCCTTTGCCGTTGGTTCACCCTCCAATGGCCGCCGCAGCCGGCGCACCGCGCTGATCCGAAGGCAGGAGCCAGGTATTTATCCTGGTCTCCCATGGGGTGCAGGGCCCAAGCACTTGGGCCATCCTCCACTGCACTCCCGGGCCACAGCAGAGAGCTGGCCTGGAAGAGGGGCAACCGGGACAGAATCCGGCACCCTGACCGGGACTAGAGCCCGGTGTGCCGGCGCCGCAAGGCCTATTGAGCCACGGCGCTGGCCTTCTACTTTTAATGTCAACCACTCTGATCATATTTCTTGTTTTGTATTAGGAGCCAAAGGAGGAGAATGGATTACAGAAAACAAAGACAAAACAGTCGAACAGAGCAAAGCGTCTGGCTAAAAGAAAAATTACACGTAAGTTTTCATATTTATGTTGAAAATGGTTTGGAATTTTCATAGGATTGACACTTTTTTATTATGAGTTCTTCAAATAAGGAGATGTGTGCTTCCTGTTTATCCTGGAGTCTTAAAATTTTAGGAGTTGCTTATAGAATTACCCACAGTTTATACAATTGACTTGTTAGAGACAGAGTGTTGAAATTCAAAGTGCGACTTTCATAGACACATTGGGCTTGGATGTTCACTTTATCGCTTGTTGTATGAATTTTAGGCAAGTTACTGTTTTTAGCTTTTCTCTCTTTCCTCATCAACAAAATGCAGATAAACATTCACTAGAAACTCACTTAGAAGAGGCTCAAATAATGGTACCTATGACTATTTTTGTGATTAGAATCCTTTGCTTGGGGCTTCCATTGTTGCTAGTAGGTTAAGTTGCCACCTGGAACACAGGCATCCTTAATGGGGAGGGGGAAGGAAAGAAAGAAAGAGAAAGAGAGGCCGGCGCTGCAGCTCACTAGGCTAATCCTCCGCCTTGTGGCGCCGGCACACCGGGTTCTAGTCCCGGTCGGGGCGCCGGATTCGGTCCCGGTTGCCTCTCTTCCAGGCCAGCTCTCTGCTGTGGCCAGGGAGTGCAGTGGAGGATGGCCCAAGTGCTTGGGCCCTGCACCCCATGGGAGACCAGGAGAAGCACCTGGTTCCTGCCATCGGATCGACGCGGTGCGCCGGCCGCAGCACGCCGGCCGCGGCGGCCATTGGAGAGTGAACCAACGGCAAAGGAAGACCTTTCTCTCTGTCTCTCTCTCTTGCTGAGCACTCTGCCTGTCAAAAAAAAAAAAAAAAAAAAAAAAAAAAAAAAGAGAGAGAGAGAAAGAAAGAAAAAGAGAAGGAAAGTAAGAAAGAAAGAAGGGCTGGCTCTGTGGCGCACTAAGTTAATCCTCTGCCTGAAGTGCTGTGACCATTTGGGGAGTGAAGCAATGGAACGAAGACCTTTCTCTCTGTCTCTCCCTCTCACTGTCTATAACTCTACCTCTCAAATAAATAAATAAATCCTTAAAAGAAAGAAAGAAAGAATTCTTTGTTGGAAGTTTTTCATTCACTTCTGTCTGTGTTTTTCAATTATGATGTTATTCATTATATTTTTGCAGGAGTCTTTTTTTTTTTTTAAGATTTACTTATTTACTTGAACATCAGAGTTAACACAGAGAGAGAAGGAGAGTCAGAGAGAGAGAGAGAAAGAAAGAGAGGTTTCCATCCCCTGGTTCACTACGCAATTGGCTGCAATGGCTGGAGCTGCACCAATCCGAAGCCAGGAGCTTCTTCCCGGTCTCCCACGGGGGTGCAGGGGCCCAAGGACTTGGGCCATTTTCCACTGCTCTGCTAGGCCATAGCAGAGAGCTGGATTGGAAGAGGAACAGCCGGGACTTAGAACCGGCGCTATAAGGGATGCCGGTGCCGCAGGTGGAGGATTAACCTGCTGCGCCATAGTGCTAGCCCCTACCTTTTTTTTTTTTTAAAGAGAGTTTTTTGTGGGTTTTATGGTTTTTCTTAGTTTTTAAGATTTATTTATTTATTTGAAAGGCAGAGTTACAGAGAGGCAGAGTCAGAGAAAGAGAAAGAGAGGTCTTCCATCTGCTGATTTACTCCCCAAATGGATGCAACAGCTGGAACTGCACTGATCAGGAGCCAGGAGCTTCTTCTGGGTGTCCCATGTGGGTGCAGGGCCCAAGGACTTGGGGTTGTCTTCCGCTACTTTCCCAGGCCAAGGCAGAGAGCTGGATTGGAAGTAGAGCAGCTGGAACTCAAAACCAGCACTCACATGGGATGCCGGCACCACCTTACCTGCTATGCTACAATGCTAGCCCCATACTATTATATTTTCTATAGAATTTTTTTCTTTCTAGATTTATCTATTTAGACATTCCACATAAGTGGAATCATAATTTATGGTCTTTTATGGCTGGGTTTTTTTTATGTAGCATTTTTTCAGGTTCATCATGGTTTAGTATGCATCAGCATTTGTTCTTTATTATCAAGTAAATATTGCTGTACCTCGTTTTGTTTATTCATTTATCATTTGATGGATATTTGTATTGCTTCTGTTTTTTTGGCTGTTAGGATTAGTGTAGCTATGAAAATTTGTGTGTAAGTTTTTGTGCAGGGATACATTTTCATTTCTCTTGGGTACTTTAAAAAGTTTGTGGAAACTAGAATGGGTTTTTTTGTGTGTGTGAAATAATGTTTGAAATCTATGCATAGTTTTTTCATGCTCCTCATTTTCTGTGGACATTTTGATGACCATTTTGAAATGTGGATTTCAAGATTTTTTTTCAACAGTACTAAAAATTTAAAAAAATTTATTTGAGCAACTGGAATTGTGGCGTAGCAGGTTAAGCTAAATGCCTGAGATGCAGACATCCCTTATGGATGCTGGTTTGAGTCCTGGTTGCTCTTCTGATCTAGCTCGCTGCTAATCCACCTGGGAAAACCCAGAAGGTAGTCCAAGTACTTGGGCCTTTGTACCTTGGCCTCTTTGTCCAATGTGACCATCTTGGGGAATGAACTAGTGAATGGAAGATCTCTCTGTCTCTCAGAAGTTAGTGCTTCCCTTTTTTCCCTTTCTTTCTTTTCTTTTCTTTTTTTTTAAAGATTTATGTATTTGAAAGCAGAGTTGAGAGGCAGAGTGAAAGAGATCTTCCATCTGATGCTTTACTCTCCAAATAGCAGTGACCAGAGTTGGTCCAGGCTAAAACCAGGAGACAGGAGCTTCATCTACTTCTCCCATATGGGTGGGAGGAACCCAAGCACTTGGGCCATCTTCATCTGCTTTCCCAGGCACATTAGCAGGGAGCTAGATCGGAAGTGGAGCAGCTAGGACTCAAACCAGCTCCTATATGGGATGCGGGCACTGCAGGCTGCAGCTTAATCCACTCTGCCACAGGACAGCTTTTATACAGTAGACTGGTGTATTTCTCTCTTGATACTTGATAGTCTGATTTTATGAGTGGGTGCAGGATAGGACTTCTTTGCTGTTCCATCTGAAATATTCACTGTATCCTTGAGTCTAGGAGTTTGAGACTTCACATTGATTTTTCCTATTCCTTGTTGGTGTAGGTTCTCTGATGATTTGGGCTTGGACAGTTTCCTGTTCTGTTCCCCAGAGTTAAAGAATTATTTTTATATTTTCATTCCCCAGCTGCAGTGTGACTTCACCCGTGGCCTAGGAACATTAGATTTTATTGCCCTTCTTCCAACATTTTAAGGCTTTTGTTCAGTATGGGAGATAAAGATTATTGTGGGCTTCCTTGCTTTCCTGTCAGTAGTTGATCTTTTCCTCCTGAGGGTCTGTAAAAGAGAGGCTTTCTTGGCCGGCGCTGCGGCTCACTTGGCTAATCCTCCGCCTGTGGCGCTGGGACAACAGGTTCTAGTCCCGGCCGCTCCTCTTCCAGGCCAGCTCTCAGCTGTGGCCTGGGAGTGCAGTGGAGGATGGTCCGGGTGCTTGGGCCCTGCACCCCATGGGAGACCAGGAGAAGCACCTGGCTCCTGGCTTCGGATCAGCGTGGTGCGCCGGCCGCAGCTTGCCAGCTGTGGCGGCCATTGGAGGGTGAACCAACGGCAAAAGGAAGACCTTTCTCTCTGTCTGTCTCTCTCACTGTCTAACTCTGCCTGTCAAAAAAAATTTATTTATTTATTTATTTTTCAAGATTTATTTATTTGAAAGGCAGAGTTACTGAGAGAAAGGGACAGACAGAGAGAGATCTTCCATCTGCTGGTTCACTCCCCAAATGCCTGTAATGGCTGGGGTTGGGCCAGGCTGAAGTTGGGAGCCAGAAACTTAATCTGTCATGTGGGTGACACCAGCCCAGGTGACAGCACCTGCTGCTTCTCATGATGCACATTAGCAGGAAGCTAGAGTCAGAATGGAGCTGAGACTTGGACCCAGGCACTCTGATATAGGATGCTGATACCCTAGCCAGCCAATCGCCTGCCCCGAAAGTTGTATTTAAACAGAAACAAGTCTGATTAAAATGTAACTAGAAGCTCCAAGAATTTAATCCTCTATTGCCTTAGGGGAAGTGGTTATTTGTTCATTCAGTATAGTTTTTTTTGTTTTGTTCCTTTTTTTTTTTTTTTGACAGGCAGAGTGCTCAGCAAGAGAGAGAGACAGAGAGAAAGGTCTTCCTTTTTCCATTGGTTCACTCCCCAAGTGGCCACGGCCTACATGCTGCAGCCGGCACACCACGCTAATCCGAAGCCAGGAGCCAGGTGCTTCTCCTGGTCTCCCATGTGGGTGCAGGACCCAAGCACTTGGGCCATCCTCCACTGCACTCCCTGGCCACAGCAGAGAGCTGGCCTGGAAGAGGAGCAACCAGGACAGAATCTGGCGCCCCGACTGGGACTAGAACCCAGTGTGCCGGCGCCGCAGGCGGAGGGTTAGCCTAGTGAGCCACAGCGCCGGCTGGCGTAATTGTATTTTTAACTTATATAAGCAGAAGGTTTAGAAGGATTTGCATATGGTCAAGATAAGAACAAATAAAAATCTGGGCTGACCTTATCCTATGGGATTTTTTCTTAAAAGATGGTATCAGGGCTGTAGCTGTGATATAGCAGAAACCCCTGGCCTGCAGTGCCACCTGCAGTGCTGGCATCCAATATGGGCACTGGTTCAAGTCTCGGCTGCTCCTCTTTCTGTCCAGTTCCCTGTTAACGAGCCTAGGAAAGCAGCAGAAGACATCCCAGGTGCTTGGGCCCCTGCACTTGCGTAGGAGACCCAGAAGAAGCTCCTGTCTCCTGATTTTGGATTGGTCCTGCTATGGCCGTTGAGGCCATTTGGGGAGTGAACCAGTGGATGGAAGACCTCTATATCTCTGCTTCTGCCTCTCTGAAATTCTGCCTTTCAAATAAAATAGATAAATTAAAATTGATTTCTCTTGTGCGCCCTTCAAACAGATGGCAGCTTTATATGATATGCCACAATTCAAGTTCCCACTGTGGACTCTTGAGTCTTTCTGTTCCAGTTGGAACTGCTTAATCTCTTATGCTTGGAAACTGAAAGTGATTGTTTATTGTTTGAGTCTAAAGCAGCAGTAAACTTGTTTCATGATTCTCAACTTAGAGCATTGAGAATGTTGTTTATTAATGCACCATTGGTTCTTTTTTTTTTTTTTTTTTTTTGACAGGCAGAGTGGACAGCGAGAGAGAGAGACAGAGAGAAAGGTCTTCCTTTGCCGTTGGTTCACCCTCCAATGGCCGCCGCGGCCGGCGCGCTGCGGCCGGCGCACCGCGCTGATCCGATGGCAGGAGCCAGGAGCCAGGTGCTTTTCCTGGTCTCCCATGGGGTGCAGGGCCCAAGCACCTGGGCCATCCTCCACTGCACTCCCTGGCCACAGCAGAGGGCTGGCCTGGAAGAGGGGCAACCGGGACAGAATCCGGCGCCCCGACCGGGACTAGAACCCGGTGTGCCGGCGCCGCTAGGCGGAGGATTAGCCTAGTGAGCCGCGGCGCCGGCCTATTAATGCACCATTGGTTCTACTAATTGAATCCTGGACTTTACCTTAACCTGTCTTCCTGAACATTTTGTTTCCCTTATCCGTATCATACGTTCCAGGTTTATGATTTTATTTTAGTGGACTGCATCCTTTAGTTGCATCCTGAGTAAGGATAATGGGGAGGTAATTTTTGAGTCCTTACATGAATGAAAGTGTCTTTTATCTTTACATTTGATAAGTCATTTACTTGAATAAAAATTATGTTTTGAATCTCCAGGATTTTCTTCAGAGTCTGAAAGTAATGCTCTGTTGTTTCCTTGTTTCCAATGTTGCTGTTGAGAAATTTTTTAAAAAATTATCTTTTGTTAGCTGGAGGTTAATAGTTTGTTTATTCTGAGAGTTTCAGAGTTTTGAATGTTCATAATGATATTCTATGATATGTACCTTTTGTCATTTATTCCATTGGGCATTTAGTGAATCTCTTAACCTAGATACTTACTTCTTTGAATTCTTATTTTAATGAATAAATTCTATTTATTCAAGAGTCACACACACACACACACACACACACACACAGGAGAGAGAGATAGAGTACATACAAGCAAGATATTCCTATCTGCTGGTTAACTCCACACATTTGTAGTGGCCCCTCAGCTGGGACTGAAGGCTGGATCTGAGAGCTCAATCCAGGTCTCTCATGGTGGCAGAAGTGCAGTCACTTGAGCCATTACTGCTGCCTCCCAGGGTCTACATTAGCAGGAAGCTGGAGTCAGGAAAGGAGCCAAGTATTAAACCCAGACACTCCTTTTTTTTTTTTTTTTTTAAGTTTTTTGAAATTTTTATTTAAGGAATACAAATTTCATGCATTTAATGTATACAAATTTGGGAGCATGGTGATTCTTCCCCTCCTACCTCCCTCCCACCCATGCTCCCACTCATCTACCTCTTCCCTCTCCCTCTCCCTTTCCCATTCTTACTTTTTGCAAAGGTCAGTTTTCAGTTAATTTTATAAGATTAACCCTATACTAAGTAGTGGGTTCACTGAATAGTATGAAGAAAAAAGAAAAAAAGAACAGAAACACTCTTATGTTTGATGTGGGTGTGTTACTGCTAGGTCAAATGTTTGTCCCTCTTCAGTTCTTGGACTTTGTGGTACTATTTCATTGTAATTTCTTCCTTTTCATTTTCTGTCATTTTTCCATTTTCTTTTTCTGGATTTCTGATGATCTCTTTGTTGGACCTGCTGGGACTGGCCCTCACAGCAGGTCATCCCATAGAGCAACCCTTCCATCACTAATTTGATGACCTGTTGTGAGGCTTCATATATAATAATTTTTTGTGTTTGATTTCTTTGCATATAAGTGTCTTTCTTCCCCCTCTATGTAAGATCAATGTGTATGTCTGTAAAGGAGGATGTTTTCCTACTTAATTATAATAAAGGCTTACTCAGTTTAACTTTTACCAGTTGTCTTTTTTTTTTTTTTAAGATTTATTTTATTTATTTGAAAGAGTTACAGAGAGAGGTAGAGACAGAGAGAGAGGTCCTCCATGCACTGATTCACTCTCCAGATGACTACAATGGCCGGAGCTGCGCTGATCTGGAGCTAGGAGCTTCCTCCAGGTCTCCCATGTGGATGCAGGGCCCAAGGACCTCGGCCATCTACCGCTTTCCCAGGCCACAGCAGAGAGCTGGACTGGAAGAAGAGCAGCTGGGACTAGAACCTGTGCCCATATGGGATGCCAGTGCTTCAGGCCAGGGCTTTGACCCGCTGCGCCACAGTGCTGGCCCCGTCTTTTTTTTTTTTTTTTTTTTTTTTTTAAACCAGTTGTCTTTTATAGCAGTCATGTTGGGGCTGGTATCATGGTGTAGCGATTTAAGCCTCCACCAGTGATGCTTTCATCCCCTATGGATATGTGTTGAAGTCCCTGCTGCTCCACTCTGATCCAGCTCTCTGCTAATGTGCCTGGGAAAGTAGCGGAAAATGGCCCAAGTACTTGGGCCCCTGCACTCCCATGGAGACCCTAATGAAGCTCCTGCCTCATAGTTTTGGCCTGGCCCAGCCTTGGTCATTTTGGCAATTTGGTGGAGTGAATCAGTGGATAGAAGATATCTCTCTGTCTCTCCTTCTCTCTGTATAACTACCTTTCAAATAAATAAGTTAAGCTTAAAAAATAAATCATGTTTTATTTCTCTTTAGTCTCCTTCATTTTGAACACTTCCTTAGTCATTCCTGGACCTTTATGACCTTGACTTTTGAAGATTATAGGCTGGTTATCTTTTTTTTTTTTTAATTATTTATTTGAAAGGTAGAGTTATATATATAGAGAGATAGTTCTTCCATCCATTGGTTCACTTCCCAAATGACAGCAACAGCCAGAGCTGAGCTGATCCGGAGCCAGGAGCCAGGTGCAGTGGCCTAAGCACTTGAGCCATCTTCCACTGCTTCCAGGCCAAAAGCAGGGAGCTGGATTGGAAAAGGAGCATCAGGGAATTGAACCAGCGCCCATATGCAATGCCAGTGCCACAGGCACCGGCCCCAAGCTGGTTATCTTATAAGATGATCCTTAATTGTTTTGCTGTTTTATTATCTAATTTGGAACATGATCTTTGGCAGGAATTTCAAAAACTGATGCTGGTGTCTTTTTTATTATTTTCTATCATGGTGCATGATTTCAGTTGTCTTAGGTGGTGTTCACTGTGATTAACATCATAAAGGTGCTTTCTGTAGGCCTTTTTTACTGCAAAGCTCCTTTTTTTTTTGTAATTAGTGCTTTGTAAGAAGATACTCTGAAACTGTGTAAACCATTTGTCATTAGTTTTTTTAACAAAGATTTATTTATTTATTTGAAAGAGTTACAGAGAGAGAGAGAGAGAGCGCGCGCAAGAGCGAGCTAGCAAGATTTCCCATCCGCTGGTTCACTCCCCAGATGGCTGCAATGCCCAGAGCTGGGCCAATCCAAAGCCAGGAGCCAGGAGCTTCTTCCGGGTCTCCCACGTGGGTGCAGGGACTGAAACACTTGGGCCATTGTCTGTTGCTTTCCAAGGCCATTAGCAGGGAGTTGGATTGGAAGTGGAGCAGCTGGGACTCGAACCTGTGTCCATATGTAATACTGGCAGCTTTACCCACTTTAATTAACTTGTTTATACCTGTGTAGACTCATAGTTTTCTTTGTTTTAGTCAGTGGGTTATAATTGGTTATAATCACCCTTTAAAAAAATTTTTTTTAAAGATTTATTTTTTCATTTGAGAGGCAGAGTTACAAGAGAGGGAGAGACAGAGAGTTCTTCAATCCACTGGTTCACTCCCCCAAATGGCTGTAACAGCCGGAGCTAGGCTTATCTGAAGCCAGGAGCTTCTTCTGGGTCTCCCACATGGGTGCTGGGGCCCAAGGACCTGGGCTATCTTCTGCTTTCCTAGGCCATAGTGGAGAGCTGGATCTGAAGTGGAGCAGCCGGGTCTCGAACGGGCACCCACATGGGGTGCCAGTGCTTCAGGCCAAGGCATTAACCCTCTGTGCTACAGCGCTGGCCTCTTTACCTGTTTGGATACCCTCCTTATCTCACTTGGATTCCAATACACCATGCTAGGCCATTTCCTACTGTGGGCTCTCTGGACTATTGATTTGTGTTCTGAGGTACTCCCACTCATAGATTCCTTCCTTATCTCTAGCATGGCATGCCAAGCTGCCTAGCATAATGATTGTGAAATTGTCCTTGTTGTGTGTAGCAGAAGTTCATTGTTGAGAATGCAGTTCTCTATGCAGCTATGCCACAGTGCTGGCCCCAATGATGCAAGCATCTTAACCAATGGCTAAAAACTCATCCCTCATTCTGGTTTTAATTTGTATTTCTTTGATGGCTAATGAGCACTCTTTTCATGTTCTTATTGGCTATTTGCATACTTTGCTTCGTTAGGCAGCTATTCAGATCTTTAGCCAACTTTTTTTTTTTTTTTAAAGATGTGATTATTATTAAATTATGAGTTGTTTATGGTAGTTTTGCAAATATTTTCTCCCAGTCTCCCAGTCTGTAGTTTACTTATTTGTTTTCTTAGTAATGTCCTTTGTTGACAATGGAAGTTTTAAAATTCTGTTTTTTTAATTTTTGTCTAAGAAATCTTTTTGCCTATCCCTAGGTAGATATTCTTTTTTTGGAAGGTACTTTGCTTCATTTCTTATGTTTAGGTGTATACCCAAATTAATTTTTAAGTGTGGTTTGAGATAGTGGTCAAGGTTTATTTTTCCATACAGGAATCCAGTTGTTCTAGAATGTTTATTAAAAAGACTTTTCTCTCTGTTTTGATATTTCCCTGAAACCTTTGTAGAAAATTATTTGTATGAATGTTCCTGACTCTGTTCTGTTTCAGTGATCTGTTTGTTGATACTTAGGTCACTACTGTATAGTCTTGATTACTGTAGTAATCAAGCAAGTTTTGATGTCAGGCAAATAATTTATCTACCTTTTTTTGTTTGTCTATTTAAAGATTTATTTATTGAAAAGCAGAGTGATAGAGAGAGAGAGGTTTTCCATCTGCTAGTTTACTCCCCAAGTGGCTATAACAGCTGACACTGGTCCAGGCTGAAGCTAGGAGGCTGGAGCTCCATCTGGGTCTCCTGCACAGGTGGGCAGGGGCCCAAGTACTTGAGCCACCTCCGACTGCTTTCCCATGTGCATTAGCAGAGAGCGGGGATTGGAAGTAGATGTATGGAATGCATATGTTGTGTCTTAGCTTACTACACCACAATGTGGGTCCCTCTACCTTTGTTTTTGATTATGTTGATTGGTTGCTGTAGATCCTTTGTATTTCATTCATGTTTCAGAATTTTCCATGAGAATTTTAAAACCAGTTTTTAATTTTATAAGAAAGCATGCTGGGATTTTGAATGAGGTTGAGTTGAATCTGTAACAGTCTTTTTATGACACACACAAGTAGCATTTATTGAGCAACTACCCTGCTAACTTAAAATCTAAGAGAAGAGAGACTTTTTAAGAGAAGTTTTAGGTTCACAGCAAAATTTTATAAGTACTATAGTATTCCCACATACCACTTGCTGATACCAATTTGCCTATTAATATTTCCATATGAGTAAGCTGTGTGGGTTCTTGCCACATGTTCAGAGAAGAATCCTGAATACTGGCTCAAACAAACCAGCCAGCATGGTAAGTTTTTAAGCTTTTTATTCAGTAAGAGAAATGCATAGGAGAGTGAGGGCTTTAAGGGAGAAGGAAAAGTCTGGAAATTAAGTTGGGGTTAATACTGAGCAGAGAGCAGGCCAAGAGCTGTGTGCAGTGAGTGGTTATGAGCAGCCACAGACAGCTTAGCACTAGCTGTGAAGCGAAGGCGAAGAGAATGTGGGCGGCCCTGAAGGCTCGGGGCAGCAAGGGCATCAGGGCAGGGAGGGAGAATAATGGCCAGGCCCACATCTTCCAGGTTTTTTATCCACTTCCAAAGGGGAGTAGTCATGTAGCCTGCTTGGTAAGTGGGCATACAAGTGTGGTCAGATTGGGGGGTTGAGGTCACACAGGGGACGTGGTGAAGGCGTGGTCTTCCAGCTCACAAATTAATCCGTTTTGTCCTATATGCCTGCTTACATCATTGCCTCCACACATACTTAACCTCCCCCACTGTCAACATTTGGCATAAGAGTAGACAGATGTTACAGTTAATGGAACTATATTATACCAGCACATTGGTATTGAGTGGTATTGAGTGATCACTTAATTTTTTTAAAGATTTATTTATTATTTATTTGAAAGATTACACAGAAGAGCAGGGGAGAGAGAGAGAGAGAGAGAGATGTCTTCCATCCACTGGTTCACTCCCCAAATGACCACAAAGCCTAGCTAGGCCCATCCGAAGCCAGGAGCCAGGAGCTTCCTCCACGTCTTCTATGTCAGTGCAGGAGCCCAAGCACTTGGGCCATCTTCTACTGCTTTCCCATGCCATAGCAGAGAGCTGGATCAGAAGTGGAACAGCTGGGACTTGAACCAGTATCCAGGCATTGCAGGCGGTGGCTATCTGGAGGGTTAAGGAAGGCTGTAGTTTGGAAATAACATTCCAGCTGAGTTCTACAGGATGAAGAGAAATGAACTACGCAAAGAGGATGGGGAGGAGGGATCCAAGGGCTAAAGCATTTGAACACCCTGAAGCTAGGGGGTCATTGGCTCAGTAGGTGCTAAAAGAAAGCTAGACTAAATGTAAATGTAAATGTAAATGCTGAATATATTGAAAAAGACTGAATCAAAGTAGCACAAAATAAATTAGGGTAAGCAATCCCTACAATTAAACCCAAGCATTAAACATGCGTCCTTGGGGAGAGTTTGGTGTAGCAGTTAAGATGCCAGTTGAATGTCCACATCCCATATTTGAGTTTATGAGTTCAAGTCCTGGTTTTCCTTCTGATTCCAGCTATCTGCTAGTTTCCTTCTGATTCCAGCTATCTGAGCCACAGCAGATGATAGCTCAAGTAGTTGGATGTCTGCCACCTAGAGAGGACACCTAGATTGAGTTCCTAGGGCCAAGGGTCCTGCCCTTGGCCTGCACTAGCCTCAGCTGTTGCCAGCGTTTGAGTAGTGAATCAGTGGATGGGAGCTCTGTCACTCTGTCTCAGCCTCTCAAATAAATAAAAAATTTAAAGACTTTTGTATCCAGCTGAATTTGAAATGACCTTAATGGAAACAAAAATATAGGGGCTGGTGCAGTGGCATAGTAGGTTAAGCCTGTTCCTGCAGTGCCAGAATCCCGTATGGGCATCAGTTTGAGTCCTGGATGCTCCACTTCCAATCTAGCTCCCAGCTAATGGCCTGGGAAAGCAGTGGAAGATGACCCAATTGCTTGGGTCCCAGCACCCCGCTCCTGTCTTTGGCTCTGCCCAGCTCTGACCGTTGCTGCCATTTGGGGAGTGAACCAGCAGATGGAAGACCTGTCTATCTCTCCCTCCCTATGTCTGTAATTCTACCTCTCAAATAAATACATAAATCTTTAAAAGAAATAAAAATATAATCTATTAAACTTTGTGGGATACAACTAAAGAAGCATTTATAGGGAAATGTACAGCTTTATATAATCACATGAGAAAAGAAAAAAAAAACATTTAAAATCAATGATTCAAGCTTCCCACCTTAAGAAGCTAGACTATGAAAAGTAAAATTAACCCAACCTATGTAGGAGGAAGTATGAGGAACAGAAATCAATGAAAGGTAAGCATACAATAGAAACAAATTTCAAAACTGGTTCTATGAAAAGATAAAGTGCCATAAACCTCTCAGTAGAAGGATAAGAAAAAAATAAAGAATAAACGAGGGGACAGCATTAAAGATATTACAGTCACGGGCCAGTGCCGTGGCTCACTAGGCTAATCCTCCGCCTTGCGGTGCCGGCACACTGGGTTCTAGTCCTGGTCGGGGCGCCGGATTCTGTCCCGGTTGCCCCTCTTCCAGGCCAGCTCTCTGCTGTGGCCTGGGAGTGCAGTGGAAGATGGCCCAAGTGCTTGGGCCCTGCACCCCATGGGAGACCAGGAGAAGTACCTGGCTCCTGCCACCGGATCAGCGCGGTGCGCCGGCCGCAGCGCGCCAGCCGCGGCGGCCATTGGAGAGTGAACCAACGGCAAAGGAAGACCTTTCTCTCTGTCTCTCTCTCACTCTCCACTCTGCCTGTCAAAAAAAAAAAAAAAAATTAGTTTTTGGAAGGCAGGATCCATTGAGCATCCTACAGTGCAGACCTCTGATAGAAAGAGTGAAATCAAAGACTCCTTGAGTGGAACTCAACTCTTAATTAGATTGTATAGACTCAGGGAATTATCTGAAATGATTTCCTACCCCAAAGGCAAACAGCTCAATTTTAAAATTCATTCAACATGTGTCTGTTGTGTTCCCATTTATGTGCAAGGCGTTGAATGGGGCACTGGGGACGTATTTGTTGTGTGGTAATTCGTTATAGTCATTATGTTTGTTGATGCTACAGTTCCATTTTTTTTTTTATAAAAGATTTATTTATTTATTTGAAAGGCAGAGAGAGAGAGAGAGAGAGAGAGAGAGAAATATTCCATCTGCTGATTCACTCCCCAAACGGCCACAATGGCCAGACCTGGGCCAATCTGAAGCCAGGAGCCAGGAGCTTCTTCTGGGTCTCCCTCATAGGTACAGGAGCCCAAGGCCTTGAGCCATCTTCTACTGCTTTCCTCAGCTATAGCAGAGAACTGGATCAGGAGAGGAGCAACTGGGACTTAAACTGGTACCTATATGGGATGCTGGCCCTACAGCTCCATTTTGACCAGGGAAAATCTTTTTTTAGTTGACTCCTAAGTTCTTCTGATACAATTCTTATAGTGTTTGATAAGTTACTTGCTCACGGATATGATAAGTATTCTAGTTCATCTTGTATATTTCATACTCCAGACTTGGAATCAGCCATTTTTTTCAGTGTATTCCGGTGCTTTTAATGGAAAATGGTGTTTGGAGGGCACATCCTGGTCAGTAAGGATATTCTTTTTCACTAGGTAAATCAGAATTCTGAAGAATAAAATCATTCTGGTTAAATGTCAAGTGTAAACATTAGCAGAAAGCTTCAGAGTAGGAATCAAATTTATTTATTCATCAAGTATTTATTGAATATCTATCTTGGGCAGATACTCTTTTATGTGCTAGAGATACAATACAGACAAAAACTCTGCTTTTGTGGGAACTTGAAATCTAGTTGATCCAGAATTCTTGTTGTAACTACTGCTAATGATCTTGGCCAATATTTTACTTTTTGGGACTTAGCTCACATGTAAATTTATAAAATTGTACTGAATGATCTATATGTAGTATTGAAAAGTTTAATAATTCTGTTTTTTGCCTCCATGCTTATTCAATATTTGTGGTATTCCTTCCTCCCCTTTCCCTAAATTCTTGCAGAGATGACAGAAGAAGAACAGTTCGCTCTGGCTCTCAAAATGAGTGAACAGGAAGCTAGGGAGGTGAACAACCAGGAGGAGGAAGAAGAGGAGCTTTTGAGGAAAGCCATTGCTGAAAGCCTGAATGTAAATATGCTATGTTGAAAAAGTTTGTTGGGGATTGATCAGCAATGTTCTTTGACTTCCATAGTGTTTTAGTTACACTAGGAACTACCTATAGTAGCTTATATGGTTTTAACTAACAGATATTTCCTCCAATAATTTTTAAAGTCTGTGTTGAATTGTTGGTTAGCTCGGTTTGACGTGTTTTGCTAATCCTATGTGAAAGAGTTTTCTTCTATCCCACAGATTTTCAGTCCGTGGCTTAAAAGAACCGTAGTAAGTTTGCAGCTTCTGAAAAGGTTACAGAATACCAAGAACCCAAAAAGGGAGCAAGATAAGGCATTTATCTCCCCTGATTTGTGGGAAGAGCAAGGGGTATGAAAGTGGTGGGTAATGGAGAGAAAGAATTGGTAGTTTTAAGAATAATCAAATAATGTTAAAGTGTGACTTAAATATGCACTTGAAATGATTTGAAATACTTGATAATGGCAGGTCTTGAGCTATCCCTCATGCTATTTGCATCTCTTTGTTTAACATTGATTTAGTATAGTGATATAGTACATCTCTTCGCATGTAGGCGTTCGATACCTGTTGTAGAATTCATTTAAACTGAGCCATCTACTTTCGGAGAGGAGAAATTCCTAGGGACAGTGGCCTTCCCTTTTTGTCCTTCCTGTGACTCTTCATGTATAGCTGTTTTAATAATAAACCTGGTCTGGTGTGGAATGACTTGTTTCAGAGCTGCCGACCTTCTGATGCTTCTGCTACCAGATCTCGACCTCTGGCCACTGGACCGTCTTCACAGTCCCACCAAGAGAAAACCACAGACTCTGGGACCACTGAAGGCATGTCTCCCTGTTCTGACTCCTTCCACTCGTGAAGTATAAGCTTACCACAGGAATGTCATGCTGAAAGTAGATACATAGAAATGCCCAAAGTCCCTTTGGTGATGTTAAAGAGGTTCAATTAGAAAGTAGTTGACATCTCACTAATATCCAGTTTACCTTATCTCCAAAGAAAAACCAACATTTTATTAAACCCAAAGAAGAACCCTTATTCACATTATGTAATTCTTGGTAAGTGATAGCTTACCAAGCCCTCTTAATAAAAAAGTTTGTCCTTAGCCCTACTTTTTCTCAAATACCTACAGGCATATGGCAGCTGGTACCTCCATCACTGTTTAAAGGCTCCCATAAAAGTCAGGGAAACGAGTCTGAGGAAAGAGAGGAGCCTTGGGACCACACTGAAAACACTGAAGAGGAGCCGGTCTCTGGCAACTCAGGAAGTTGGGACCAGTCAAGCCAGCCAGTGTTTGAGAATGAGAACGTTAAATGTTTTGACAGATGTACTGGCCACTTGGCTTCCCACACGCAGTGTGGGAAGCCACAGGAAAGTACTGGGAGGGGTCGTGCTTTTCTCAAAGCTTCCCAGGGCAGGGGGGACAAATCTAGGCACTGTCTGCCTACCCCAGATGCCAAAGGTCTTCAGGACATTGGGGGCAGTGTGAACTACTTCTGGGGTATTCCATTCTGCCCTGCTGGAGTAGACCCAAACCAATACACCAAGGTCATTCTCTGCCAGTTGGAAGTTTATCAAAAAAGCCTGAAAATGGCTCAGAGGCAGCTCTTAAAAAAGAAAGAGTTTGGGGAACCAGTGTTACCTAGACCTCCTTCTCTGATCCAGAATGAATGTGGCCAAGGAGATCAGACTAGTGAAAAAAATGAAGGCATCTCAGAAGATACGGGAGAAGACAAAGAGGAAAGGCAGGAATCTAGGGCATCTGTCTGGCACTCAAAAACCAAGGATTTACAAGAATGTCCAATTAAAAGCTTGAAAGAGAAACTTTTGTTGGAGGAAGAACCAACAACCAGTCATGGTCAGGTAAGGGTCAGTGATACTGTAATTAAGGATGATTTATTCACAGGTTAAACAAGGATTATTTTAGCTATTTGTTATTTTTGTGGTCTCCCCACCATTGATTACTAAAGTAATATGTGCTCACTGTAGAAAATCAGGAGAGTACAGAAGAATACAAGGAAGAAAAAATTACCTGTAATTCCAGCACTAGGAAACAATCATCATTATTTCTATGCATATATATTTTTTGTTTTCAATTTTTGTATAAAATGAAGACTCTACTGTGTAAACTTTGATCCTTTTCTGCACTTTATAGTTTATCCTAGATCATTTTCTGTTTATTAAATATACTTGAAACATCAAATACCACAATTTATATTTTATTTTTAAAAATTTTTATTTTGGGGCTCATATTATAGCACAGCAGATTAAGCAGACGTCCTGCAATGCCAGCATCCCATATGAGTACTGATTTGAGTCCTGGCTGCTCCACTGCCAGTTCAGCTCCCTGCTGATGTGCCTGGGAAAGCAATAAATGATGGTTTAAGTACTTGGACCCCTGCCCGCCATGTGGGAGACCCAGATGGAGTTGAAACTCTAGGACTCTGTCTTCCACCTGGCCAAGCCTTGACCTTTCTGCCCATTTGGGGAGTGAACCAGCAGATAGAACCACCTTTCTCTCTCTCTAACTCTGTCTTTCAAATAAATAAAATTGAGTAGATAATAAATTCACATGGCTCAAAATTCCTGTAGCAGCAGGGCCAGCATTGTTGCTCAGCAGGTTAAGCAGTTTAAGCCACAGCATCCCATATGAGCACCAGTTTGTGTGGCTGGCTGGTTTACTTCTGATTCAGTTTTCTGTGCCTGGGAAAGCAGCAGAGGATAATCTAAGTACTTGGGGCCCTACCACCCACATGAGAGATATGGAAAGTACCTTGCTTCTGGCTTCAGCCTGGCCCAGCGCTGGCGTTTGCAGCCATTTGGGGAGTGAACTAGCTGATGGAAGATCTGTCCTTCCTTTCCCCTCTTTCTGTAACTCTGCCTTTCAAATAAGTAAATAAATTTTTTTAGGAAGTTCCCCCAGCTAACCAGTTCTGCTCTTTGGTTTCAGTCTGTGTTGCTGGTTTCTAGTGTATCCATTAAAGATATTTTATGTAGTGCAAGCAATGCTTGTACTTATGATAACATACTGTCATCATTTTGCACCTTGCTTTTTTCATTTAATGTTCTATGAGACCATTCCATAACAGTACATAAAGAATTTTTTTGAACATGACTGTATCATGCATGGATGGGTCATAGTTTATTTTATCCAGTGCTCTATTGTTAGACTTCAGGTTGTTTATGATATTCTACTATTAAAAATAGTACTTTGACTACTCTTTTACTGAGGATATCTCATCCACATGGGAGATATCGTAGGATAGTTTCCTTTAGATATGATTGGTGGATCAAGGGATACGTGCATTTACAGTTTTGTTAGCTATCGCCAAATTGCCCTCCAGAGAGGTTGTATGTTAAACTCCTACCAAGCAATGTATGAATAGTAGTTTTTTCATATCCACACCAATACAGTAATAGACATCTTGACCTTTACCAGTCTTGATTTGAATAATGGTATTTCATTGTAGTCTGAATTTTTATTTATCTTATTATTTGTGAGGTTAAACCTTTCTCTACACATGAGACCCATTTTTATTTCTTTTCTGTCTGTTGAGGGCTTTTGTTCATTTTCCTTCTTCAAATTCTCTCTCTCTTTTTTTTTTTTTCCACAATTTGTAGGCGCCCTTTATACATTGGGAGAAAATAGTCCTTTGCCTATGAAATGAAGAACAGATAGTTTATCAGTATACTAACCCCTCCCCCAGTGGTGTATTTCTGATTATGCTTGTTGTTTTCTATAATTTACTGAAACCATTCTCCATCTGGGGACATTTAGGTTGCTTTTACTGGTTCACTCCCCAAATGCTTGTAGTGGACTTGGATCAGAAGCCAGAAGCCAGGAGCCAGGAACTCAATATAGGTCTCTCTTGGGTAGCAGGGCCCCAACACTTGCTACCTTCCAGAGTGTGCATTAACAGGAAGCTGGAATTTGGACCAGAGGTATTACTTGAAACCAGGCATGCTGTTTATGGAATGTAGGTGTCCCAACCAGTAGCTTAACCACTAGGACAAACACCTGTCCCTAGGTTGCTTTTTAAATCTTTTTATTTTAAAATTTTTAAAATAAGGTTTATTTTATTTATTTGAAAGGCAGAGTTACAGAAAAAGAGGGAGGAGAGGGAGGGGAAGATCTTCTATCTGCTGGTTGACTCCCCAAATGACTGTGACAGCTGGGTTTGGGCCAGGCTGAAGCTAAGAACCTTGGAACTCCCATGAGGGTGTAGGGGCCCAAGTGCTTGGGCTATCTGCTGCTTTTCCAGGTTCCTTAGCAGGGAGCTGGATTGGAAGTGGAGCAGTCGGGGCTTGAACTGGCACTTATATGGGATTCCAGCATCACAAGCAGTAGCTTAACCTGTTGCGCCATAATGCTGGCCCTAAAAACTTTTTAAAAATTTGTTTGAGAGGAAGAGAAGAGGTCTTCCAACCACTGGTTTACTCCTCAAATGGCCTCCATGGCCAGGGCTTGGCCAGCCTGGACCCAGGAGCCTAGAACTCCATCCAGGCCTTCCTTGGGGATGGCAGAAGCCTAAGTGCTTGAACCATCTGCTCCTGCTTTCTCACACATATTAGCAGGGAGCAGGATTAGAAGGAAGCATCTAGGACTTGAACTGCTATTCTGAGATGAGATGTTGGCATTGCAGGTGGTGGCTTAGCCTTCTGCACCACAATACTGTCCCTTAAATATTTATCTGACATAGCTCGATTGTATTTTACAGGAAAGCTTATATTTTTCTCTGAATATTACAAAATTAATCACATAATTATACATTTATCATTGTAAAGTATTGTTTTATGATTATACTGTTTTATTCTTTCTTGCTGTTTGGAGTTTTTAATTTGTTTCAGTTATCCTATTTGTTTCTTGTATTTTGGTAAACGTTCAAGAAATGGTAGCTCTGAGAAGCTTCATAGCATAATGTAGAGAGAGCATGGATTTGGTGTTTGAAGTTTGATTTTTGTATATTAATAATTGTGTGTCTTTGAGAAGAACATTTGTATTTGCAATCTCAAGTTTTACATCTGTAAAGTGAGAATAGCTATTCCTTTCAACAGTTTTAATGATTGAAATGAATTTGTGTAAAATGTCTTATGCTTAGGAAATTATTGACACTCAGCTAATGGACCAGATAGTCATTCATTGCAGATCCCTGTAAAGATCATTCTTCCTTAGCAATCCTGTTCATCCACATTCTGCAAAGATTGTTATATGCGAAGAGAAGGCGTTTTCCTTTGTAGTTCTAAGTGCTGGACTCTTTTCCAAAGGGGAGTTAGGTGTTGTTACGATAACTTTTTTAAAAAATTTTTTTATAATTTTTTTAAAGATTTATTTTATTTATTTTAAAGACAGAGTTACAGAGAGAGAGGTAGAGACAGAGAGAGAGAGGTCTTCCATCCGATGGTTCACTCCTCAGATGGCCGCAATGGCTGTAGCTGTGCCGATCCGAAGCCAGGAGCTTCTTCTGGATCTCTGCCATGGGTGCAGGGGCCCAAGGACTTGGGCCATCTTCTACTTCTTTCCCAGGCTACAGCAGAGAGCTGGATCGGAAGAAGAGCAGCCGGGACTAGAACCAGCGCCCATATGGGATGCTGGCACTGCAGGCCAGGGCTTTAACCCACTATGCCACAGCGCTGGCCCTGATAACTTGTTTGTGTGTTATATCTAATTCAGAGATGCTCCTTCTTAAACTAATAAACTAACTTCAAAGAGTTGTACGTGGTGAGTTATTATAATTCAGGTTATTAGCCTAAAGAAGGATTCAAGGGACTAGACTTCTAGAGCATAGACTTACTCAAATTCTGTATTGTATTAAATGTGAAAGCAGTATTTTTGAAATAACCTGAAAGTGATCAAAATCTAGTATCTGGTCTTATTAGATGTTCTCTGACTTTTAACTTCATAAACAATATACCAGTTACTAGAAGTAGTTTTATTAATTTGCCTTATTTGCCACAACAAACAAGAAACCATGCCATAAGAAAACCATACATCTCAAATTCTAAAACAGATCTGAAGATGGTACTAGACCTAGAAACTCATCTCTAATTTTTCTGTATCATCACTTTACTGCATTTTACTTCATTCTCCTTATAGACTGACTTCCTTTGCTCTGTTTCTCAGGTTAGGCAGAATACTGTAGGTCTCGAACTAAACATTATGTTACAGATTTACTCTCCCAATTCCAATTTTAGATTTTAAGGAAATTGATGTATGGCCCATTTGGTGTTAGTAGTCCTTACCATCCTAGTTGACTCTGGCCTTGAAGAGGATATATGTCAAATTGTACAAATGTCTGTGAGCCCACTGCTAATGGGAATGGGAGGAATGAGGGACAGTCCTTGGTAAAAAGAAACCAGGCAGACAGCCAAGTCATAGTCATTAACACTAATTTTAGAAATCATTTAGAAATGTTGACAAACGCTAAAAAGTTTAAAGAATAAAGTTAATAGCCACCACAATCCTGTCATCCAATGTATCCCTCTTTTTCCCTTTACCTATTTTTATATGGCTTAGATTGTATTATTATATTTTTAATTGAATTTATGTAAGCATTTTCTCATGGTAGTAAAATTATCTATAGATTTCACTCACATTTACCAGGAAATTTTAAGCATTTTTCTTTTGCTGGATATTTTGGTTATAATAAACATCCTGTACATGAAACTTTTTTTTAAGATTTATTTATTTATTTGAGAATCAAGAGTTACACAGAGAGAGGAGAGGCAAAGAGAGAGAGAGGTCTTCCATCTGCTAGTTCACTCTCCAGTTGACCGCAACTACTGGAGCAGCACCAATCCGAAGCAGGAGCTAGGAGCTTCCTCCAGGTCTTCCCACACGCGTTCAGGGGCCCAAGGACTTGGCCATCTTCCACTGCTTTCTCAGGCCATAGCAGAGAGTTGGATGGGAAGTGGAGCAGCTGGGAGTCGAATCAGCACCCATATGGGATCCTGGCACAGCAGGTGGTGGCTTTACCCACTACACCACAGTGCTGACCCCGTACATGAAACTTTATTCAAGATCATAGTTCCTCCCTCTAGCAGTTTATGAGAGAATGACTGGTTCAGTGCAGCCTTGCCAACATAGAATAGTATGTTTAAAAAACAAACTTAACCAATTTTATAGATTAATGAAAGGCTTATGATTATAATTTTACCTCTCATGTTGATATTTTGCTTTTAGGAACAATGGATAGAATGTTATGTTCATCAAACATTTTCTGTGAATGTAGCTTTGCTGGAACTGTCCTTATTTGGAACTCCTTAGTTAATAGAGGTATCAAGAGAATTCTAGAAATGGGAACTCAGAAAAACATTTACACTGGAGCAAATGGCTTAGTCTATATGAAGATTATTAAAACTTTAGGATCAGAGGTTTCTGGCATCATTGAGACAAAATAGAGAAGGTGTTAATTAAGACCAAGAGAGCACATTACCATTATGGCAGGGAGGTGGTGAGGGTTGTTTGTTGATGTGAGTACTTTTCAGAGTCAGATCCTTAATTTTGCAGTTCAGATGCTGGAACGACCAGATTTTGTGGGTTTGTAAGGACTGACTGTGGCTAATCAAACTTGAAATTGGTATATATACACCAAATAGCTACTAAATTGTTGTGGATTAGAGGCATTTGAGATGACCAGAATACTCAGATCCACTATTTGCCTTATTAGGTTGAAGGTATCTGTAAGATCAATGCAGTAATTAGAAAATGGAATTTTTAAAGAATAATTCAACTGGTCTATAGGTAGGCCTGATAAGCTATCACTGCACCACAACGGAGGACATTACTGTGTTGACCAGATGATATGACTGTTCCTAATGTTGAAGACAGTCCTTGATTCAGCATCTTTGGATTTTTCCTTTGTAGATTCAATGCAAATTCTCTTTTTTCATCAACATACTATTTCTTCAGAGAATGTAAATGTCTTGATTAGGCCACAGCTTCCTTAGTTACTTATTCCTGTCATGCTTCCCTGTTTACCTTGGGACAATCTAATCAGATTTTATTTACTTGTTTTACCATCTTATCTTCATATTCTGGAAGAAACTACCCCTATATTCAGATTACTGCCATTCAGATGTTGATTTAGAGATTAGAGTGGTATTGAAATGAAGATATTCTGTGCTGAAATGGTTGGGAATGATAGTGGTTAGTGTATGGATTTTGGAGTTGGACAGGTCCCAGTCCCATTTTTGACTAGCTGTATGGATCAGAAGTGAAGCAGCCAGGGCATGAACCAGTGCCCCTCTGCGATGTTGGCGTTGCAGACAGTGGCTTATCCATTATGCCATGATACAGGCCATCAAAATACTAATTTTTAAAATATTAATTATTTTCATCTATTTGGAAGGTAGCATAACAGAGAGAAAGAGAGAGATCTTCTATATGTTGGTTGACTCCCCAAATGCCCACAACAGCCTGAACAGGGCCAGATTGAAGCCAGGAGCTTGGAACCCTGTCTGGATGTTCAATGTGGTAGCAGGGATCAAAGCATTTGAACCAGCATCTGCTACCTTTCAGGTGCATTAACAGAAAACTGGATTAGAAATGGCATAGCCAAGACTAGAACTGGCACTCTGACTTGGGATGTGGGCATTCCAAGTGTTGGCTTAATCTCCTGGGCCACAACACCTACCCCTATCCTCATTTCTAAAGTAATTTTATAGTTTTTATCTCAAAAAGTTCTTAGGAATAGTAAAGGATATAATGTGATTAGCATAGGCCTGGCACTTAATAGGTTCACAATAATTTTTAAACAATCTGGAAAGGTTTGAGATATGCGTTAGCCTAAGTAGAGATGATTAATGTCTTGATACCTTCTGAAGCCCAGAGCTTATTAGTTAACTAGTATGCTAAGAAAGCAAAATTCCACTCATTAGGCACTAGGTGGCAGCAGTGTTTTTTTTTGTTTTTGTTTTTTTTTTTTAATGAGAAATTCACTACTGAGTGGAGTCAGGTGAAGTACTTATTGCACTTGTATTTTGGTCCTTTTGATAGTTTTGTCCAACTCTCATTTTTTTATTTATTTTTTATTTTTTTAATTTTTTATTTATTTTTATTTTTTATTTTTTGACAGGCAGAGTGGACAGTGAGAGAGAGAGACAGAGAGAAAGGTCTTCCTTTGCCGTTGGTTCACTCTCCAATGGCTGCTGCGGCCAGCGCACCGCGCTGATCCAATGGCAGGAGCCAGGAGCCAGGTGCTTTTCCTGGTCTCCCATGGGGTGCAGGGCCCAAGCACCTGGGCCATCCTCCACTGCACTCCCTGGCCACAGCAGAGAGCTGGCCTGGAAGAGGGGCAACCGGGACTAGAACCTGGTGTGCTGGCGCCGCTAGGCGGAGGATTAGCCTAGTGAGCCGCGGCGCCGGCCAACTCTCATTTTTTTCTAGTGATGCATTCCTGATCGTTGTACAATTTTATCTTCTTTTTACCTGAGGATTTAATTCAACTATTCCTGTGTTTTTCACAGACTACTTACCTGAGTGATAGGAAATTACCTTTTAAGGCTACTATTTAAAAAATATTAATATGAATACAAAGAGATAGAGACAGAGAGATTGTCCATCAGCGATTCACTCCCTAAATGCCCACAGTAGGTGGAGCTGGCTGAAGCCAGGAGCCTGGAACTGAGTCTGGGTCTCCCATGAAGAGGGCAAGAACCCAACTACTTGAGCCATGATTGGTGTCTCCCAGGGGTACATTAGCAGAAGGTGGAATCTGAAGTGGAGCCAGGATTCAGTTTGGGATATGAGTATCTCAAGTGTGCTCCTAATTGTTAGGCCAAACACCTGTCCTGCAGTTAGGGAACTGAAAAGTTCAGCCAATAGCTTTATATCTATGAAAGAAGCCTCTCAGTCAAGGCACTTTCTCAGAAGTCTGCCAAAGGCAGTAGTATCTGCTTTTTCTGCGTTCTCTTCTGTATATGTATTTGTTTAATGAATTGACATTTGCACAAACTTTGCCATTAATGAATGAAAATAATCTTTCCCATATGTAATCCCTATGCTTACATTTCTTAAAAGGTATCCTGAAGCCAGATGTCAAAACCATTGTGATAGAATTTGTAGTAAAAAGGATCTTTGTTATCTTCCCTTTGGAATATCTATGTTATAGCTTTCTTGTGCTCAGAGAGACTTCTTTCATGGATTACAGTGTTTTTGCTCAGTGTTTTCATTGAAAACTGTTCTCTATATTTTCCCCTTCTAAAATAAAAGCTTAATAATTGCTTTTTTGAAATTATTTTGACTTACCAATTAAAACTTATATATACAAAGTACATTGTACACATTATTTGTTTAATTCTCACATAATCTGTGAGGCAAGTTGTTAATTTTAAGATGAGGAGAGAGATGTGATTTAACCAAGATTACAAAGTAGGTAATTTAGTTCTGATTTAAATACCAGCTCTCTGGCTTAACAAGGTATGCTCCCCCTCCCCTCTTTTTTTAGCTAAAGCTTACTGACTTACATAAAATGTTTTATTCTTGTTTGTAATTTTTGAATGATATTGAATAGTTAATATTTTTTTAAAAAGAAACCAGCAAGTCTATGACTATATATTTAGAATGTTATGTATTTCTTTGCAGTCTTCTCAAGGGCTGTTTGTTGAAGAAACTTCTGAAGAAGGAAACTCTGTACCTGCTTCACAGAGGTGAGATTATATATTATCGTGAGTCTGAATTCTCTGCTGATTGTGCCAGCATAAAGAACATGAATCACATAAGTGAAACTGTGCTTGGACAGCTTGCCCAGGAGCTTTTAGCTCTTTTATATGCACGAGCTAGGAGAAACCATTATTAGCTCCAGTGTCTGAAATATGCATTTCACAGAAGCCTAGACTGTTAGGGCCCGATCTTAGAGGTTTTATTGTCTAGTTCAACCATCTTGGCATAAATTCCATTTATATTGTTTCCGAAAAGTGATCATATCTTGCTATCCTTTTTTTTTTTTTTAAAGATTTATTTATTTAAAAAGCAGAGTTACAGAGAGACAGAGGCAGAGAGAGAGAGAGAGAGTTCTTCCATCCACTGGTTCACTCCCCAGAGGGCTGCAATAGCCAGAGCTGTAATGATCCAGAGCCAGGAGCTTCCTCCGGGTCTCTGATATGGATGCAGGGGCCCAAGGACTTGGGCCATCTTCTGCTTTCCCAGGCCATAGCAGAGAGCTGAAGCAGCCAGGACTCGTACTGTCACCCATATGGGATGCCGGCACTTCAGGTGGCAGCTTTACCCACTAGGGCACAGCGCTGGCCCCCTGCTACTCTTTTTAGGATTTGTTTGTCTATTTGAAAGGCAGAGCAACAGAGAGAGAAGGAGAGACAGAAATCTTTCTTTTGCTGGCTTACTCTCCAAATGGCCATAACAGTCAGGTCTGAGCAGATTGAAGCCAGGAGCCAGGAACTCACCATAGTTTCCTACATGGGTGGCAGGGGCCCAAGTTCTTAGACCCTCATCCATTGCCTTCCTAGGCGCATTAGCAGGAAACGATTGGAAGCAGAGTAGCCAGGACTATAATGGGCACTCTGATTATGGGATGCCAGAATTACAAGTGGCAGCTTAACCTGTTAGGATACACTTGCCAGCCACCCGCACTTCTGTTAACTATACTGTATCAGTTAGAAGGCTCTAGATTGATTTCTTTATGTTGCTTCTTCCTATTTCCTTTCTCTCTTTATTCCCTCTGCTTATGCTTATTTTATTTGCAATTTCAAACCTTTTACATCTTTTAAGTCTACCCTTAATACTTACATCTTCTTGGAAGAATTCATATTATTCAGATCATATAAAACCTGTGTCATTCTAGTTCTGTCCTGTGCCACTTTGTATATCATCTTTCCAATAAATGATTGTTTGCATTAATTCCTCCATTATTATTATTGATTGGTGGGATCACCTTCTAAGTCTTCTTGCACTAATAATAGGTAGTGGTTTGGTTATAAACTATACTATTAACTGGATCAGGCTTCCAATCACTTTTCTCCTTTGTCTAAAAGATGAATTTGGGGGATTTCGTAAGTGCTTGATTTTGTATTGAGTGTCTGTCATCTCTTACGGAAGTTGAAGCCCAGTTGTATTCTGCTATAATTTAGGTGATGTTCTCAGATTTTTGGTTGATAAAACTAGGTATTTCTTCATGGGCTGAATATAGAATGGCTTTGATTTAATTATCCTGCTGTTAAGACAGTTTTGGAAGTGGTTTTAACTGGAGTAGGCCTTCTACTCCCTGTAGTCCTTTCTGCTTTATTGTGGTGAGCCTTGTGCAGAACAGATGTAGGTTTTAATAAATGATTATACGCTTTGTCACCAGGAGAGAGTTGGAATCGCAGGCAATGTGGTTTGATTTCAAATTGATTAGCCTATTTTATAAATGTCAACAAATTGTTTTGTGATGGACCCTTTGAATAGAGCCTTGGTGTTCCATGCAGAGTAAACTCTGTCTGATTTGGGTTTATAACAAATGCTATGAGATGTTTTATTTAGAGAGAGAAATCACTTGTGGTTTTCTGCAGGATTTAGTTATTTATCATGAGGCAGTAGTGACTGTTCTCTGTGGTTTTTGGTTGATGTTAGGATTCGTGTTTTTAGGTGTCTTGCATACTTGATCAAACTAATCATAAAGCTCTGTTGAAGTATGAGGGGCCTAGCCCAGTTGGCTTGGATCTCTCAGCAGTGTGTTCACATGTCAGGAAGAGATTGCATTCCATAAGCAGGCAGGGAAAACCAAGCGGTTAGATGAGGGAAGCCATTCATAATTAAGTTTTTCTCAGAAGAAATATTCAACTTAGGTTGGCAGATTTTTTGCTATAGGGCAGTTTGGGATTGTATTTTATTTTTGTTGCTTAGAGAGCCACGACTTGAGATAAAGAGGAAATTTAACCGCAAGGTAAGGGAAAAGCTAGTGTGTTATCAGGAAAATCTCCATGACTTCTCTGTTTACAGAAACTTCAGCCTTCAGAAGGCTGAGATGAAGAATATAAAACATCTCTGACATCATTGTATTGGAGTGGAATTTTATGTTCTGTGATATCCTCAGAGTGTTCTTACCCTTCACCCTTCCTTTGTGAAGGTGCCAAAGGGGGCTTCTTTTCATTAAGTAATTTCATTGGAACTGAAGTTGTATTTTTGGCCTGGAGTTTTCACTATCAATTCCTTGCTTCCTTTTTGTGCTTTTGTGGTATTGGACAGCAGGAATCAGGTTACCTGTGGCTTTCTGAATGAGTCACCATTGCTTTCGGCCCCATGTTCTGATTTATTTTTCTGGGAATTCACTGGGGGTTTGGTTCTTTTTCAGCATTGCTGCTTTGACCAGTAAGAGAAGCTCAGTTCTTATGCCTGAGAATTCTGCAGAAGAAATCACTGTTTGTCCTGGTAAGCACCGCTGGTTATTTTATTGAATTTCTGATACTTAGCCCCTCTACTTTTTCATTCTTACTAATTTTGCTGATTATTCAAACTCACTCTTGGGAGGCTTGTGTGTAATTGACACATGTATATATCTCCACACACATATATATACATAAATATACACAGAGATTTGTTTTTATTGGACATTGGCTCAAATTCTCAACCTTTTCTTAGTAGTAATTTGGTTCTGAAATTAATGTGACTCCTCTATCTGCTTGTTTGTTTACTGACCTCATCAGATATCAGCAAAGCATCAAGAACAACACTTATTGTAATATATATTCAGACCCAGAAGGGCTTTGTTCTGATTTATGTGTCCTCAGGTTGTCTTGTCATTAAGAAGATTTTTCTGAGAACTTTTTTCCTCCAATTATTTTTTTTTTAAAGATTTATTTATTTATCCAAAAGAGTTACACAGAGAGAGAAGGAGAGGCAGAGAGAGAGTGAGGTCCTCTATCCGCTGGTTCACTCCCCAATTGGCTGTAACAGCCTGAGCTGGGCCGATCAGGAGCCAGGAGCTTCCTCCAGGCGTCCCATGTGGGTGCAGGGGCCCAAGTACTTGGGCCATCTTCCACTGCTTTCCCATGCCACAGCAGAGAGCCAGATTGGAAGTGGAACAGCCGGGCCTCAGACCAGCACCCACATGGGATGCCAGCACTGCAGGCAGCAGCTTTACCTGCTATACCACAGCGCCAGCTCCTCCAGTTAGTTTTAATATTACCATTCATTGAGTTCTTACTGCATATGGTGTCTAGAATTTTGGGGACAGTTCTGTCATTGACTTATTTTTAATTAAAAAATTTTATTTTGTTTTGGGTAGGGGAGAAACAACCATCTGCTGGTTCATTCTTCAAATGCTGCAATAGCTGGGGCTGTGTCACACTGAAGCTGGAAGCTGGGAATGCAGTCTAGATACTTCCATGTGGGTTGCTGCAACCTAGCCTCTTGAGTCCTGCTAATGCAGACCCTGCTGTCTCCCAGGGTCTGCATTAGCAGGAAACTAGTGTCTGGAATAGAGCTGAGAATTGAACATGGTGGGATGCAGGTGTCTCAAATGGGTGGCATAATAACTACTATGCCAAATGCCTGACCCAAGACTTATTTTTAATTTTAGACAAGATACTTTAAGTGCTTTAGTTTGTGTTTTGTTAGTTGTACTTTGCTTTAAGCATAAGAGATGCTCATTCAAAGTTGCACATGGATGGATTTAGATTTAAAAGATAATTTTTGGTTTGAAGATTTATTTACTTGAGTCAGAGTTACACACAGAAGGAGAGGCAGAGAGAGAAAGAGGTCTTCCATCTGCTGGTTCACTCCCCATGGGCCACAACGGCCAGAGCTGTGCTGATCTGAAGCCAGGAGCCTCTTCTGGGTCTCCCACGCAGGTGCAGGGGCCCAAGGACTGGGGCCATCCTCCACTGCTTTCCCAGGCTATAGCAGAGAGCTGGATCGGAAGTGGAGCAGCCGGGGCTAGAACCAGTGCACATAAGGGATGTCAGCACTGCAGGCAGCAGCCTTACCCTATATGCCACAGCACCGGCCCCAAAATAATTTTGAAGGAACTAAGATAACCACTTAGATTATCCAAGGGAACTTTTACGTTGAATGATTGTATAATACAAAGGATTTGTGACAGGAACCACTACTTTTTAAAGATTTTGTTTTTAGCTTGTATTTCCTTTTTTGGGCTTCTTTAAAAAATTGAGTCCATTTTATTTGTCAGTAGCATTATCCATATGAGGGAGTTCAGACTAGTGTTCAAACTCTGTGGATAGTAAATGTTGAACAAGTGTTACTGTAAGTCTTACTTGGTTTTACCCTTGGGTCTCCTATAGCTTGCCAGGGAAAGAGATATTTATAGCTTTTTTTTTTTTACTAGAAATTTATTTATTCATTTGAAAGAATTAGAGAGAGGTAGATACAGAGAGAAAGATCTTTCAGTCTGCTGGTTCACTCCCTAAATGGCTGCAAGGACCAGGGCTGAGCCGGGCCAAACCCAGAGCTTATTCTGGGTCTCCCACGTGGGTGCAGGGGCCCAAGCACTTGGATCATCCTCCGCTGCTTTCGTAGGCACATTAGCTGGTAGCTGGATCAGAAGTGGAGCAGCCAGGACTCGAACTGGCGCCCATATGGGATGCCGGCATCACAGGTAACCACAATGCCAGCCCCACTTGGATTTTTTTTTTTAAGATTTATTTTATTTATTTGAAAGAGTTACACAGAGAGAGGTGGAGACAGAGAGAGAGGTCTTCCAACCACTGGTTCACTCCCCAGATGGCTACAATGGCCAGAGCTGCGCCGATCTAAAGCCAGGAGCTTCTTCTGGGTCTCCCATGTGGGTGTAGGGGCCCAAGGACTTGGGCCATCTTCTACTGCTTTCCCAGGCCACATCAGAGAGCTGGATCGGAAGAGGAGCAGCCGGGACTAGAACCAGCACCCATATGGGATGTCAGTGCTTCAGGCCAGGGCTTTAAACCCACTGCGCCACAGCGCCAGCCCCTAGATGTTTTAAAATTTGGTTCCTTTCAGTTTGTTTTCCATAGGAACTCAAACTTACTTTACATATGTTCTAAGAAAGCCTTACATATATTTTTAACATTTGAAGTCTATCATAAATATATTTATTTACATTTAAAAATTTTTATTTATTTGAAAGAGTTATAGAGAGAGGAAGGGAGATCACTCCCCAAATGACACAACAGCCAGGACTGAACCAGGCCAAAGCCAGGAGCCTGACACTCCATCCAGATCTCCCCCATGGTTATAGGGTCTGAGCACTTGGACTATCATTCGCTGCTGTCCCAAGCACATTAGCTGGGAGATGGATCAGAAGTGCAGCAGCCAGGACTCAAACCAGCACCCATATGCAATGCTGACATTGCATGCAGTGGCTTAACCCGCTGTGCCACATTGCCAGCCCTGATATTTATTTACTTTAGAAGTTTACTTTGGTTTTTAATTTAAGTGGTTCCTTAATTCATTGGAAATGTTTTACAATTGAATTACTGCCTAATGATACCCACTACCAAGTGCTCTGTTTTAACAGGAGCACTCAAGAATGCTCTGCTATCTTGTGAAAGGAAAGCTTTCTTGCTCTCTCTATGGGACTGCTGACTTAACTCTATCTTTCTGGGAAGTCACTCTGTCAGTCTTCTGTTTAGGATGATGGCATGTGACGTCATCATGGGTTCTCCCAAGAGAAACCTGCAAATACAGTGATTTTGAAAGCCCTCATTAATAAGGGAAAAGCAAGCCCTTCATAACTAGTTAGATAGCTTTTATGGTCATGACTTGCTGTCATTTGCCTGCTGATTAAGTCCAACTGTTTCCTGACATAAACCACTTCTAAATGAGATTGCAAGAGATTTCCATAACTTTAATGTTTCTTTTCCTGAGAAACTATAGCTACTTCTCCATGAAGCCAAACTCCTGGAATTTCTTTTTAATATATAATTAAGAGCTATGTATCTAAATTGTTGGAGTAAATTTGTTCTGAATGAGTAAAGCACAGATTGAGTCTAGTAGTGTGTGTTACCTTTTCCTTTTGTTTAATATTTCTTATATTTTCAGTGATCTGAGATTAAAAATTACACTTTTTAGTGTTACTCATTTTGTTGAAGAAGCAGGATTTTACAGACTTTGCCCACACTATGCATGCTACTAGAATTGCTTATTTCTGAGGAGCTAATATCTTTTTAATTTGCCTTTATAGTTGGACACTGAGCTATTTACAGAAAGTTTAACTGAAGATTTTTTTTTTTTATTTGAAAGTCAGAGTTACACAGAGAGAGGAGAGGCAGAAAGATATATATAGAGAGATCTTCCATCCACTGGTTCACTCCCCAATTGGCTGCCTTGGCTGGAGCTGCGCTGATCTGAAGCCAGGAGCCAGGAGCTTCTTCCAGGTCTCCCATATAGGTGAACAGGCCCAAACACTTGGGTCATCTTCTACTGTTTTTCCAGGCCATAAGCAGAGAGTTGGATTAGAAGTAGAGCAGCCAGTACTTGAATCAGCGCCCATATGGGATGCCGGCGCCACAGGTGGAGACTTAGCCTACTACGCCAGCCCCTATAAAATAAAATTTTTTTTTTTTAAATTTTGCAGGCAGAGTTAGACAGTGAGAGAGAGACAGAGAGAAAAGTCTTCTTTCCGTTGGTTCACCCCCAAAATGGCTGCTACGGCTGGGGCGCTGCGCCGATCCAAAGCCAGGAGCCAGGTGCTTCCTCCTGGTCTCCCATGCGGGTGCAGGGGCCCAAGCACTTGGGCCATCCTCCACTGCCTTCCTGGGCCACAGCAGAGAGCTGGACTGGAAGAGGAGCGGCTGGGACTAGAACCTGGCGCCCATATGGGATGCCGGCACCGCAGGCGGAGGATTAACCAAGTAAGCCATGGTGTTGGCCCCTATAAAATAAATCTTTTTTTTTTTTTTTTTTTTTTTGACAGGCAGAGTGGAAAGTGAGAGAGAGACAGAGAGAAAGGTCTTCCTTTGCCGTTGGTTTACCCTCCAATGGCCACCGTGGCCGGCGCGCTGCGGCCAGCGCACCACGCTGATCCGGTGGCAGGAGCCAGGAGCCAGGTGCTTTTCCTGGTCTCCCATGGGGTGCAGGGCCCAAGCACCTGGGCCATCCTCCACTGCACTCCCTGGCCACAGCAGAGAGCTGGCCTGGAAGAGGGGCAACCGGGACAGAATCCGGCGCCCCAACCGGGACTAGAACCCGGTGTGCCGGCGCTGCTAGGTGGAGGATTAGCCTAGTGAGCCACGGCGCCGGCCAAAATAAATCTTAAAAAGAGGGCAAGAGAGTTCTTTGGGATCCTTGTGTTTTGTTTTTGTTTTCAAGATTTCTTTATTTACTTGAGAGACAGAGTTATAGACAGAGGGAGAAACAGAGAGAGGGGGATCATCCATCCACTAGTTTACTCCCCAAATGGCCACAACAACTAGGGCTGGGCCGATCTGAAGCTAGGAGCTTCCTCTGTGTCCCCAACTCAAGTTCAGGGGCCCAAGCACTTGGGCCGTCTTCCATTGCCTTCCCAAGCGCATTAACAGGGATCTGGATCAGAAGTGGAGCAGCCAGGACCTGAACTGGCACCCATATAGGATGTCAGCACTGCAGGTGGCAGCTTAACCTTTTATACCAAGTGCTGGCTCCCCTCTCTGTGTTTTATTAAAAAAATAACAACAACAGCAATGACTAAATTAGAGGTAGGTGTTTGGCATAGTGGTTAAGTTGCTGCCTGAGATGTCCACATCTCATATTGGAATGCCTGATTCTAGTCCCAACTTCTGTTCTTCCGATACAGCTTCATGCTAATGTATACCCTGGGAAGCAGCAGGTGATGGCTCAAGTGCTTGGGTCCCTACCACACATACAGGAGACCTTGATTAAACACCAGTGTCCTGGCATTGGCCTCGCCCAGCCATGGCTGTTGGGCATTTGGGGAGTGAACCAGCAGATGGATGATCACAGTCTCTGTAGTTTTGTTTGTTTTTTGGGGAGTCTCTCTCTCTGCCTCTCTTTCAAATAAGATGAAAATAAATAATTAAAATTTTGGAAAGAATACGTTAAAGAAATCATATCTTTGTCTAGAATATATATTTTATTTTGGTCCCAATTTCTGTTTTTTTTCCCCTGTTTTCTGTAGTTATCCCTTTCATCTTAGCACTAACATTGGCATATTTTTGTTTTCTGTCAAAATTAATATACTTTAGAACTATAGTGGAAATAAGCCAAATGGGTCAACTGGTGAGTGGGTAAACAAATCATGATATATCTTAACAATGGAATACTGCTCAGCAATAAAAAGGATCGAACTACTGATATATGTAGCAATGTGGGTGAGCTTCAGACTTACACTAAGTAAGGGAAGCTGGACACAAAAGACTGCATACTGTGTGATTCTATTTATATGACATTCTAGAAAAGGCACAACTATAGGTAGAGTAGATTGATTATTGAATGCAAAGGGGTACAAGAGAACTTTTAGGGTGCTGGAAATGTTTTGTATCTTGATTGGGTGGTGATTACATGGTATAAATGGTACCATGTATAAAATGGTATACATTTGTCAAAACTTACCACACTGTATTTTGAAAATTGGTGAATTCTGTTGTGTGTACATTATTCTTGAGTGAAGCTTTAAGAAGAAACAAACTAAATCTCTATTGCCACTGTAGCATTATCATACTCTAATTTTGAGGAAAAAAAGTGGATGCTTGTTTTTTTAACTATGAAAACACAAAATGAGAATTAATGAAATTTTGATTAAGAATTTCTTAAATTACAGAGACACAACTGAGTTCCCCTGAAATTTTTGACCTTGAAAAAGAAGTCTCTCCAAGTAGCAGAGACATTCCAGATGAAATAAGAATAATAATGGCGGATAAGAAGGTGAATATTCTCCTCTATAATTTTCCTCAGTTGTTTCTTTCTGCTAGTAGACCTTCTGAAACAATGTTGATTTTGGTTGAGAAGATTTAATGTACAAGGTTTTAGTTTTTGGGATATCTATCTCAAGTTGAGAATCTATTAGTTAAGATTGGGTCAGCACTATTCCTAATAATAGCAGTTACTATTTCTTAAGTGCTTTTCTATAAATTAGTATTTCTATTATAAATGAGGAAATGGAGGCTTAGGATATTTGAATAATTTTTTAAAAGATTTATATTTTTGAAAGGTAGGATGACAGAGAGAAAGAGAAAGAGAGGGAGACCTTCCATCTACTGGTTCCCTCCCCAAATGACCACAACAGCCAGGTCTGGGCCAGGCTGAAGCCAGGAACCAGGAACTTCATTCTTTTTTTTTTTTTTTTTTTTTATTTTTATTTTTTTTATTTTTTTGACAGGCAGAGTGGACAGTGAGAGAGAGAGACAGAGAGAAAGGTCTTCCTTTGCCGTTGGTTCACCCTCCAATGGCCGCCGCGGCCGGCGTGCTGTGGCCGGCGCACCGCGCTGATCCGATGGCAGGAGCCAGGAGCCAGGTGCTTTTCCTGGTCTCCCATGGGGTGCAGGGCCCAAGCACCTGGGCCATCCTCCACTGCACTCCCTGGCCACAGCAGAGGGCTGGCCTGGAAGAGGGGCAACCGGGACAGAATCCGGCACCCCGACCGGGACTAGAACCCGGTGTGCCGGCGCCGCTAGGCGGAGGATTAGCCTAGTGAGCCGCGGCGCCGGCCCAGGAACTTCATTCTAATCTCCCACATAGGTGGCAAGTACTTAAGCCCAAGTACTTGAACCCTCCTCAGATGTCTTCCCAGGCACATTAGTAGGAAGCTAGATTGGAAGTAGAGCATCTGGGACTTGAACTGGTACTCTGATATAAAATGCTGGCATTGTAGGTAGCACCTTAACCCACTGCACCACAATACTGGTCACCAGATATTTAAATTTGCTCTATTTGTTAGTAATGGTAGAACTAGAATTTGAACACAGATTTGTTTCCGAAGTTCTAGGGCATCTTTCATTTTGTAATGATATGTAATAGATGAGCAATCTTAGGGGAAAAATATTTTATATCATGACAGAAACATAAGTTTTAGCCCTAATATTTAGGGGAACACAGAAGAGAAATGCTTTTCTGAATTTCAGTTCTTCATATGTAAAATAGAGATAGAAATAATTGTTGTTATTAAGATTGAATTAATTGAACATGTAGCAGAGAAAGTAGTAGTAGTGTGTGTGTGTGGAAACAAGTTATTGTTTTACTGCTTTGTGATGTATTGTGGCTGTTAAATGATATTACTGTTACATTACAGCTTGCTAATAACAGAATTACTTGACAGTATTGAGATATTTAGAATACCCAAGTCAGAACTGCAGAACTGTAGTCTCTCTCTCTCTGTTTGTTTTTTTTTTTTTTTTTTTTTTTTAAGATTTGTTTTATTTATTTGAAAGACGGAGTTGCAGAGAGAGGTAGAGCCAGAGAGAGACAGAGGTCTTCCATCTGCTGGTTTACTCTCCAAATGACTGCAATGGCCTGAGCTGAGCTGAGCTGAGCTGAAGCCAGGAGCCAGGAGCTTCTTCTGGGTCTCCCACTTGGGTGCAGGAGCCCCAGGACTTGGGCCATCTTCTACTGCTTTCTCAGACCATAGCAGAGAGCTGGATAGGAAGTGGAGCAGTCGGGACTCAAACAGGCACCCATATGGCCGGTTCAAATGCCACAGTGCCATCTCCTGTAGTTTCTCTTGATCTGATTTCCCTCAGCAGTGAGGTTTCCTTGGAAATAATGTTTTCTGAATATCTTGCTTGAGAATTACCCATGGTTGGAGTCTCAAATATTCAGCTTTCAGAGGAGTTTACTAAAGGTATTCAGAGTGAAATACTAGTTCAATTAGTGCATGTTTAGAAACTTTTTTTTAATTTATTTGAAAGACAGAGTTACAGAGAGGCAGAGGGAGGGAGGGAGGGAGAGAGAGAAAGAGGGAGAGAGAGAGAGAGAGAGATTCTATTCATTAGTTTAAACCCCAAATGGCTGCTAGAACCAGACATGGGCCAATCTGAAGCCTGGAGCCTGGAGCTTCCTCCAGGTCTCCCACATGGATGCAGGGCCCCACAAATACTTGGGCCATCTTCTACTGTTTTCCCAGGCCTTAACAGAGAACTGGATCGAAAGTGGAGTAGCCAATTAGAGCATTTTAAAAAATGATTTATTTGAAAGGCAAAGTGATAGAGATCTTCAATCTGTTGGCTTACTCCTCAAGTGACCATAACTGCTAGGACTGGGCCAAGGCGGAGCCTGTAACAACTCTATTTGAGTCTCCCATGTAGGTACAGGGCCCCTCAAATACTTGGGCCATCTTCTGCGGCTTTTCCAGGCACATTAACAGGGTGCTGAATCAGAAGTAGAGCAGCCACAACTTGAACCAGCACTTCAGTATGCGATGCCAGTATCCCAGGCAGCAGCTTAATTTGCTGTGCTACAACACTGACCTCTAATTAGTAAGTTTTTAAGTCAGCTGTCTTATTATGATTCTGTGGTGGGCCAGTGCTATGGCATGGCTGGTTAAGATTGCAGCACCAGGCCGGCGCTGCGGCTCAATAGGCTAATCCTCCGCCTTGCGGCGCTGGCACACCGGGTTCTAGTCCCAGTCCGGGCACCGGATTCTGTCCCGGTTGCCCCTCTTCCAGGCCAGCTCTCTGCTGTGGCCCGGGTGTGCAGTGGAGGATGGCCAAAATGCTTGGTCTCTCCATGGGAGACCAGGATAAGCACCTGGCTCCTTGCTTCGGATTAGCGCGGTGCACCGGCTGCAGCGCGCTGGCCGCGGTGGCCATTGGAGGGTGAACCAACGGCAAAGGAAGACCTTGCTCTCTCTCTCTCTCTCTCTCACTGTCCACTCTGCCAGTAAAAAAAAAAAAAAAAGACTGCAGCGCCAGATGCCATATGGGTGTCGGTTTGAGTCCTGGCTGCTCCACTTTTGATCCAGCTCCCTGCTAATATGCCTTGGAATGCATAGAAGGTGGCACAAGCACTTGGAGCCCTATGTTGGAGACCCAGATGACGTTCTTGGCTCCTGGCTTCAGCCTGGCCCAGCCATGGCCATTGTGGCAATTTGGGGAGTGAACTAGCAGACAGAAGATTTCTCTCTCTTGTTCTGCCTCTCTCTCTGGAACTTCACCTTTCAAATCAATAAATAAATATTGTTTAAAAAAAAATATTCTATAGTAAAGGAGAAAATATCTAAAGAGACCAAGATTCCGTGTCCAAGTATCTCTTTTGCGAAATAGCTGTGTAACATTTTAAAAGAAGTAGAAGCAACTCTGCAAAGACCAAAGTCCCGAGTGCTGTCTCACTTATATTTTTCACTCTTGAGGTTTCTCCATAGGTAGTTAATCTTAAAGAGACCTTTTAAATGGTGCTAAGAAAAATATTTTAATACAAAAATGTTGTGAAACCTGAGTTACCTCAAAATATGGTTGGAAATGGTCTCATATCCAAACTAAGACAGTAAGAGACTACTCCCTTTAATGGTTGAAGGCTAATAGTTGAAGGTACATTCTTTGCATTTCTTAGAGCCTGTGATGAATACAAAGGAATAGTATAGTGCTGGGTGTGAACACCCAGTGCTGAGTGAGTTTTAGAATGCTAAATAGGCGGACACCTCAGCTCAATAGGCTAATCCTCCGCCTTGCGGGGCGCCAGCACACCGGGCTCTAGTCCCGGTCTGGTCCAGGCACCGGATTCTGTCCCTTGTTGCCCCTCTTCCAGGTCAGCTCTCTGCTATGACCCGGGAATGCAGTGGAGGATGGCCCAAGTGCTTGGGCTCTGCACCCCATGGGAAACCAGGAGAAGCACCTGGCTCCTGCCTTCAGATCAGCGCAGTGCGCCGGCCGCGGCGAGGCAGCCTTGGCGGCCATTGGAGGGTGAATCAACGGCAAAGGAAGACCTTGCTTTCTGTCTCTCTCTCTCTCTCTCACTGTCCACTCCGCCTGTCAAAAAAAAAAAAAAAAAAAAAAAAAAAAGAATGCTAAATAACTACTCAGTCACCACTAACTTTCAGTAATTCAAGGTTCCTTGCAAATTTTACGGTGTGCCCTCCATTCTGCCATATGTCCCCCACCGCACTCAAATAGCTTTGTCTCAAAAATGCTTAAGATTTTGAACATAGAATCCTTTGTAAGAAGCTCAGTGGCTAAGTTTGGAATAACGAGCACCTAGAATTTCCAGGCCCATTTAACTGTCCTTACCTCCTAGAGCAGAATGATAGAACCAGATAATCTCCTGATGTATGGCACCATCAGCTTCTAGAAATAAAGTAGAAGGGAAGATTCTTGCTTTAGCCACAACACAGTAGGGTAGAATTACTGAAGGTTTTGATGCCAGACAGGTCTGCGTTATCCACTTACCAACTTTGCAATCAGCAGGGTACTTTGCCTTTCCAGGCCTCAATTTCCCCTTCTGTAATGCTGGAGTGAGTTATGCAGCTATCCAGTCAGGGTGTTTTGAGAGATGCATATGGAAATGCTTGCCACAGCCTAGCATAGTATGAGAACTCAACCACTATTAGTTCTTTTCTCCTCTTTCTATTTTTCCCTTTTAGAATATGTCTTTTTAGTAAAAGGCAGATAGATGTGTTGCAAAAACAGGACATTTTTGGCAGGTATAGAAATTATTTCACTGGATGTTTAGATGGCCTGTTTTCCAATTCTTCTAGGTCATACTTGAGCAGTAGATGTTAGGAATGGCTTAAACTTAGAGATCAAGTTACGACAAAACAAAAAATGCCAGTGGATCAGAAACAAAATTATTTTTATTTATTGCAGTTTTGGTCCTGTTTAATTCTTGACCCAGAAGAGGGTTTATTTTTTCCCCCTAGTAGTAAGATGTAGTGACAACCTCGGATGCTCTTTGCTCTTAAATGGAAGCTCTAGCTGTGCAGGACATGCTGTCCTTTAAAGCACGTGTTAGGTGGTAGTGCTGCAGTGCTCACACGTACTGTTGAATTAATCACTGCAGAGTTCTTGGCTCTGACTAACCTGTGCAGATAAAATAAACTGCCTCTGAGAGACTGGTAACTACAGGAGAAATGGTGACTATAAAGCACTGAGAGGAGTAAGAGAGTTTTGAGAGTGGTTTCAGCAGAATTCATTATCTTAACTAATGACTTCTCCAGTGTTTAGGTTTTATTTTCCTCCTTCAATCAAAAAAAAAAATCACAAAATATAGGAGGTGTTATATGTTGCTAATCTAAGTACAGACTTACTAAGTTTCAGTTAGTTTTTCAGCTCTTTTTTATGTTTTTAAAGATTAGATTTTGAAAGGCACAGAGAGGGAGAGGGATCTCCACTGGTGTGTCTGGTTCACTCGCTGGTGCATGCAACAACTGGGACTGGTCCAAGGCAAAGCTGGGAGCTGGGAATTCAGTCCCAGTTTCTGTGGGGGTGGCAGGGACCCAACTACTTGGGCCATCATCTGCTGTCTTCCAGGGAATGCATTAACAAGAAGCTGGAATTGGCAGCAGAGCCAGGACTTGAACCCAGAAATTCTGAAAAGGGATTCTGGCATCTCAAGTGGTGGCTTGACCATTTTGCCCAGTGCCTACTCCAGACCTATTTTTTTTTTTTTTTTAAGATTTATTTATTTATTTGAAAGAGTTACAGAGAGGCAGAGAGAGAGAGAGGGAGAGAGGTCTTCCATCTGCTGGTTCACTCCCCAATTGGCCGCAATGGCCGGAGCTGCGCTGATCCGAAGCCAGGATTCAGGAGCTTCTTCTGGGTCTCCCATGTGGGTGCAGGGGCCCAAGGACTTGGGCCATCTTCTACTGCTTTCCCAGGCCATAGCAGAGAGCTGGATTAGAAGTGGAGCAGCCAGGACTCGAACTGGCACCCATATGGGATGCCGGTGCTGCGGGTGGTGGCTTTACCTGCTATCCACAGCACCGGTTCCTAGACTCGTGTTCTTAAATCCTTTTGTGCTGCTTTTGGCTTAGAGCTGTTTTGGCTTTTAACTTCCTTTGTCTTAAAGTTGCAATGATCACAGTTCTTTTGTGAGATTAAAAAACTATCTTTAAAATCAAAATATGAAACACAACAGACAATGATGCAGTGAGGACTGTGCCTTGTAGTGTAGAGATCAGTGCCCTCAAGTTTCCAAGTAGTCCTGAGTTTGAATTTTAGCTCTGTCACTTATTTGTTCTGATTTGTGCATGTTACTTTACTGTTTGGTAACACTTATATGTAAAAAGGGCACAGATCTTCATCTGTGAATTTGACTAACTATGGATTGAGGAAAGGGTTAGGCCTGTGGTTGTATTTGTACTAAACATGTACAGACCATTTTTCTTGCTATTCTCTGAACAATACAATTACTATTTATATAATGTATATATAATAGTAGGTGTAATAAGTAATCTAGAGATGATTTAAGAGTATTTAAGAGGATGTATCTAGGTTATATGCAAATATGACTCTGTTTTATGCAAGAGACTTGACCATTTATAGATGTTGTTATCTGTCATAGGGGGTCCTGGAACTAATAACCTTCAAGTACTGAGAGGCAACTTAAATGAAGTATAGGGTGGAATCTCTTGCAGTTCTTTAGGAGGAAATATATTTTACAAATTAAGACTGTTAAATAGCCATCTGTCCTGTTCTTTAGGTTGGTAACAGGGAAGATACTGAGAAGGAAATACCTGCTTCTACCACCTCATCCAGTAGCCAGGTATTATGTCCACTGTGTGACCAAGGCTTCCCACCAACAAAGATTGAGCTCCATGCCATGTACTGCAATGGTCTGGTGAGGCAAGATACAGGTAAAGACTCATCAGAACAGCCAAACTCTTTCATTTGTGTGGTGGTTTTGTACAATATTATGCAGGGGAAACATACAGCTCTTCTTTAAAATTGTTACTCTCTAGTTAATTTTCTAGTATTTCATGTTCATTATAGCTTTTGGCAGATACACTGTCTTTTTTTTTTTTTTTTTTTTTTTTTGACAGGCAAAGTTAGACAGAGAGAGACAGAGAGAAAAGTCTTCCTTTTTCCATTGGTTCACCCCCCAAATGGCTGCCATGGCTGGCGCATTGCGCCGATCCGAAGCCAGGAGCCAGGTGCTTCCTCCTGGTCTCCCACGCGGGTGCAGGGCCCAAGGACCTGGGCCATCCTCCACTGCCTTCCTGGACCACAGCAGAAAGCTGGACTGGAAGAGCAGCAGCCGGGACAGAATCCGGTGCCCCAACCAGGACTAGAACCTGGAGTGCCAGCACTGCAAGCGGAGAATTAGCCTAGTGAGCCACGGCGCCGGCCAAGATACACTGTCTTATTACACATATTTCAGTAGAAGAGGAAGGGAAAAATCTAATCTTTTAATTTTTTTAATTTATTTCTTTTCTTTTTTTATTTTATTTTATTTTTTTGACAGGCAGTTAGACAGTGAGAGAGAGAGAGAGACAGAGAGAAAGGTCCTCCTTCCCTCGGTTCACTCCCCAAATGGCCGCTAAGGCCGGCACACTGCGCCAACCCGAAACAAGGAGCCAGGGCCCCCCCCCCCCCCCGATGTTTGATGCGGGTGCAGGGGCCCAAGCACCTGAGCCATCCTCCTCTGCCCTCCCGGGCCACAGCAGAGAGCTGGGCTGGAAGAGGAACAGCCGGGACCAGAACCCGGTGCCCACATGGGATGCCAGCGCCGCAGGCGGAGGATTAACCAAGTGAGCCATGGCACCAGCCCCCATTGTACTCTTCTATATACAGCAGAAGTTGAGGATCTGAATTTGGTCATCAGCTCCTTTTAAAAAAATTTGTTTATGGGGGCTGGCGCTGTGGCACAGCAGGTTAACGCCCTGGCCTGAAGCATCGGCATCTCATATGGATGCCGGTTCGAGACCCGGCTGTGCCACTTCAGATCCAGCTCTCTGCTATGGCCTGGGAAAGCAGTGGAGGATGGCCCAAGTCCTTGGACCCCTGTACCCATGTGGGAGACCCAGAAGGAGCTCCTGGCTTCGGATTGGCACAGCTCTGGCCGTTGTAGCCAATTGAGGAGTGAACCATCATTGGATGGAAGACCTCTCTCTCTTTCTCTCTACCTCTCTGTGTAACTCTGACTTTCAAATAAATAAATAAATCTTAAAAAAAAAAAAAGAGGCCGGCGCCGTGGCTCACTAGGCTAATCCTCCACCTAGCAGCGCCGGCACACCGGGTTCTAGTCCCGGTTGGGGCGCCGGATTCTGTCCCGGTTGCCCCTCTTCCAGGCCAGCTCTCTGCTGTGGCCAGGGAGTGCAGTGGAGGATGGCCCAGGTGCTTGGGCCCTGCACCCCATGGGAGACCAGGAAAAGCACCTGGCTCCTGGCTCCTGCCACCGGATCAGCGCGGTGCGCCGGCCGCAGCGCGCCAGCCGCGGCGGCCATTGGAGGGTGAACCAACGGCAAAGGAAGACCTTTCTCTCTGTCTCTCTCTCTCTCACTGTCCACTCTGCCTGTCAAAAAATTTAAAAAAAATTAAAAAAAAAAAAGACAAAGTGTTTATGTATTTATTTGGGAAGGAGGTGGGGAAAATGGGAGGGCATGGTCTGTTGTCTTCTGATTGATTCTCCAAATGCCTGCAACAGCCAGGACTGGGTCTTGGCTGAATCTGGTATATTGAATCCCATTCCAGGTCTCTCATATAGGTGGCAGGAGCCCAATCAGTTGAGAACACCACTGCTGCTCCCCAGGGTCTGCATTTGCAGGAACCTGGAATCAGAGCTGGAGCCAGGAATTGAACCTAAATACTCTAGTGTGGGATGTTGAGTAGCACTGAAGAACTGAAATTTAGAGGCAGTTTTAATTTGACATAGCTTTTTAGTCTGATTTTATAGCTGAGAGTTCTAGTGACTGGAAAAATTCTGGGACTAAACATTTGGTGAACAGAGAGAGAAGAGGCTTCTTATCTATCTCACCAAGCAGACTTACACAGCTGGTATAAGTCATCTGAGTCAGTGAATTAACTCAACATTGAGGTCCAGAGTTAAATGAGCTTGAGAGTAAGCTGAATGTCCATTTGAACTCTAGAAATAGATGATTTCAGGTCAGAATTATTAGTGAAGAAGTAGTACAAGGTAGTTCCCACTTAGGTCTCATACTAAACTCTGCTAGTTTATGCTCAGACAGGAAGCTTTAGCATTCACTGTGTACCTTTCAGCTGCATGATAATTGCTGTTAAGTGTGTTCTTCTGTACTAGAGTGTGGTAAGGGAGCCCACCACCCCAAGTCCTTTCTGTTGAAATTGATTCAGACTTGTTTCTGAATTTTCTCAAGCCAAATGCAAATTTGTACTACTAAATCCACAATTTATTCCTTAAAAAAAAATTGAGGTGGGGGGGTGGCTGGTGTTGTGATGCAGTGAGTTAAACCTACACTTTCAACTCTGGCATCTCATGTGGTTGCCAGTTCGAGTTCTGACTGCTCTGCTTGTGACACAGCTCTCTGTTAATGCTCTTGGGAAGGCAGTAGAAGATGGCCCAGCTGCTTGGGTCCCTGCCACTCACGTGGGAGACCTGGATGGTGTTTCAGGCTCCTGGCTTCTGCCTGACCCAGCCCCGGCCATTGTAGCCATCTGGGGAGTAAATCAGCAGGTGGAAGATCTCTGTCTCTGTCACCCTGCCTTTCAAATACCAAATTATGGGGATTAGGTAGAGGGTATCTTCCATTTGCTGGTTTGCTCCCCAAATGCCTGAAAAAGCTGAAATTGGACCAGACTGAAGCCAGGAGCAATGAACACCATCCAGGTCTCCCATGTGGGTAACAAGAACCCAAGTACTTGAACCATCCTCAGCTACCTTGTAGGCGTGCTAGCAAGAAGCTGGATTGGAAGCAGAGGTTCCAGGACTGAAACTGGCAGTCTAATATGGGATATGAGCAGCTCAAGTGACTCTTTAACACATTGTTGTGTTTTACTCATCGAACTTGTTGAGAAGCTGACACCATCAGGTGGCAAAGTAGACTGAGACTTATCCATCATCACCTTTCAGATTATCTTTATTCTGCTGGATCTAGGGTCGGTGACTCTGCCTGATGCTACTCAGTTAGGTATACACTTCGGTCTTGTAGCTTTCAGACATTATATGGATATAAATGTGTTTTCTGATATAATAGGATCTAGTCCTTATATTCTTGGCACCATTTGTCTGTGGCTCTAATCCAAATGCCTCAAACCTCCAACTGAGGATGTCTGCTGTGTTATGAATGATGGTTACATTTTCTTTTTCATAGGGTTATTTATTATAAAAATATTCTGAAGTATGATAAAGACAAATGCAAAGTATTGCATTCTTCTTCAGTGCCAGCTTACCAGCTTGTCTACCAAGAACCAGAAATTTGATTCCTTTCTACTGCCTATTTACCTGTAATTCATCCAAATATTTATTGAACACTTTTTTTTTTTAATTTTTGTTTTTTGACAGGCAGAGTGGACAGTGAGAGAGAGAGACAGAGAGAAAGGTCTTCCTTTTGCCATTGGTTCATCTTCCAATGGCCGCCGTGGCCAGTGCGCTGTGGCCGGCACACTGCGCTGATCTGATGGCAGGAGCCAGGTGCTTCTCCTGGTCTCCCATGTACTTGGGCCATCCTCCACTGCACTCCCAGGCCACAGCAGAGAGCTGGCCTGGAAGAGGGGCAACCGGGACAGAATCCGGCGCCCCAACCGGGACTAGAACCCGGTGTGCCGGCGCGGCAATGCGGAGGATTAGCCTAGTGAGCCGCAGCGCCGGCCCACTTTTTGTTATGTGGGTGATGCTAGACTTTATGTGGATTACTAAAGAAGTTTAAAACAAGATTTCTGCCATCAAGGAACTTATATTTTTATTGGGAGAAATTAATATTTACTTAAGAAATTAGTTACAAGAGGACACAAAATGAATGATGGTATACCCAAGTGAATGTTCTGACAGTGAGTACAATGGGAGAGAGAACTGCAGTGAATAGGGATGATGTTCCAGAGAGCAAAGGCTTAGCCTGGGCTGTGAAGGCTGGATAGGTTTGGATAAACCTATTGAAAGATAATAAATAAGATAGAAAACAAAGGAAAGGGCAACTAAAGAATAGCTTCCTATTAATTTTCCTAGTAGTGTTAGCTTGCTAGTCTAAATCATCCTGTCTGATAACATTTCAGGCCCTGTGAGTGTTTGGAGCAGGGATTTCTAGTTCTCTTTGGAGTTTTCCCACTCTTCACTTATGCCTTTACTTTCCTGGGAACAAAACTGAAGTGTGAATAGGTTGGGGAAGTAGTTAGAGGAATTATGCAAACCATTTACTAGTGTACCTGGAATATAATGGACCTTTAGTAAGCTTGGTCTGTTAACTTTGTTTCCCCACCAGCTTGCCTGCTTCTGTCCTTGCTAGAGACAGAAGGTAGTCATTGTTGTGTTATGCAGCTTTGTGACTGGTTGAGACCCCAGCCTAATGTTTTAATCTTTGGTAAAAAGAAGCCTCCCCTACTGTGGAAGGGAAAGAGTTACTCTGCTAGAAGATACATAACCCAGGCTGGGAAACTATTAGCCTAATGCCTTGTTGGGGGTGGGGGGGTAGAGTGGAACAGGGGAGGAATGCCTCCCAGAATTAGGTATGCAGCTTTCTCCTCCTTCCTGTTTTCCCCTGAAGCTCATCCCAGACATGCTTGGTTTGGCTGTATAAAAGAAATAGTAATTAGAGTCATTTACATGAAGTGTCTACCATTTATGCCTAGTTACCGTGCAGTACAATAACAATTATGCATATCATTAAATACATGTCTGATTAACTTTGCTGTAAGTTTTATTTGATTATAATACTACACTCTGGTTAAGTTGTCTCAGTCTGCTCAGTTTGTTGCTTACTGACATGGCTATCTGTTCAGAACTGAAAAAATTGAAGGGGGGATTGTTCTTAAAGGTATTGTTTGAGAGGATAAGATTCGTTAAATTCATCTAAACTAGAACAATGTAGGTTCCCTTGGCATTTGTTTTCTAGAAAAAGTATTTGAGACAACTTTTAGTTAATTCACTTGTTTTATCCATCTATGAAAATAAAGCTCCCAATGCAGTATGTATTTATTAAATACCTACTGTATACCAGATATAATGAACAAAAGCCCTGATATCATGGAGCTTATATCCTAGTAGTGGGAAGCACACAATAAAAAAATATACATACAGTATGTCAAGTGATGATAAATATTTTGGAGAAAAAGTAAAGCAGAAAAAGAGGGGATAGTAAGTACTTAGGTTAGGCAGTAGCAATTTAGAATAGGTGGTCAGAGAAAGTTTCATTGAGAAGGTTATATTTGAGCAGGTATCAAATAAAGTAAGAGGATTTTGAAGTGAGAAGAAAAATGTGTTACAGACAGGAAACAGTTCATTTAAAGACTCTAGGATATGAATAGGCTTGAATGTGGCTGTAGTAAGAAAGTAAGGGAGAGAGACCATAGAGATAATTGCAGAGGGGATAGGTGGACAAATCACAGGGCTGTTAGGCTTTTCCTTGAGCAAAGGAGGAACCATGGGAGGATTTGAGTGAAGAATTAATATTTAAGCAAAGGATCATGCTGGTAGCTGTGTGGATGCTAGATTATTGGAGTAGGGGACAAGGGTAGAAGGTGAATTTGGGGGTGGAGAGGCAGTATGAAAGGGTGGCAGAAACATGAGCTTTTTAACTAGGCAGATCTGCACTTAAATTTAGGGTGTGGTATTTGCCAGTTTGGTAATATTTGACAAGTTTTTCAGGATCAGGTTTTTTATTTACAAAATTAAATTGACAGCATCAGGATTGTCATGAGTGTCAGAGATACTTTATAAACTACCTAGCACTGTGCCTGGCATACTCATGTTATTCTTGGCTAATTTTTTTAGTTTCTTTGTTTAAAATATTTTATTTATTTGAAAGAGTGACAGAGAGAGATATCTTCCATTCATTCCCTAGATGGGCATACTGGCTAGGTATGGGCAGAAGCCAGGAGCCAGGAACTCCATCCAGGTCTCCCACATGGGTGACAGGAACCCAGCTATTTGGGCCATCTTCTGATGCTTTCCCAAGTGCATTAACAGGGAGCTGGGTTGGAAGCAGAGCAGTGGAGACAATATAGGATATAGGATGCCAGTATTGCACTATAACACCAGCCCCATTATCTATATAGTCTTTCTGAGTCTGTTTCTGTGTACTAACATGTAAAGTATAAGCCATCAGCTGCTAGAACTAAGGGGAAGATAAAAGTCAACAGATAATAGGCAAATGGTAAGAATAAGTTATTGAGAAATAGATCATAGGAGAATTAGGGAAGATAAAGGCCTTAATTGTATACACTTTGGACCTAGAATAGAGGGTTATGGCTTAGAATTAGGGTGGATTTTCTCTTCAGGGGTTATATCCTAGAAAAATAATGGTGTATGAGTGGGCAAGTTGGGAGAAGTAGGGATCCTTCTTGTAGATACTGCCTGAGAGCTAACAGACAAAGATGAGACCTATAATAGGTAAGATTTGAACATCTGTAAGTAAGACTTATTCTTAAATTAGACAAAATTGTTTGTTTTTTATATACTTGCAGTTGCCTACTTGAATGTAATTTGTACCCCATTCTATCTTCTCATTTGCATTAATGTGGTTTTTGTGTTACCAGGATGATTAGAATTAGTGTCTTGCTATTGGCACCCAACTACTGAGGTGTTAACAATAGTGAAATAGCATGGGTTTAATAGAAATAACATGGATTTTGGAGGCAGACTGAGCTGTAGGGTGATACAAATCAAACACGGACCTTGATCTCACTGAGATTATAGTTCAGTTGGATAGATAAAATATGTACATGAATAACTAATAAAAGGTCAGAACTACTAAGGGATATACAAAAACAAAAACACCTTGTGGTGTTTCAGAGGAAATGTGATCAGAATCAGAGAGGAGGGTATTAATGTAAGAGAACAGTAGGCAGAAAACGTATAAGTGGGAGGATGTAAAGGCTATACAGGATAGAGCAAGAAATTCATTGTGGTTGTGGTGTAGGTATTATGCAGGAAAATAGTGGGCCCTTGGAAAATGACAAATGTTACTTGAGTTTTATGGGTTAATATGGGGACAAGTTTTTTCTTAACTTCTGTAAGAATGATTTGTGTGTTTACCATATTATATAGAGATTTTTTTGGATACAGATGTTAGAAATATATTATTTGGAAGTCTGGGGTTAAGGTAGAGCTCAGATGATATCCCTTTCCAACTGTAACTCTGCTTTGTCTCTTTAGTATTATTGAGAATTCTTGGGGGTCAGCGCTGTGGCACAGGGGTTAAAGTCCCAGCCTGCAGTACCAGCATCCCGTATGGGCACCAGTTTGAGTCCTGGCTGCTCCACTTCTGATCCAGCTCCCTGCTAATGCATCCGGGAAAGCAGTGGAGGCCGGGTCCAAGACCTTGGGCCCCTGCACCCATATGGGAGACCCGAAAGGAGCTCCTGGCTCCTGGCTTCAGATTGGCTCAGCTCCAGCCATTTGGGGAGTGAACCAGTGGATGGAAGACAGACAGACAGACAGACACACACACACACTCTCTCTCTCTCTCTCTCTCATCTTTCAAATAAATATAATAAATCTTTTTTAAAAATTCTATTAGTGGCCGGTGCTGTGGCTCACTAGGCTAATCCTCCATCTGTGGCTCCGGCACCCCGGGTTCTAGTCCCGGTTGGGGCGCCGGATTCTGTCCCGGTTGCTCCTCTTCCAGTCCAGCTCTCTGCTGTGGCCCGGGAGTGCAGTGGAGGATGGCCCAGGTACTTGGGCCCTGCATCGGCATAGGAGACCAGGAGGAAGCACCTGTCTCCTGGCTTCGGATCGGCATAGTGTGCCGGCCATAGCAGCCATTTGGGGGGTGAACCAAGGAAAAAGGAAGACCTTTCTCTCTGTCTCTCTCTCTCTTACTGTCTAACTCTGCCTGTCAAAAAAAAAAAAAAAAAATTCTATTAGTATCTGTTAGAAAATTTTATCAGTCACAATAACAGAGGGGTCCTCAAAAAATTCATGGAAGATGCATATTAATGGATTTTCAAAATTTTTCGCACCAAAATAAGCATCTCTTTTTTAAAAAAATTAATTTATTTGAGACACAGAGATATAAAGCAAGTTCCTGTGTGCTGGTCTGCTTCAAAGATACCCACAACAGCTGAGGCTGTGCCGGGTTTGAAGATGGGAGCTAGTAATACAATTCAAGACTCCCATGTGAGTGGCAGAAACTGAAATCACTTGAGCCATCATTACTGCCTCCCAGGGTTTGTGTTGGATGCTGGAGCCAGAGCTAAGAGTTGAACCCAGGCACTCCTATGTGGGAGATGGGCATCCTGACTGCCTGACTAAATGCTTGTTCCCAAGCTAATCTTTAATTCTGTTTTTGTTTTTTTTTTTTATGAACTTTTTGAAATACTTCATATATAATCAAGAATATAGGCTTAGGCTGGTACTTGGTACAGTGGGTTAAACTGCTGCCTGTAATGCTGGCATCCCATATGGGTGCCAGTTTGAGTTCTAGTTGCTCCTCTTCCCATCTGGCTCCCTGCTAATGTGCCTGAGAGAGCACAGAAGATGGGCAAGTTGTTGGGTCCCAGATGAAACTCCTGGTTTTGGCCTGGCCCAGTCCTGACCAGTGTGGCCATTTGGGAAATGAACTAGCAGGTGGAATATCTATCTCCGTCTCTGTCTCTGCCTCTGTCCCCCCGCCACCTTTCAAATAAATAAATAAATCTTAAAAGAAAAACAAAAACAAAAATATGGGGCCAGCGCTGTGGTATAGCAGGTAAAGGGTAAAGCCAGCACTACATCCTGTATGAGCACTAGTTCAGGTCCCAGCTGCCCCACTTCCGATCCAACTCCCTGCTAATGTGCCTAAGAAAGCAACAGAAAATGGCCCAAGTATGTGGGCCTCTGCACCCATATGGGAGATCCAGAAGAAGCTCCTGACTCCTGGCTTCGGCCTATCTTTTATGGCGAGTGAACCAGAGGATGGAAGATTCTCTCTCTCTCTCCCTCTCTCTCTCTCTCTCTGCCCCCGCTCCCGCTCCCGCCCCCGCCCCCGCCTCTGTCTCTCTAACTCTTAACTCTGCCTTTCAAGTAAATAAATAAATCTTTAAAAAAATTTAAAAAAGAATTTAGGCTTTTGCCATTCAGCTCCATAATTGTTAGCTTGTGTTTTCTTGATTCATGGTTTTGACTTGGCAGTTGCAACTGTGCTGCAGACAGGAGTGAAGGGGAGTGATTTTGAACTTTAATACTCATTTCTGCAATCTCTTGGAATTAAGCTTATTCTAAATTATGGTTGAAGTAAGTCAGTTCTAAATAAGTGTTAGTTTGTATCTTTTGTGTGTTGATTTGTCTTTCTTGCTTCCTTAATTTTATTAAAACATGTTTATTGACAGTAGTTTTACATATTATATGTTTTTTTTAAAGATTTATTTTATTTATTTGAAAGAGTTACAGAGAGAGGTCGAGACACAGAGAGAGGTCTTCCATCCGCTGGTTCATTCCCCAAATGGCCTCAATGGCCAGAGCTGCGCTGATCCAAAGCCAGGAGCCAGGAGCCTCTTCCGGGTCTCCCACACAGGTGCAGGGGCCCAAGGACCTGAGCCATCTTCCACTGCTTTCCCAGGCCATAGCAGAGAGCTGGATCTGAAGTGGAGCAGCCGGGTCTCCAACCGGTGCTCATATGGGATGCTGGCGCCTCAGGCCAGGGCGTTAACTTGCTGCGCCACAGTGCCAGCCCCCATATTATATGTTTTTTTGTGTAGAAAGTTATAGTATCGCTAAAGTCATTTATTAAATTTTTTTTTTTTTTTTTTTGGACAGGCATAGTTAGAGAGAGACAGAAAGGAGTAAGGTCTTCCTTTTCCATTGGTTCACCCCCGATCTGAAATCAGGAGCCAGGTGCTTCCTCCTGGTCTCCCATGCGGGTGCAGGGCCCAAGCACTTGGGCCATCCTCCACTGCACTTCCGGGGCCACAGCAGAGAGCTGTACTGGAAGAGGAGCAACCAGGACAGAATCTGGTGCCCCAACCAGGACTAGAACCCAGGGTGCCAGCGCTGCAGGCAGAGGATTACCCAAGTGAGCCACGGCACCGGCCAATGACATTTTATTATACTTTGTATTTCTTTGATTCATAAAGTTGAAATTTTTTTCTTTTTTAAAAAGCTAGTTTGTATTTCTTCTTTGAGGTATTTGTTCTCTGAAGTTTGCCCTAACATCTGTTGGGATCTTAGTACTCTTTTTATCAGTTTGGTTTTTTTAAAGATTTATTTGATTTATTTATTTTAAAGTCAGAATTAGGAGGAGAGAGAGAGAGATCTTCCATCCACTGATTTCATTTCTGAAATGGCTACAGTGGCCAGGGATGGGCCAGGCCAAAGGCAGGAGCTTCATCCGGGTCTCCCATGTGGATCCCAGTCTCAGTTTGGCCGTCTTCTACTGCTTCCCCAGGCACATTACCAGGGAGCTGGATCGGAAGTGGAGCAGCCGGGACACAAACTAGTGCCCATATATAGCATACCTGCTATACCACAATGCCAGCCCCTATCAGTTTATATAAGATTTTTACTTATAAAATACAAGTGATTTCCTTTTTGCTTCAAAGGTACTTTCCAGATTTTTTCTACTCACCTGTCAGTTCTCACAAAGTTTCCAGATTATGTAGTCTAGGACAGCAGCACACTGTCAGAGCTTTCATTTCTTGAAACAGGAGAAATGTTAATCTTGCAGAAGGATCTAATCCTTGTGAACAGAAGTGGCACTGATACAGGGAAAAGAGTATGAGAATCCATGCAAGATTAAGGCTGTAGGGAAAGATGGATAGCAAGTGGAATAAAGAATGCATTGCCATTGATTTCAGGAGGAAGATGCAAACTGGTTCAGCAGTCAGCAGGAACTGCCTAATGTGGTACATTTAAAGAAATTGAGACATAACTCCAGAGTACCTAGGAACTTAAAAACATACTCTTTTCTCCCTGAATATAATAAAGTAATAGAAATAAAAATCAGCTAATGAAACCACCATATATATTTGGTATGTGTCTTTGTTGTTTTCTGGAGGTTGAGGGAACAAGTACTTCCCCTCCTCCCATTGACTCATATTGGGATTCTAGTGCATACATACATACATACTAGAAGTCATCACAAAATTTATAGAAATGGAAAAGCTATGCATGGACTTCAAAAACTTCATATCAAAATAAACATTTTTAAAATGTTTATTATTCCATTACTTGAGCCATCATCCCTGCTTCCTAGAATCTATATATATATATATTAGCAGGAAGCTGGAGTCAGGAACCAGAGATGAGAATCAAGCCCCAGGTGCTCCAATATGGGACATACACACTGGAGTCTTAACTCTTAGGCTAAATGTTTACCCCCTAAACTTATCTCTCAATTCCATTTTCCCATGAACTTCTGGATATACCCTCATTATATCTCCATCCTGTTTTTATATTTGGCTTATCTTCTTTTATACTGTACCATAAGCATTTACCTAATATCTTATGCTATTAGAAGTTAATTATATTTATGAGCCTGTTTATAATTTTTTATTTTAACAATTATACAAAGTTGGGTAAATATATTTTGAAAGAGGAAACCAAAGTGACAAGGGCAGCTTATAAAATGAAATGCACAGGCATTTAAGAAAAGGATGTTTTTAAAAAGAACCTGAGTGGCCGGCGCTGTGGCTTACTTGGGTAATCCTCCGCCTGTGGTGCTGGCACCCCGGGTTCTAGTCCCGGTTGGGGCGCCGGGTACTAGTCCCGGTTGTTCCTCTTCCACTCCAGCTCTCTGCTGTGGCCCCGGAAGTGCAGTGGAGGATGGCCCAAGTGCTTGGGCCTGCACCCCCATGGGAGACCGGGAGGAGGTACCCGGCTCCAGATTTCTGATTGGTGCAGTGCCGCTGTAGTGGCCTTAAGGGGAGTGAACCAACGGAAGGAAGACCTTTCTCTCTGTCTCTCTCACTGTCTAACTCTGCCTATCAAAAAAACAAAAAACAAACAAACAAAAAAAACAAAACCTGAGCACTGGGTCTGTGAGTTACAAAGTAGATTCCTCTTTAGAAGAACTTACCCAGAATTGTTTGGTGTTTTTTGGGAAGGCCATTATCTTATTCGAATGCCAGTATTACTGATATAGAAATATTTCATAATACTTAGCTGCTGGATGAACTCAGGTTAGTACCTCTACCCCAGACTTATGTTACACTGTGTGTAACTCTTCTAGAATTTTTTTTGAAGATGTATTTATTTGTTTAGTTGTTTAGTTATTTGAAACAGTTAGAGAAGGGAAGAGACAGAGATCTTCCATCTGCTGGTTCACTCCAAAAATGGCTGCAATGGCCAGAGTTAGGCAGGCCGAGACAAGGAGCCTGGAACTCCATCTGGGGCTCTCATGTGGGTGGCAGGCACCCAAGCACTTATTTATTCTTGGGCTGTTTCTCAGGAGCAGGGAGCTGCATCAGAAGTGGACTAGCCAGGACTTGAGCTGGCACCATATATAGGCAGTGATGTTATTAACCTACTGCATCACAGTGAGTACTTTGCTCCAGTTACTTCCACCACCACCCCCATGCACCACCTCATCTCATTTGTCTTTTGACAACTTCTAATCAGCCTGTCTGTTGGACATCTCATGTCAGCCACCCCATGATGCATTAATAAAGTTACTGTATGATGTGACATGTGAAATGGCAGTCTGACTACAACTCCATGTTTGCTTGAGCTCTTGGTGCCTTTGTTCTGCCCATCCTTTTTTTTTTTTTTTTTTTTTTTTTTAGGTTTATTTATTTGAAAGACAGAGTTACAGAGGTAGAAACAGAGAGAGAGGTCTTCCATCTGCTGGTTCACTCCCCAGATGGCTGCAACGGCCAGAGCTGTGCCGATCCAAAGCCAGGAGCCAGGAGCTTCTTCCGGGTCTCCCACGTGCGTGCAAGGGCCCAAGGACTTGGGCCATCTTCTACCGCTTTCCCAGGCCATAGCAGAGAGCTGTACTGGAAGAGGAGCAGCCAGGACTAGAACCGGCACCCATATGGGATGCCGGCGCTTCAGGCCAGGGCATTAACCCGTGGCACCACAGAGCCGGCCCCTGCCCAACATATTTCTTTTGGAGATTTTTTTTTTTGAATATTTATTACCTTACTTGAAAGACAGGTAGCCATATCTCCCATCCAATGGTTCCCTTCTTCAATACCTGCAACAGTGGAGACTATTCCATGCCAAAGCCAGAAACTGGGAACTCAACATCTTGTTCCTCTTTACATTGACTTTGCTCAGTTACTGTACTTCTTGTGCCTTGATACTAAAGAGCCAGGCCTCAGGATTTCTTTTAGTTCTGCCAGATGTGCTTATTCCTTCCTTGAAAAATAAAATAGCTGTTTTTAATACCTGAGTTAAAACCAAGAGCATTATGTGTTGAAGGAATATTAACAGTTAAATACCATTTTAGAGAAGTTCTCTCACTTCATGATCTAGTCACACTTCTTAATTCAGGCATCTAGAACATTTTAAGAAAGAGAAAAGTTTAAGGAATTAATTAATATTAGATTGGTGATCACCATTAGAACTACCTTAAAGCCACAGTCAGAACTATTACCTAAGGTGGTAAGTATTGTTATCTCCCTTTTATGGATCATGAAACTGCTATCAGAATGGTTTACCTACTTATCCAGCATAAGACAATAAGAGGCAGAATCAGGTCCCAAGCCCTGATCTGCCTGACTCTTGAGCTAGTATTCTTGGTTACTATGTTCTCTGCTTTTTGTGTGTAGAAAAGGGAAACAATAGGAGAGAAAGTGTGAGGGTACCATAGGAAACCCCCTCAGTTTCCAAATACTACAATTTTTCACCTCTGGGAATAAACATGAAGTCTAATCTCGCCAGAATTGACCTTGTCAGCTTTTCAGTTACCTGAGAGAAACGGTTAGATTCAGGCTCTTCCCTCATGAACAGAGTCCCAGTGACTTAGACCTCTGTAAAAGCTTGAGTGCAAAGTTAAAAGATAAATAGGTAAACACTTATTTTTGGTGTGACCGTGCACAGCCTTGAGTTTGTTACTAAGGAATTTTCTAAAGATCTGATGTGGAGGAAAGCTTGAGAATAAGATAACTGTTTTTCCATTAAGTAAAAGTATTTGATTTGCCAAGTCTTTCTAAACCATACCTAACATTAACCAATAGAGCTACCACATAGGAGCACTTTTTGTATATGTGTATTCTGTTTAAATCTGTTGAAGCAGATACTCCACTTATATAGAAGAAACTGCAGCCTTAAAGAAATTACTTTCCCAAATCACATCCCTAGAAAGTTGCAAGAGCCAAGATACTCAGCTAGGTTTAACTCAAAAGCTAGTGCTCTGTACTCTAAGTAATTACTCATAAATATTCAGACTAAAAAAGAAACAGCAAGGTTCAAAATACTTCATCCAACATATTGTTTAAGAATTTAGAGTAGGGGCCAACACTGTGGCATAGCAAGTAACGCTGCTTCCTGCATCCTATATGGGCACTGGTTCGAGTCCCAGCTGCTCCACTTCCAATCCATCTCTCTATGGTCTGGGAAAGTAGTGGAAGACGGCCCCTGCATCCACATGGGAGACCCAGAGGAGGCTCCTGGCTTTGGATTGACACAGCTCCAGCCCTGTGGCCAACTGGGGAGTGAACCCGCGGATTGAAGACCTCTCTCTCTCTCTCTCTCTCTCTGCCTCTCCTACTCTCTCTGTGTAACTCTGACTTTCAAGTAAATAAATACATCTTTAAAAAAAAAGAATTTAGAGTAAAACTGTGTGTGTAGAAGGACAAGGTAAGGATAATTGTGAGAATAAATGCTACCCTCTTGATTGGGGATCAAGGTAGAAGGATGGACTAAGGAACATGCACTCTGTTAGCTAATACGTTTTGTTAATATTCTAGTTGTTAAGTGATGAGTTCACATAGATTGTTGTGTACATATCACATTACAAAACATTTTGAAGAGCTGGTATGTTTCTATTATGGACTGCTGTCATCTATTACATTTTCAGAGGAATCTTGGTAAAGCATTTACTAGTAAGGTGCAGAGAGTTTCAGTCTTTTCTCCATATGGAACTATCTAGTATTAATTTAGACTCTGATGACAATATACATATACTTGACTTTGATTGCCATTAATGATTCTTTAGAAACAGAACTCTTAGTGTTTTTTTTTTTTCTGGGTCTTATCTTTGCCACCTAACTTTCGTACTAGTTTTCACAAAAGACAGTGGTCAGTTTAATTATTATTCTGCAAAAAGACTTTGTGTGTGTGTTTTACTTACAGAAAATTTCAAACATAGAAATTGAGAGAATAGTAGAACCTTGAAGCTGTGTGTTTTACACACATCAATTTATGGCCATTGTTTTTGATCTACAGTATATTCCATCCATAAACCTCCTTCCCCAGATTATTTCAGATCACATCCCAGATATAGTTTTATTATGTTACTATGTATCCCTAAGAGATAAAATATTTTAGAAAACACCTAATCATAATGTTCTACCACCTATAAAAAAATAACAATTCCTTAACATCAAATATCTGGTCTGTTCAATCTCAGTATCATAATTATTTTTTACAAGTAAGGTTTGTTGAAATCGGGATCCATACAAGATTCACTGCAAAAATTTTTTGATGCTAATATCTCAGTCTCTTTTAATTTACAGAAGAGTCATACTGCAAAAAGTTATTATTCATGATTTTTATATATAAACTTAATAATGTTATTAATAGTAACTGTGTCATAGTCATTTTTATTCCTTCCATATCATCTAACACAGTAGTATGGAGGTTGGCCCTAAGGATATATACTCTTATTTTTTTTTTTGACAGGCAGAGTGGACAGTGAGAGAGAGAGACAGAGAAAGGTCTTCCTTTGCCGTTGGTTCACCCTCCAATGTTGGCTGCCGCGGCCAGCGCACCGCACTGATCCGAAGGCAGGAACCAGGTGCTTTTCCTGGTCTCCCATGGGGTGCAGGGCCCAAGCACTTGGGCCATCCTCCACTGCACTCCCGGGCTATAGCAGAGAGCTGGCCTGGAAGAGGGGCAACCGGGACAGAATCCGGCGCCCCGACTGGGACTAGAACCCGGTGTGCTGGCGCTGCAGGGGGAGGATTAGCCCATTGAGCCGCGGCGCTGGCCAAGAAAATATACTCTTAAAAGCAAAGGTTACTTAGGAAACTTTTTCTTTTAAGGTTCATTTATTTACTTTAAAGGCAGGGTTACAAAGAGAGAGGGAGGCAAAGAGAAAGAAATCTTCCATCCACTGGTTCACTCTGGGCCAGGCCAGAGCCAGGAGCTTATCTGGATCTCAATGGTAGGGACCCAGGTATTTGGGCCGTCTTCTGCTTTTTTTCCCAAGCTATCAGCAGGGAACTGGATCAGAAGTAGAGCAGCCGGGACATAAACCAGCATCCATATTGTATGCTGGTATTGCAGGTGGATGGCCTTACCTGCTAACATCACAATGCTGGCCCGATCAAACTTTTTTTTTTAAATGTATGTGTGTATTTTAAGACAGAACTCTTCCATACCCTGGTTCATTCCTCAAATGTGTGCAAACAGAGCCAGGCCAAGCCAAAACCAGTAGCCAGGAATTCTACCTGACCTCCTACATGGGTGGCAGGGACTTGAGTACTTGAGCCATCTTCTGCCTTCAAGAGTGCACATTAGGAAGCTGGATTGGAAATGGAGGTTGTACTCAAACCCAGGTCCCAACATGGGGCAGGTGTCCCAAGCAGCTGCTGCTGCTTTTTTTTTTTTTTTAATAAAGACAGTTGCCACTGGCTTTCAGAATCCACTCAAAGCCACACTGCCTCTTTTTTTTTTTTTTTTTTTAAGATTTATTTATTTATTTGAAAGAGTACACCGAGAGAGAGAGAGAGGTCTTCCATCTGATGGTTCACTCCCCAGTTGGCCGCAATGGCCAGAGCTATGCCGAAGCCAGGAGCCAGGAGCTTCTTCTGGGTCTCCCAAACAGGTGCAGGGGCTCAAGCACTTGAGCCATCTTCTACTGCTTTCCCAGGCCATAGCAGAGAACTGGATCGGAAGTGGAGCAGCCGGGTCTCGAACTGGCGCCCATATGGGATGCTGGCACTTCAGGCCAGGGCGTTAACCCACTTTGCCACATCGCCAGCCCCAACCAAGCAGCTTTTTAACCTGCTGCACCACAATGCCCACCCCACCAACTTTTTCTTAAAAGGACAGATAGTAAATATTTTAGGCTTTGCAGAGTATATGGTCTCTGGTACAATTTTTCAGGCCTGTTACAGATGCTCAGCTTTGCCGTTATAGCACATAAGCAGATATAGGCAATTTGTAAATGAATAAGATGATTGTAATATATATTTTTAAGATTTTATTTATTTATTTATTTGAGAGGTAGAGTTACAGACAGTGAGACAGTGAGACAGAGAGACAGAAAGGTCCTCCCTCCACTGGTTCACTCCCCAGATGGCCACAACAGTCGGAGCTGTGCCAATCCAGAGCCAGGAGCCAGGAGTTTTTCCTGGTCTCCCACATGGGTGCAGAGGCCCAAGGACTTGGGCCATCTTCTACTGCTTTCCCAGGCCATAGCAGAGAGCTATCAGCAGCCAGGGGGCAGCCAGGACTAGAACCATTGCCAACATAGGATGCTGGCGCCACAGGTGGAGGATTAACCTACTACACCATGGTGCCAGCCTCCAAGGTGACTGTATATTAAAAACAGGTGGCTAGCTCTAGTTTGCCCGTCTCTGTTCTACTATATTTGTTTTTTTCAGAATGTGTTCTGTGCATTGCTAGGTTTTTGTGAGGGTGTCAGAAGCTCAGGGCCAACAGCATGAGTATTGGTAACACTTAACCTTTACTACCCCACCTCATCTGGAGCTCTACCCTGTGCATTTTATGTATTGGGTTTCATATAAGATTTATTTGCAGAGAATTTTCATATTTAAAAAAATAGGAGTTTATGATATACTCCTGGTCTTTATAGTAACAATAACAATACCACACTGCCAGCCCTCTGTTTTTTATGATTAGGTTCAAGTTAAACATTTTTGGCATATTATAGCAAAAAACGTGTTGTCTTTTTTTACAATTTACTTATTTGAAAGGCAGAGAGGTCTTTCATTCACTGGTTCACTCCCCAAATGGCCAAAACAGCAGGACAGGGCCAGGCCGAAGCCAAGAACCAGGAACTTCCTCCAGGTCTTCCACATTGGTGCAGGGACCCAAGGACTTGTGTCGCCATCTGCTGCGTTCCCAGGCACATTAGCAGGGAGCTGTATTGTGGAGCAGCTGGGACTCAGCAGGCACCCATGTGGAATGCTGGCATTGCAGGCAGTGGCTTAACCCACTACACCACAATGCCAGACCCAAGTATTGTGCTTGTAAATGTATGAGGGATCAGATAATAGCTTTTTTATTGAGGTTATTAAATTTGATTTCTCTTATTAAGATGGTGTCTACTAGGTTTCCTTCTGTGAAGGCTGTGTGTGTGTGTGTGTGTGTGTGTGATCAGTGTGTTGTCTTTGGGCTTCTGCTTTGAGGATGCATGGTATCCTATTCCCAAACAGGCATACACCTGCATTTCGTAGCCATTGGTGACTCTTGCTTAAATTACTACTATGGTAGTTAATGGTGATTTTCATAATCCCATAATTTCTTCTGCATTGGTTAGCCGCCATTGTTTTGTAAAGAGGAACTTCTTCCCTGTAATGTTTCTTTTCAGTACATTGTGGACTTATGAATTCATTTTGTAAAAAGATTTTATTTATTTGTTAGAAAGGCAGAGTGAGAGAGGAGAGTCCGAGAAATCTTCCATCTACTGGTTCATTCCCTAAATGGTCACAATGACTGGAACTGGGCCGCTGAAGCTGGAAATCTGGAAGTTTATCTGGATCACCTTACATGGGTGGTGGGGACATAAGCATTTGGGCCATCTTCCACTACTCTCCTAGACACATTGGCTGGGAGCTGGATCAGAAGCAGAGCAGCTGAGACTCAAAATGGCACTCTAAAGTAGAATGCCAGCATTGCAAGCAGTGCTATACCAGAGTGCTGGCCTATTGTAGAAAAATTAATCTATTTGAGAGACGGAAAGAGATAGAGGGAGAGAGCTCTCAAGCACTGGTTGAGTACTCAGATGGCCAGTACTGGGCAGGGCTGAAGATAGGAACTGGAAACTCAATCTAGGCCTCCCACATGAGCGGCAGAAATTCAGTTACTCAAGCCATCACTAATCTCTCAGGGTCTGCATTGGCAGGGAGCTGGAGTCAGGAACTAGATTTGGGTATTGAACCCAGGCACAACAAGATGGGATGCAGGCATCCTAACCTGTCTTAACTACTAGAACAAACAGCTGCTTCTATTATAGACGTAGTTAGGTAAAATTTACTGAGGGAGGCCAGTGCTGTGATGCAGTAGGTTAATCCTCTGCCTGTGGTGCCAGCATCCCACATGGGCGCCAGTTGTAGTCGACTGCTCCTCTTCCAGCTCTCTGCTATGACCTGTAAAAGCAGTAGAAGATGGCCCAGGCGCTTGGCCCCAAAGTGCTTGGGCCTCAGCAACCGCATGGGAGGCCCACAAGAATCTCCTGGCTCCTGGCTTTGGATTGGCACAGCTAAGGCTTTTGTGGCTATTTGGGGAGTGAACCAGCAGATGGAAGACCTCTCTGTCTCTCCGTCTCACTGTCTTTAACTCTACATCTTAAATAAATAAATAAAATGTTTAAAAAAGAAATCTACTGAGGAAAAAGTACAGCCATGATCTAGCCCAGCTCAAGCTACTGTTAACAGTTATATATAAATATAGCATACATATATATACTATATATAGTTATATATATTATAATATATATATGTAACTTTCCTTTTTTGGTATTAGCTTTTAACAGTAGGTTTTACTTATTTTTTTTAAAGAGAAGACAGAGAAATTCTCTCCCTCTTTCTCTGTAATTCTGACGTTCAAATGAGCAAGAAGACAGAAATTTTGGCTGGCGCCGTGGCTCATTAGGCTAATCCTCTGCCTTGCGGCGCCAGCACACCGGGTTCTAGTCCCAGTCGGGGCGCCAGATTCTGTCCCGGTTGCCCCTCTTCCAGGCCAGCTCTCTGCTGTGGCCAGGGAGTGCAGTGGAGGATGGCCCAAGTGCTTGGGCCCTGCACCCCATGGGAGACCAGGAGAAGCACCTGGCTCCTGCCATCGGATCGGCACGGTGCACCAGCCGCGGCGGCCATTGGAGGGTGAACCAATGGCAAAAGGAAGACCTTTCTTTCTGTCTCTCTCTCTCACTGTCCACTCTGCCTGTCAAAAACTAAAAAAAAAAAAAAAGAAAGAAAGAAATTTCTGTCTGCTGATTCAATCCCCAAATAGCTGCAACAGCTGAGGCTGGGCCAGGCCAAAACCATGAGCCAGGAGCTTTTTTGGGGTCTCACATGTAGGTGCTGAGGCCCAAGCACTTTGGTCCATCCCCTGCTGCTTTCCCAGGCACATTAGCAGGGAGCTGGATCAAAAGTGAAGCAGCCCAGACTCAAACTGGAACCTGTGTGGGATGCAGATGCTGCACACAGCATCTTAACCCACTATGCTACAGCACTGGCCCCAGTAGGTTTTATTTTAAACCACTTTTTGTCTTGTCTTTTTAATAGTTTAGAGAATCCCTGTGAGCTTGTCATCCAGCTTCAACAATTATGAACATATGACCCACCTTTTCTGTGTATGCCATCCTACCCCTTACTCTAACCACCCCCAATAAATTATTTTGATATAATTTTCATTATATCATTTCATCTAAAAATATTTCAATATGTATCTTTGAAAGATAAGGCCTATTGTTTTATGTACACCTACAGTTATATTTTACCATTATAATACCAGTACCATTATAATGCCTATCAGCATGCCCCTTTCACTAATCAACTCATAATTGTAAAAAATGATTTGTTGAGGCTGGTATCGTGACATAGTGGTTAAAGGTGCTGCCTGTGATACTACCTCCCATATGGGTGCTGGTTTGTGTCCCTATTAATCCACTTCTGATCCAGCTCTCTGCTAATGTGCCTGGAAAAGCAGCAGAGAATGACCCAAGTGCTTGGGCCCCTGCACCCATGTGGGAGACTCAGATGGGGCTCTTAGCTCTTGACTTCATCTTGGTCCTACCCTGACCATTGTGGCCATCTGGGGAGTGAACCAGTGGATGAAAGATCTCTCTCTCTCTGTCTGTCTCTGTCTCTGTCTCTGTCTATCCCTCTTTCTCTCTATAAATCTGCCATCCAAATAAAATAAACCTTTAAAATGTGTTTAAATCATGATACACATTTCTTTTACTGTTTTTTTTTTAATTTTAGCTCCCACAGATAAGAGAGTACATGCAGTATTTGTCTTGCCTTTTCCAGCTTATTCTCTTCACATGACGTCCCCCAGTTGCAGCCACTTTGATTCAAATGATAGGATTTCAGTTTTTTTGTAGCTGAATAGTATTCCTGCATGTGTGTCGTGTGTGTGTGTGCACGCGCACATCCATTCATCTGATGATGGATATCTTGGTTGATTCCACGTTTTGGCTGTTGTGAACAAAGCTGCTATAAACGTGGCTGACCAGCTATCTCTGATACAATGTGTTCATGTCCTTTGGGTAAGTGGTTATATATAATGGAATCTTTGGATCATATGCAAGTCTATTTCTAGTTTTTAAAGAAATCATACTGTTTTCCAAAGTGGCTGCACTAATTTACAGTTTCCATTCTTCTTATAACCCAATTCCATCTATTTGGGATCATTTTTCTTTAGTCTGAGGAGCTCATTTTAGTATATTTTATTTCCAAATTCAGGCCAACCACAGATGAATTACTTAACAGAGATTTCTTTGTTTGAAAACATTTGTCTCACCTTCATTTGTGAAGGGCATTTTTATTGAGAACTGAATACTAATTAGGCAGTGATGTTTATGGGGGGGGGGTGGGATAAACATTGAAATACAGATTATAGTATACATAGGGTTTTTAATTTTTCCTAGAGTCTATACAAGTAGTATTGTCTTTCATATTGTATCAGGTTGGAAGGCACATATTATCTGGTTATCATTTGTGATTTTTTTTTTTAAAGATGTATTTATTTACTTTAAAGGCAGAGTTACAGAGAGGCAGAAAGAAAGAGATCTTCCATTCTCTGGTTCACTCCCCACAGGGCTGCAATGGCCAGAGCCGCACTGATTCAAAGCCAGGAGCCAGGAGTTTCTTCCAGATCTCCAATGTGGGTGCAGGGACCCAAGGACTTGGGCCATCTTCTATTGCTTTCCCAGGCCACAGTAGAGAGCTGGATCGCAAGTGGAGCAGCCGGGACTCGAACCGGCACCCATATGGGATGTTGGCACTGTGGACAGCTGCTTTACCCGCTACACCATAGTGCCAGCCCCTGTCTGTGATTTTAAGATCAATCAGGGTCCGGCGCTTTGGCTTGGCAAGTAAAGCCGCTGCCCACAGTGCCGACATCCCATATGGGATAAAACTTCATGACTGAGGAAGGTCAGGATGAGAGAAGGCAACTTGTACTTGGGTTTCTGGCTGTGCTTATTGCAGAATACTCAGTTTAGACAATATCTGAGTAATTCAGCTGTATTGATTTTACTGTATAATTTGTGCTTCTTTACTGACAGTCCAATTGATACTTTTTTTTAAAAGATTTATTTATTTATTTATTTGAAAGTTAGAGTTACAGAGAGAGAGGTCTTCCATCCGCTAGTTCACTCCCCAGATAACTGCAATGGCTGGAGCTGTGCCAATCTGGAGCCAGGAGCTTCTTCCGGGTCTCCCACGTGGGTGCGGGGGCCCAAGGACTTGGGGCCATCTTCTACTGCTATCCCACATCCCAGGCCATAGCAGAGAGCTGGATTGGAAGAGGAGCAGCCGGGACTAGAACCGGCGCCCATTTGGGATGCCAGCGTTTCAGGCCAGGGTGTTAACCCACTGTGCCGCAGCACTGGCCCCAATCTAATTGATATTTATTTAACCCCACCATAACCCAGATACTATGGTACTGGCTAAGGATACAGTACTGACCAAAAGAGAAGTCTTGTGCTCTCATGAAGCTTACAGCTCTTGAAACTTATTTTATCTGTGAGGAAAATAGATAAAATTTAAGAAAAATAAGGCAAAAAGAGAGTATGGATAATGGTTGGAGCAGAGAAAAGGTGGGAGGTCTTTTTAATTGAAAGATCCAAGAATACTTCTTGAGGTGGTATTTGAATGGAGTATTTCCATGTAAAGGGAATAAAGAACCTAAAGCCAGAGTGTGTTAGGGGTGTTTCTGATTGCTGCCACAGTGATGGAAGAGAATGAGCAACAGCGGAAAAAGGGGAAGTGACCCAGGCTTTTTGTACTTTATTCTAAATGTAATGAAAAGCCTTAGAGAGATTGAGAATAAGGGTGGATGATGTAATCTAATTGTGGTTACTATGTGGAAAATGGCCTGTGTAGGGACAGGAGCAAAAATAGAATCAAGGAGTCTGAGCAGGGGGCTGTTTGTATTATTCCAGGCAAGATCTGGTGTGTGTGTGGATTGTGGTGGTAGCATGAGGTGAAGAAGTTGTTAGATTTGGGAACATTTTGAAAGTGGAACCTAAAGAATTTGTTGGAATGCAAGATAGAGACGACTCAGGAGATACCAAATATTACCCCAAACAGTTGGGTTAATGAGGACTTCGTTTTTTGAGAGTGGGAACACTGGGTCAGGAGCAGTTTTGCAGAACGAAATTATGAATATGATTGTGCTTGTAATTTTAGGATGCTTAGTGAGTAACCAAATAGAAATATGTTGAATAGAGTAGTACATACAAGTCTAGAAGTAACCGAGAAATATTCCAGCGTATTTGTATGCTGCTGACAGTGATCTAAAAACAAGGGAAATTGATGATTCAGGAGAGATGATAGCAGGAAGGGAATACTTAAATAGGCATGAGACATTCGTATTAAGGATCAAATGGAAAAATTAGCCTTAGATAGCTCTGTGGGCAGTTCATCTTGTGAGGGAAGGTGGGTGCAGATGCAGGTAGATTAGTAGTTTTGGTGGTCAAACAACATGGAAATTTCCCCAAGTACTCCTTTTCTCATCAGAAAATAAGTTTGAAAGCTTGGTGGTTTAACACTGGAAAATTAAAATAATAGAGTACACCACAGAATAAAGGACAAAGCCCACATAATCTAAAAGGACACAGAAAAAACATTTGACAAAATTCAGCACATCTTTTTTTTTTCTTCTTTTTTAAAAAGATGTATTTATTTATTTGAAAGTCAGAGTTACACACAGAGAGAAGGAGAGGCAGAGAGAGAGAGAGAGAGGTCTTCCATCCGCTGGTTCACTCCCCAACCAGCAGCCAATACGGAGCCAGGAGTCAGGAGCGTCCTCCTGGCCCCCCATGTGGGTACAGGGGCCCAAGGACTTGGGCCATCTACTACTGCTTTCCCAGGCCATAGCAGAGAGCCAGTTCGAAAGTGGAGCAGCCAGGACTTGAACCCATATGGGATGCCGGCACCGCACATTCACCTGTTATGCCGCAGCGCCGGCCCCAGCACATCTCCCCCCACTCCCCCCAAGAAACCTTTTATTTAATGAGTACAAATTTCATAAGTACAACTTTAGGAATATAGTGATTTTGCCCACCATACCCGCCTTCCCACCCCCACTCCCACCCCACCTCCTTTTCCCTCTACCATTCCCAGTCTCATTCTGCATTAAGATACATTTTTAATTAACTTTATACACAGAAGACCAACTTTATACTAGTAAAGATTTCAACAATTTGTACACACACAAAAAAATATAAAAACCTGTTTGAGAACAAGTTTTACAGTCAGTTCTCATAGTACAACTCATTGAGGACAGAGATCCTACATGGGGAGTAAGTGCATGGTGACTCTCTCTTGTTAATTTAACAATTAACACTCTTATGTATGACATCGGTGATCACCTGAGACTCTTGCATGAGCTGCCAAGGTTATGGAAGCCTTTTGAGTCCATAGTATTCGTCATTATTTAGACAAGGCCATAAGCAAAGTGGAAGTTCTTTCTTCCCTTCTGAGAAAAGTACATCCTTCTTTGATGGCCCCTTCTTTCCACTGGGTTCTCACAGAGATCCTTCATGTAGGATTTTTTTTTTTTTTTGCCATGGTATCTTGGCTTTCCATGCCTGAAATGCTCTCATGGGCTTTTCATCCAGACCAGAAAGCCTTAAGGGCTGATCGTGATGTCAGAGCAGCACAGCTTAATGATAAAATACTGACAAACTAGTAGATAGGAACTTCCTAAATTTGATAGAGATCTTCTATAAAAAACCCACAACTAACATTGTACTTAGTGATGGAAGACCAAAAGCTTTCCCTAAGGTCAGAATCAAGAGACGAGTGTCCACTCTTGCCACTTCTGTTCAAAATGGTACTGAAGGTTCTAGCCAAGACAATTAGGAAAGAAATAAAAAGTATCCATATTGTAAAGGAATAAGTAAAATACTCCAACAGATGACATTTTATAAATCGAAAATTCTAGAGAATCCAGAGAACTAATAACATGAGTTGAGCAAGTTTGTGGGGTACAAAGTCATTATACAAAATTAACTATATTTTATGCACTAGCAATGAGCAATCTGCAAATGAATTTAACAGTTCCCATTTAAATAGTATCAGAAGGAATAAAATGCATATTTGAGAAAAGAAATGTAAAACTTATACTCTGAAACTACAAAGCATTGTTGAAAAAAAATTAAAAAGCCTAAATAAATGATGCTATGATTTAAATTCTGTTTGTTCCCTTAATGTGGAAATTTAATCTCCATTTTGAGGTTGGTAGTTAAAGGGAAAAAATTTAATCCAGCTATGTTATTTAGAGGAGGAGCCTTTGAGAGACCATAGAATTGAATAAATCATTAGAGTGGAGCCCTATGGACTGAATCCTGATGACTTTATAACAAGTAGGAGAAAGATGAGATAGGCAACACACACATGCATGTTACTTGTCTCTCGTGTTATCTGATGCCCTATGACCTCTAGGACTCTGGCAGCAAGAAGACCATTACCTGATGAGGTCCCTTGCATCTCCAGAATTGTCTTGTTGGAATATGAGTTTTGGGATCATCTTATCAGTTTATACAAAGAAGTTTGCTTTGAATTTGTAGAGATTTGAAATAAACCTCTTTTTTTAATGAAGTAGCCTGCCTCAAGTATTTCATTATACTAACAAAAAAAAAAATGGTCCATTACAAATAGATATCTCATCATGTTCAAGGTTTAGAATATTTTATAGTATTCACCAAATTAATTCACAGATTCAAATTTGCTGTCAAAGTCCCAACCAACTTCTTTGCAGAAACTGTTAAATTGATCTTAAAATTCAAATTGAACTATTTGAGGATTTCAAAAAGTCTATGAAAAGTGGGATTATAAAGATTAGATTATTTTGGTTCAGAAAATTTTTCGACCATGATTTTTTTGTTTTTAAGATTTATTTTATTTATTTGAAAGAGTTAGAGAGAGAGGTAGAGACAGAGAGAGTGATCTTCCATCTGCTGGTTCACTCCCCAGATAGCTGCAATGGCCAGAGCTGCGCCAATCTGAAGCCAGGAGCTTCTTCCAGGTCTTCTATGTGGGTGCGGGGGTCCCAGGACTTGGGCCATCTTCTGCTGCTTTCCCAGGCTATAAGAGAGCTGGATTGGAAGAGTAGCCAGGACTAGAACTGGTGTGCATATGGGATGCCGGCTCTTCAGGCCAGGGCTTTAATCCGCTGCGTCACAGTGCCAGCCCTATGATTTTTTTTTCAACATACATTTTCTATGAACTTTTTTAAGACTGCACATACAAGGGAACCATGATAGAATAGTCTTGAAAAAGAATAAAGTTCAGAGTTCATACTTTGAAATGTTATGACTTACTAAATCAAGACAGTGAAGTGTTGGCATAACTACAGATACATAGATCAAACACAATTGAGGACCTAGAAATATGCTTGTTAACCATTGATTTTTGACAAGGATCTCATGACCATTAATGGGGGAAATAGTCTTTTTCAATAAATAGCGTCATGATAACTGAAGATCCAAATCTACCATTCACTGTATACAAAAAAATGGATCAAAGTCCTCAGTATAAGTTCTTAAAGTTTTATAAACTTCTAAAAGGCATATAATACAAGGACCTTATATATGGCAATGGATTCTTATCTAACACCAAAAGCAAAAGCAACCAAAGGGGGGGGAAAAACAGGTAAATTGTACTTCATCAAAATTTAAAGCTTGTTTGTTGAAGGGTGTTATCAAGGAAATGAAGACAACTTACAGAATGGGAAGAAATATTTGCAAATCATATATTGATAAGAATTTGGTACCTAGATATATAAAGAACTCTTACTACTCAACAGTAAAAAAGCAAAACAGCCCTATAGAAAAATGGGAAGTGAACTTGAGTAGATTTTTCTCCAAAGAAGATGTTCAGATGTCCAATAAGCGGGTGGGCATTGTGGCACAATGAGTTAAACCACCACTTCTGATGCTAACATCCCATATTGAAGTGCTGGTTCAAGTCCTGGCTGTTTCACTTCTGATCCAGCTCCACCTGAAAAAGCAGTGGATGATGGCTCAAGTTCTGGGGCCCCTACAACCCTTGTGGGAGGCCAGGATGGAATAGAATTCCTGGCTTCTGGCTTTGGCCTGGCCCAGAGCTGCCCATTGTGAGCATTAGGGGACTGAACCAGCAGATGAAAGATCTTACTTTTGGCCTGCGCCACGGCTCACTTGGCTAATCCTCCGCCTGCGGCGCCGATACTCCCGGTTCTAGTCCGGATTGGGGGGCCGGAATCTGTCCCAGTTGCTCCTCTTCCAGCCCAGCTCTATGCTGTGGTCTGGGAGTGCAGTGGAAGATGGCCCAAGTCCTTGGGCCCTGCACCCGCATGGGAGACCAGGAGAAGCACCTTTATTTATTTATTTTTTGACAGGCAGAGTGGACAGTGAGAGAGAGAGAGAGAGAGAGAGACAGAGAGAAAGGTCTTCCTTTACCGTTGGTTCACCCTCCAATGGCTGCTGTGACTGGCATGCTGCAGCCGGCGCACCATGCTGATCCGAAGCCAGAAGCCAGGTGCTTCTCCTGGTCTCCCATGCGGGTGCAGGGCCCAAGGATTTGGGCCATCCTCCACTGCACTCCCGGACCACAGCAGAGAGCTGGACTGGAAGAGGGGCAACCGGGACAGAATCCAGTGCCCCGACCGGGACTAGAACCCGCTGTGCCAGCGCCATAGGTGGAGGATTAGCCTATTGAGCCGCGGCGCCGGCCCTATGCTTTTCTAAAAGCAGATTTGTATTGCATTCCTTGTGCTTTTTTTTTTTTCAGCTTTATGACCTTGATCAGGCTATTTAATATTTTATCATTCATAAAATATAGAGATACTGGTATGTGCTTGCAGGATTATTGTAAAGATTAGAGAGATTATGTTTATAAAACTTCTAACACAGAGTAAGTCCCCATAAAAGATCTTTTTCTCCCAGAATCCATTGATATATTTAATTTGGCAAATACTTATTAGCATCTAATCTGTGCTACATTACTGTGGATGCTGAAGGGATCGACAAAACAAAACCCAGAATCTCTCAATTCAGGAAGTTGAATGTTATAGAAGGCAGTCTTGACATATAAATGAATCATAACCAATGCTCAGGACAGTAGAGATAAATATAAAGTGCTAGAAGCAATTAATTTTTTGTAGTCCTGTCTGCGGAGTGATTCCTAAATATTTTCTTTGAAAAAATACTTGGTAGCTAAGATGGGGGCCAAAGATAAAGGAAGGGAAAAAAAACTTAAAGTGATCTTTAAGGTACCAGTCTTTTAAGATTGATTTCAGCAAGGTACTTGATAAAATCTCTCTTGAAGTCCTTGTACATAAATTGGAGAAGTGTAGGCTGGCTGATAGAATAAGAGATCGATTTAAAGCTGATTCTACAACTGTGTTCTGAATGTTTTTCTCCTGGCATTGTAGAACAATGGATTAAGCTGCTACCTGCATATCAGCATCCTTTATGGGTGCCAGTCTGAGTCCCAGCTGCTCCACTTTCAATCCAGTGCCCTCTAATGCACTTGAGATAGCAGTAGAACATGGTCTGAGTACTTGGGCCTTGCCACCCATGTGGGAGACCCAGATGAAGCTCTAGATTCCTGACTTCAGCCTAGCCAGGCCCCAGCCATTGCAGCCATTTGGAGAATGAACCAGAGAAGGGAAGATCTCTGGCTCTCCCTCTGCCTCTATAATTGCCCTTCAAATAAATAAATAAATCTTTAAAAAAAAATGAGTACCTATAATCTGCCCTCCACTACATCCCCACCTTTTAATTTTTAATTCAACAGTACCAAACAGTATACAGTGAAAAATATGTCTCTCTCCTCTTCCAGTCCCTGGAAAGGGACACACATCCTTGTCATCTTCCCCAGAGGCAAACACAGTCATTAGTTGCTTGTGCCCAGGAGCTTGTTTTTCAGTGCACATCTCAGTACACTTTATACTATAATTATTTTTTAAAGATGTATTTATTTATTTGAAAGAGTTACACAGGGAGAGAAGGAGAGGCAGAGAGTGAGAAAGAGAGAAGTCTTCCATCTGCTGGTTCACTTCCCAATTGGCTGTGACAGCTGGAACTGTGCTGATCTGAATGCAGGAGCCATGAACTTCTTCCAGGTCTCCCATGCAGTTACAGGGGCCCAAGGACTTGAGCCATCTTCTACTGATTTCCCAGGCCACAGCAGAGAGCTGGGTCAGAGGTAGAGCAGCTGGGACTCGAACTGGTGCCCATATGGGATGCCAGCACCACAGGCGGCGGCCTCACCCATTACGCCACTGCACTGGTCCCTGTGCTATAGTTATTTGAGTGGGTATTATGTCTGCCTTAGGAAACTGTAACTTCCTTAAGAGCAAGAACCCTGCCTCTTCTCCAGATTATTTGCACATTGAAAATTCTCAATAAATATTTGCTAAATCAGTTATTTAAGGAAAAGATGGACCAGGAGAAGATAAGCTTCTGTAGTAACAAGTCACAGTTTTCTGTCCTTGGCTGCATCCTTTACAATCATTTTTCACCAGTGACTTGGATGAAGATATAGAAAACATTTTCTTATCATATATGAAGATAGCACAGAGTTGGAAAAGAGAACCTATAACATCAGCTAACAGTCAAGACTGTAGATAATCTCAACCAGACTGGAATGTTCAGTTGAAAAGAACAGGACCGAGTATAAAGTCCAGTGTTTTGAGGAAGAAAAATACCCAGCAATCTGTTCACCAGTGTATAGAATTGAGAGACTTGTCTTGATAACATTTAATTTGAAGATGATTTGGGAGAGTAAGGGGTGGAGCTTAATTGTTTTTAAGCTCAGTCTAAGCAACAGTATGCCCTGATTATTAATAAATTAAATACAGCCTTGACTGAATTAGTGGAATGTGATTCCAAATGGAATAGTTCATGATTCTTCTATTCTCTTTACTGGTCAGACTGCTTGTTAAATATTGGGTTCAGTTTGGGGTGCCACATATGTAAAGAAAAACTGACAGACTAGAATATGCTTAGAAGAGGTTAACAAGGAAGGTAAAACATTGATGACAAAGATTATATGTCCTGACTTTACTACTTACCAGTTGTGCCTAATGAAATCAATCTCGTGCATTTTATTCCCATACATTTAAAAGAGGGGAAAGTAATAATACCAAGTGGAAGGATGATCATAAAGATTGGAGCTAATCAAAGTCTTCAAAAGGCTCTGCAATCCAAGTGTTTATATAGATGGGCTTAATGAATAGTTATGGACTGTCCTTTGAAGGGGGTTACATTTTAGTGGGGCAGATAACTGAGTAAATCCAGGATTATAATGTAGCTTGTTAAATATCTAAGAGCTAACTTATGGAAAGGGTGGTAAATACATTCATAAGACCTCCAGTACATGCAGGTTGAGCCAGGCTAGGCAAACCTAGGGCCAGCTGTGGACCAAATCCTACCAGATACCTGTTTTTAGTTTTGCTGGCACACAGCCACACCCATTTGTTTACATATAGCCTATAGCTGCTTTCCTATTACAATACAGAGTTGAATAATTATGATAGACCATGTAGTCTACTGAGCCCAAAATACCAGCAAACTATATGGTTTGCGTACCCCTGAACAAGATGGATGCTCGACAGCCTATTTCATGAACTGGTAACATTTCTACGCTCTCTGTTGTAGGGGTTTCGAGGAGAAGGCTACAAGGGTTTGATGTGAAATGGTCATACTTTCAGGTTTTTTGTTTGTTTTGCAGTTATAAGAAATGAAGACTGAAAAACACTTGATTAATAACTTCCAAAATCCCTTAAGAGACTATGATTTTATAACATTTAACAGACACGTTTCGATATGAGATGATGTGTTTTGTTTATCCTCTGGGCTAAAGCCATCTCTACCCCCTAGAATTGGGAGGTGGTCATAGTGTAGTGGAGAAGACTGCTTGTGTTAACTATTCTGAACTGTTATAACTGTTCACTTGTAACTGGAATACTTTCCTTTTTATTTTTTTAACGATTTGTTTATTTGAAAGGCAGAGTTGGAGAGACAGAGAAATCTTCCATCTACAGGTTCACTCCCCAAATGTCCCAAGACCAGGGCTGAGCCAGGCTTCAGCCTGGAGCCTGAACTCTGGGTCTCCCACAGGGTGGCAGAGGCCCAAGCACTTTGGCCATCTTTGGCTTCTCAGGTGCATTTGCAAGGAACTGGATTGGAAGTGCAGCAGCTGGGACTTGAACTGCCATCCATATGGAATGCCGGTAGGCAGGTGGCTGCTTAGACTGCTGTGCTACAACACCGGCCCCTCAATGCTTTTCAGCCTTTCATAGATTGGAGCTTATGTAGATATTCAGATGTAGCTATCATTACTATATTTTGTAGAGTTCTTCTTTGGAATGTGTGTCATACCAGATGATAGAATTTTTTTTAAAGATTTTATTTATTTATTTGAGAGGTAGAGTTACAGATAGAGACACAAAGAGAAAGGTCTTCCTTCTGTTGATTCACCCCCAAAATGGCCACTTCGGCCAGAACTATGCTGATCAGGAGCCAGGTGCTTCCTCCTGGTATCCCATGCGGGTGCAGGTGCCCAAGCACCTGGGCCATCCTTCACTGCCTTCCCGGCCCAAAGCAGAGCGCTGAACTGGAAGAGGAGTAGCCAGGACTAGAACCCGGTGCCCATATGGGATGCCAGCGTCGCAGGCAGAGGATTAGCCAAGTGAACCATGGCGCTGGCCCCCAGATGATAGAATTTTGACTAGGAAAGTATAAATCCCTCCCTTGAGTGCTGCAAGTTGGTAGTACCAAAAAAAAGCCTTTCTTGGTTGTGAACTAGATCTTTAGATCTCATGGCTTACCAATTAGGGAAATACCTTGAGGCAGGCAGTTTTGGTACATATATTATAGGCATTAGTCTTTTTTTTTTTTTTTTTTTTTTGATACAGTTAGAGAAAGAAAGGTCTTCCTTCAGTTGGTTCACCCACCAAATGGCCGCTACAGCTGGCGTGCTGTGCCGATCCAAAGCCAGGAGCCAGGTGCTTCCTCTTGGTCTCCCGTGTGGGTGCAGGGCCCAAGGACTTGGGCCATCCTCCACTGCCCTCCGGGCCACAGCAGAGAGCTGGACTGGAAGAGGAGCAACCGGGACAGAATCCGGCGCGCAGGCGGAGGATTAGCCCAGTGAGCTGCAGCGCCAGCCTATAGGCGTTAGTCTTAAGTTGAGGCTTCTGAGTGCACTTCTCCCAATGGAGTAGGGGTTTAAACTTTGTTTCTTCCTGTACATTTTGTCTTTTGTGTTCAGAATCTACCCCAGCTAACAATACACATTTTTTTCTTCCCCTTCCCTCCTTTCCCATCCCCTTCTCTTCCCTCCCCTCCCCTTCCTTCCCCTAATTGGAAGTGTTGACTCGGAGACAAAAAGAGGCCAAGAGCAAAACTGACAGTGGGACAACTACTCAGACTTCCCTAGGCGTTGACAAGTAAGTGTGGTGTGTTCACGGAGCTCTTGTTTAATATACCATTGCTTGGACCAAATAAAGACATAAGTTCCTATCTTATGCTCTGTTTCTTTGGCTTTGACAATCACTTTATTGCTTGGATAGTCAAATTTCTTTTTATTTTTCTTATTCCCATTTTATGTTCAGTGTTGGTGCTCTGTGTCTCTTATAACTAATTCTGTCACCCATTCACTTCCACTTCCACATTAGGTTTCTGTTTTCTTTAAATTTACATATTGGTATTTGGTGCTTTGGGGAAGCAGTGAGCGTTTTGCTGTGTAATCATAGAGAAATTGAGTTGTGAAAGGTTGGACAGTACTTTTATCGAAGACTTCCATTTGCTGTGGGCTGCAGGCGGAACCCAAAAAGCCTCATTTCAGAGGCAGGGGTCAGGTGTAGGTACTGCCTCCTGAGACTAGAGCCATGATCAACAGTAAGTTAGAACAGTTGGTTGCTAGGCAGAAACTTCTATCTTTGAAACTTGTATTCTCAATCCTAAATTTCAGGGCTGCCTTCCCTACTCCTCCTCCTGCAATGTAGACATTCCTTTAAGGTTGTATTCCTCATGTTATAGTGCAGTAATTTTTTTTAAGCATTTCTATGTCCCTGGCTAGACTGTGAGTTATTTGAAGGCAGATACTTCCTGTCATTCATGTTTTTATCTCTAGCATCTAATAAAATGCATCTGAGACAGCAGTAACAATAGTAGCTGTTTGTTTCTTAATACTACGTGCCAGTCATTATGCCGTGTGTTATTTACCTTATGACTCTCACATTAGTGGGTAAATTGATTATTATTTCTTTCTTTTAAAAATAAACTGTAGAAAAATTATAGGTGACGACTGGTTAAGGCCAGATGTCCAGTAGAAACAGTATCTATTTGACTCTAAAATTCCTGCTCCTGTTGCAGTGCTGTCTCTTATGCAGTACAGAATTAATAAATATTTTCTGTATTGACGAACATTGGAAGGTATACTGGTCTGGGTTTTCTCATAAGGCAAGAGTTTTGCTTGCATTCTTCCATATAATTAAGTCCTTGGGAGACATGTATTTTGCCTATTTTAAAGACCTCCAGAAAAATTTTTACTTAGAGCTAATCCAAGTCTCTCTTGCTGTAGTTACTGAACAGTAATGGCTGGAAAGAGAAGTCTAAGAAGCATGCATTAGAAAGTTTTCTTTAGCTTCTTAAAAATAAGATGCTGTTAAGAGTCAGGCAGATTTGGGTTCTGACACTTAACTAGCTATAGGATTTTGGGGAGAAAAGTTCCTTCCTAATAGAGCTTATTAGAGTTAATTGAGAAATTGTGTTTAAGGGCCTACCAGAGAGTCTCACCACAGAGAAAATACTTAATACAAGTTCATTTCCTTTCTTTTCCCCTAGTAGTTTCATTTTCACTAATACTCAGCAATCCTTATTTCAAAGTCACACATTCCTCTCTTTCTCCAAACTCTGCTGTTATAAAAAGATAAAAAAATATCTGTGTGTGAAATTAAGCAAAAGCCTCTGGCAGAACCACATGTTTTAGTAACTTCCTAGTTGATGTTGCAGGTTGTAGAATTAAGGAAGTCAGCATATAGACAGACTTGATTTACTAATCAGACAAGTTCATCCAGCCTGGTAAAAATGTCATCTTGATTTAATGCTCTTGGTACTCCTTTTTCTGATGAAATTTTAACTTCTTCTTGAAAAAACTGTTACACTTAATTTCATAAGAGTTTGACAGAATATTTTATGTCTGAAGAGCAATCAGCATTGTTCGAGATAGTTAGAAGAGCTATTTCATTACCATCCCACTGCTCCAACAGCAGGGTACAGAGATACAGCCAGAAAACTGCTAATCACTCAGTCCTTTTGATTGGCATCAGGTTAGTTTTATTGGTGGTCCTGCTGAGCAAATCTACATTGGTTGACATGTCTTGTTGCAGAATAACTTTGAGACATGGAAACACAAATTGAGACATATCCAGGAGCCAAGAGGCAAAAGCAAATCTTAAAGCTGCTTTTTCTCCCTCTCTTTCTGATTTGCTAGAAATGAGAAGTGTTACCTCTGTAAATCCCTGGTCCCATTCAGAGAGTATCAGTGCCACGTGGACTCCTGTCTCCAGCTTGCAAAGGGAGACCAAGGAGATGGGCCTGAAGGGAGTGGTAGACTGTATTCCCCTGTGGAGGGGAAGCGGCAGCAGCGGCTGAGGAACCCAAAGGTATGTGTGGAAAAATTACCTAATCTTCTTGATTCTCAGTTTTTAAGAGACCACAGTTCTGCTGTGGGCTTTTTCCCCTCTTTCCCTCCTCATCTACCTTCTGTTTATTTTGAAGCAAAATTTATGCCTTTTAAAGATTTTTTTCTTTTAATTCCAAAAGTAGTACATGTTCATTGTAGAAAATAAATACACAAAGTTAAAAAATATAAAGAATAAAGAGAAATTATCACCCTCAATTTAGCTACTCAGCAATAGCAGCTTTTAATATCTTGGCCCTTTTTTTTAATAATCTTTGTGCACTTTTAATATAATTGACACTGTTCTCATTTCCTCTTTTTCTCACCTTCTCTCCATGTATATACAGTATGTACTATAAATACATAAATATTTGTATAGTTGTGTATATAAATATATACATGTGTGTGTATGTGTATATACACACACGCTATGTATAGCTTTGTTATATATAGTTTCTCTGTGTGTTTATAGTTTCTATCTTGGATTTATAAAAACTGAAGGTATAGCATAAATATCTTTCTGAGTTTATTTTTAAAATTATTGTTGAGTTTTTATCACATAGATGATTGCTTAAACCATTCTCACTTTATTGGACATTTAGATTCTTTACATTTCTTCAGTATTGTAAGACTATGTTTAAGACATTAATCAAGCCGGCGCCGTGGCTCAATAGGCTAATCCTCCACCTTGCGGCGCCGGCACACCGGGTTCTAGTCCCGGTTGGGGCGCCGGATTCTGTCCCGGTTGCCCCTCTTCCAGGCCAGCTCTCTGCTATGGCCAGGGAGTGCAGTGGAGGATGGCCCAGGTGCTTGGGCCCTGCACCCCATGGGAGACCAGGAAAAGCACCTGGCTCCTGGCTCCTGCCATCGGATCAGCGCGGTGCGCCGGCCACAGCGCGCCGGCCGCGGCGGCCATTGGAGGGTGAACCAACGGCAAAGGAAGACCTTTTTCTCTCTGTCTCTCTCTCTCACTGTCCACTCTGCCTGTCAAAAATTAAAAAAAAAAAAAAAAGACATTAATCAGTCTTTGTAACATTGATTATATCCTTAGATCTCTTAAAGTGGAATCTATAAAGTTTCTTGAAACATTCTGCCAAATTACTTTTCACTCTGCTGGAAACATAACATGAAATCGGCTCTGTTGAACTCCTTGTAAGCATAGCCTGGGACAATACAAAACCTAGGCCCTAGTAGGCCTTATGATTAGAGATAAGGAAGAGCAAGTCTTGGCTTAGAGATCAAAGATAAAGCAGCAGCTCCATTTTCTCTAGGGTTCTAACATAGCAGTCCGTCACTTTACACACGAAGATGAGAAGCCATTGTCATGCCAGAGAACAGGACTGTCCTTAGGAGTGGGGGGAACTCTGAGCTGGTGATTTGGAATTGGGGTTTTTAAGTGTGACCAATGCTGTAGAGCCAGTTTGTGCTTCTGGTATTGTTGCCTAAAGAAGCTATCTTGAAACTTGTTGCTATTATAAATCTCTCATTGGTCAGAGACTGCTATTCTATAGTGTGATTGGTGGACGGTTTTGGCTTGATTCTGTTACCTATTGTTGAATAATATTCTTGTCATAGACATATGATTTCTTCATTGCAGTTTGGTTTTTCATTTGTATACCCTCATTTATTAGAAAACAAGACTTTCCTAGAGCTATGCTCCCACATCCTATGGAACCAGGTATGGTCTGTTGTATTGTGGACTCCCTACCAAAAAAGTAATTCTTTCACTGATTTCTCTGTCACAGGAAAAAGGCCACAGTGAGGGCCGACTCCTCAGTCTCTTGGAACAGTCAGAGCATAAGACTGCAGGTGAGGACTCCAGGACCAGGTTTTTGGGCTTCTGCGTAAGGTCTTCCAGTAGAAATAGCCACTGCCAACACTTTGACTATTTGTTGGGTTATGTGAGTGCCCATTTGACTCAGTCTTCCAGCTTTTGAGATTCAACCTAGATGATCTCTCCTTAAGGAAGATACCCTTTTGTACTTGTTGTGTGTTTCATTTCAGGCTTTATAAAGCCTGGGGTGAGACTACCTGTTGAACTGGGAAAAAAACATTCCCAAATCCCATGGGAATGACAGAGACCCTCTAAGTATATCTTTTGAAGGATCAAGCATGAAAAACCAGGCGTGTAGGCATTACAGACTGCTCCTGATGTTTTGTGTCTTTCATATATTACTTTCAGCTTAGTATCCCAGCCTATGTTCCTGAGGGATTGTAGGAAATAACTACATTTCTTTGTGCGCAGTAGTTATGGGGCAGCAGTAGAGAGTATTGATCAAGAGCATTGCCTACATGGGAACACCAATTTTATAGTCTGTAAGAATTAGACCTAGTAAAGCTCCATGTGTATTCTGTGGCATAAGTAAGTTCTAGATAATAGCTGCTATTATTATTGTTATTATTAATTACTTTTGTTAAAATTCACTAGATGCAGAGAGAAGAGGAGCTCTTGCTCAAGCCTAGTGAGATTTGATTATCTAGTTCTAACAGTTCATTCCTACCAAGCAATCTAAATCTGTGGTGCCTTCTGATGACTAAAAAAAAAAAAAAAAAAAAAAAGCAAACTCTCCAAACCTTGTATCCTGCTGCCTGTAGATCAATAGGTTGTAAATCTCTGCAGGTGGCAGATCTGGCAGCGTCTTGCTCCTCAGGTCCAGATTTGAAGTAGATTTATTCAGAGGTTTTTCATTTCAAAGTGGTCATACCTCTGTTAGTTAGCCTGTTGGGTGCTAATGCTCACATTCCATTGGCAATGGGCTGTTGAAAGAAGTACCTAGAACACAGGAAGCACTAGAGTGGTGACAGGTGGTGTGACTACAGCACTTAGCCAGCATTGTGACTTTCTCTCTCTATTACAGATGCAGAGATAAAGACCGAGTCTTCAAAAACAGGAGCCTTCAGGTGAATTGGGATATACTCTGAAGTGTAGCTGTCAGCAGTTCTAAAAAGCACAGCCCTGTCCTGTGTTCTGTGTGGAGTGCGATATTCACACTGTAGAACTATTGTGACCTCTCCTTCTCTGTGTAACTCTCGGGTCCCCCACATACCTGGGCTATATATTAAATGGCCAGCTCAGTGGACTTATGGTGTTAAAACAGCAGAGCGAATGCCATGTCTTACTCCGTACCTCTTTATTTTTAGCCAATCTAGTCCTCTGACCTAGATTTTAGTTGGCTTAGGATTGGGGTCTGAATCCTCATTCTCTGAATACCTAACTGTGTAGTTTTAGGTATATAATTTACAAATGTCCTTATCTATGAAAGTGAAATGAAGTACTTATCTGGTTGGATTATTACAAAGATCATGTGTACTGGGGCCGGCGCCGTGGCTCACTTGGCTAATCCTCTGCCTGCGACACCAGCATCCCATATGGACGCCGGATTCTGTCCCGGGTGCTCCTCTTCCAGTCCAGCTCTCTGCTGTGGCCCGGGAGGGCAGTGGATGATGGCCCAGGTGCTTGCATCCGCGTGGGAGACCAGGAGGAAGCACCTGACTCCTGGCTTCGGATCAGCATAGCTCTGGCTGTAGCAGCCATTTGGGGGGTGAACCAACGGAAGGAAGACCTTTCTTTCTGTCTCTCTCTCTCACTGTCTAACTCTATCTGTCAAATTAAAAAAAAAAAAGATTATGTGTACTAAGTGTACTAATAATATGTATAAAAAGCTCTGGCAGAGTGGGTAGCATACCCTTGGTGTATATTAGGCATATATTGAATCTGAACTTTCCCTTCTCTACAGGGTGCCCTCTCCAGAGGTGGAAGAGGCAGGCTGCAGCAGAGCAATGCAGAGTTCCCTCACCAATTTTGACTTAAATGAATCTCCCATCAAGTCTTTTGTTTCCATTTCAGAAGCCACGGATTGCTTAGTGGACTTTAAAAAGCAACTTTCTGTCCGCTCAGGTAGCCGGACAAGGACCAAAGCAGGCAGAGGAAGAAAGAGAAAATCCTGAATTTCTAGAGTTCCAAGGTTGACGAAACCATTAGCAATAGGGGTGGGCCATGTTCATGAAGCCATTGTGGCCTCCAGTTTATTGTTGACCAAGTTTCAGCCCTGCAGTTTTCATCACCAGCACCTACTCAGCATCCTGGTTTTTATGTTTTCTATGATCTATACAGACAACTGTGTGTAGTGTTCTGTTTTATAACAATCTTTTGAATTTATCTACAGTTAAAAGAAAATTTAAATATATTTATGTTTGTATGAAATCTTATTTCTATAGATGGAGATTTTCCTTTTTCCGCCTTATTGCAGTTTTGGGGTACAGATATTTTAATTGTAGGAGTAGTTCTCAGACTCATGAATTACCTGTTCTGAATGAATTCCATTACTGATTTTTTTACATACCACCTATATTCAGTTAATGTGTAGTGCACAATTCTGAATATCGCAGGGATACTCCCTTGACTGTTTCTGACATCATTCTGAAAGTTGCCAGGGGCACTGGATCCTGCTACTTACTCTATCCCTACTCTTTGACCTTTTACTTTATTTTGCTGTCCTCATCCAATTAAGGATCCAAGCCAGAACATAGACCTTTTGAGGTCCTACTATTCTCAGGAATTTGTAAGTGAATACTGTTATTATTTCCTGTGCAATTATTTTTCCTAAATAGATTAGCCAATGGGGATTCCAGGAATATTCATCTGTTCAAACCAAGATTGATAGTTTTGTTGCAGAGGTCATAAGCAGTAACAAGAAATAGGTTCTATTTCAGTAACATTACTAGAATAATACATGTTCCTCACCACACTGCCTGGGAGCTTCGGTGCAGAGCTGAGCTGTGCTCTGTTTCAGTGCATAGACATACTTGAGAGGTGAGAGGATATTAAATGGCAGAAACAACTACCCGAGGGAGAAGATCCAACAAGGATATTAAGAAAACTGTGGCTCACACTGATTTGAAGATATATTGAGAGATGGTAGGAGGTGACTGTTGACCAAGAAAGGAGTTTGGGTCAGGTCAAGTGAGCTCACCACTCAGACTCTCCTAACTGATACATTATGTCCAATGTGACATTTTCCTTCATTTTGAAACAAAAATGAGGCATGTGATGGGAGAGTTCATAGAGAGCTAGGATGTAAGACACGGTACATGAAGTATTGTGTACCCTTTGCACACAAGCTCTCTGAGTTAAAAGAAGGCAAGATAGCAGGCTTGCTGTCTATTCCTTCAGTAGGTAATGTCTTGGAGCCAGTGTTGTGGTGCAGCGGGTAAAGTCACTGCCTGCGATGCCAGCATCCCATGTGGTGCCGATTGGTCCCGGTTGTTCTTCTTCCAATCCTGCTCCCTGCTAATGTGCCAGGGAAAGCAGTAGAAGATGGCCCAAGTCCTAGAGTCCCTGCACCTACATGGGAGACCTGGAAGAAGCTCCAAGCTTCAGCCTGGCCCAGCCCTTGGCTGTTGCAGCCATTTGGGGAGTGAACCAGCAGATGGAAGATCTCTCTTCTCCTCCCCTGTCCCTCTTCCCCTTCCTCTCTCCCTCTCCATCTTCTCCCTCTCTGTAATTCTGGCTTTAAACTAACTAAATAAATAAATCTTTTTTTAAAAAACAGCTAATGTCTTGCTATTGCATGGTACTAACATTATGACCCACGTAAGTAATAGCTATTCTTTGTGAGCAAATACTGTGGTCCAGGCCCTGTGTGTATGCCTTATTGTAATCCTTATAGCAACCTCATAAGGTAAGTATTACCTCTCACTTCCAGATGAAGAGACAAAGGCTCAGCGTAACAAAGACGCTGATTTTTCATGTCAGTGGGAGAGCAGTGCTCCTACCCTTCAGTCCTAGAGAAAGTGCTGTATTTTGACAGTAGTATTTCGTTTTCCTGTTCTCCTTCTAATGACGAATTTATCAGTTATGTCCTATCAGCTTAACTCTTCCTTGTCTTCTCTCATTAAATGTCAGTATTAGAAGTAAAGCTCTGGGGCAGGCACTGTGGCGCAGCAGGTTAATGCCCTGGCCTACAGTGCTGGCATCCCATATGGGCGCCAGTTCAAGTCCTGGCTGCTCCACTTCCAATCCAGCTCTCTGCTATGGCCTGGGAAAGCAGTAGAAGATGGAAGTCCTTGAGCCCCTGCACTCATGTGGGAGACCTGGAGGAGGCTCCTGGCTTCAGATGGGTGCAGCTCCGGCCCTTGGTGCCAATTGGGGAGAGAACCATTGGATGGAGGATCTCCCTCTCCCTCTCCCTCTCCCTCTCCCCCTCCCCCTCCTCCTCCCCTCCCCTCCCCCTCTCCCTCTCCCCCTCCCCATCCCCTCCCCTCCCCCTCTCCCCCTCTCCCTCTCCCTCTCCCTCTCCTCCTCCCCCTCTCCCTCTCCCTCTCCCTCTCCCCCTCCCCCTCCACCTGCCCTTTCCCTCCCCCTCCTCCTCCCCCCTCCCTCTCCCTCTCCTCTCCCTCTCCCTCTCCGTGTAACTCTGACTTTAAAATAAATAAATAAATCTTAAAAAAAAAAAAAAAGTAGAGATCTGGGGCCAGTGCCATGGTGCAGTAGGTTAATCCTCCACCTGCGGTGCTGGCATCTCATGATGTAGGGGCTGGTTCTGGTCCCGATTGCTCCACTTCCAGTCCAGCTCTCTGCTGTGGCCTGGGAAAGCAGTAGAAAATGGCCCAAGTCCTTAGGCCCCTGCACCCACGTGGGAGACCAGGAGGAGGCACCTTGTTCCAGGCTTCAGATGCACAGCTACCGCTATTGTGGCCATTTGGGGAGTGAACCAACGGAAGGAAGACCTTTCTCTCTGTCTTTCCCTCCCACTGTCTGTAAATCTAATTCTCAAATAAAAATAAATCTTTAGCAACAATAACAAAAAAAAGTAAAGCTCTATAAACAGGTGATAGTATGCTTATCTCTTGCCTGAAGGTAAGTAAAAGTGCTGCTTCTAGAAAGTGCATTATTTAGCTTAAAATTAAATGGTCTCCATAGAACATGCAGGTTAGTGGCAGGAGGGTGTGGATCAGCCAGACCAGGAACCATAGTTAATTTTTAGCTAATAGGGAGTCAAGAGCAAACCACCCCACACACATACTTAACGTCTTTGCAACTATCTTGGGCAGGAACTGCTTGTTTATCCATAGTCTTATTCTCCCCAGGCTGTAGCTAGTGAAAGGATAGACAAAGTGAAAGATGTGTCATATCAGTCTAAGTCTGGACCTTGCTTCTGTTACAAATTCAGCTCCCAGACCTATTTCCTTGTCATGCTTGTCAATAAAATGGGAAACTTCATACTTACAGGGTTCTAAGGAGTCACATGATGTATATAAAGAGTGTAGCACCATATCTATCACATAGAAGATGAATTAGTGGCAGAAGCTTACTAACGTGATACTGTGATGCTAAGCTTATGTATCATAAGTGTTGCAGTAATGTGGGCCAGAGAGAGGTGGGCAGATGCAGGAGACAGCTGTCAGAGTGAGCAGCTGGGAGGGATAACCCTGGGTCCATCTACCACCAGCCTTCCACAGGGCCCTTTTGTACTGGGTGTTAAGAGCTCTCCGTGGATCCCTGGGATTCTTCTGAAAGATGGAAAGCAACAGTTCTCTCAGTATTGCTGATTCATGGAGGCTTGGGAAGCTTCACAAGCTATTACCATAACTTGGGAAGAAAGAAGGAGACGTTTTTGTGTTTTTGTTTTTTCATCTTTACAACAGACCTCTAGCCCTGGGCATTCATCCTTTCGCTATATACCCACTTAAAAAAAAAAAAAAACACACACACACACACACACACACACACACGTGACTGGCTGCCTAAGGCCTTCTCTTGGTTTATGTTGCTTACAAACTGAAGAGTGTCATGAAGAAGCATCCAGCCTGTGAAACTGCAAGTTGGAAGATAAATAACCCCAGCCTCCTCAAACCTCTGAGGCATAGTCCACCTGTCAGGATTCCCTTGTAGGACTGAAGCTCATTTACTCTGAGCAGGAACTTATGGCTCCTTGCCCTTCCTAAATCAATTCCAACTTTCCTGGCAGGGCTGAGACCAAGACAGGGGTCTCCGGTTTGTGTAAGTGCAAAGTTGGCGTGCACCTGACCTGAGGGGATCTCTGTAATTCTATACCCTAGGCATATCACTTTCATCACTGACTCTGCCCTGTCCTGGATCACTTCTCAAGTAAGGTATTTGCACTCAAATTAGGTTGCTTCAGGGGGACTCAACATAAGCAAATCCTGTGAAGAAATTGGACCCCGGATTCTATGCAGGGAAATCAGGCACAGAAGAAGTTTGCCTAAGGTCACACAGCTGGTAAATGGGATGGGATGGGATGGGATTTGAACCAAGGTCTTTGTGACATTAGAGCGCATGTGCACTCTGTACCGTCCTACACCACCCCCCACCTTACACTCTAGCCACAAAACTAATGATTCAATTGGTAGTTCAGGATTGGGTGGGCTCTTTTCTCACCTGTGAGGCAGATAGCCTTGACCTCAAGTTGATTTTGGCAGATGGAGGTTTGGAGGAAGGGAAGGGAGGTAGTAAGTAGATGGGAAAGTTAGTTACCAGTGAAAAGATAGAAGAGTGTACGTACTGCTGAAACCACTCGTACCCGGAAGGCAGGAAGCAGTTACTAATTTCCTTTCAGTTTCAACAGCCCTGGACTATTTGTGGAAGGCTCTTAAATTAAAAAAAATTAACTGATACCTGTTCTGTATCAGGTCTAGAACTTGGTCCTAAGCCTCCAAAAATGAATAGGAAACATTCTCCAGAAACTCACAGTACAATGGGGAAGATAAACACATAAACAGATTATATTAATAAACGGTTAAGTACAACGATACAAGGCAGTTTACTGACAAGCTCAGAACAAAGAAGGGCCTGGCCTCCCAGCCCAGCAGTGGTTCTCTAGCCCTGCCATCCCTGCCTGTCCCCATTCCCTTGTGGACAGCTGGAGACTGGCATTAGGGGCTGTACGGAAACGTGTCAGGCCTTGTCTTTCTTTGCCCTCATTGGTCAGCGGCCACCTGGTGTCTGAAGAGCACTGCTAGCAGCTGCAGTGCCTCTGCAATGGCCAGGGCTGTCCCAGCTGCCCACAACCCTCAAGTCCAGCCTCCTCCCTCCCCGGCCTTGATCCAGACCATCCCTGGCACGGGGGGCCCCTGCTTCTGAGGGAATGAACACAATTTCCAAGAACAAGGAGAAACGCTGGTCAAGGCTGTATCCTCACCCTGAGTCCTGGCAGTCAACATGAGTTGCAGCTGGGCCTCCCACATTGACTCCCAAGTAAAGGACGTCGAGAGGTAGGAAGCCCAGGCTTGGCAGGATGCTGCCTCTCTCTGCCCGCCACTTGCTGCCTTTCCGAGCCTGTATATCTGGTTCGTACTCCAAAGTGTGCAGCAGGACTGAAGTCTGCTGTGCTTTCGGGCCTAACCTTGTCAAGATTGATAGAGGAACCTGCATCCTGGTGTCTGGTGGAGGTCTTGTACTATTCGTGGTTAATGGCAGGGTTACTGCTGATGGGATAGCCTGAAGTTTTCAAGTCTGTCCACCATTTTGCCTGAAATGAAAACTGTTGCCATCTGTCTAGTCTTCTACAGACACACTTCTACACATTCAAGACTAGTTCAGCTGAAAAAAAAATATTTGGTGGGGTTGGCACTGTGGCATAGAAGGGCAAGCATCTGCCTGTAGTGCTGGCATCCCATATGGGTGCTGGTTCGAGTCCCGGCTGCTCCACTGCCAATCTAGCTCCCTGCTAATATGCCTGGAAAAGCAGTGGAAGATGGCCCAAGTACTTAGGCCCATGAACCCACGTGGGAGACTGGAAGTGGCTCCTGGCTTTATCCTTGGCCAGCCCTGACCATTATGGCTGTTTGGAGAGTGAACCAATGGATGGAAAATTCTCCCCCCCCCCCTTGTGTGTGTGTATGTGTGTGTGTCTTTCTGCCAGCATCTGGAGAAGTACACCTGTGAAGTGAACCTACTCTTTGGCCTGCAGACTAAGGCCAGACTGCACAGCCTGGCTGACACCTGTCCCACCATAGACCCTCCCCTACATGTTTAGACCCCATTCCGTAAGAGCACCTGTGTGTGTGAGAGCCAGAACTACATACACTGGTCAAGGACCCCTTCCGTCAGCCTTCTGCTCTGCTAGGCTCAGCTCCTCAACCTCCCCTGCGCTCGGGCAGTCGGTCGCTTCCTCTGTTTCCACATTGCCTCTTTCTCATTAGTACACATTTCAGACAATTGTCCAGTAGACTTCATCTCTCCCAGGTTAGGCTCCTCCAGTGGCTTCTTAGGGTGAGCTTAGTTCTCCCAGTGTGTGTAAGAGGAAGAGAGCTCCCAGCACTACAGAGGAGCTGTCTCGGCACCCTTCACTCTCTTCAGGGCTCCAACCTCCCGTGGTCATCTTTCTCAAGTTTGCACCACAGTTCTGCTTACGCTGGGCTCCTCTTAGGGCAGACTTGGAAGGCAAAGCTCCTTCCTGAATTAGCTGGTGTCTGGTAAACAGTGGCAGAGGAAGAGGGTGGGGTTTGGAGACATTATAAACTCTGGTCCGCCCCGAGTTTCACTTTGGGGAACCGGTCAAGGTCACTGGGGTGCCTCACATTGAGAGAAAATAGTGAAAATCGGAGGAGTGACCAGCTGCTGTTTCCCAGGTAAGATGCCTTCGCAGTCGAATTCCTTTCTGCTTCATCCCTAGTTCTTTTGTTCTTCCCCCTCTTTCTTGGCCCACGCCAGAGGAAGTAGAAGCTGGAAAGACCAAGCCAGCTGGTTCCATCCTCAGTAGGAGTCCCTGGGATGCCTTTCAGAAGGAGATCTCTGTGTAGCAAACTCATCGGATGCAAGCCAAGAGGCCCTTGGGTGAAATGTGTGCACAATATACATGGGTGCTGGGCGTGTAGCCATGAGGGACACACGTGCCTCCCTGCAGGGACTCAGCTGGAAGATACAGACCTAAAGACCTCTACCTAGAGTGTGCATCCTGGGGTTAGGTGGGAGAAGTTTGACAGTATCTTATCTGACCTGTAAAAGTGCTGAATAAATACTGAATAGATGAGCTGGCTGGGCCTCAAAGGGAGAGAGCTTTGTATCCCTTAGCTCTTTTTTTTTTTTTTTAAGATTTTATTTGAGAGGCAGAGTTAGAGAAGTCATCCATCTGCTGGTTCACTCCCCAAATGGCCACAATGGCTGGAGCTGGGCCAGACTAAAACCAGGAGCCAGGAGCTTCTTCTGGGTCTCCCACGCAGGGACAGGGGCTCAAGGACTTGGGCCATCTTCTACTGCTTTCCCAGGCCACAGCAGAGAGCTGGATCAGAAATGGAGCAGCCGGGACTCGAACTGGCGCCCAGATGGGATGCCGGCACTGCAGGCTGCGGCTTCACCCACTACGCCACGTGCCGGCCCCTCCCTCAGCTCTTTCTAAAGGTAGTTGCCTCAGTGACCACATTTGACCCTTGAAACAGACCTGTAATACAGAGAAGAATCATTCCACACCCCCCATTTGAAAGATTTGGAAACTGAGTATAGATACATGTGATTTGGGGGAGATTTGTCTGAAATTGATTTGTTGAATCACTCCCCCCTGCTTGCAATGTTAAAAAGCCATGTAACACGTAATCATTCTTCACCCTGTGCAACCCAACTCTCAGACCCTGCGCTAGGCACTGGAGATGCAGGGGCGACTGAGACACTGAGAGGTTATGGGGATAGCCCTCTATATGCAGAGCAAAGGCTGCTTTCTGACCACACACCACCCCTGCCCGAATCTCCCTGTCCCTTCAGGATGCGCTCGACTGATCCAGCCGGCCTCCTTCTCTGGTCGGACTCCAGTCCATTCTTACACCCTTTGAGACCTCAGACTCTCCTGACCAGCGTGTCCACCTGCTACACGGGTCCCTCTCTGGCCCTGCCTGTGCCAGTGTCACATGAGGTCCCGGACGGCAAGGCGTACTCTGCTTCCTTTAGACCCTGCATCCAGCCCAGCGAGGCATCAGGAAGCAGCAAATATGAATTAATGACAGAATGGGTGAGTGGCACTTGAAGTCAGCCTCGCTAGTGCTCGGTCTCTGCCCATACACCTGGAAAACACAGGCCTCCCGGCTGACCACGAAGCATCGTGGAGGGTCAGAAGTTCTGAATTCTGCCCCTAGCTTCCTTCTCGTTCCCTTTCAAAGGAATGAAGTTGAGGCTCTAGGTTACAGCCTCTCAGGCCTTCAATAGAGTTAAGGGCTTGACCCAGGCTGTCCCTTTTCTCCTACAGGTGGTGGCCAACACCTATTGTGAAACCACATGGAAAACTGCATTGGGAGTGTAGGGCTGCAGTCTGGAGGAGTGGCCCCAGGCTGCCCCCAGGAGGGCACGCCCCGGCCCTCAGAGCACTCCCAGCTGGTAAGTGCAGCTGCCCTTCGTGCTTATTCAAGGTTGTCAAGAACAGGACTGAAGATGCCTGGGTCACTGGGCTCACGCCCATGCTACCCCTTTCCAGCTAAGCGAGCATTCAGCCCTGACCTGGGCCTGCTCTCCTTTGAGGCTCCAAACAGCAGCCGAGAGTGCTCTCCTCATCTCAGAGGGGAAGTGACTTGAAGGCATGAGAGGACCTCGGGTAGGGCAGTCTCAGCTCCCAGCCTGTCACTCTGGCCGCCTGCTGGGGTTTCCTGGTAAAAAGCTGAGCTCCCGACCCCCACCTTCCCCCACTGCCCTAGCTCCTCCTGCACCCGCATGTCTCCGCCTGAGGACCTGGCCACCGCAGGCCAGTGCATGGAGATGAGTGGAGCGTGGTCCATACACCTGCGCTCTCACAAGGCTTTCCCTTTGTCATCTTGACCGAGGTCTGGAGGCCCTTGCCTGCCTACACCCTTGAGCAGGAAATGCTTGTGTAAGAGATTTCATGTGTTAGTCTGTTTCTTCATCAGTAAAATGGAGGGCAGTAAAGGCAAATATGCCTCTTGTCTGGTGGCTTAAAGGAGCTCACGGAGTCGCAGTGCCTGCACACAAGAGGCATCTGTGAACGGGGTCCTGAGTCATTTCCTGTAATCTCCTTAGTTTTCCGTTTTGACGTGCGCTCAACTAGGCACATGGCTGAAGCTGTAGAGGCCATACCCCCTCACTGTGTTTCAGGTCCCAGGGGGCACCCCAGACCTGGCTGCAGATGTTTTCCCCTGTGCTCAGCCCACAGCCAGGCTCAGGAGGGAGCCGTGAGCCACGGCGTCTGCCTAGCCAGGGACCGCTCCGGAGCTGCTGCTGTCTCCTTTTCACTTCCCGCCCTCTCTCCCGAGAATTCTGCGCGGGTCCCACATCTGCCCTGCTGCCTACGTCCCCCAACCTGTGCACTCTTCGGGGCAGGCTTTGGCACAGCCATGAGGGTACCACTGCGACGCCCTCATTTCATATCGGAGGGCCTGTGTTCAGATCCCACTCCACTTCCGATTCCAGCTTCCTGATGTGCACCCTGGGAGGCAGTGGTTAAGGACTTGGATCCCTGCCACCCACAATGGACACCTGGATTGAGTTCCTGGATCCTGGCTTCGGCCAGCCCAGTCTTGCTGTTCTGATCCTTTGGGGAATGAAGCAGGGGATGGGACATCTCGCTTTGTGCATCTCTCTCTCTCTCTCTCTCTCTCTCTCTCTCTGCCTTCCAAATAAATAATTTAAATCCCCTTTGGCTTCGGGGGACTTCATAGATGCCAAATTTCCCATGATCTTAGGCCCCGACTCAACAATCCGGGCCTCACCCTAGGCTCCCCTTCCCATGGCCTGAGTTTGAGAAGAGGTTCCTTAGCCACAAGTGGTTCATGCCTGCCCCCCATTCTTCCCCGACCTTTAATTTTGGCGCCAGAGAGGGTGTGGGATCGGGCTCTGCGGGCTGGGCGGCTGCCTTCTAGCAGAGCATCTCTCGTGTCAGACGCTGCCCGAGGTCCCACCCTCACTGCCTCTCCTAGTGACCCGCTTGGCTCCTCGCCCTCTGGCTGGGGCTTTGTCCCTGCGCCTCCAGGGAACAGGGAGGGGAGGCCCTGTGGCTTCTCTTGGCCAACTGTGCCTTCCCAGGCTCCCCCAGGAAAGTCCTCCCCTCCTTCTTGTTAACTTCTGCCGCCTTCTAGCCCCTCCTCCTGACCTGCACTGTACGCGGGAGGAAAGGGAAGAAAGATGTCCCCGCCAGTCCACGCCACTGACTCTCGGGGACTCGGCTTTTCCTTTAAGCACTAATAAAACACACCGCACCTCTGAACGGCACGTCACTCTCCTATCTCCTTAGCGCCTCTCATTCTTTCTTCTTTCTTTATTTATTTGCACCGATCCGAAGCCAGGAGCTTCTTCCAGGTCTCCCACATGGGCACAAGGGGCCCAAGGACTTGGGTCATCTTCCTCTGCTTTCCCAGGCCATAGTAGAGAGCTGGATTGGAAGTGGAGCAGCTGGGACTTGAACCAGCACCCATATGGGATGCTGGCACTGCAGGTGGCAGCTTTACCCACTATGCCACAGCCCCAGCCCCATGATTCTCCTCCTTGATGCTACCTTTTTGGAGCCTCTGTTTCCTTCTCTGAAACAACCTTACCCACTCCTCGCAGGTGTGGCTTCTGGAAGCAGCTGCCACAAATGACCACCTGGGGCTCCAGTTAGCATAGCTGGCCTCCTCCGGGACCTGCTTTCCAGTCTCTTCCTAAAGCAGGGGTGGTAGTGAGCTGTCCCCTCCCCCTCCTCTCTGGCTTCTGCTGGAGGGGCCTCATTATCCCCGCGCCTCCCTTCTTAGTTCACAGACGTGGGCCCGGTTTGAGACGGTGGTCAGTGCCCGGCGATTCCTGGGGGGCAGGCAGTGAGGGCCGTGAAGGGTGTAAGCCTAGGGAGGATGGAGCCCCTGGACTGGATCTGCCAGTGAGCCCAGGGAGGCTGTCGGGGCTTCTGGGAAGCCTGGGCGAATGGGTCCTCTGGGGGCAGGGCAGATTGTGCGCATGGAGGGCAGCTCCCTGGGCCCCTTTAAGCTCCTGGGCCTCTGATGGGGTGAAAACCCGGCCTTTGCTGCCCTCTGCCTCTGCACCTCCTCACCCTTTCCTCCATGCTCGGCTCAGTCCACCCTCCCCCAACCCGGCCGCCCCCTTGCTGTGCAGAAAACCCTGGATGCTCTTTCCCCAGACCTGCGTTCTTGTCCTTCATTTATTTATTTTATTTTATTTTTTATTTTTTTTGACAGGCAGAGTGGACAGTGAGAGAGAGAGACAGAGAGAGAAAGGTCTTCCTTTGCCGTTGGTTCACCCTCCAATGGCTGCCGCTGCAGCCGGCACACCGCGCTGATCCGATGGCAGGAGCCAGGAGCCAGGTGCTTTTCCTGGTCTCCCATGGGGTGCAGGGCCCAAGCACCTGGGCCATCCTCCACTGCACTCCCTGGCCACAGCAGAGAGCTGGCCTGGAAGAGAGGCAACCGGGACAGAATCCGGTGCCCCGACCGGGACTAGAACCCGGTGTGCCAGCGCCGCTAGGTGGAGGATTAGCCTAGTGAGCCGTGGCGCCGGCCCTTGTCCTTCATTTAGACACCTCCTCAGGGAAGTCTTCCTTGACTAAAAATATCTGTTTCTCTCCTGGTCATTCTTTAACTCCTAATCTTACCCTCCCATATTTATTTGTTTTGAAGATTTATTTGAAAGAGTGACGGACAGGAGGAGAGACAGAGACAGAGAGAAAGAGCTCTTTTATCCAGGGGTCCCCCCCCCCCAAATGGCTGCAATGGCTAGGGCTGGATCAGGCTGAAGTCAGGAGCTAAGAACCCCATCTGGGTCTCCCACATGGATGGCAGGGGCCCAAGCACATGGGCCGTCCTCCACCGCTTTCCCAGGCGTGTTAGCAGGGAGCTGGACCAGAAGTGGAGCAGCCAGGACTCCAATGGCTCTCTGATAGGGATGGTGACGTTAGGCTGCTGCGGGCCCTCCCTCCGTTTTCTGATAGCCACCATAGCTACGTGTACTATATATGTTTGCTTATTTTCTGTCCCCCACAGTGGGTTCTGAGCCCCCGCGATCAGGATTTGGTTGGTGTTGCGTTTTTGTGGTGCTTGCAGTAGCGTTGGGTGCGTGGTAGGGGCTCAGTCACTGCTTTGGAAAGGGTGGCGAGCCCAAGGAGGACGCCCTGGCGGTGTGGCCTCTAAATCTCATGTGTGAGCGTGCTCTGGCTCTGGAGTCTGAGAGTGGGCTAGGAGCGCCAAGTCCTTTTTTTTTTTTTTTTTTTTTTTTAAGATTCATTTATTTATTTGAAAGGGGGAGGGAGGGAGGGAGGGAGGGAGGGAGAGAGAGAGAGAGAGAGAGAGAGAGAATCTTCATCTGCTAGTTTAATCCTTAAGTGGCTGCAATGGCCAGGGCTGGGCCAGGCCTAGGCTAGGAGCCTGGGACTCCATCTGGCGCTCCCATGTGGGAGGCAGGGGCCCAAGTACGTGGGCCGTCCTCTGCTGCTTTAGTGAGGAGCTGGGTCGGAAGTGGAGCAGCCAGGACTCACACCTGCACCCATCCAGGACGTTGGTGTTGCAGGCGGTGGCTTTACCCGCCACACCACAGCACTCAGCCCCAACAGAGCAAACACTTGATCTTGAAGTCTGTTCATGCATTTGCTCATTCTTTTGTTCATTCCGAGGCAACTGGGAGGCGCTTGCTCTGGGTACTGAGGAGCTGGAGAGCAATCACTCAGTCACAGTGTGAAAGGAAGAGGCTGGGACCGGTACTGTGGTGTGGTGGGTAAAGCCACTGCCTGCAATGCTGCTGGCATCCTGTATGGGCGCTGGTTCGAGTCCTGGCTGCTCCTCTTCCGGTCCAGCTTTCCGTTATGGCCTGGGAAAGCAGTAGAAGATGGCCTAAGTCCTTGACCCCTGCATCCACGTGGAGACCCGGGAGAAGCTCCTGGCTCCTGGCTTCGGATTGGCCCAGCTCCAGCCGTTGTGGCCAACTGGGGAGTGAACCAGCGGATGGAAGACCTCTCTGTGTCTTTCTCTCTCTCTCTCTGCCTCTCCTCTCTCTGTGTACTGTGACGTTCAAGTAAATAAATAAATATTTAAAAAGAAAGGAAGGAAGGAAGGAAGGAAGGAAGGAAGGAAGGAAGGAAGGAAGGAGTAAGAAAGAAAGGGGACTGCACCAAAGCCTGAATTCAAGGAGCAGCGGCGGGGGGCGGGGGGCAGGTGGGGGATGTAGGAGCTGAGAAAGAGCCCCAAGGGAGGAGGGGGAGGAAGAGAGTGGGTTCTCCTCCAGAGTCCATTTGTGAGTCCATTTCCCCTTCCCATGATGAAATACCCAAAGCTGGGAAACTATAGAGAAAAGAGGCTTGGAAACCCAAGGACCTGGCGCCAGCATCGGCTCAGCTGTGGTGAGGACCTCGTGGCAGATGGCAGTACAGTGGCGGGAGCACCTGCTACAGGGAACATCCACAGGACAAGACAGGAAGCCAGGGAGGGGGAGGGGCCAGCAAGGACCTCCCATGAGGCCCCACCTCTTAAAGGCCCCACCATCTCTTCCTATCCCCACACTGGAGACTGAGCTCCCAAGCCGTGAAAACCTTTGGGGGACATACACCACCCAGAGCCCAAGCAGCAGGACCCTTCTGACGATGTGGGAGCCAGGCGCGGGCTGTGAGAGGCGAGAGGTGAGGAGTGGGGTGAGCAAGACCTGGAGTGGCCAGCAAAGCTTGGCGAAGCCTCCGTCAGGGCTCTGCTCAGTCCTCAGGAAGCTGGGGGACCCGAAGGCAGGGCGTGAGCTGAGCAGGAAAGGCCTCTTCCGTGGTTGAAGTCGGGTGGGTGGGGGAGTCCGGCTAGTCCGATGGGGCCCCTCCCAGATGTTGGCCTGCTTCTCCCCAGGTGCAGGAGTGCCTGCAGCAGTTCCAAGTGACAAGGGCACAGCTGCAGCAGATCCAAGCTGGTCTCCTGGACTCCATGGAGCAGGCACTGAGGGGCCAGGCCAACCCTGCCCCTGCGGTCCGGATGCTGCCCACATACGTGGGATCCACCCCGCACGGCACTGGTGGGTGGCCCAGAGCAAGATGGGTAGGGCGAGTCTTGGGAGAGGGAGAGGTTGCTTCTTCCGGCCCCTGTCTCGCAGGCTGGACTAGCCTGCCTGTCTGTGCCCTGCTTGCACCCTAGAGCAAGGCGACTTCCTGGTGCTGGAGCTGGGAGCCACAGGGGCCTCGCTGCGTGTCTTGTGGGTGACTCTCACGGGCGTGGATGGGCACAGGGTGGAGCCCAGGAGCCAGGAGTTTGTGATTCCACAAGAGGTGATGTTGGGCACCGGCCAGCAGGTGAATGCTCACTGCCCAGCCTCTTGGGCCTGGGGCCCAGCCCATTGGCCAGGGGCTCGGTGGGCAGAGCTGACCCCCATACCTGTCCCACAGCTCTTCGACTTTGCTGCCTGCTGCCTGTCGGAGTTCCTGGATGCGCACCCTGTGGGCAATCAAGGCCTACAGCTCGGGTTCAGCTTTTCCTTTCCTTGTCACCAGACGGGCCTGGCCAGGGTGAGGGAGGGGCTGGGCCAGCGGGTAGAGACGGGCTGCAGCCTTGAAAAGGCTCCTGGAGAAGTGACCTGGCTTCTCTGCCCACAGAGCACCCTCATTTCCTGGACCAAAGGTTTCAGGTGCAGTGGCGTGGAAGGCCAGGACGTGGTCCAGCTGCTGAGAGATGCCATTCAGAGGCGGGGGGTGAGTGGAGGGGACAATGGGAGGCCTGTGCGTGCTGGCCCGGGCCTGGCCTACAGAGGCTGTGTCTGTGCTTCCGGGAGACCATTTGACAGACAAGGAAGCTGAGGCTAAGAAAAGTCAAATCTGTGTTTAGGAGCTTTGCCTAAGGACACAGACATGAAAAGACTTTGAGCCTGTCCTCAGGCCCTCACAGGCTGGTGGGGAGAGCATGTCCTGTATAGGAGGTGTGCTTGGACATCTTGGGGAGCACTGGGGATGAAGTGCCTCTCCTTGACCAGGGACAGGAAGGAGCAGTTGGCCTGGTGCTTAAGCCGGGCCGCGGAGGCAGCTGCGGGCTCTGAGAAAGGCGCATGCGCAGTCTGGCTGCTGGAGGCAGGCGCATCCATCCAGACCACCATGGGGCTGTGCAGAGTGAGCCAGGCCAGGATGCAGGGGAGGCAAGCAGGGTGGCGTCTTTAAGGAGGTGCTGACTCAGGGCCCTTGTCCCGGGCCTGTGGGGAGCACGGGGGCGGTGACTGAGCGTGGGAGCCACTGGGAGCTCAGGGGCCTGAGTTGGAGGAGGAAGAAGCCGAGGGTGGCCCAGGAGGAACCTCCTAGAGGGTGGGGCCTGAGTGGGAGTGGTGCACAGGGGTCGCCATCAAAGCCCAAGGCCCTTGCCTGCCCCCACCCCACCACCCAGCCCCCGCCCTGACCACATGGGCCAGCCTCAGCTGCTGCCCTCTCGGTCTCCCAGGCCTCCAACATCGATGTGATTGCTGTGGTGAATGACACCGTGGGCACCATGATGGGCTGTGAGCCGGGGGTCCGACCCTGTGAGGTCGGGCTTGTTGTAGGTGAGCTCTGCCGCCCCGGGGCGGTTTGGGGTGACAGCTGTGGGCCTGTGGCTGCCTGGTGGGCCTGCCCTCATGGGGCTTCTCCTTGCCAGACACGGGCACCAATGCGTGTTACATGGAGGAGGCCCGGCACGTGGCAGCACTGGATGAGGACCGGGGCCGCGTCTGCGTCAGTGTCGAGTGGGGCTCCTTCGGTGATGATGGCGCCCTGGGGCCGCTGCTGACCGCATTCGACCACGCCCTGGATCTTGAGTCCCTGAATCCCCATGCCCAGAGGTGGCTAGCAGCGGGGGTGGGGGAGGGGATGGGGGGCTGCTCCCTGGGGGGCCCTGGCCATACCCAAAGAAGAAAGGACTTTGAGGTTCTAGAACCCAGGGTTTGCAACCCTTGGCCCTGCCCCCACCCCTGACTCTGGCCGGCTCCGGCGGAGGTTGGGGGTAGCTGAGTCAGGGGGGTCTCGGCAAATGCTCATTGTTTGCTTCTGGGAGCCCAAAGAAAAAGCTCCCTTCTTCCTTGGGGGCTCTTGGCAGAGGGGCCAGGTGGGCCGAGGGCTTAGGAAGGGCTGTACCTGGCCGCCCTGTGCCTGCAGGTTTGAGAAGATGGTCGGGGGCCTGTACCTGGGTGAGCTGGTGCGGTTGGTGCTGTCCCACTTGGCCCAGCGTGGGGTCCTCTTTGGCGGCAGCTCCTCCCCTGCCCTGCAGAGCCAAGGCAGCATCCTCCCCGAGGACGTGGCTGCGATGGAGGAGTGAGTGGGGATGCCGGTGACTGGGCCTGGGGCAGGGGGGTGGGGTGATGCTCTGAGCCCAAGGTTAGCGGCGGGGCTTTGGTGGGATGGGGAGCTACTGGGGACACTTACCAGCACTCTGTCCCCCACAGCCCCTCCGTAGGGGCAGCCCATGTCCTCACGATCCTTCAGGGCTTGGGTCTGAGCCCGGAGGTCTCGGACGTCGAGCTGGTGCGAAGCGTGTGTGCGGCCGTGAGCACGCGGGCCGCCCGGCTGTGCGCCGCTGCCCTGGCTGCGGTCCTGGCCCGCCTCCAGCGCAGCCGGGAGCAGCAGATGCTACAGGTCACTGTGGCCACCGGAGGCCGGGTGTTTGAGTGGCACCGCAGGTATGGTGGAGACATCTTGTGTCAGCAGGTAGCACGAACCTGTGTGTGATTGTGCGATGCACCCAGGGTGCCTTCTGGGATCCAGTGGGCGATCAGCGGGTGTGCATAGTAATCAAGTAGAGTAAGAGCCAGCTGGGGATCAGGGAGACCCGAGATGAGCAAGGAGACAAAAGAGGCTTCTCTCGATGTGTGTCCCTGGGGGCCACGGCTGGGCATGGCACAGATTTAGAGATGACTGGTTTAAAGTGATGGGGGCCAGGGTGTGGGCGGGCCCTGAGGTCTGCTGCTGGGTGGGTGCCCCCCACCCCGTACTTGTTTGCAGGTTCCACAGCATCCTGCAGGAGACAGTGGCGCTCCTGGTCCCCGAATGTGATGTCTCCTTCATCCCCTCTGTGGATGGGGGGGGGCGGGGTGTGGCAGTGGTGACTGCCGTGGCTGCCCGCCTGGCTGCCCACCGGCGCCTGTTGGAGGAGACTCTGATGCCGTTCCGGTTGAACTGCGAGCAGCTGGCAGGAGTTCAGGCACAGATGCGGGAGGCCATGGCCAAGGGACTCCGGGGGGAGGCCTCCTCCCTCCGCATGCTGCCCACTTACGTCCGGGCCACACCGGATGGCAGTGGTAAGGGCCTGGTCTGAGTGGGAGCTGGGATGTGAGCTCCTGGCTGGCTGGGCGGGGCGGAGGGTAGGGTGTCACAGAGGGCTTGGGGCTAGAACCACCAGCTCCATCCTGGCACTGAAAGGGCTCCATTCCTACAGAACGAGGGGACTTCCTGGCCCTGGACCTCGGGGGCACCAACTTCCGGGTACTTCTGGTGCGCGTGACTGAAGGAGGGGTGCAGATCACCAACCAGGTGTACTCTGTTCCAGAGCACGTGGCCCAGGGCTCTGGGCAGCAGGTACCCCCAGCCTGGGCTCTGGCGTCAGAGACAGGGAGGGGCCAGGGGCCCCGCCCAGCCCTCACCCAACCCTCACCCACCCCATCCCACAGCTCTTTGACCACATCGTGGACTGCATAGTGGACTTCCAGAGGGCTCAGGGTCTGAGCGGACAGAGCCTCCCCCTGGGTTTCACCTTCTCCTTCCCATGCAAGCAGCTCGGCCTGGATCAGGTGAGGGGGGTGGGGCCAAGAGAAGTAATCCCCAGGGGGCCTCCCACCCACATTCCTGGAGGCCAGGGAAGCATCCCAGGGCCGGGGCCGTGGTGGGCCACACTGCTGGCCCAGACGGGCACCCAGCTTCAGTTTCCCCAGACACACATGGCATGCCCAGGGCCGGGGTCCAGGGCATCTGGGAGCAGTGCAGGCTGAGATCGGGGCTGGCCGGGGGACACTTTGCCTGTGTCAGCCGTCGCACTGCTGTGCTGGCCTGGGGGTCCCAGGGAGACAGTGCCCATTGCTGTGTCTAGAAGGGGCTGGGAGTTGCAAGTCTCTTGTCCTCTTTTCTCTTCTCTTCCCTCCCTTGCTTGTTTCCTTCTCAGTGCTTGGCTCCGTGTTGGGTGCCTGATTGGGGTGGCACAGGGACAGACACAAGTCCCCACGCAGCACACAGCTTGGCGTGCCCATCTGCAATCATGATGAAGTCGACGCACACCCCTGATGCTTGCATGGGAGACGGCAGCTCCCGGGCCTCGAGCCCAGGCTCCCAGGATCTCCTTGCCTATAAAGTCCTTTGTGTGTGCACAGAGCTCGCAGCCCCCGGTGGCCCCCACTGCATTCACAGACTCCTGTGGTCTAGACAGCCCCGTCCTCATCTACCCCAGCAGGCTGCCAGCGGCTTCCTCCTCCGGCCCACGACCCTGCTCTCCTTCACACGGGCGGCCTTTGGCCCATGCACCTCTATTCTGGTCTGCTGCACCCCAGGCTGAGGGTACTTGCTCCTTTCTGGATTCCTTGTGGGTCGTCGGAAGCAGGCGTGACTCACTGCAAATCCAGGCACGCCGGAAAGATGGTCCCATTAACTGCCTCCAAGGGTTAATTTCTGTGTTGAGCTTACCTCCTCTGGAGGGGCGGACACTGAATGTGGGGACCCCTTTCCTGAGGTCAGGCTTCCTTCTCCACCACCGTGTCCTTGCTGTGCAGAGGAACTGGGACATACCCAGGCCCCCACTCTGGGTGCCCCCCGCCCTTCCTCTCTGGAGCCTCGACACCCCCCTGGGCATCACCTAGGAGGCGAAGACAGAGATCTCCTGTTCTTGGGATTCCCCAGCTCCCTCTGGCCCCTCCCCCAACCCAGGGGAGGCGGATGCTTTTCCCTGGCAGCCCCCAAACCCCTGGGGCTGACTTCCTTTCCCCTCTGCCTCGCCTTTGCCATCCCAAGGAGTCTTGATCTAGTCTGGGATGGGCAGCTTTGCTGTTAGTCCTAAACTCTCACACTACTCCCTCCCATTCTCCTTCTCACCCTGTTTTTGTAAAGATTTTTATTTATTTATTTGAAAGAGTTACAGAGAAAGAAAGAGGGAGAGAGAGAGAGAGAGAGAGAGAGAGAGAATCTCCCCTCCACTGGTTACACCCCAGATGGTCACTATGGCCAGGCTGAGCCAAGTTGAAGCCAGGAGCTTCATCCAGGTCTTCTGTGTGGGTGGCAGGGAATCAAGCACTTGGGCCATCTTCCACTGCTTTCCCAGGCGCATCAGCAGAGAGCTGGATCGGAAGTAGAAGCAGCCGGGACTCGAACTGGCGCCCATATGGGATGTAGGTGCTTTAGGCGGCCAGCTTGGTCCGCTATGGCACAACACCAGCCCTCATTTCTGGTTTTGAAGCAGTGAGGGTAGCTCCCCCTAGCTGCTGGGGGGAAACGCTGGTTACTGTTTCTAGAACCTCCTGCCCCCAGGATTCGCCCACCTGCCGTCTGTGCCCTCGCTTTGGGCACAGCAGCCATCTCTCCCGACGGCTGTGACGCCCTTCCAGCTCCTCTCTGAGAGGCAGCACCTAAGGGAAGGATGCTCCTCGGCCAGCCCAGCCCCGGCTGCCCGGCCCCTCCCACCCTACCCGGGGCTGTGGCTTTTCCCTTCCTCCCGCACCTGTGTCTGGGACACACGAGTGACTCTCCCATCAGCCCAGCTCCGAGCCCTGCTCTGAGGATTCCTTCCTGTCTTGCCAGCTCTTTCTGGAAGGGCGGTGTCTGCTGTCTTCCGGCCTGTGAGCCTTCTCCGTCCTCTGCGTTGCCAGTTCTGTTCGTTGCTAACCTGGTTACTGAGGGCCTTTCCTTTGGGGCAAATGTCTTTAAATGGCCAGCCCGTCAGACCACCTGAGCCTCCCTGAGCTAATAATGGGAGACGTAGGTCAGATCGTTATTAATGGGTTTCTTCACACTGAAAACCGCCTGGGGAGTTGGGAGGGGGCGGAGGGCAAGGCCTGTGACCACAGCGGCAAAGCCGGCGAGGGCTCCTGCCGGGAGGGCGGAAGTGCAGGCCTCGCGTGGGCTGTAGGCTTTGGGGAGGTGGAGCGAGACCTGAAGGAGGCCTGTGGTCTCCTGTCCCCCTGGTTCCCCCCGCCCAGGGCATCCTCTTGAACTGGACCAAGGGTTTCAACGCCTTGGACTGCGAGGGCCGGGATGTCGTGTGTCTGTTGCGGGAAGCCATCCGGCGTAGACAGGTGGGAACTTGCCTCAAGGGGTATTTGGTGGGGGTGGGGGCTTCAGCAGGCCTTGGAGGAGGCAAAGGGTTCCCTGCTTCATGAGAGGAGGGGGCCCTCTGTGGTAGAGACCTCTGGGTCCAGCACTGGTTGCTGTGACAACTGTGTTGCCCAGCAACTAACCACATCCTTTTGTGTACAGGCGGTGGAGCTGAATGTGGTTGCCATTGTCAATGACACCGTGGGAACCATGATGTCCTGTGGCTACGAGGACCCCCGCTGCGAGATGGGCCTCATTGTTGGTGAGGGGGGGCATCTCTTCGTGCCCCTGCCTCTTGATAATTGTCTGTCTCCTGTGGATTCCTCAAGTTGCGCGTTCCCCTGGTGTTGCCTGACCCGATGGGGCCCGGGGGAACACTCCGTTGGGCTGGGAGACTGGAGTTTGGGTGTTTTGCGCGGCTCAGTTCCTGTGCTCCGTGTGCCCATCTGGGCTGAATCTGAGCCTTGGAGCCACAGGGATGTGGGCGGGAAGGCCAGCTTTGCTGTTCCCATGGCATGACTTCAGTCCCTTCACCCCTAGATGATGCAATGACTTCTGCCTCAAAGGGTCAGGGGCGAGGTGGAGATGAGAGGAGGCAGAGAGGGAGTCGCAGGGCCTGGCTCAGGGGCCACACTTGGTGTTGGCCCCAGTGATCTATGAGGGTCCTTGGACACTCCGAGGTTCCAAGTCTTCAGTGAGCACCTAGCAGGTGGCCACTGGGGGCTGAACGGAGGGACAGTGAGACACAGAAAAAGGGAAAGGTCCCGGCTTCCTGGAGACAGGAGGTGAGCCCAGAACAGCCCAGAGAGGTCAGGGAGAGCTGACTCTGACTGCACACGCACATGGGGTCAAGGCCAAGATCAGAAAGGAACAGGTCTAGGAATGAGTGGGCCTTGAAGAGAGCTGATCTGGTTTCCTGGGCACATCCACCTGAGAGCGGGAGGCGCATGTACACGGCAGCCCCCGGGCGACACGGAATGTCTTGAACGCAGGGCCTGGCATTCGGAGACACTGGCTGCCGTGCAAATAAGCAGCCGGCTGGGGTGCCTGAGGTGGCACCGGCCAGAAGCCCGCCTGCACGTGCTGGAGAGCCTTCCCTAGCCATGCCCTCTGCCTGGATTGCCTTTTCCCTTTTGTGCTTCCTAGAGTCACATACGATTTCCTCGCTGAGGTGTTCCTGGGAACACCTGACACCTCTCTTGCCCTTCCGTTTGGGCCCTCAGAGGCCAAGCTGACTCGGTTCATTGCTCTACTTCCGGTCTGACTGGGGTCCCTGGTGTCTGATTTTTGCATCTTCAGCTCCTGGCCTTTGCACCTGTTAGTTTGATGATGGGGCCTCTGATCAGCAGAGAGTAGGGGTCTGTCTCCGGGAAAGGACGTGGCCAGTGGACATGGTGGGGGACACTCTGGGCGTGGCATGGCCAGCACACTGGGAGTGATGCTGCCAGAGCCAGTCTTGGGGGCTCTGAGGGCTTGGTGCCCGCAGAGTCTGTATGAGGGACATGGGACCAGCACCGGGGACGGGATGTGCATGTGGGAAGGCAGCGAGGCAGGGGAGTGAACCCAAATTTGTCACCTTGTGCTCACCCCGTGGGGCCCCTGCAGGAACTGGCACCAATGCCTGCTACATGGAAGAGCTCCGGAATGTGGCCGGCGTGGCCGGGGACTCGGGCCAAATGTGCATCAACATGGAGTGGGGCGCCTTTGGGGATGATGGCTCCCTGGGAAGCCTCAGCACGTGCTTTGATGACAGTGTGGACCAGGCATCCATCAACCCCGGCAAGCAGAGGTATAGGCCGGGGCTGGGCAGGGGTGGCACTCAGTGATCGGTGCTGGTGCCGGAGCTGCTCGCGTCCCTTGTCCCCATCTGTGCAGGTTCGAGAAGATGATCAGTGGCATGTATCTAGGGGAGATCGTGCGCCACATTCTCTTGCATCTAACCAGCCTTGGTGTTCTCTTCCGGGGCCAGCAGACCCAGCGCCTTCAGACCAGGGACATCTTCAAGACCAAGTTTCTCTCTGATATTGAAAGGTGCCTGCAGGCCTATGCTGGCTCCTCCCCCTCCTGGGGGGATGGGTCCCACTATGGGGGGGGGGATGCTGGCTGGTGGGGGGCATGGGGGAGGGGAAGATAAGTGACGTCTCCAAGGGGAGCTCCCGCAGGAGCCCGCCTCTCTCTGTGCTGTCTTCCTCTCCCGCCCCCCAGTGACAGCCTGGCCCTGCGGCAGGTACGAGCCATCCTAGAGGACTTGGGGCTGCCCGTGACCTCAGATGATGCCCTCATGGTCCTGGAGGTGTGCCAGGCTGTGTCCCGGCGGGCTGCGCAGCTCTGCGGGGCGGGTGTGGCTGCCGTGGTGGAGAAGATCCGGGAGAACCGGGGCTTGGAGGAGCTCACCGTGTCTGTGGGTGTGGATGGGACCCTCTACAAGCTGCACCCCCAGTGAGTCGGGGGCGGGGGGTGAGGGCGTGGGCGGGGCAAGGGAGGCCTGTCCCGGTGGAGCCCGGCTGGCCTGGGCTCACCTCAGTCCCTCCCCTTGCCAGCTTTTCCAGCTTGGTGGCAGCCACAGTACGGCAGCTGGCCCCTCGGTGCACCGTCACCTTCTTGGAATCAGAGGATGGGTCTGGCAAAGGTGCAGCACTGGTCACCGCCGTTGCCTGCCGCCTTGCCCAGACAACCCGGGTCTGAAGGTGTCTCCAGGAACCACAGAGTCACAGCTCCAACCCTGCTGGACTGGGCCTGTCCCTCAGCCAGGCCAAAGCACCCAGGACTCCCGGAGCAGCCCGAGTAGGACCCCAGTGGCCACCTGGCCTCACCCTAAGGGAAGCAGCACTTGGGTTAGCAATATATATATATAATTTATTTACATTCACGTCTGCTAAAATCCCTACGCGCCCCGGCGGCCGGGCAAGACTGTGTACATAAGGCCAAGTGTAAGTGCGCGAATGCACTTAAGACAGAGTCAGGACACGAGCTTCACACGACAGGGCCCCGCACAGGGGCGCTGGCCAGCCCCGGAACGGGCACGCCACGGCACACACACTCGCCATTGTACAGCCCGGGGACTCCATTGCATATTCACACGCCCCGCCAGGCAGGACACCTCGAGGCTGGGGGCAGGGGAGAGGCAGGGAGGAGCCGGCAGGTGGCCCCGGCTGCGTGGGAGGTGGGCAACGTGTGAGGCAGATGTGTACAGACACTGGGCGTGAGAGTTGTGAGCAACCTCTGGGGGTCCAGCATGGGATGTGTGTGTGTGTGTGTGCGCGCATGTGGGGGGGGGCAGAGGTGTGTCTGCATGATCCGGGAAGGGGTGCATGTGAGATGATCACACAGGGCATGCGTGGGCACATGCCCGTGTGCTGATCATTGTGCCTGAATCGAAGGGGCTGCCCCCATCCGGCTATGGCCCTCGATCCCCGCAGGCTTGGAGCCAGGCCCCTCAGATGCGCCCCTACCCAGCAGGCACAGAAATGTTTGCATAAGGTCCAGCCTAGGCAGGAGGTCCAGGGCCACGTCCCGAGCCCGGCATGTGCATGTGTGCCCGTGTGCATGCGGCTCCTGGCCAGGGCCAGGAGGAGAGGTAGCATCACACGAACATCCACACACACACGGGCTGGCTGGGCCCGGGCCGAGTGTGAGCAGGTGGCTGCGCCAGCCTGGCCAGGCAGGCCGAGGAGGGGGCTGGGAGTTTGGGCAGGGTCTGAAGGGGCAGCGTTAAGGGACAACCTTGGCCAGGAGGGGCAGGGGCGGCCTGTCCCAGCAGCTCTCCCTGGTGTTGAGGGTAGGGCCCCGTCCGGCTCTGCCCGTCCCTGGCGAGTGCCAAAGCTGGTGAGAGTGTGTAGGCGTGGCGGGTGTGGCCGGCCTCAGCACTCGGCCTCCGACACGGTGAAGAGGCCGGCCTCGGGCTGGCCCAGTCCGGCCACGGCTGCCGCGAGCTGGCTGAGGTTGCCGTTGGGGAAGTGCCGGGCCTCCCACAGGTTCAAGATCATGGCTGTGGGGCTGGGCTTGGAGGCGAAGAAGCTGAGATGGCTGCGGAGGGGAAGGGAGCCCGTCAGCGGGGCCCCCCCAGGCTGTTACCACCAGTTCATGTCCCGCCCCAGGGCAGGGCCTCTGAGCCCCCCAGGGCTCCCGTCCACTCCGCCCACTCAAGTTCAGTGGCCTCTGCAGCCCCTCCCTGCCCGCCCGCTGCCTACCTGTCCAGGTGGAGTTTTTGGGCCAGGGTCCGCCAGTCGGCACCCCGGCTGCAGGGCGGGTCCAAGCTGGTAATGATCTTTTGCCGAATGAGGAAGGGGATCTTGAAGGCACTGGGACCCACCAGGGCTGGGACCCCCCCTTCACTCTCCAGAGCCAGCAGCTCAGCAAACCTCGTGTCCTGGAGTGGCAGAGAGGAAGGGTCTGTTAGGACTTCTCCTGCCGGGGGGGGGGGGGCTACCACACCACCCAGTGCGGGCCCTGGGGCTTCCTGGTCAACGCCCCTACCTCGGTCCTGCTCACTGGGTCTGTGTCAGCGACACAGCTGGGGAGCAGGGTGACCGGCTGGCCTGAGTTCCAGCCCTCTCCACCACCTCCCTCCCCACACCCCCTGCCTGCCCTCCCCAGTCACCCTGTACACACTCCTCCCCCACCCACCTTGGTGATGTTGAAGTTGATGTTGAAGCTTTGCCCGTCGCCCTCCACCTGCCACACCCACACCTTGCAGGCCAGGTCACTGGTGCTGGGGCTGACGCGCTCCAAGGTGAAGGTGCAGTGCAGGTACTGTTGCGTGCCATTCCAGATGTGGTAAAAGGGGATCTCCTGGGCGGGCCGAGAGGAGAGGCGGCGGCGTCAGGTGCGCCCAGCCCTAGGCTCGGGAGCGCCGGCCCCAGGGTCAGCTCTTACCTGGTAGCTGACCAGGAGCTTGCTCTTCCACAGGGAGCTGGGCACGTCGTGCACAGACAGGCGCAGGTTGTGGTAGCTGTCCTTGAAGTGCAGGAGGCGGGGCTCCTGGATCAGCTGTCCGCCCAGCTGCTTCTCCAGCTGCACCACCTCCTGCAGTGCCGGGGGCAGGGTTGGGGTCAGCCAGGCTGGGGGCTGGAGGGCCTCCCCCCACCCCCGCCCTGCCCCACCCCATGCCAGGGCCGGCCTTACCTTGAGTGCATCGTGGGTGTCGTGTAGGCAGTAGACTCGGATGTTGTACTCAAGGGAGGTGCAGGCCACGGGGGCAAACAGAAGCAGCTTGAGGCGCTTGGCCGCCGCCACGCTGAGGGCCTCGCCCACCAGGGCGAAGCGGCCCAGCTGCTCAGTGAAGACGTAGCAGGCGCCGGCCTCCAGCTGGCAGTAGTAGAGGTGGGAGGGTGACTCCTCGCCCAGGTGCAGCACATCCTGCAGGGGGCGCCCGCGAGGCGTCAGTACCGGCCTCAGGGGCTGGGCTGGGGCCACACAGCTGCACAGGACAGGGAGGCCCAAGCTCCCCTCAGAGGCCCATTCCCTGCTCACCTCCCAGCTGCCCTCGCACGACTGCTTTTTGAGGCGGAGGCTCCAGCTGTCGGGGCTGGGCTCCCCGCAGTGGTCCATGGCGAGGATCACAGGTCGGGTGAGCAGGACTCCGGGGGGCCCGCAGCTAACGATGGGACTCAGCAGGGTCTGACAGCCGGCTAGGGGCAACCTCAAGTGGGGAAATGCGGGTGGGGAGGGAAAGGCGTCAGCGGCCAGCACCAGGGCTGGGGGTGGGGTGACGGAGCTCACACCTGCCCCTTCCCCGGCCACCCCTTGCGCCGCCGCCCCACTCATGGCACACCTCACATCCTCGGGCTTGTGCAGCGTGAGGTAGATCTCGTAGATCTTTCCCCGGGGGATGGCATCTGGGGGGATGAGGAGGCTGATTCCTGAAACGGAGCAGGAGGGGGGCGCTGAGCCCGCTGCAAACCCAGTCCCTCTGGCAGCCTCCCCAGGCCTGGGCTGGGGACGCCGGTGTTGCACCAGGAGTGCCGCGCTGAGCCACCACCCACACAGGCAGGAAGCTGAGCTGGGTGCTTCCAAGAGCAGTGGAGGGAACGCTGGCGGGGAGAGCCTGCCTCGCCAGCCCGGCACCTTCCGCTGCAGGCAGTGTGTGGGACTTGGGCACGCCCTGCTTAGACCCTTCTCCCCCTGGCATTAAGGCCCTTCCGGTCCCACCCCACTGTCTTTCCAGCAGTACCTCCAGCCCAGTCTGTGCCATGTCCTTGGTGGTTCTGGAACCGTGCACCTGCTGCCCTGCCCAAGCTCCTCTGCAGACCCTGCCACTGCCCTCCCCCTGCAGGTGGCGCTGGGTCTGTACAGCGCCACTTGGCGTCTGCTGGCCTCCCCTGTCTGGGCGGCTAGCAGGTGCAGCGGGGGGGGGGGGCACAGCAAGGACAGGGACCAGGGAGTCGCTCTAGGGGTGGTGACCACAGAGCCAGAGCGGCAGACGCCGAGGAGGGCCATGCCTGGACTTCACTAAAATGGGGTTTTGGTCAACAACAAAGCCCATGTGCAGTGGTGCCGCCCTAGGGCTGGTGACATGGCCACTGTCTCAGTTTGCTGAGGGTCAGTATGGTGGCCCTGGTATGCCAGGCAATCGCCGCACCACATGCCTCTCAGAACGCAGCCTGTGGTTAATCGATGTATGACTGTTCGCAGTGGCTGCTCCTTTCGCTAGCCCACGCTGGCCCCCCTGGAACCCACTGCAAGTGGGGGTGACAGCCCCAGACTCCCCCGGGGGTCTGCTTCCCGTGGGGGAGGTAGGCACACAGTGAATGCTAATGCCACAGCGAATCCCCCATCACACGCTCCCGAATCCCGCAGCCCCGCAGGCAGGTGGGGGCAAGGATGAGTAATCAAAGGATGTGCAGAGAAGTGTCGCCCCCCCCCATTTCCTGCCCGGCTACCAAGCACCCAGGTTCTGTCCGCCTGTCTCAGGTACCATCTCGCTTCTGATCCTAGTAGCACTCTGAGCGGTTCATTAGCATCGCCTATGCAGAGAGCAGACGCTGTCAGGTTAAGACCCAAGGGGGCAGCAGCAGGTGAGCCCATGGGAGGGGCAGAGGGCCCCATGCACACAGCAGCTTAGGAAGCTGGGCGTCCCTGCAGCTGCCACGAGCCCCGGGTGAGCACGTGTGCAAGGGGAGAGGCCCCAGTGGCAGCCAGCAGGGGACAGGGTCACCTCTGCCTGGCTGTGTGAGGGCTTTGCAGGGGAGCCCCGAAGGAAGGAAATGCTGGACTCTGGCTTCGCGGGGTGAACTCTGGGAACGGGTAAGCAGGTAAAAGGGGCAGAGGTGGGGTTTCCGGACAGAGAAGACCCAGGACGCGGTGTATGGAGGAGGCGGGCCTGGGGGCAAGTGAGATAGAGCAGGGGGTCAATGTGATCCCCGTTTTCTGGCTTGAACAACCAGAGTGTACTACTCACGAGCTGGGGAAAGCCGAGAGGGAGCAGGCTGGGGGGTGGGGTGGGAGGCAGCTCTGTTTCAGGCACGAGGGGTCTAAGGACCTGAGCCCACCCAGATGGAGCTGCCCGGGAGGCAGCTGGGTAGGCAGTGCTGGCTGGCGTGGCACAGAGGTGTGAGCTGCACAGACTCAGTGACTAGAGCCACCGGGCCGGGCCGGGTCATCGCGCCAGCGAGGGCAGCAGGGGCCGGTGCCGTCATCTAAGCCCAGAGATGCCGCACCAGAGGCGGCGGCAGTTTCTTGCAAGATGACGTCTGTGGATCGTCTAACAAGATGAGGACTCCCTCAGGGAGGTCTCCGTGCAGTAGGGGCTCCCCGGGGCCCTCTGCGCCTGCACCGTTTACATTTGTCCACGGTCTCCATGGCTGGTAAACTCCCGGTGGCCAGCCCCCATCCTACCCGTCTGCAGAGCCCACAGCCCCACTGGGGGTTCTCTCCAAAGCTTGGCCCCTTTCCCGGCTGGCCTGGCCCAGCTACTCGGGGTGAGGCTGCAGGCCGTGGAAGGAGCACCTGGGCCATCCCATGCTCCTCCAGGACGCGGTGTGGGCTGGACTGGCCTCTGGGGACTCCCCTCACACCCCCTGGGGTCCTTCCTACCTGTGTTAGGGATCATCAGCCGCCCCCCGAGGAAGTTGAAGGTCCCGTAGGCCATGTTGCTGGTGCCTCTAGGCAGGGAGCGGAAGTAGTTCTGGGTGGACAGGCGGGACACGAAGTCCTCGGCCTCAGCGGTGGGCGAGCTGTGGTGCAACGTGTGGCGGCCGCCCGACAGGGGGCTGAGCAGGTGCCCGTTGGTGAGCTGGAACTTGGGGCTGGGCCCGTCCTGCCGGGGACACAGGCTGCCCTGGTAGGTGGTGGTAGTGGTGCTGAGGTCTGGCTGGATGGTGAGCAGGTGGGGGTTGTCTGTGGGGCAGAGACAGGCTCAGGGCGCGGCAGTGAGGGCTTCCCCGCCAGCCAGCACAGCCCTGGCAAGGGGCCTCCGGCACTGGCGCCAGGCGCAGGGGCTTCACCTGCTTTGCTGGGCTTGATGCTGACAGGCTGGAAGCCCGAGGTAAGGATGGACGAGTCAGCCACGTCCGAGTCCAGCCCCTCTTTCTTACGGCAGTAAACAAGGATGAGGACAAGCAGCAACAGGACGAGACACACGGCCACGGCAATGAGGCCCACGTAGAGGGCCACGTCCTCAGGGCCCGACGCAGCTGCAGGAGAGAGCACAGCATTGGGCCGGGCAGGCGGTCGGGCTGGGAGGGAGAGGTCACTGGTGTCCAGCCCAGGAGGACGAGGCCTCCTTGCGCGCGGGGCATCAGCACACGCCCGGGCCTGGACACTCACAGCAGGGGGCGGACAATCAGCATGCCTAGGGCCCAGCCCTACACCTGCCGTGCCTGGCCGAGGGACTCTGGGCAGCTCACACCCTCATGGGCTGCAGGTTTAGGCCGAGGTGGCTGCCGGGAGGCTGGAGGAAGGGGGGAACTACTTTTCCAGGGTTGGGTTGTGGGGGGAGAGGTGGTGGTGGCTCGGTTAGTATATTTGCTATCTGCTCTTTGGGGGACCAGGGAGCTGGGGCTGGAGATGAGCTCCAGGGATTCCTCAAAGCAGGATGCTATGACCCTCCGAGCATTGTTAACAGGCTGTGGGACCTACTGGGAGGTCATTAGGTCTGAGTGCACGCTGCAGGGGGTGGAGGTGGGGACGCGGGGCATCACCCTCCGAAGGAGCTAAGGACGTTCTCAGTAGACCCTGGTTGGTTCTCTCAAGAGAGGTGTTATGGAAGAGCGAGGCTGGCCCCTCCCTGGTCTCTCTGGCTGCCCCCACTCACAGGCAGGCCCACCACCATGCCCCCTGGATGAGGCGATGCAGCCTGGGGGCTCTCCCAGAGCGGCTGCCGGGCTGATGGACCTGCGGCTTCCAATGCTATCAGCGAAATCAACTTTTCTTTAGTCTCCAGCAGCAAGTGTTGTTAGTTTTCGACCATGCACAGGGCATCTGCCTCCTGCCTGCCAGTCCCTGCCCCGGCAGCAGGGCTGAGAGGCCCCTCCTAGACTGCCTCCCCAAGGCCTCGGGCAGGGCTGGGGAGGGCTGGGGGGTGACTGACTGCTTGGGAGGGGTGGGTATTGACTTGAGAAGGGCTTTGCATAATGGAAGAAATGTCCATCAGAAAGGAATTGACACAGATAATTAGGTTTTTAATTGAAAGAATGGGGGGAGGGTGTGTTCTGGAGAAAAAAAATCCAACAGAGATCTTTAATTGTTAGCTATGGCCTTGTAATTAACAGGCCTCACAAACCTGGGGTCCCCACAGGACTCGTGTGTGCACCAGGGGACTGCAGGTGAGGATGTGGGTAAGTGTGGACAGGTGCATGTGCACGAGCCGAGGGGGTGTGGGCGTGCTAGGGACGGGGCATCCCTGGGCGCTTGAGCTTGGAGAGGCACAGCATGCCACAGGGAACTGACCCCCTTGGCTGCGGTCTCACCAGGGCTGGACAGGACCGACCCTGCCAAACAGAAGTGGAACCCAGCAGTGCGGGAGCACTCACTGTGCACGCAGAGGTCACTGGTGCAGTTGCGGGTGTCCAGGTCAGCGCCCTGGCACTCCTCGCCTCCGTTGCGGGGCGCTGGGTCCGAGCACTCACGGCTCCGCCAGTGAGTACAGTCCAGCCCACAAGCTGACCACTTGCTCCATGGGCTCCAGCTGCCATCCACTATCCAAGAGACAGACATGGGCAGAGAGGAGACAGCATGGTCAGCTTGGGGAACCAGCCCCAGGCGATCCGCCAGTGGCCCGGACGGGTGTCGGGACCAGGCAGGACAAGTTGGCCTGGACCTGGGTTCAATGCCAGGGCCAGGCCCAGCAATCTGCACGCCCTCCGGTGTCCAGCTGGCCTGGATGACGCATGCTCATGACGGGAAGGTAGATGACGCCAGGGGCTGCTTGGCGTTCGCCACCCCATGGAGGCCATCTGGTCGCACAAGGACCCTTCTGATCCCAGCCCCAGGTGGGTTCTGCAGCCCCAGGCTGACCCCAGCCCCTGTCCCCAGACTGTACCTCAGACCCTGCGACTTGGAACCTACCCTGAACCCAAGCTTGGATGCAGCCTGGGCCCCTGCCTCCGACCACACACTGCACCCTGAGCCCCTGCCTCCGACTGAGCCTGGCCCTGCATGGCGGGCGGGGTGGGGATGGAGCCATGGGGGGCAGGCTGGTGGGCGCGATGGAGCCAGGGCGCGGAGATGGCGTGGTGAGGAGCGATGCGGGAGGCGGCGGCCGCAGGTACCTGGGCACAGGGTGGCGCAGGCTGTTTTCTGGACATTCTGCCCCTCACAGAAGGCGCCCCCGTTGAGAGGCGCCGGGTTGGTGCAGCTCCGGCTCCGTTTCTGCCAGCCGCGCCCACAGCTGGCGCTGCAGGCAGACCACTCGGTCCACGTCGACCACCCACCGTTCACTGGCCGGACAGAGAAGGGCTGGGGTCAGGGAGCGGGGGTCGCCTTGGACTTGTGGGCCCGGGGATGCGGCGTGAGGGTACAGGGGCTGGGCTGTGCTGGGCCGGAAGCGCAGCAGGGGAGGTTAAGCCAGTGCACCGGCGCTGGCGGCGTGGTAGCACCTGCTGCGCGGGCCTCCCTTCTCCTGGTGGGCGCTTGGGGGCGGCCAGGCCAAACAGCGGCTCACGGGCTCCTCTGGCGGGGACCCCACCCTCTCACAGGGTAGCTCCTGGCCCCCTCCTCTGCCTGCTCCTGGGGGTGCCCGGGCCGGCTCGGACTCTACTTCCCATCCTGGAGAAGCGGGGGGGGGGGTGTCCTATCGCCTTTCCTGCACCCTTGCTGTCCCCTCACCTCCTTCTGCTGTGCAGTGCACCCACACGCAGGTGCCCAGCCTTGTCCCCGACCCCCCGCCGCCGCCCCAGCACGCCCCCTGGGGGCCCAGCAGCCACACTGCAGCCCTTTCCTTAGGCTTCCCTAGCAGGCCAGGGGCTGCTCCACGGCCTCTCGCCACGCGGCCCTGCCCCAGAGGCACTTCTCTGTGCCTCTCCCTGCGACTCGGCAAGCCGGTGCCAGGGGCCCACCGTAGACGATGACGGCCGCAGAGGCGCTGCGGCGGCGCGCCACGATGTTCTTGGCCACGCAGGTGTAGTTGGCTGTGTCGGCCAGCCGGGCCTGCCGCACCACCAGGCTGTGCTCCCGCGTGATGTACACGTTGGGGTCCAGGGCTGGGTCCACCAGGTCTTCGTTCCGCAGCCACTCCACCTGGTTGAGGGGGTGGGGGTGGAGCCAAGCCACTGCACGGTGGCCCGCGCAGGCCCTGGGGACGGGGCGGGGCGGGAGCTGAGATCCGGAAGCCCCGCCCACCTGCGGAGTGAGCCCCGCAGCCCCCTCTCACCTCGGCCGGGGGGACGCCCTCCGGCGGGCGGCAGGGCAGCACGATGCCCTGCTCCAAGGACACCTCCTTGGCCAGCGGCTCCAGCTCGAAGTTCTTGCGTAAATCTGGAAGATGGACAGCAGTGCCCTCCAATCGCTGGGCCGGCCACTCCAGCAGCAAGACTCAAGTGCCCAGGGGGCACGGCGGTGGCCGGGCTGCGTCCGCAGGCGCTTCTTCCAGCCCTCAAGGCAGGACTGTGAGGTTTTCCGGCCGGACCGCCTCCTCCAGGAAGCTCGCTGTCCCCGTTCCCAGTGACCCTACCCCACCCCGCCCTGCCCCAGGGCCGGGCCGGCACTCACAGGCGATGCGAATGTAGGCTTTCTGGCTCTTGGTGGTGCCCGAGGAGCTCCACGCCACGCACTGGCACCAGTACTCCTCCAGCCCGAACACCTTCTCCACCTGCTGCCTCGAGACATTGATGCGGACTTCCATGGCCGGCAGCCCTGGGGGCGGGAGGGGCGGCTTGCCGGGCGGGGCCGCACTGAGCTCCCGGTGCCCAGCGCCCGCGCCGCCCGCGCCGGGGGAGTGGACCACGGGGGCAGCCCTTGTCCTGGCGGGGTGTCTCCCACAGGCTAGGAGTGGGGTCTCTCACTGCCCCTCGCTGCCCTTTGTAATCTGAGCTCTAGGGCCCTGAAGGGGCTTATCATGCAAGTTGGGGCTACAGCAGCGGCTTGCAAGGACCCCAGACCCGTGATGCCTCTGTAGGGTAGGCACCCTGCCCCTCCCTAGGGGCTGACAGGTCGATCCTGCCAGGGCTAATGCAATCACAGCTATTAGCAATACAATGAGAGTGATTATACAGTCTGGAAGTAGACTCCTGGGATTTGGTGGGGGGGTTCCCAACTGGATCATCCTCCAGCCCTCTCCTGAGGATGGCATTTTTTCCACACGAGGCCTGGGAAAGGGCTCTGAATCCTGTGCGTTCAGGGTCCTATAGTCACCTTGGGAGGGGCTGTGCCCCCCCCCCCAGCGAGAGACAGGAGAACAGTGTGGGGGCAGCCAGCACTGGGGCCCTGGGATCTTCTCTGCTCTGCTGGGCAGGCTGGCAGGGGGTGGGGTGGGGCTCCAGGTTGCACTCCCCACCCTGGGCCACACCTGTCCCCTGAGAGCAGGGCTTGCCAGGACGGCCCGGGAGCCCCTCTGCCGCCCCAGCAGGGAGATGCCAGCCCCCCACCCCCCACCCCCAGTCTGCAGCCAAAACCAGTGTCCCCAGGAGTGAGAAAAGGCTGTTTGTTTCCAACTTCTTCTCCTCCTGACCCCAATTTCCCTCGGGTCATTGGCTTATCAGAAAGAGAGAGGGAGGCCTGCAGCCAATGTGTTTCCATTGTTAACAGAGAAATTCAATTAGGGCTGCGGGTGCCCGAGGCGCAGGGGTCTGGCTGGGCCAGGCAGCGCGGGGCTGTTTTCTTTCTCTGAAACTCCCCAACGTGCCTCTCCCGCCCCTCCCCGACCTCTCCTCCGCAAGCTCCGCTCTCACCTGGTCCCCTCCCACCACGTCCCTGTCACTCCCGAATCTCCCAGCTGGCTCTCACAGGAGTGGGGGCGCCACCTCTGGCTGGGGTCCCTGCAGCTGGGCTACTTTGGCCCTTTCTCCGCTCTGCCTGTGCTGCCCCGTAAGGCACCTGGGGACTGAGCGCCTTGGGGTGACCCCCAGGGTCTGTGCGCTGGAGAGGCCGGGTGCTGGCTCCCTGGGTCATAGGGAGATAGGTCTTAGCCAAGAAGGTCTCTTACCCCCTCTCCCTCTCTGCCTCTGGGCTGTGGAGCGGGAAGGCTACAGAACATTCTGAACTGGACTCTCTTTTTCTCCTGGTCGGAAAGGTCCCCTGGGGGGGGGGGGGGCTTTGTCTGGGGCTGTGCCCTCCGCTCCAGAGGTCATTCAGCGCCTGGTTCCTGGGAGCAGTTAGTGGGTATCTCTGTGCCTGCACCCAATTGGCAAATGCAAGCAGGTGGCAGCCTTGGGGAGGGGCCAGCAGGAAGGATAGGGACCCGGGCTGGCCGCCCTGGGGTGTGTGGGCGATGCAGAGGATTCTGGGAGGAGGGTGTTGGCTGCGGGGAAGGGGGCGCTCTGAGGCCAACCTGAGCTTCTCACTCTCTCGTCCGTGTAACACACGGTAAGCTGTGCCCCCAGCCTGGACTCCAAGGCTGGATTTTGCTAATTTCAGGCTCTTCCAGTGTCAGGGAATGAGGATGAGGATGGTGGTCCTCTCCCAGGGCCAGGTTTGGGGGGAGGGGCATCTGACCACCACACTCTAGTCCCATACAGAGAGATCTGGGTGGAGCTCTGGACCTCTGCCATACCTGGCTGACCCCAGGACCTGTCTGGGCAGAGTCTCTGGTCTGTGCACCCACCCACAGGGCACCGCACCCACAGGGCACCACCGCCATCTGTTGGTGGGCTAGTGAGGAAAGTCTCTGCCGCAAGGCACACACTGGCTTTGGGTTGAGGAATCAATGAGATCAATGAATATTCAGAAGTGCTGGCCGCTGGCCATGGGAGGCCCGAGGCCAAGGTCGAATGCTCAGGATGGGAGTGGGCCAGGCAGTTACAGGTGGGAAGTGGCCCCGTGAGCTCTGCTTCCTGGCCTGGCTTGCATGGAGCCAGCCCAGGGGAACCTGGGCTTTTAAAATTTATTTTGAGGCCGGCGCTGTGGCACACTGGATACAGCCACTGCCTGCAGTGCTGGCATCCCATATTGGCGCTGGTTCCAGTCCCAGCTGCTCCACTTCCCATCCAGCTCTCTGCTACGGCCTGGGAAAGCAGTAGAAGATGGCCCAAGTCCTTGGGTCCTTGCACCCACATGGGAGACCTGGAAGAAGCTCCTGGCTTCGGACTGGTCCAGCTCCAGCCACTGCAGCCATTTGGGGAGTGAACCAGGGGGTGAAACATTTCTCTCTCTCTCTCCTTCTCTATAACTCCACCTTTCAAGTAAAATAAATAAATCTAAAAAAATCATTTTATTTATATATTTTTTAAAGATTGATTTATTTGAAAGAGTTATAGAGAGAAACATAGAGAGAAAATCTTTTTAAATTTTCTTTCTTTCTTTTTTTTTTTTTTGACAGGCAGAGCTAGACAGAGAGAGAGAGAGAGAAAGGTCTTCCTTTCCGTTGGTTCACCCCCCAAATGGCCGCTACGGCTGGCGCTGTGCCGATCTGAAGTCAGGAGCCAGGTGCTTCCTCCTGGTCTCCCATGAGGGTGCAGGGCCCAAGGATCTGGGCCATCCTCCACTACCCTCCCGTGCCACACCAGAGAGCTGGACTGCAAGAGGAGCAACTGGGACAGAATCCAGCGCCCCAACCGGGACTAGAACCTGGGGTGCCGGTGCCGCAGGCAGAGGATTAGCCTAGTGAGCCGCGGTGCTGGCTGAGAAAATCTTTCTAATCTGCTGGTTCACTCTGCAGATGGCTGCAATGGCCGAGGGCTGGGCCAGGCTGAAGCCAGGAACCAGGAGCCTCCTCTGGGTCTCCGATGTGGGAAGCCTAGGCCCAAACACCTGGACCATCCTCCTCTGCTTTTCCCAGGCCATTAGTAGGGAGCTGAATTGGAAGTGGAGCAGCTGGGACTCGAACCAGTGCCCATATGAGATGCCGGCACTGCAGGTGGCAGCTCTACCCACTGTGCCACAACTCTGACTCATTTTTTTAATTTTTATATATTACTTTAAAATATTTATTTATTTGAGAGGCAGAGTTGGGGGAGAGAGAGAGAGAGCGAGCCAGCGCCCAGACCTGGGAGTGCTCACTCAAGCCAGGGCCTGGGCCCCAGCCAGACTGTGTGTTTAAGACTTCTGGGCCGGCGCTGAGGCTCAATAGGCTAATCTTCCACCTGCGGCGCCGGCACACCCGGTTCTAGTCCCGGTTGCCCCTCTTCCAGTCCAGCTCTCTGCTGTGGCCCAGGAGTGCAGTGGAGGATGGCCCAGGTCCTTGGGCCCTGCACCCCATGGGAGACCAGGAGAAGCACCTGGCTCCTGCCATCGGATCAGCGCGCCGGCCGCGGCGGCCATTGGAAGCTGAACCAATGGCAAAAGGAAGACCTTTCTCTCTGTCTCTCTCTCTCACTGTCCACTCTGCCTGTCAAAAAAAAAAAAAAAAAAAAAAGACTTCTGGCTGGGAGGGGCCTGCAGCCAGAGGTTCCCGGACAGGTCCTCAAGGCTGTAGGCGAGCAGGGGTCTGGCTGCGCCACAAGGTGGCGCTGTGCCCGGGGCGCTGGGTGGTGAGAGGAGAAAGGGGTGTGTGTAATCTCAACTCCCTCCTCCTCCGCAGTTTGCGAGGGGCCCGCCTCATTCTCATTTTACAGACAAAGAAACAGATCACAGAGGCCAAGGGGTTGTGTATGGGACCCTCCCACCTGGACAGTGGGGACACCAAAACTGGCCTCTGACACCTCTAGTCCTGGCACCCAGAACTTTCCTGAGCTATGAGGTGGGAGCTTGAATTCCTGTACCTAACCCACAGCCTGGCACGGAGCAGGTGCTCAGCCAGCCCCTGAGGACAGCAGGAAGAGACTCCGGTCAGCAGGCACGGGCGAGGCCGGGGCAGTGCAGAGCTCCGGGGTCTGGCCAGGAGTCCCTGACCCAGAGAGGGGGCAGGCAGAGCAAGGAGACCGTCCCCTGTCCCTCCTGGGCTGCTTTGGGTGGACAGAACCCAGCCCTTGCGGAGCTGGTCGGGGAGGGCGGGCCGTGACTTCTGCAGACAGAAAGACCTGGTTAGAGCCCTCTGGGGACCCTGGACAAGTCCGCGCCAAGGCCTCAATCTCCTCTTTGAAATGACAGGCTGGGCTCTTTAGCCACACTGGGATTAGCACAAGCGCTTCCACGCGGCTCTCCCTGCCCGGGGCCTGGCCCTCGTCCAGGCTTCCCCTGCATGGCCCCGGCTTCCCAGAGGGCAGGTCTGACCACAGCCCTCTGTGGCTCAGCGGACTCCCGGCTTGGCTCCCTCTCCCAAGCCAGCCTGGCCTTCTGTGTATCTGCACCTCCGGCCCCGGCCCCGTGGCCCCTGGAAATGCTCTTCTGGGTGGTTTGGAGGCTTGAGCTTTGGTGTTAACTCCACTGGGTCCCGCAGTCTCCTGCCTGCCACGGTGCAGTGGCGACAGCAGGCCGGCGGCACTGGGTGTTTGTGTCTCCCGTGGGCCACAAGCAGGGGGCGTGTGTGCTCTGCTCTGAGGCTGCAGTGGGAAGGGGCTCGCTATGGCGAGGAGGGGGGCGGAGGAGGGTCTTCATATAGTGCCCCGGAGAAGCAAGTGAATGTGGGCGGAGCCCGGCTCTCTGAGAGCAGGAGGGAGGGGCTGCCTGCAGCTCCTGTCTCTTTGTCCACCCTGTTCCTGGGGAGCGCTGGGACCCAGACAAGTGTGCGCTGCCCACATGTTCACTGCCCAAGGCCAGGGCTAGGGTGAGGACTGGGGGTCCCGCTGCCCTGGGACCCCTCCCTGCACCTCTCAGCTGGGTCCCCCGGGCCCTTCCTGTCTCTGAGTCAGCCTCTCCATCAGCCCCTCCCGACCCCCAAGCTCACCAATAACTCTCTGCCCTTGTCACTCTGCCACTTCAGCCCCTGCACAGCCCACACCCGCTGCCATCTGCCTCCAGGACTTCGCTTGCCTGCAGCCCCTGCCTGGGGAGCCTTTCCCCCTTTTCTGTCCCTGACCAATTCCTAGACCTCCCTCTGTTTACACATCACCTCCCCCGAGGAGCCCCTCTGGATTTCCTGGGCAGCCTCCATTCTTTCTCCTCTGGCTAGGAGGTCACCGTGCTGCCTGCCTCTCTGGCGGCTGTCCCCAACAGGGGACAGTGAGTGAAAGCGTGCATGTACGAGTGAATGGAGGGGTGTACAAAGGAAATAAGCACCGAGTGTGAGATCCAGGAGCTTCTGATCATCTGGGGCCCACGCCCCCCAGCGCCCGGTCCAGGCCGCCCCAGCCCACCTGCTGTGCCCTAATTGCTGTCACTCTGGGGCATTCTGGTGAGGGAAAGCATCTCCTGACTCTCTCTCCCACCCGACTAGTGCGGGGTGGGGTCCGCTGGGGAGGCCTCTGTGCACACACACGGGGACGGCTGCCCTGCGTGGCTACCCTCAGGCGGTAGTGGGCGCACGGCTGGTTCTCGCCCGGCCTTGCCACTTGCAGGTTGGAGCGCCTGGGTGCCCACAGGCCCCTCCAGCCCCGCGGAGACCCGCTTCGCCCGCAGCCGCCCCTGCGTGGCTCCCAAGCCCGGCCTCACCGCTGCTGCTGTCCGTGCTCCGCTCGATGGCATGGTCCACCTGGCGCACCCACTCCCCGTTGCACTTGAAGAAGATCTGCGTGGCGGGCGTGGCCTTGCACACCAACAGCACAGGCTTGTTCTTGACGATGTACACGTCCTCTGGCTCCACCAGGAAGTGGGGGAGCAGCTCAGGGTTGGCGCCGGGCACGGGGTTGGGCACAGGGTTGGCCACCGTGGCACTCGGCTGGGCACCTGCAGTGGAGTCCAAGGGGGCAGGTGATCTGTGCGCGCCCTGGCGAGCCCGGGCGATGCGGGCGCAGCAGCGAGTGCAGCAGAGCCCGGCTTGCAACGCGGCCGGAGGACAGAACGGAGGCTCTACCTCTTCCTCCAGCCTCACTGGCCTCCTTAGAAGAAACCCACACATTGCCAAAGACCGAGACTGGCGGGGGCGGGGCTGGGGGGCACAGCGGGAGAAGGACCGAGGTCCCGCACGTGGGAGGCCCTGGGCTCGTGCCACAGCCAGGCTGTGGGGAGGCTGAAGGGAGCTGGACAGCCAGGAGTGGGAAGAGAGCAGGAGACCCCTCATCTGCTGCAGGGGTGGGGGTGGGGGCGGGGAGCTGCCCCTCCCTCCCCAGTCCCCATGCACAGTTGGGGCCTCAGCAAATGCAGTGATTAAAGGGAGGGAGAGGTGAGGGATGCCGGGAGGCAGGTGGAGGGTGAGCAGACAGGCCTGGGGGAGGGGCAGGCTGGGCTGCTGGCTGGCACCCAGGGTGGGCGTGGGTGGGCAGAGTGGGAGCCGGGAGGGACTCCCGACTGAGGGCTCTGGGCCACGGCCCACCCCTGCGGGGGAGACTTGAGTGCCGGCTTCCTTCTTTTAACTGAAAACCACAACCGTCCCACAAGTCATTTGTTGCTAATTGCACAGGTAATTGGCTCTGAGGCACTGCTGGAGGTGAGTTCCCCAGAGCAGGCTGACCTGTCTGCTCCAGCATAGGTACCCCTGGGGGGGGGGGCCCTCAGCCTACAGCGCCCCCCCGCCTCCCCTCAGGGCGGCAGGGACCACCCCCCAAACACGGATGCTCATTCAGGATGAACAGGGCCCTGGGCACAAAGGTGAGTTTCCAAGACAGCAGACTCCTTGCCACTGAGGACCTTGGGGAGTTAGTGGCTTTGTCATCTGTGAAATGGAGATCAAGTCCGCCCAGAGGGAGCCAGGGTCCCCACACGGCCGCCTGGTGGTATCCAGAGCACCTCCACGGCTTCCGTGGGGACAACTCGATCCTTGGACCTCGCGGCCAGGGGTCGGTCACCCCTCCCCTCCTGGTGCCCAGGACGCTGTCTTACCATGGGGAACACCCGCCCCCTTCGCCGCAAGACTGGGAGTTTGGGGAGGGGGGTGCCTGCCTGGGTCCTGCAGGTGCCGGGTGGGTGAGCCTCCCAGGGTGTCGCCCCCGCCAGCAGTGGGGCTGGGGGGGGCGGGCAGGGAGCCCGGCCCCAGCTCTGACCCTGCATGCACAAAGTGTAGCGTGGGAGCCGCCCCGTGACCCCACAGCTCCTCACTGTGTCAGCAGTGCCTGCCCCTCCCCGCCCCGCCCCCCTGTGCAGGCAGTGACTCCACTGAGTCTGCCTCCCCATGGGGTACGGGCCTCCCACAGAAGGAGCAGGTGCTGGTGGCCCCCAGAGCACCTGCACAGCCCCACCCCAGAGCAGGGCCCGCAGGGATGCAGGGGCATGGGGGGGGGTGCGGGGGCAGGACCGGAGTGGGTGCACCCCTGCCCCCAGCCTCTCTATCGATCTGCGTGCCCAGTACTGCTCGCCTCGGCTGCCCGCTGAACCCCACGCGATCCCTCATGTCTGCATTTAACTGCTAATGAAAAATAAATGTACTGTGACCAATAAGGGACATAGCTCACTTCCAGGGCCTCCGTCACGCCACGCTGCTGCGGCCTCCCCCACCCCCAGGGGGTTCACTTCCTGGGTGGTCCCAGGGGGCAGCCTCCAGGTTGCGGCTCTGCCCTCTGGCAAGGACACTCTAAGGCCAGGGCTGGGGGGTGGAGTTCAAGCCCCACGGCGGGGGGGGGGGGTGTCCTCCTGGAGCTCTGAGCTGCCTTCCCCTCCCTCACTCACCTCTACCCTGTGGTCAGCACCCGAGACCTGAACGCTGCCCTGCCCAGAGCGCCCCCTTCAGGCCTCTTCCCTCCATCCCCAACACCCGCCAGTGGTAGAGCCCTCTTCTCTCGCACCTGACTCCCACGCTGGAGCCTCAAGGTTAAGGCCAGGCAGGGCCAGAGGAGCCGAGTCTTTCCTGCAGGCTGCGGGGCTTTCTGCTTTGCTGAGGTCCCCACCACTCCCTGTTGCCTCACCCCGGGGCCGCCTCTGTCTGTTCCATTGCCTGTGTGGCTCCCGCAGGTGTTTCAGGACGGGCGACACACCCGTGGTCAGTGTCCCTGAGTCTCCGGCCCTCCTCCGCCACTCGCCCACGGGTCCCCCTGGCCTCCGTCCACTCTCCCCTGCTGGCCCAGGCCAGCACTTCCCAGCCCCAGGGTGGGGTTCTCTGGGAAGATGGCTGCCCTCCCTCCCTCCCAGCCCTCTCGTCACAGAGGGGTGAGTAGGTGGCAGAGGCATCTGTGCCCACCCCCGCACTGCGTGTTTGGTCCCTGGCATCCTGCTCAAGGCTGCCTAGTGCGGGGAGTAGCATCTGGGGGCGGGGTGGACCTCAGGCAGAGGCGCTGGGGCCCGCGGCTCCATCCCCAGCTCTGCTCACCCCGGCTTCACTACCAGGCCCAGTCACAGCCTCCCCCTGCCCCCCCCACCCTCCCAGCTGCCAGCAAGGAGACCTTCCTCTACGTGCAGGTTCCTCAGGGGCCTGGGTCTCCTGGAGCCGCAGGTGGGCTGAGCAGTGGGCTTGGAGGGCTCAGGCCAGGCTGAAGGGCATGGTGAAGACAGGACCAAGGCAGGGCCACCTGGGCTGCAGGCCAGTGAGGCCAGTGCCCGGGGAGCATTTGGGACTCCCTGCACGAAGGGTGGGCTGGCCGGGTGGCAGTGGGTGCATGGGAGGGGGGCTTTTCTGTGAGTAGCCAGTGATACCGACTGTGGTGGATGCACTACTCCTGGTCTGCCTCTTCCAGGAAGACTTCCTGAGTCCTCAGCACACTGTCTCGACCCCAAGCACCTATCCTGTCTGCTGAGCCTCCCACCAGGGCACAGGTGGCACTCAGGATGGGGGTGGATACGTTTGCACACTGCCTCTCTGTTCAGGCCATGAACTCCCATGGGGTAGGAGCCCAGGTCTGGCCGGGATGCCTGGATGTGAATGGAGTGTTTGTTGACTGACTGACTGACCCCTTCAACCTAGAATTTCAGGTCTGCCCCAGGGTGTCCCCTTCTTTCTGGAAAGGGTAGAGCACCCCGCAAGCGGAGTTCGGAGCAGGGAGCAGCCCCTGCCCCAGGCCGCCCCTGCCACACCTGGCTACACCTGGCCAGCCACTCTTTCTTCCCCCTCCCCCACCTGCACTCCAGGAGGAAGAGACTTGCCTGTGTGGCTCTGAGGCCCAGGGTGGGTGTGAACGCACTTTCAAAGGTTTGATTTTTAAAAAAGTACCACGAAAAGATGAGGTGTGATTAATCAAGCTATTAATGAACTCGTATTTACTGAGTGAGGCCTCGGTCCCTGGGAGCAGGGGGAAGGGTGCCACTGGTCTGCTCCCAGAGCTGCCAGCGCCTCGCCAGCCCCCACTGCCTCGGCCCCTCTCGTCCCCCCAGCAGCCCCAGGTGGGGGTGGGCACTGCGTCCCCTCGCCCTGGGGTGCCTGCCTTGGGGAGCCTCATGGCAGCCTCCCCCGGAGGGGGGTTAGACTCGGGAGATCCCCTGGGGCCACAGGGGTCACCATGCCCAGGCCAGGGAGAGGAGAGTGCCCGGGGCTGATGGGCCACGCCCTTTACTCGGCATTCACTGCCACACCTGTGATTCCTCAAGCGCTTGTGCACCTGCTGTGCCAGGCGCAGCGACTTCCCTACTTTGTTGCCAGCAGCGTCTGGTTTTCTTCCCGGGATGCCTCCCCCGCCCTGACCTGACCCCCCACTCAGGACATGTGGTCCTGTGGGCTGACTCTGGAACCCAGGAAGCTCTCGGCTGAACTCAGGGCTGTGGGCACGGAGCTCTGGAGCTACAGACCAGTGGCTGGGCAGGGCCGGTCCTGCACGCCTTGTGGGCCACAGAGGGCCAAGTGCAAAGTGAGGGCCGTTCACCTGGCTGAAGCAGGAGCTTGGGGAATGAGACAGCTAGGGGCCTAGCGTCCCCCCAGGTCTAAGGTCTATTCCTAGCCACGTGAGCCAGTACCTCTCTTTCTTAGCTGGAGCAAGTTGGGGTCGGATCCTGTTGTCCCATTGGTCCATCTGCCCATCTGTTACTGTCTTGGTGACTTATCCTGTTCAACCACCACCTCTTCTGGGAAGCCTTCCCTGACCACCAGGCCGAGCTGGCCACACCTCCTCAGAGCCCCCACCGCCCTTGATCAACACCACCCTGCCCCCACTCATGAATCTGTCTCCCCAGAGAAACTGCCGGCCCCCGCTCCCACCCCTCCCGCCGCCCAGCCTGGCCCGTGCTGACTCATGGCGAGAGCCCAGAGTGTGTGTTCAATGCATGTTGAACATCGCTCCCTGGACCAGGACCAGAGCCCAGAAGCGGAGGGCTGGAGGTGGAGGACACCGATTCCAACCTGGCTGCAAACCAGCTCTGCTCTGCTCCAATCGGGCACTGATTCTATCCACTCAGCAGGGAAGGACCTGGAGTCCTCAAATCCCAGAACCTGACACAGGGGCCGGGAAGGAGGGGCATTGACTCTGGGGAGGGTGCGTGGGGCAGTGAGCCCCTGGCCACCGCGGTAGGGGCAGTGAGCTTGCAGGCACAGGGGGCCAACTCGCCCTCTGCTGCCACCTGCATCCCCGCAGCCTGGGACAGCTGCGTATTATTATCTTTTAAACAGGACAGTTGTGTGATGAGGGCACTGCACCAGGAGGCTCTGATAACCAGGGACACACTCTGCACTCCGAGGGAGAGAGAGAGAGAGGGAGAGGTGGGGTGAGGGGAAGTTTGCCCCGTCCCTTCCCCGGGGCTGCAGATCTCGAGGCCCCATGGAGGGCCGCTGGACCAGGGTGCAGCTCCCAAAGCCCCTTCAAGTCCCAGACCGGAAAGCCCCAGGCACTGCACGCCAGCGCTTCCCCGGGCACACAGACCCTACTGCAGACCCTCGCTTGAGCCACCTGTTGCTAGGGCCTCACCCTCCTCGTTTGTGAAATGGGCACACAATGCTGACCCTGCACAAAGACACAGGCGGCGGCTCAGGCATGCGACCTGCCTGTCTCCCTGTCGCCTGTTCTCACCAGCACGGGAGCCCGAGGAGAGCAGCAACAGCACATGCTGAATGGGCGAGGGACAGTGTCCTCCAATAGGTGTGCACAGAAGGCGGAGGGGACCGTGGTGGGGGAGGGGGTCCCAGCCCGTCACGGTGTCCCTCAGAAGGCAGGGCTGCTCCCCGTGACCTGTGCTCATACACATGCGTATGCGGGACTCCAGTTGCCATAGTAACGTGCAGGCGACAGTGTCACAGAAGCACAGCAACCTCTCTGAGACGGGAGGAAAGTCACCCTCTTCCCCCCTGTGGGCTCCAGGGGGGTCTGGGCACAAGGACAGACGGGCACTGTGAGGACACATGTGGCGCATAAGGCTCAGGACATGCCCAAGGCCACGGGGCCCACAAAGGGCTTTTTCGCCCAGCCTGGGGTCTGGCCCCGCCCACCCTCTGCTCTCCACACTTCTCTCCTCTGCTGACACCTGCTTCCATCTGTTTGACCTCACCTTAGGGCCTTTGCGCTTGTTCTTTCGGCTGCCTGCAACATACAGCGGCCCCTCTAACCTTCGGGTCCGGTCTCACATTGCCTCCTCCGAGACGCCCCTCTGGAAGGAGCCCCGGCAGCCCCAGCCCTCTGCCGCTTTGCTAGCTCATATTCCTTTCGTGCTCACCATGAGCAGAAGTCATCTCACCCATGCACTCATTTGTTCAGTCCTGTCCTCTTCCCCTAACACGTGTCCCGACAGCAGGGACCACTTCTGCCGTGTTCACTGCCGCAGTCCTGGCGCCTGGCCAGGGCCGGGCACAGGTGTGCCGCACGGACGCGCAGACCTGGGCGGCGACACCTGTACCACGGCCGAGAGCGCTCCAGAACCACCAGCGCAAGAACCTGCCGACCTCCCACTGCCCCCGGAGGACGAGCTGTGCTGGGGGTCAAGTTCTCGGCTGGGGGGGGACCCGCACCCCGGGGCCAGCCTGCGAGGGGCCTCGCCTCAGGCCAGAGAAATAGTTAATAAAGCTGAGGTCTAAATAAGCATTTGATTAACAAACGATAAAATAGCTATTGTGTCCCCGAATTAAGCTGTAATTGTGGCTGATAATTGGCTGGTTAGAATTTAATAAGCTGCAATTAAATAGAATGGAATCCAGGGTAATTATGTGGTCTCACAGCCTGGGAAGGAAGGCGAGCTCTCTCCTGCTTTAGGATCTTTTGCTGGTGCAGCGTGTGTGTGTGTGTGTGTGTGTGTGTGTGTGTGTGTGAGTCCTCCCGTACCTCTCACCTGGCGGCGACGGGCAGGCAGGCAGCCCAGCCCCCTTGCACACCACTTGGCAGGAGGCCGGCATGCAAGCTCTGAGCCCTGCCAGGGCCCGGGGCTGCCCTGGTGGAAAGAGACATAAAAGAAATCCTGGTACAACTCCCTGCAGGGGGGCAGGAGGTGGTCAGGAGGCAGCCAGGCGGGGAGGGGTCCTCCTGTCTTCCCAATGAGGAAGCTGGGGTTCAGACAGGGGAAGGACTTGCTCGAGGCCACACAGCCAGCGGGGGCAGGGCTGGGCAGATTCTCGGATGGGCCCTAGATCAAGGGCAATGCCCCAGCCACAGGCTGGAGGATGACTGGGCACACTGCACCTGCCCCCCGACACCCTCGCCGTTTCCATCTGGTCCCTCACCAGGTAAACATGTGGACTAAGTAGGGATGGCACGACTCTTCCAACACGGCCTGAAGATGGGTCCCCTGCTCCCCAGCCAGGTAGAAAGTCAGGAACTGGGGGCCAGTGCTGGGGGTAGAAGGTTAAGCTGCTGCCTGCAATGCCAGCATCCTGTATGGGCTCCAGTTCGAGTCCTGGCTGCTCTACTTCTGATTCACCTCTCTGCTAATGGCCTGGGAAAGCAGCAGAAGGTGGCCCAAGTGCTTGGGCCCCTGCACCCACGTGGGAGACCTGGAAGAAGCCCTGACTCCTGGCTTTGGCTTGGTTCAGCCCTGGCCGTTGTGGCCATCTGGGGAGTGAACCAGAGACTGTGGGAGATCTCTTCTCTGTCTTTCCTTCTCTCTCTCTCTGTAACTCTGAATTTCAAATAAATAAAATAAATCTTAAAAAAAAAAACAACCCAGGGGCTACTTTCCTCCCCATCCCCTTCTGAGGGCCCCGGAGTCCCATGGTGGCTGCAGCCCTGCATACCCAGTGTCCCCAGCCCAAGTGCGGCCCCTGGCGAGTGTGCGGGGGTGACAAATGCTGTTTATGACCCCATCAGCATCTTTACAACATTGTCAGCAATTAATTCAATCAAAGCCCCTGTCCCGGAGATGCGGAGATGCGGCATTTCGTGTCGCACTGGTTTAATGCGAGCGCGGCCACAGTTGGGGCCAGAGGTGGTTCAAGAGGGCAGCAGCTTGGGGTGTGCAGGGCAGGGACCCCGGGGGAGGCCGCAGTCACCTGCCCTTGGCTGGTGGGGACACTGCCATAGCCCAGTCGCCAGGTGCACAGGCATCGCGCACACTCACAGAAGCAGCTAACTTTACCAGGATGTTCTTATTTATTTCAACCCTCACAATTCTAGAAGGCAAAGAACTATTTTAAATCTCCCATATACAGGCAAGAAACCTGCGCGCGGAGCAGGGAAGTCGGCAGTGAGTGGCGACGCCTCCCCAAGCAGCCTGGCTCGGTGCACTGAGCTCTAAGCCAGGGCCCATGCACCCAGCAGATGTTTGCCGAGTGCAACGTGCCAAGGCCGAGCTCGGCTCTGGCCAGTACAGCACCGCCTCGGGGGCTCACGTCTCTGCCGCACCAGGAAGTCCAGGGCACACGTGGGCCAGCGCCGGGGCCTCAGTGTTCGTGGCCACATGTCCACCCTGCCACCATCTGCTGAGCTCTAGGCGCCCCGGGGCCACGCTGCCCATAGTGGGTTGGCGTGGGTCTCCAGCCACTCCGGGCTCCTGTCCTCAGCAGCGGAGAGCCTGGGGACCGCTTCTGGAAAAGCCGGACGCCCAGCAACCGAGGCAGCTCCTGCTCAGGGCGTACCGGCCCCAGGCGGTGGCAGTGGCTGGAACACAGCAGCTCCTCCTCTGCTGTCATCTCGCCGGGCCTCCCACTGTCCCGCGTCCACACAGCTGCCTGGCTGTGCCTCGCCTGGGTCCCTCTTGCACAGCTTCCCCCCAGCGCTGCCCACGGATCCCGTATTAGCCTCACGGCCTCTCTTCCCTGCTGCACTGTGGATGTCCCGACTCACTCTGCCTCTGGACACCTGCCATACCTCCCACAGAGCACGGAACAAGCCCCTGGGCGGCTGCCCCAGCCACCTGCTCCCAGGGACTCCCTTGCACAATCAGCAGTGCCATGGTCTTTGGAGGAGCCTCCAAGGGCATCTTAGGATAGCCTGGCCTCTCTGCTCCCTGACTGCGCACCGTCTCAACCCCTGCACCCCAACTTCCCTTCACCCTATCCTCAACTATGCCAACTGATGCTATTTCTAGAAAGAAAATCTGATGCCACACTTTGAACCTCTCCAGTGGTTCCCACTGCAGCGGGGCAAAGGCCGGTGCCCTGTGCGCCCCGACACGGCCAGTGCAGCAGCCTCATCCCTGGCCACCAACCCACGCTGGCCCCAGCTCAGCCACGCCCACTAACGAAAGCTGGGGCCCTCCTCCCACAATACCCCCAGCCCTGTTAATTCATCATGAGGGGTGCACAGCTGGCTCCCTGGCCTCCACGGCTGAGGGCGTTATCCCAGCGATGCAGGTCGCTGGTGGGTGGCTGCCTCCTCCATTGGACTGTGCTGTCAAGTGAACCAACCAGTGGGGCTGGGTGGCAGGTCCCTGCCAGTGACCGGTCCAGAGCACACACTGCTGAAGGCATAGGCAGAGCCCTCAGCCAGGCATCAAGGGACTGGGTCCTGGGCCCCATGTGTGACCTCAGGCCAGCCACAACCCCTCTCCAGGTCTCCCAAGGGGTGGGACTGGCTCAGAGGTGGCAAATCGGATGCCTGCAGGCGCTTGGTGGGGGCTGGGAGGAGCGAAGAAGAACAATGTTGTCCACGGAGGGTGGGGGTTGAGATGGCCCCCGCAGGGGTGGGTCGATGACCAGCTGTTGGGGCAGCTGCCAGTGCAGGGGTTTTTTTTCTTTCAAGAGAAGCTGGAGGAGCCAGCACTGTGGCATAGTCATCCCATATGGGTGCAGTTCGAGTCCCGGCTGCTCCACTTCTGATCCAGCTCTCTGCTATGGCCTGGGAAAGCAGTAGAAGATGGCCAAGTCCTTGGGCCCCTGCACCCACGTGGGAGACCCAGAAGAAGTTCCTGGCTCCTGGCTTCAGATTGGCGCAGCTCCAGCCGTTGCGGCCAATTGGGGAGTGAACCAGCAGATGGAAGACTCTCTCTCTCTCTCTCTCTCTCTCTCTCTCTCTCTCTCTCTCTCTCCCCCCCTCTCTCTCTGCCTCTCTGTAATGCTGCCTTTCAAATAAATAAATAAACCTTAAAAAAAAAAAGCTGGAAATCCATTTTGATATGAAACTTCCCATTTAAAATGTTGACAACTAATTAAACATTTCCAGCACCACGCGTGCCAAACAAGCTGGCAGGCCAAAGCCAGACTGGCCCACGTCCAAGTGTCTTTGGTGCTACAAATGGGGAGGAGGGGGTCACAGCCAGGCAAAGGGCCCCCTGCCCCCAGCTCTGGCCCCGCTCTGCCCTCGCGGCCTCCTCTCCCTCTGCTCCTGCTGCCTCCCCGGCGCCCACACTGCTGGGAGGTCCCTGAGCCTGACGGAGGCAGGAGGCGTCATCTCTCCCAGCCCCGACGGCCGCGCGGTGATGGTCAGCGCCTGGGATCCACCTGCCCCTCTCAGAGGCGGGCAGTGGGCAGCCCCTCCCAGGGCAAGCTGGGCAGATGGCAGAAGTGGGCGGGGGGGCAGCTGGGGCTGCCTGCCTTGGGTGGGGCCTTGGACCCCGAGCCAGCGTGAGCCTGCTGGAGGCCGCAAGAGATAGAGGCGCAAGTAGGCCAGGGGCAGCGGACCCCACAGAGGACGCCTCCACCCCCGGCCAGGCCCTACCTCCCCTCTGGGCAGGATCCGGTCCAGGCTGCAACCTTCCAGCTGGGAAGAGGGTGTCTGGCCGCGCCCATCACACCCCTGATGAGACAGTAATGAGCCCTCACCCCATTTTAATTACCCGCTGTCCAAATAATTACCACCTTGTTTATTTCACTTAATGGCAGCCCTACTCTTTCCTCCTGATATTGATTTCATGTTTTCCCAGTTTGCTCATTACCGTCCCTGCCCCTTTAATGGGCTCCGAGGTCTCGTGAGTGGAGAGGAGGGGGCTAGAAGATGCAGAGCGAAGGGGCTCTCGGGAGAAGGAGGAAGGCGAGAGAGGCAGCTGGGCCTGGCTGTGCAGCCCGAACCGAGCCGCTGCCCTCTCTGGGCCTTCAAGGCGGGAACCCCAGGCCTTGAGTCCTTGATGCCACTGGGGGCCGGGGGCGGGGTAAATATTAAAATGAAAGACAGAGGGTGAGGGGCAGTGGGGAATAAAGGCTGATGAACTCAGACAAGGGTGAGAGTGGGGGCGATCTGGGAGGGGAGGTGACCGGGGGGGGGGGTCCTGCCCAGTGCAGACTGCAGTGTGCAGCAGGGGGCCCCCCCCGGGTCTGGTGGGCGGAGCTGGCAGGAGCCTCCCACCCTGGGCCTGACCTCCATCCTTGGCCTCCGCCTCACCTGCCTGCTGTTGTCATGGAAATGCAGGCGCTGCTGTGACGATGCTGTGACGTCATGGGGGCGGAGGCCGAGTGGCCTGCTTCTCTGTTTTGGGGGGCGGGGAGGGGGCGGAAGGACCGGGGCCTCTTTGGATGAAGATTTAGAGCCGCTTGAAGAGGTCATTAGCTGTTAATAAATCACTAATAATTACATGAATATTTAAATCTTAATAAAAAAATACAGTGGACCCCGCAAGTCTCCCTGCGTGGGTATTTATGGCTCTTGGGCCGGAATATATAAGAGTTGGTATCAGCCTGATTGAACTGCTGTTATTGCCACTGCTAAATGGGTAATTGGGAGTGAGAGACGCTATCAGCGGATATAAATTACATACAGTAAACCGAGCTTACTAACTGCGGTTTATTATCAATTATCTCTGCGCTTGTTCCCCTTAAAGCCAACTTTAAGTATATTAATGAGAAAATGTACAGGTCTTGATGAATGGAGGGAGGCGGGGGGAGGCGGAGCCCCCCAACCTCAGCAGCCTGTTCCCAGGAGGGGGGTCCCCAGCGAAGGGAGGCCTTGGGAGGCGGGTGTAGGTCGGCAGCCGGGCCTCACGCCCCTGCACATGGCCAAGTCCCGCCCCATCCCTGTCCCCATCCTCCATCCCCCATGCCAGAGAGGGGCGCTGGGTGCGAACGGGGCGCTGATTTAACAGCGACCCCAGCAGGGCTTGGTTCTGGCCGCTGCGAGTGGGAGAGGCAGCGGGAGTCTGACTGCCGGCCATGGGCGAGGGATCCCTTCGTCTGTCCCCCCTGCCCCGCCCCCGCCCCATATCGGGCGAGAGGGGGAGCAGCATGTGGGCGCCTGCTCTCTCTCACCTTTCCAGCCCCAGTGCGGGTGCTCCTCCACTGCCAAGCCCCGCGTGGGCAGAGCATCTGTGGACACCGAGTCCACCCTGCCACCCAGCACGTCCACCCTCCGTGGAGACACACAGGCCGCTGGCTTCAAGGTTAGCGCGATCTCCTTCTGGGCCAGTCCACCACCCAGCAACCTGTCTCCCTGGGGCCCTGCGCCAGGACAATGCCTGCGCTCTGGCGTCCTCAGCCCTCCCTGCACGGGAGGTGTGCCAGAGCTCCTGCGGCCGCTTGGAACTGGCAAAGCCAGGCCCGGCCTCTGGCTGGAGCCCACCTACTCACAGGAGTCAGACACTGGCTAGATTATCAGGGCGTAAGTCCACAGTGACACTGGGAGGGCAGAGTTTGGAAGGCAGGCACCGGTGGCAGGAGAGTGCATAATGGGGAGAGGGGAAGGGCTGATCTGGGGGATCCGGGAAGGCTTCCTGGAGGAGGTGAGCTGTGTGAGATGCCTCAGTGGTCCAAGAATGCAACTACTCTAGATAGGGCTCAGGTGCAAAGGTCCAGAGGCAGGACTGAGCGTGGGGCATTGGGAGAAAACACAGGGCCAGGTGCTGGTTGGAGAGCTAAGGAGACAGCGGCCCGTGACGTGTGGAGTGCCAGGAAAGCAAAGGACGGAAGAGCCCCAGTCTCGGAGGCTCCAGGCAGGGCGTGGCCACACAGCAAGGCCGACCGGAAGCTCCCTCAGTGCCCAGCTTGCAGCCAGGGCCGTGGCCACACAGCAGGGCCAGCAGGAAGCCTCCCTCGGTGCCCGGCTTACAGGCTCGGCTGTCATCTGGCCTGAGTGTGACGTCCCCAGGAGGACAGCCAGAGCAGGACGGAGGGCTGGGAGGGAGCAAGGGGCCTCGGCCAGGCTCTGCAGGCTGCAACCAGGTGGAGGGGTCCCTTAGCAAGTGGGGAGAGGAGTGCCGGTGACACGGGGGCCAGACTGTAGGGCCGAGTCAGAAAAGGGAAGAACTGGAACAGAGATAGGAGAAAAGAGCCCCAGACCAGCAGGAAGGAGAGGCCAGAGCAGCCCGAGGCACGGTTTTCTTGTCTTTGATGCAGAGTAGTTGAGCATCCTTGGGCCACTGAGGCATCTCCCACTACTCAGGACACCTCCTCCAGGAAGCCTTTCCAGATGCCTCAGACCAGCCTTTCCCTCTCCCCTTATGCACTCTCCTGCCCCCGGTGCCTCCCTTCCAAGCTCTGCCCTCCCGGTGTCCCCATGGACATACGCCCTGAGAATCTAGTCAGGGTCTGGCTCCCGTGGGTAGCTGAGCTCCAGCGAGAGGCCGGGCCTGGCTTTGCTGGCTTCCCCAGATGCTGTTCCCACTGGTGCCATCACTCTTCCTTGGCGGCCCAGGGGGTGAGTGGGTGGGGCAGAGGCCACCGCAGGAGAGGGAGCTGCCTGACCCAGACAGGCCCCGGAGCCGGGGACGCAGAGCGGCAGGGCAGGGAGCAGATGCCTGTCGCTTCCTGCCTGGCAGCCCGAGGAGACGGCTGTGCAGCCAGGCGTGAGTAACGGGAACGCCTTGGCCTGGGGCTGACACTCGGGGAGGGACGGCAGGAGGACACCAGCCTGCCTGCTGCAGACCGAGGTGTCCTGAGTGTGGGTGGTGAGGGGGACGCCATGGGGGCACCGAGGTGTCCCCACCCCCACCCCCGGGACTCCTGGCATGCAGGGCGGGTCTCTGAAACACCAACTAGGCAGGGGCAGAGGCTGCGGCCCCCAAGCCCACAGGCCCTGCGCTGCGCTCTGCAGGTTAAAAGCAATACTGAAAGACCAGGAAGTGTCCCATACTCAGGGTTTCCCACCTCCACGGAAGAACCGGAGGCCAGGGCCACACCGAGCCACAGTCGGCTGTGTCTCCCTCACGCCTCCTAGAACCACCGACACCCGAGTTCAGCCTGGGCCATCCCCAGAGCCCCTTCGAGCTCACTCACCTCTGTGGGTGGAAATGGCCTCCCCAGGCATAGGCCGGGCACTGGGGCTGGGGGAGGGGTGGGGCGCCCGGCAGCACGGGGTTGGAGGAGGCTGGCATGGGTGTGGGCCCACACCCTGCGGGATCCCATGGCTGCTCCACACTCCACCAAGATCCCCACCGCGCCCCGCTCTGCCCTGTGTGATCCCAGCCCCGGGGCCTCTGGTCTGCCCGAGGCGCTGAGGTGCGCCTTGGGGCCCAGGGCAGCCCCACAGGCTGACCTCCCGCCAGCCCACCCCTCCTTCCTCGCCTCCAGGCCCTCGCCCTCTGCCAGCCCTGCCTCCTGCTCCATAAATAAGCCTCTCCTCTGCGCCTATAATTAGCCCCAAGTAGAATAATTCATAACAAACTTTATTTCTTGTGGCGTCTCTCTTGCTAACTGTCGCCGAGCGCCTCACAGGATCAGCAGGGGGGGTGGCGGGGGTGGGAATCCCCGCTGGGGCCTCAGCGGAGAGCTACTTCTGTCAGCCACACGGGAGCCATACGGGTGGCCTGTCCCACACCGAGGGGGACGAGAGGGGAGGTGTCCGCCTTGGCCAACCTGGGCAGGAGGGTGGACCCCAGGGCCCCGCCAGCTGGGTCAGCGATGCGAGTGGCCAGCCCAGAGAGCAGTAACGATGGTGACAGTAACAATAATAACAATAACAATAAGAGTGGCAGTCGCTTCCATAGCGCTCACTACACTCCTAGCTGGGTCTTTAAAAGTTAATGAATTTATTTACTCAGAAGACAGAGTGACAGAGAGAGAGGGAGAAACCCAGACGGAGATCTTCCATCTGCTGGTTCACTCCCCAAAGGCCCTCAACAGCCAGGGCTGGGCCAGGCCGAAGCCAGGAGCCAGGAGCTCCATCTGGGCCTCCCACGGTGCGGGTGGGAATCCACGTCCTTGTGCCATCGCCTGCTGCCTCCCAGCTACATGAGAAAGGAGCGGGACTGGAAATGGAGCAGCCAGGACCCCAACGCGGGCGTCCCTGGCATACGGGGAGTGGGCGTCCCGAGAAGAGGCTTCACCCCAGCACTACCACGCCTGCTGGAATCCCTGGTTTGTTTTTTAAATTGGGGCTTTTTAAACTATAAAATGAAATTCCGCTCCTTGAAATCCACATCCTACTGAGCTCTGATGAGCAACTGTACCCGCCCCCTCCAAGACACAGAAGCTTCACTGCCCCCCCAAATGTCCCCACCCCCATCCTGAGCCCCTCTGTTCTCAGGGCCTTTGCCATGCCACCACCCACTGCGCCCGTCACTGCAGGGTCGCCATTCCTGAGCGTCATGGAAACGGGACTGCACGGGACGCCCTCCTTGGCGTCCGGCCCTGGGGTTTACCCACGTGGATGTGGACTTGGCCGTGGGCTCCTTTTCTGGAGTCAGCGCGTCCCACGGTGTGAACGCACAGCGCCGTGGCTCTGTGCGCTGGCGGGGGGTTTCTGGGTTCGGGCGATCTCAGCACAGAGCTGCCGGGAACGTTCCCAGGCAGGTCTTTGGCAGCCACGGATCTCATTTCTGCTGGGAGTGGGATCGCTAGGGAGGGGGAAGCCTGTCTCTGCTGTGTAACCATACATGTGTAAAGCCTCCTGCTTAGTTCTCTCCACAACTTTGTGGACAGAGGGACTGTCATGACCCTCATTTTACAGGTGACAAACTGAGGCTCGGCCAGGTGAAGTGCCTTCCCCAGGTCACACTACTGGACACGGCGGAACTGGGCAGTGTGGGCCCGGAGTCTGGGCCCTGAGCTCTGGGCACGGGTCCTCTTGGGAAGTGGGCAAGTGCGCTGGGTGGAAGCCATAGCCTGGGTCTGAGCCCAGCTCCACCTCTGCCCGGCCATGTGCATGCACGGGTCCTCAGAGCCCCGCACACCCCTGTTTGCAAACGGCACCCACAGTCACCCAACACTGAGCAGCTGGAGGACGCACATCAGAGCAGACGTCCGGCACCGCTATAACATGACCTCCCCATTCCGACCACGCGGTCCTGACCCCCGCATCTTCCAAGCTCAACTGAACGAGAATGGCCCCTGTGCACGGCCAAGGTCACTTGGCCTCTGCTCAGCACCCAGTCACTCATCCAGCCCTGTTACTGGGGAAGGAGGTGGATGGAACTTCCTAGCAAGGAAAGCAAAGCCCAGCCACCCTGCCACGGACTGAGTGTGTCCCCCCAGGTCGTGCGCGTTGGACCTGTCACTCTGCCACGGCAGCAGCGTCGGGAAGCCGGGCCCTGGGGAGCTTTCTTGGCAAGTGCTCTTGCAAAAGCTGATTAGCTCCGGGGGGCGGGTCATTGAAAAGCTAGCCCCCCCACCCCATGTTTGTCTCTTCCACACACATGTGCCTGCCCCTTCTGCTTTCCACCATTAGCTGAAGCAGAGCCAGGGCCTCCCCAGATGCCCACGGCATGCTATTGTCACTGGGGTTCCAGAAGCGTGAGCCTAAATAAACCTCACTCTTTATAGATCATACGGTCCCAGGGATTTTGTTACTGCACACAAAAATGGGCCAAGACACACCCAGAGTGGGGGATCACCAGCTGGGCAGCCCCTCGATGGGGCTGGAGGGGCAGCAGCCTCACCCCCCATGACGCCCCCTGCACCTGCCTTGCCACATGGGGTCATGTGGGCAGAGACTTCTCTGAAGTTGGCTTGGAATTAATATGGCCTCGCTGATGGAGAAGACAGGGCTGGTGGAGAGAAGCCTCCCTTTTCTCCTGCTCATTAGCTCCCTCCCAGGGCCCTCAGGGGACCAGTAGCCCCACCTGACCCTCCGCCACTCTGGGCTCTGCTCTGGCCCAGCAGGTCCTGAACAGGTCCCCTTCAAAAGGAGACAGACAAGAGATGAGGAGATACGGCCGCTCCCTTCCAGAGCCCAAGCTGTTATTACAACAGGCGCAGGAGGTGGGGGTGCGAATGTTTCCTTCACGTAGGGGAACTGTAACACTCACTGGGGAATGAACCCTTGCTCTGGTACCCGGCCCCTACCCAACTCACAGCTGCCTCCACGCCTCTGACTCCTCCCTCTTGGGCCCAGCTGGGTCCTCACAGGCCCCTCCACTCCCCGCCACCACCACCCGCACCCTGCACCCACACACAGAGGCCTGCAGAGGGCTAACACGGGGAGAGGAGGCGGTGGTGATGAAGCCGCAGTGGGAAGAGGAGCCCAGGGCGCTGCCGGTTTCTAGCTGAGCTCTCAGCACCTGCTCCCCAGGGATCCCCGCTGACTCTCCCCAGTGCCTCCACCCTCAGACTGGATCACCTCCTTCTCCCAGATCCTCTGCCTTCCTCTCACATACAGCCTGGCTCTACCAGGTCAGCTGCAGGGACAGAGACTCTACCCACAGAGCCTGGCAAGTCCAAGCCTTCACTGGGATTGAGGGCAGGAGAGTCCTGGCTGTGTGACCTGGGCACCAGGAGCGGCCCTGAACTGCCCAGACCGCAGCCCTCCTGCCTGGTCTGGGGCATAGTGACACTGTTATCCTACCCCGCTGAGCCAATGTGACAGTGGCCATTCATCACCCGGGCTCCTGCACACTGCCCCGTGATGCATGGCCATCCTCCTCACTGCGTGCGATCAACGACCTCACTGCCACGCAGCTCTGGGTTTCCTGACATTCAGTTCACCCTCTTCGGATGCCCTTGTGGCCAATAAGCCTTGCCCAGCCCTCGGCTCGTCCTCTTCCCCATTCACTCTCTAATTGGGACAAAAAGCACGTGCTGGTGCTTTGGAGGACGGGGTCTACAAGGCACGGAGAGAAGACAAAAGGGATAAGGAAGGAAGTAGCTGGGAGAGAGCGAAGAGGCGGCCGTGATTCCTGGATGGAAGAGACAGGAGCGGTGTGGGTGGCAGCAGCATTGGAGAAGGGCCTTGCAGGTGTCATAGGGATGGCAGGGGGAGAGAGGCCAAGCAGAGACCAGCAAAGGCACAAGCAGAGAGAAGGCTTCCCAGCCTCCACCTTCCCTTCCTCCACAAACAGAGGCCACGTTTTCTTTGGGAATCCACTGCTGTCCCATACTCAACCATGTGGTTTGGGTGGAAATTATGCCCCCACCAGCTCTATGGGTGTGTCCTGATTGGCTGAAACCAACTGCATCTCCTCCCTGGCCCTGGTGATTGATTTGGGATGGACACCTGAGGTAGCCAATGGGATTCCAGAAGATACTGGCCTGGGCTTTTGAAAAGAGGTTTCCTTCCCCCTGAATGGTGTGAGGTGAGGATGTGGGGGCTGGGATGTTGCAAGAATCTTGTCATCAAGACAGGGAAGGTATGGAGATGTCAGGGACTGTCCTAAGGAGGTCAAGGACATAGCCCACACCAGAAAGGGCAGAGCAGAGAAAGGGGGAAAGTTGTTCCAGGGTGATATGAGGTTAACTGATGGATCAGACGTCACCCAAAGTCAGCCATATCTTTGTGCTTTTCAGCTACAAGAGTCAGTAAGATCTATCACTGTCCAAGCCTGTCTGAGCTGAGTTTTCTGTCATATTGCAACGACAAGTTTCTTAACTGGCAATCCTGTTTGACTGGAGCGTAACAAACAGGAAGCAAGAGGTAAGAGGGTAAGACTGGCAGGATGGGTCTGGGAGGACTGACTGATGAGTTGGGGACCTGGCATTTACTTCTATAGGCAGCAGGGAACAGAAATAGGCTCCCAGCATCCTAAAATACCCCTGGGATTGGGCCTCACCATCTCTGCTTCCCACCTCTCCCACTCCCGCCTGACACAGTGAGGCAGCAGAACCCATTTTGCAAGAAAGCATCTTACATTCTCAGTGCCACAAAATCGGGCCATTTTTTGTTTACTATGATGAAATCCCCCAGGCTGGGCACTTTATAAAGAAAAGAGATTTATTGAGCTCACACTTCTGGAGGCGGGAAGTTCAAAGTGAGGTGACCACTTCGATTTGGCATCTGGTAAGAGTCTCATGGCCAACGGTGCCCCAGTGGCAGCAGCACACGGAGGAGGGAGAGCCCACGGCTATGCAAGAAGGCAGAGCACTGGGAGGTGCCAGCTTTGCTCTTTTAATGACAACCCTCTCTCAAGAATCAAAGGGAGCAGGCATTTGGCACCATAGTTAAGATGCCACTTGGGACACCAGCATCCCAAGCTGAGTGTTTGGGTTCCAATCCCAGCACCAACTTCAATTCCAGCTGCCTACTAATATGCACCCTGGGAGTCAAGGGTTCAAGTGCTTGGGTTCCTGCCATTCACACAGAACACGTGGCTTGAGTTCCCAGCTCCCAGATTCAGCCTGGCCCAGCCGTGGCTGTTGTGAGCACTTAGGGAGTAAAGCAGCAGACGGAAGACCTCTCTCTGTCTCTCTGCCCTTCAAATAATAGTAACAGCAGCAACAACAACAACAACAACAATAATAAAAAAACTCAATGCCTTCTGAGGTCAGGGCCTCCCAATGGCCACTCCTCTTGGAGGTCCAATCAGTCCTCACATTGCCACTCTGGAGACCAAGCCTCCGATATGTAAGCCTGTGGGGCATGCAATCAATATCTAAACTGTTCAGCCACTCTTCCTGGAACACACTCTGGGAATTTCAGGGGAAGCTACAGACTGAGTCCCCAGTCCAAAGGCTGGAGGCTCTGTGGGGCACGTATTCCACGGTTTGGTTCAGTGACAAACTCTTGCTAACAAAAGTGTCTGGCAGCTAGTGGTGCTCAATAAGCCTGAGAATGAATAAATAACTCTCTGGAGGTCTCCTCGGTCGTGGGGGGGACCTCGTGGGGAGCTAGTAGAGATCCAGCCTACATTGGGCTGTCCATGGTGCTGAAAACAGCGGCATGCCCAGGGCCGCTGTCCGTGGTGCTGGAACAGAGCTCACAGCTGGCTGCACAGCCCATCTGTGGAGACTTGGAAAGGGCCCAACGCATCCTAGGAACCGGGGTAGGGAGTATACTCCCTAACCTTGCCTCTACTGGTACTGCAGTCCCCCGAGACCACCTGTGTGAGACAGATAACCTGGCACAGCCTCAAGCAGGCCTGTTTCCTGATGGTGACCCTGCCCCAGTGCGGATATCAGTTCACCCTGCTGCCCAGGCTCTCCGGGGTTGGAGGTCCCTGAAGGACTAGAACATCAGCCCCCATTCAGCCAGCCTCTGATGGGGACCCTGGGAGAAACAGACAGGCAGAGACGGGCTCTGGGCAGGCAGCCCGAGAGAAAGGCAGCATGCCAACGGCATTCACCAAGGGCCTGGCAAGAAATTCCTGTCCTCAGCGGCTCACGGCCACTGCCTTGCAAGGTGTCTGGGCCAGAAGACAGTTCACAGAGGGAGAGGGCAGTGGGTGAGGTGGCAGGCACAAGCTGGAGACAGAGCTTGGCACCCTGGGATTGGAGATCTGGGAGAAGGGCCCAGTAGCGATGTGGGAGCAGTGGTGTGGATCAGCACCGGGAAGGGGAGCAGAGGTGGGCTGGTGGGGACACACTGTTCCTAATACAACACGGAAACAGGGTTATCGCTCTGGCGGGGACGTCCCCTCTGACATCATTATTGAGGGGCGGAGCCTCACATTCTCGTTCCGCCCAGAAACCACTCTGGCTCCACCGCCCCGTGGACTTATCTAAGTCTTCTGAAGGCAATTTATATTTCCAGCCCGCATCACCTCCAGGGGAAACGGTTTCCAAGTTTATTCCCTGCTGGCTGCTGTTACTGGCTTTAAACTTAAGTCTCCTGAGCTTTGCTGGGGGGGAGGGGCCCACCCCTCAGGCTGGGATTCAGGCAGGGAGCCGAAGCCCGGCTTCTCCATGCCTTTTCTGATTTTCACAGATTCTCCCATATTCCCTCTCAGCCTCTCTGTCTGAGACGGTCCCGGGGGGCCAGTCTGATTTTATATGACAGTTCCCTGCTCCCCACAACTCTCTGGATAACAAACACTCTCTGCCGTACTGAGCTGTATTTACCTGCGCTGTGCCGTCGATGTAAGATCTCAGCTGTGCTCACGTGGGGATCAATGCCTCCAGTTCACAGATGTGCAAGCTGACCCAGGTCATACACATCTGTGAGAGAGCCCAGGCTCCCCCAATCTCAGACCGGTGCTCCCCCAGAAAGGCGTGACCACAGGCTCACCAGGCTGCCGGACGCAGGAAGCCATTACTTGCGTCAAGGGGGAAGACATGGGTGACTTGTTTCAATTTTCCAACCCCATCACGTCCTGCCTGCTGTTGCCCTTCTAGGTCTTTCCTTAGGAAAGAAGCCTCTGACACCACCCACGTCATTTTCCCCACACCAAAACTCGCCGGCCACTCTCTGCCCAGCCCACTGCCTTTGGAGGCAAGAACTTCCTCCAATGTTTCCCTACCCGGCTGGCATTTACTACCACCCAGGAGAGTTTAGATTTAGCTGCAAACTTGGCAATTTCACTGTACACATCCTCTGCCAGATCTTTTATTTAAATGTTACAAAAAATTAGCTCTGATTCTTGCCTGAGCTCACATCTCCCACTTCGCCACCCAGAAGACTGTTAGTCATTCACACCTTTTGTTTCCTTTCTTTGTCAACTCCTTATCGATGAGAAACAGTTGCTTCAAACTCGGGGTGAATCTATTTCTTAAGACACTCACACATGGGACCCACACTCCAGAACACTTAGGATACTCTCTCTCTCTCTCTCTCTCTCTCTCTCTCTCTCTCTCACACACACACACACACACACACACACACACCCTAATCACAGGACTCACATATACAGATGCTGGCTCAGGTGCACAAGTTTCTGCAGTCACACCCGCACTTCCCTGCACACCCACGCACACACCTGTGCCATGGGGGGGCCTTGGAGCTGCCCTTTGCAGAGCCCAGTGATTTCCTCTGTTGGCCAGGAGGGAAGACGAGGGAGCCAGGCAGGGAAATGCCAGCATGGGAGAGAATAGATACTCGAGGCTCTGGAGCAGCTGGAACTGTTGGGAAGGGATCCGGAATTTCCTGAAACTTGGACCAGACTGGTTAGAGAATCCTGGAGAAGCATCTCTCTCAGCCCTGGGCAGGGGGCCTGCTGGCAGCTGCCCAGGAGCAGTCATGGGAGACATACAATGGGTGCACCTGGACTGGCGGCCCCCAGGGCTTTGAGAGCCAGCATCCCTGCTTTGCCAGCACGGGGCAAGGTCATGTCCACAGATTCACTTCTCGGCCACAGCAGTGCCCACGTCCTCCTCAAAGCACGCGAATCAGCCCTGGTTAGAGGTCCCAGTCCCAGGCCCCTGTGCTGCACGAGAACACCCATCACCCCAACCAGCTTCCCAGAGACCACCTCTCTCCCTGGCCGTGCTGCCTGAAGAATGCGGGGCTTGCCCACAGTGCCCGAGGTACCCAACACTCTCAGGAGAAGCTGCTGCCACTAGAAGTCCAAAAACAGCGGGGACATGCCTGGCCCAAAGAGTCATGTGAGCATCGAGCAGGGCCACGTGCTCCTGCCAGCCTCCCACATGCCACTCTGAGGCTGCCACACTGGCTCGTGTCTCCTCCACCACCTGGCCCTGCCTGGGCCCAGCTACAGGGCACAGAAACCCTGAGGCTGCCCCTGACAGGAGCCCTGACAATGCTCACGTGGCTGCTCAGAGACCTTGTGGGGGGGCACTGCAGATGGACTTGGGGTCAGGGATACCATCTCTCAGCTGTCATCAGCTTCTCCCTGGAGGGTGGGGGTGAACTGGGCCTGGAGGGAGGAAAAGAAGAAGAGAGAATGGGGGGAGGGAGGGAGAGAGAGAGAGAGAGAGAGCCAGCAGGGAGGGAGAAGGGGAGCAACCATCCCACTGGGTAAATCCACACTTGGCAGCAAATAGGACCCTCACCCTGTGCACCTGCCCAGCTGCTGGGCAGTTCTGAATCAACTCGCTCTCTCTCTCTCTCTCTCTCTCTCTCTCTCTCTTTTTCTCTTCTCCCGGCATTTTTCTTCCCCTTGGGGTCCTCAGAGGAGAAGATTCCATAGCAAGATCTTGAAAAGAATGGCCCTTCTGGGCCCTGGGGAATCTATTAGAGTTGGGAAGTGATGGCCTCAGCGGCAGGGGCCGCGCAGGGAAGACAGGGAGACAGATCGCGCGGGCTGGGCCGCTAATGCCAGCCATGCGTCTCGGCGGGGCTGCGAAGCCGCAGACAGGACCCGGACAGACAGGAGGAGACAGAAGGGACCCAGCTTAGCTCCTTTGTTCTCTTCTGTGCTCCTGACAGCACGTAATTATTTCATTTCTTCATTTGTTCAGTGGCGTGTTGCCCTCTCCTTCGCGGGAACATCCGCTGTGCTTGCCGGCAGCCCTGGCGCCCGTTCAGAGCCGGGCACAGAGGGGCGTTCCACTCCGTTTGCTGGCGAGTGGAAGAAGGAGTGGGTGAGGGACGTGGCTCAGGCCTGTCCAAGAGAGGACACTGGGATCCTGCAAATGCTCCCAGGAGCCCCCAGGCCGGGCAGCAGCCAGAAGACCCCTCTGTCTCCACTGGGCGCTAGCCCACAGCTTCCTGCCATTCCCTGGCCTTAGCCAATGGCCTGTGTCTTTGATGCAAGGGTGGCTGCGGGGGACTGGCCCTGGGAGTGGGTCTCAGAAAGCTGTGGGCCTTGGGATGGCAGTCTGATCCAGACCCTCGGCTCCTTTGCCCAAAGGGTGACCAAGCCCTGCCCGTCCCTGTCACCGAGGCCCCGCCGCTCCCCTTCCATGCCTCATCAGTCCTGCTCTGGGTCATTCTGGTACCAACCCGTCTCTGCCCCGGCTGCCGTGGGTCTTCTGAATCCCTAGTTGCCTGGGCTGCTTTCCTGGCTGAAAGTCTTCAGCACAGGTGGCGGTTCGGCCTGGTGGTCAGGACTCCTGTTATGATGCCAGCAGCCCACAGTGCAGGGGCTGGGTTCGAGTCCTGCCTCTGCTCCACATGCCAGCTTCCTGCCAGTGCACACCCTGGGAGGCAGCAGTGACTGTTCAAGGACTTGGGTTCCTGCCACCCACACGGAAGACTTGGGTGGAGTTCCTGGCTGCTGGCTTCAGCCCCAGCCCAGCCCTAGGTTCAGCCCCAGGTACTGGGGAGTGAACAAGTGGTGGATGGCAGCTCTCTCTGGCTCTCCATGTCTGCCTCTGTCTCGCTCTCTCATTTTTCTCTGTGTCGAGCTGTCTCTGTTTCTCTCTTGATATTTCCTCTCTCTTTCTGTGTGTCTCTGTCTATGGCTCCATGTCTCTCTCTGTCTCACTGAAAAAAGGAAGCCCCCACAGTGCCCCTCGGTCTAGGGTATGGCTCCGAGCTCCCAGACGGGCGCTGGGGCCTCGGGTGACCGACAGGGCCCCCTGCATGCCTTTCCCGGCTCAGCCCCATACCTGCACGGGGGCAGTAGCGGCGACAGCAGAGAGGCCCGAGTTCTCACCACTCACCCTCCCCTGGGCCTCAACCAACCCGAGGGCTGGTGACCACTGCTCCTGTTTTACCGATGAGAAAAGGGAGGTGCGATGTGTGCAGTTATGGGATTAGGTCCCCACTGGGCAGCACTGACAATAAGAATTAATACCGGAGCCGGAATGGATGGGCATGAACTCCAAGCGGCCCCCCACTCTTGGCAGTCAGACTCCCACCCGAATGCCTGGCTTTCCCCGTGCAATTTCCACATCTGTGAAATGGGTGCAGCTCCCCAAGGCTCTGTGGCGAGGCTTCCACAAGAAAACACATGCAAGGGCTTCAGCAAACACGGCAGTGCTCTGGGGCGTGGACCTGTCACGGTGGACCCCCAGGAAATGGGGACTGGGCGGGGAGAGGGCGGGAGCCACGAGGACCTCAGCCAGGCAGCAGCGGCCAGCGGTCAGTCTCCGGGAGGTGGACGTGGGAGGGGAGGAGGAGGTGTGGGAGGGGTCACAGGGTTTATGGGGAGGAACAGCTCCGGGCAGTGCACACGGAATCCAAGGTGGCGCCGAGCGGTCAGCCAGCTGTGGCTGGAGGGCGGGGTGCCCCAGGGGAGCAGCTTCGTGGGGAGCGGGCCTGTGGAGGAGGGGGTGTGGAGGACCAGCGTTAGTCCACACCGCGCGGAGAGAGGAATGGAGCCTGCAGGACACTGCGCACTGCTGCATCGGGGAGGGCCGCGACGGGAGAAGGGGTGCCCTGGGATGGGAGGGGCCCCGGGGAGTCGCCAGCTGCAGTCCCATAAATCGCGCCCTGGCCCAGCCTGGCAGTCCATTAACATGAGAGATTTTATCGCACTTTACAACCTCCCTGTCTTGTACGGCGACAGCAGGTAATTAAAACAATAATTGTTTTCTGATGTTGCTTCTGCCGCACGATAAAAGCTTCCAGTTATTTTCCTTCCACCGGGTAGGTGGGGGAAGGGTCCCATACGGGCCGTGGCGTGGGGGGGTGGGGCCTCGGAAGTTGGGTGGGGCACAGAAGGAGGAAGTGGGGGCTTCGGGCGTGGCTGTCACAGAAGCGGGGGAGCAGAAGCCTGCTTCTCACTCAGCAAAGACCTGAGCACATCCTGCCTGTCTCTCTGTCCGTCTTTCTCTCACACACACACATACACACACGTGCCGGGACACAGCGGGTGCACCCCGAGTGCCCAGTGCAGGCTGGTATTGCAGGCCTAGGTGTGGGCTGCTCTGGTGAGGGCCGCCCTACTTGGGAGCCTCCTGCGGGGCAGGCCTGGACAGTAGCTGCTCTGTCCACTAGGGGGCCTCATTGCACCCAGGGAGGGAGGCACAGGTGGGCGTTGAGGAACTGGGGTGATGGGGAAAGAAGGGTGGGGGAGGCAGTGAGTATCAGCCCCAGTGGTAATGAACGTGCACTTCCCAGGCACAGGGACGCCTGGCAAACCACGATGGCTTTTTCCTGAGAAGGGTTGGGATCCAGGGGAGCTTACTCCAGGTATGGAAAGGGGTCTTCTGTGTGCCCCGAACAATCATCCACCCTCCCTCTCACTGGTCCATCATCCACCCAGCCTCCCTTCAGCCTATTCTCCCATGGATCCACCTGCTTGGCTAGCATCTACCCAGCCTTCCACTCATCCCTGAGCACTGAGCATGAGCGGGACACAAGTGCCTGCCCTCAATATTTATGTTGGGGCTGGCACTGTGGCGTAGGAGGTTAAGCCTCCACCTGCGGTGCCGGCATCCCATATGGGCACAAGTTCAAGTCCAGGCTGCTCCACTTCTGATCCAGCTCTCTGCTATGGCCTGGGAAAGCAGTAGAAGATGGCCCAAGTCCTTGGGCCCCTGCACCCATGTGCGAGACCAGGAAGAAGCTCCTGGCTCCTGGCTTCGGATCGGCGCAGCTCCTGCCGTTGTGGCCATCTGGGGAGTGAACCAGGGGATGGAAGACCTTTCTCCCTCCCTCTCTCTCTCTCTCCCTCTCTGTAACTCTGCCTTCAAATAAATAAATACGTAAATATTTTTAAAAAAAGAATAAATAAGCCGGCGCCGTGGCTCAATAGGCTAATCCTCCACCTTGCGGCGCCGGCACACCGGGTTCTAGTCCCGGTTGGGGCGCCGGATTCTGTCCCGGTTGCCCCTCTTCCAGGCCAACTCTCTGCTATGGCCAGGGAGTGCAGTGGAGGATGGCCCAGGTGCTTGGGCCCTGCACCCCATGGGAGACCAGGAAAAGCACCTGGCTCCTGGCTCCTGCCAGGATCAGCGCGGTGCGCCGGCTGCAGCGGCGGCCATTGGAGGGTGAACCAACGGCAAAAAGGAAGACCTTTCTCTCTGTCTCTCTCTCTCACTGTCCACTCTGCCTGTCAAAAAAAAAAAAAAAAAAAAAAAAGAATAAATAAAGAAGAATCAGGAAATAATATGGAAATATCTTTTATAAAAGAAATGTCTGTTTTAACGGGAGGAGATGGCAAATAGACAAATCAATGAGGAAGGCGACCTCCAAGCTGGCAGATGCCAAGGGGCAGCTAACGCGGAGTGAGGCTGCCTGAGGCTGGGGGCCGGGGGCGGCTCTGAGGAGGTGACATCTGAGCAAGGCCTGAGTGACACGGAGAAGCTGGGGGCACCCGGGGTGGGGGCTGGGGGCTGAGGCTTCTGGGCGGCAGTGACTCTGCTGTCTGTACCCTTGCCAACTCCAGCTCCATGCCCGGGGAGCCCAGGGGGGCCACGGGTGGGTGAGGGGCAGGGACTGCTGGCACCGGTGCCCACGAGTGACGTCACACTTGGGGGCTCCCTGGCCCCCGCCCCCGTGCCCCCCAGGCCTGCAGCAAATCACCCTGATGCTTTAAAACAAATACTTCTTAATCACTAAAAATTGAAATGATTTCATGTGAAAATGTTAATGTATTCGGAATCACAGCCGTGCTCTGTGTCTGACAAATTAGCACCCGGCCCGCCGCATTGTTTGTAGCTACATTTATCCTGGTGACGAGACACACACACAGCAGAGCAGAGGGGCGGAGAGGGCAGCTCCCGGCCGGGGGCTATGCATGGCAGCAGGGGCAGAGGGCGAGGGGAGGGGCACAGAGGGAAATGAGGCCAAGGCCTCCCCTCACAGCCCACCCTGACCCTGCTGCCTGCCCACCAGCTGCCCTGGGCCCCCAGCTCGCCCTCTGATGCCAATCCTGGACCATGACACCTACACCAGGCATTGTCGGCTGCACCAGTAAAACGGGAGAACCAAGAGATGATAAAAAGCAATTTTCTTTTTGTAAAACGCTAATCTTTCAAGAATAAGAATTAGGATATGGAGATGCTGGAATCTTCCCGATGCATTGCTGTTGGCAGCCGGGACTGGTGCAGCCACTGAGGACAACAGCTCCACGGCCACGGGATGGGTGTTGAGTCTAATGGTTCTGACACTTGTTAGGTCACTGGCGTCCCACAGTGGAGCGCCTGGACGCAAGCCCTGGCTCTGTCTCTCCATTCCAGCTTCCTGGGAGGCAGCAGGTGATGGCTCAAGTAGCTGGGTCCTTGCCACACACCTGGGAAACTGGGATTGAATTCCAGGCTCCTGGCTTTGGCCTGGTCCAGCCCCAGAGCAGTCCCAGCCTGTAGTAGCCATCTAGGAAGTGAACCAGCAGATGGGAGTAGTCTCTCCCTTCCTCTCTCCCCGTGCCTCTCCAATAAATAAATGCTTCCGAAAGTTCAACACAACAATTCCACTCCTAGGTATATACCCAAGGGGACTGAAAAAGAGGTGCTTAAACAAACACATGTACATAAACAATCACAACATCATTATTCACGTTAGCCAAAAGGTGGGGAAAACCCACAGCTACCAAGGGGTGAATGGGTAAATAAAATGTGGTCTATTCATGCAGTGGAATATTATTCAGCCATAAAAAGGAATGGAGCACAGATTGGTGTACAACATGGAAGACCCATAAAAAGCCCCAGTCAGTGAAAGACAGCAGATACAAAAGGCCACAAACAGCATGAAAGCATGGACACACAATGGCCACAACAGGCAAGTTCACTACCACAGAGGCAGGGGATGGGAGTGTGGGCAGGCTGGACATGGCTGCTTGATGGGGGTTCTTTGGGGTAGTTTAAAATGTTGAGAAGGCCATACAGGGCAAGTGACACAGGACATTGGGAATACACTAAATGCCACTAAATGGTGCACTTTAAAAGAGTTAACAGGGGGTAGGCTTTATGGCCCACATGTTAAGTCACAACTTCGGACGGCTGTATCCCATCGAAGCGCTGGTTCCACTGGCTCCTGGATACTCCACTTTTGATCCGGTTCCCTGCTAATGCGCCCAGGAAACAGTGGATGATGGATCAGATGCTTGAGTTCTGGCATCCATGTGAGAGAGAGACCGGAATGGAATTCCTGGCTCTGGGCTTCAGCCTGGCCCAACAAGCTCGAGTGGTTGTGGCCATTAGGAGAGTGAACCAGTACAGAAGAGTGCTCTCTTTACTGGCTCTCTCTCCCTCTCCCTCTCTGCCTTTCAAATAAATCTTTTCAAAAATGATTAATTTATACTACTGTGATTTTTAAAAATACACAAACACATATACACACATGAGGGTGCGGCCAAAGTTCATGGAAATGGGATTAAAAGATGTTTATTTTTGTGCAAAACCCCCTAAAATCTGTATATTTGAGAAGTCTTCAAGAAGTCCATGGGTGGAGCTGTGGCACAGCGGGTTAAACCATGCTGGCAGTGCCGGCTTCCCATATGGGCACCGGTTCAAGTCTCAGCTGCTCTACTTCCAATCCAGCTCCCTACTGCACCTGGGAAAGCAGTAGAAGATGGGCCAAGTGCTGCAGCCACTGCACCCGCTTGGGAGACCTGGAAGAAGCTCCTGGCTCCTGGCTTCAGCGTAGCTCAGCCCTGGCTGTTGCAGCCATTTGAGGAGTGAACCAGCAGATGAAAGATTCTCTCTGTCTTCCTTTCTCTCTCTCCCTCTATAACTCTGCCTTTCAAATAAATAAATCTTTCAGAAGTGTCTGTGAAAAACCTATGCATGAATTGTAAAGATTGTTTTTTGCATTTTCCACAAATTTTGTGATGCACCCTCATATGTGCATCCAAGTCAGACTTCACCAGCCCTCCTGGACATGATGTACAAATTTGTGCTTGACACTGGGGGACAGGTGCTGGGCAGTGTGGAGACCTCCGCAGGGCTGCGGCTGAGGGACCCGCCCAGCCTTCTCCCTGCACCTCCCCTCCCCTGCCCTCCCCTCAGGGTCCCCAGGCCTGGTGATGGCACGTGCAGAGGTGTGCTCACGCTGTGCGTGCACAGCAGGCCTCCCGCGGCCAGGTAACCGTACCAGGTGTGCCCGCAGAGGGACCTGCCGTGGCTCAGCTCCTCCCCTGTGGCCTTTCTAGAAGCAACGATGGTGCACGCAGCAATGAGCACAGACATATGCAAGCCACTGTGCTTTCTTGTCACTTGGCTCCCTGCACCCAGACCACAGCAGTCCCATGTCTCTGGCTCCTTCCCAGGACCCCAGCCTCAGCTCAAACATCACCTCCTCAGAGAGGGGCCTTCCCTGGCCACCCTGTCTCATGTGGCAGCCAGCTCGCTCCTGGGGACAGGCCCTCTCTGCCTGCCTTTCAGCCGCTGCACGGCAGCCTCTGTGGATACAGCCACCTGTTGTCACCTGGTTATCTCCTCCTGCTACATGTCAGCCCTGGGAGAGGGGACTGTGCCTGCCTGGCTCACTGCGCACATGTTACACCTAACCCAGTGCCGGCACACACACAGTACGTGCTGATCCCTCCCCCCTCCATTTTCATGAAGCCCTGTCCCTCAGCCCGTCTCTCCACTTTCCAAATGCTCTCTGGGGCCACGAACCTCGGTCAACGCCCTCCCCTGCGCCCACCTGCAGACAGCTCACCTGCCCGCACTCTGTGCCCTCGCAGCGGCTGCCGTGCCTGTACGTCCCACACCCCCTTCCTCAAGTGCAATCCGGAAGCCTTTTCTGGCCCCGGCATCCTTCCATTTCCTACAAATTCCAAATGGCTGCAACCTGCCTGTCCCATCTTCCCAGCTCGGCTCGCTGCTATGGGTCTCTCCCCGCAGCTATTTCCACACGAGCCACTGCAGGGTCTTCCTGCCTCCCCCCCCCCCAGTTTGAGACTCCTCCCTGGGCTCCCGCTCTCTCTCCTAGACCTCCCTCTGGCTTCCCTGGAATCACACCCCTCTCCCCAAATCCCTCTTCTCTGTCTTGGCTGCAAACATACCTGCTCAGGAGCTCCCATCGACTGGCTCCTTGTAAGTGGGTCTCCGATCACCACTTTCCATCCTGACAGCGTCTCCAAGTGCCAGTCCCAAGTCTCCAATTATCTTTCAGCCGCTTCAAGCTGACTGTCCCCTGTCACCCCGGACTGAACAGGTGAATGCACAGGCCCCAGGCACAGGCTCTTGGAGCTGGGAGGGAGAGGAGAGAAGGCCCCTGTGCAGGGCTGCGTGTCCAATGCTTACCAGCCCAGCACATGGCATGAGGCAGCCTCAGCAGACTCAGAGGTTGGGGGTGAGTGGGGTGAGGGGTGCACGGTGTGGGGGTATCACAACAATGGTGCCTGGGGCAGGGGGAGTGCACAGTGCATGGGCAGAAGGTGACAATGGCAGGAGGCTGTGTGGAGCAGGGGTGTACAGGGCAGGGTGTACACAGGCAGTGGGGGTGGGGGCATGGATATCGGGGCTGTGCACAGTGATGAGGTCATATGGCCAAGGTGGCAGCCAGTTTCCAGCCCCAACCCACCCAAGAAAGTAGGCTCCTGTGCCCGGGTCAGATCTCTGGCTCTTTTAAGAGAAGCCTGAGGCGCCGGCGCCGTGGTGCAGTAGGTTAAGCCTCTGCCTGCAGCACTAGCATCCCATATGGGTGTCAGTTCGAGTCCTGGCTGCTCCACTTCCAATCCAGTGCCCTGCTGATGACCTGGGAACGCAGTAGAAGACAACCCAAGTGCTTGGGCCCTTGCACCTGCATGCGAGACTCGGAAGAAGCTCCTGGCCTCCTGGCTTTGTACTGGCTGAGCTCCGGCCATTGCAGCCACTTGGGAAGTGGACCAGAGGATTGAAGACCTCTCTCTGTCTCTCCCTCTCTCTGTCTGTACCTCCGCCTGTCAAATAAATCTTTAAAAACGAAACTGAGAAGTCCGAAAATTGCATTTTGGGGCGAATCCTTTCTTTCTCAGAAGTTACATGTGCTGCCCTGGGGCTTAGCGCCCTGTCTGCTGCCAGACAGCCCCAGTGGGTGGGTGCTTCGTCCACGGCCTCACGTCCTGTGCCTGAGATCCCCACACTGAACTCAGCCGGGCTCCAGCACAAAGTGGGGAGTTCTGAGGAACTGGGCAGGTGGTGGGGCAGCACACAGGACCGAGAAAAGTTACAGGACCCTCGGTCCACCAGGACGGTCTCCTCTGTCCACCAGAGGGGAACACGATCCTGGTCCCATGGCCCATCTCCACTGCCGCCAGCCCCAGGGGGAGGAGCCATGGGAAGGCGCCTGACCAGCTCAGTCCAGGTCACGTGACCACCTTGGACCAATCGCTGTGTCCTAGACTCTGGACAACCTAGTCAGGGGCTTTCTTCTGGGGGTGGGTGGAGCCCCCAAAACCAGCCCAGGACCATAGGCCTTGGGGGAGGCCAGCAGAAGGAGGGAGGCAGGAGGTGCTGTGAATCAGGGGAAGTATGAGAAGCAGCCAGTGCAGCTCAGGGAGATGGGGCCGCCCCTTCAGAAAACCCAGTTCCCAAGGAGGCCAGGAAACCGAGGAGTTTCCTACCCAGCACCGTGGGGGTAAGAGTGAAATCCAGGTCAGCCCCAAAGTCCTGTCCTTGCCCGTCCGCAGTGGAGCTGGGCCAAGGCCACCTGCCACACATCCACCGCCTCCCCGATTTGCTCCCGACAGGGCCTGCCTCGCACAGCACCACCGCCGAGGCCACCTGGGGCCACTGCCTGTCAGAGGGTCCTTCTCAGCCTCCTGTGTCTGCCCCACCTGTCCCAGTCCTACTCTCGCTTTCCCCATCACTGCTTCCAGTGCCCTCCAGGGAACAGGCTGCCTCCCCCCCCCCCCCCCCCGTTGCCTGTCCTTCCGCGGACTTCACTCCTAGGACGTGTCTGCCCTCGCCCGCTGCACCTGTCGGCTGACCTTGGCCAGAGCTGGCTTCCGTTGCTCATGACCCCTGTGTCCCGCTCCCAGGGTGAGCTCTCTGGCTCTTTTGGCTTCTCCCCCAACCCAGCTCCCCATCTATTTTCTGTTTCTGACATCATTTTCCAGGCTCTGAATCATGTTTGCCTCCTCCTCCTCCTCCCCCCCGCCCCCTCGACGCAGCATTCTCGTGTAGTGTCTCCTCTTTCGCCATGGCCCCCACGCCCGTCTCTCGGCCTCCATCCCCGCTGCCTGCTCACTCACTGGCGGGAGAGGCCTCGTCATTTCCTGCCTGGGTGACCGCGGCAGCCTCCCGGCTGGTCTCCGTGCCTCCAGCCTCTCCCCGCTCCCATCCATCCTCCATGCACTGCTAGATTAATCTTCCTTAAACACCACTCACTGCCTGTCACTCCCCAGCTCGGAGCTGTAGCCGGCCCTGTCGCTCACTGGCCCCCCACCGGCACCGTCTGCTCTAAGCGGGCGCACGCCTCCTGGCTCCCCTGTGTACACACTTCCTCCTCCCTCACTCCCTGGACAAATCCCACCCTGTGCCAAGGGCCCAGCCAAGAAAGACTCGCTCTTCCTCTGACCTCTAGGCCCCCAGAACTCTGGGGTGGAGGCAGCAGGTAGCCAGGGCTTGCCCTGAAGTCACAGGCCAGCAGGAGGGGCTGTCCTTGTCTTGGCCATCTGGGCTCTCAAATGTTCCTGTGCTCTCTGCCACCTCTCTGCTCTCCCAGGCTGCAGGATCACCCCTGGCCTAGTGTCAGCCGCCACCGCGTCAGCCTCCTCCCTCGGGACCCCCACATGAGCACCTCGCTGAGACCCCAGCCCACGGGCTCCTGCCCTTGATGCCGCTTGCCACCGTTCAGGGCTGGGTCAGACAGAGAGGCCCAAAGCGAGCGTCCTCACTGCTGTCTGCATGGCACGGACACGGCTCACGCGTGCAGAATGTCCACTGGGGGGGCAGTGTCCATCTCGTGATGGCCACCTTCCCAGCTGAGGAGACAGGCACAGAGTGCTTCTGTCTGAGGTCTCGCAGGCTGGGACTCTGGCCCCCACACCAGCTCCAGAGCCCAGGTTCTTAAGCACAACTTCTACCGCCCAACTGACTCCCCGCCCCCAGCCTCCCCCCACCGCCGCACCTCCAAGCCCGAGGAAGCCAGTGAGTCCTGCAGGAACAGATTCCAGGAGCCTACAGTCCGGCCATGTGGACACTTCAAAGCGTCCGAAGGTTAAACTTTCTAGAATCCAGCAGGCAAACTGGCATTTGAAGCACCAAAGTGAATGCTCTCACTTAGAGATTGGAAAAGCAGCCCAGAGAAGCGCGTGTCACACACAGCCTGCAGGGTAGGGGGCACTGAGCCCCAGACACCTGGCCTGGCCTTCGGGGGTGGGCTTCCCGGAATTCACACCATACACAGTCCCCCACCCACGCCCCAGCAGTGTGAGCAGACCAGCTGGGTGTGACCCCAAGGGTCCGGAGGAGGAGGAGGTGGTCTCAGATGCGGGTTGGGGCACCTGCCTCTGACCACCTATTCCCTGCACGGAAGCAGCTGGAAACCCAGGGCAAAGCCACAGAGGAGCCGAGCAGGCTGAGCCATCACCAGGCAAGGGGGCTGCGCACAGGTGCCGCTGAGGCTCATGGGAAACGCCAAAGCAACACAGCATAGGACAGACGGGGCTCGGAGGAGGAAGCCCAGCACAAGGGTGGGCCCGCCAACTGGGGGTCCGTGGGAAGCTGCAGCTCCCATCACACCTTGCACATTGAGGCTGGGGCTGGGTGGCAGTGGGAGGGTGGTCCTGGCTGAGGACTGAGAGACACTGAATTGGAGAGTCAGGACTGAGTGTTATACAAAACACAAAGGGGCCGGCGTTCAGCCTACCAAGTCGGGATGCCTGCATCCCACGCTGGGAGTATCTGGGTTCAACGCCCGTCTCCAGCTCTCATTCCACCAGGGCAGACTCTGGGAGGCAGCAGTGATGATTCAACCAGCTGGATCCCCTTCAACCCACGTGGGAGACCTGGACTGAGTTCCCACCTCCCAGCTTCTGCCTGTCTTTCAAACAAATTTTTAAAAAGAAAAGAAAAAACGGAAGAAGCACTTACCGAAAAGCTTAGGGAGAGACCTGGACAGGTCAAGTGGTTGTTGTGAATGAGTTCTGGTTTCTTGATTGACAAGCCACACCCCAGGTCGCAGCAGGCGGACCCTCCCACCCTCACCCCCAGCCTCAATGCACAATGGTGGGATGGGAGCCATGGCTTGCCAGCGACCCCCAGTTGGCGGCCTGCCCTTGCCGGACTTCCTCCTCCGAGCCCCCCTCCTGTGCTGTTGACCTCTGAGAAAGTGTGGGGAGAGCGGTCACGGGACAGACAAGTGCACTGTTGTCCTGGGGTCAGGAAAGGAAGTGTGGCTGGCTGAATGTGTCACTCACGGTTGTCTGAGTGCAAGCAACAGAGACGGATTCTCACAAATTAACCCAAGAAGGGGGAAAGTTCTGGCCAGAGCCTGGCTGGTTGGGAGAAGGTGCAAGAAGCTTGCAGAGTAGGAGCCGGGACATGGGAATACTCGCTGAGCTCACTCGGGCTCTGCTGCTGGGATGAAGGGGCCCCCGAGACACCACCAAGTGGACCTGGGGGCAGATACAAAACTCAACACATGACTGCTGCCATCGGCCGAGAGCCCAGAGAAGCTGAGGCCAAGGCCAGAGCTTGTCAGTCAGCTGCGGGCCGCAGGCCCCTGAGAGACAAGTACAGTCACGCCCTTGATGGCCCGATGGCTGTACTGGAAGATAAAGGCCAGAGCAAAGCCCCGTGCACCTGGACCCGAGCCAGGCAGCTGAAAAAAGACCTTGGTACCAACAAACGGACACACGTGAACCGGATGACAGCACAGTTAGGGGAACCCAAAACTTGCGGGCATGGGCAGCCCCGTCTTCTAATCCTGTCCATTAGCCAGGCAACGGGCCTTCAGACTCAAGCTGTGGCCTCGGCGTCATCATGTTTGTTCCATAACTGGTCACAGTGTCCGAGCTTAGGACACACTGGTTATATCAGGGAGACAGTGCCTGTCCCTTCCTGGTGGACAAGAAGCTGTGAAGGCTGCAAACCACTTGGGTAATAATAGGACGACAGCGGCACAGGTGGCTTGGGCCCAGGCTAATGTGCACAGCCACAGCCTGAAGCTGCGGTGACTGAGTCACACCTGGCACAGGGCCTGAGCTAGACCGGTGAGAGAAGGGACATTGCTGGGCAGTTGACAGAAGAAATGCCCATTCTCTTCCTCTGATCTGGGTTTGTATGATATAGCAGCCCTGGGAGCTACTGGCAGCCACTTTGGGACCATGAGGGAGTGGTTATTGGACAATGTGCAGAGAAGCAGAGAGAAGGGTAGCCCTTGTTTCCACTGATCTACCTGGATCCAACCATGCCTGAAGCCAGCTACTCCTGACTCATCAGCTGCAGGCGCCGTGAAGCCTCCCCTACCACCACCCTGAGGTTTTATTTCCTTTTTCTTAAGCCATGTGGAGTTGATTTTGCAACGTTCACAACAGACACAGCATCCGGTGCTCCTCCATGCTGGGCGCTGTGTCGGCGTTTTGAGCTCCCAGAGGGAAGAGGCTGTGGTTATGGCGCTGAAGCCCGGAGGCAGGCGACAGGGATGTGGGAGGTGACAGGAGCTCCAGCCCCTGCTCCCAGGGAAACCTGAGGGCACTGGGGGTGCCTGGCCCGGAGAGGGACAGACGGAGCCTGGCTGGAGCCTTGGTTTAAGTAACCCAACAAGGGGACAAAAGCGGGGACAAGGGGGGGACTCCCTGAGAGACAGCCTACCTCGTTATACTACAGAGCTCTGAGCAGCCCCAGGTGCCCGCAGCCAGTCTCTGCGACTTGAAGCTAAGGACTGGAGGTGAGGAAGGCGGCCCGAAGAGGGTCCTGGCCCTGTGCCCCCAACCCTAGGCTCAGGGAGCATGCGCACAGGAGTCAGGCGGCTGGGAGATTAGGGAGTGGGCTCCCAGATGCCCCAGGAGAGTCAGCCCAAGACCACACAGAGAGTCAAGGTCTCCCCACTTTCTCCCATCAGGAGTACATGCCACACGGGCGGGCCCTCTGAGACCCCAGTGTGCTCCCGACAATCGAAGCTAACCGCACCTACCCCACGGGCCGGCCTGGGGTTTGCATCCCAGCACCGGCCACAGCTACTGCCATCAGCAAGTCAATCCCTGATGGAAAAATCCCAGCCTACAGCCCCGCCTCGGTCCCCTCCTCTGAGCAGAAGAATGCATTGGGTGCCAAAGACCTAGCCCGCCATCCCAGCCTGCCTAGGACCGCGGCGCCGCAACCTGCCCCATCCACACCGTGGAAATGCGAGGCCGGTGCTGGCCGGCGCGGGCGGGCTCCCCTCCCCGGCAGGGTCAGCTCGGGGTCTCCAGTAGCCCCCACCCTCATCCCCGCCCCCGCTCAGCGGGCCTGGGAAGGGTGGGCAGGGGGTGCGGGCCGCAGCCGGGTGCGGGCAGGGGGCAAGGGCGGAGGCCGCGAGCGGCCGGGCCTGGGTGGACGTCGCTCCCCGGCGGCAGCCAAGCGCTCAGCCAGGAACTTGTTAACAGGCCCGGAACAAAGAGCCGCTAATCCGGCGGGCGGCCGCAGGCGGGCTGGCGGGCGGAGGGATCCCGCCCCTTCCTGGGCGCCGCCGCCGCCCGCTCTCCCGCGCACTAATCACCCAGCGCGGGGCTGGGGCCGGGACCTGCGGCCGCCTGCTCCCGCGCCCCGACGCCCCCGCGGCCCGGGCTACCCTTGGCTCGGGGCCCCTGCCGCCCCACGGCGCTCACGAGGGCCCCGCCCCCGAGGTACCTTGGCGCAGGGGTGGGGGCTGCGGGGCTGAGTCTCGGGTCGCGCAGGGGGCGCCAAAGACTGCCAAGGGGAGGCTGCGTACCTGCCGGTGCAGTCACAAAGGTGGGGTGGGGGCTGCAGAGGCGCGGGTCTTGGAAAACACAGCAGCCCCTTGGCCCCTGGGAGCCCCCTCCCCAGTTAGGAGCGGGTAGAGTCTATTTGGGGGTGCGCCCCCTCCCAGCCCCCTCCCAGGTTTTCGGCTGGACTTGCTGGGGTGGGGTCGAGTTGCACCTGCCGTCCAGCTGGGGAGGTACAGGGCAGAGGGGGGCGACACACGGTCCTGAGTTCTCTCCCTGCAGCCCCAGCAGCCGCCCCGCCCCTCGGCGGACTCCCTGGGGGGGGAAGCCCCACCCAAAATCTCAGCCACGTATTTGCCTGGAGCTCAAGGTGACCCTGAGCTTCCTCACGGACACAGCTCCAATTTCTTGGTGTGAGGAGGCGCGGGGGTCCCACCCGTCAAGGCCATGCCGGCCCTAGGTGACCCCACCATGACCTGACTCTGAGGCAGCAATGCCAGGGCCCCCTTCCCCATCACAATGGCCCTTCAACTACTCCCCCACCCTCCTTGTCTGAAGATGAGCAGCTGCCACTCAGGCGTCGCAGGTCCCTATGGGCCGGCAGCCCCTCTGCCATGGCCAACAGGGCCGGGAGGAGCCATCAGCAGCCACATGTGGAGGGAAGGGTCTTCAACAGGCCCTGCTCTGGGCTCATGAAAGTGCAAAAAAGCCAGGCCTGTCCCCCGCTCCAAATGTGGGCCTCACCTTAGGCATCCCCCAGCGGCATCCCGGACTCCCCAGGAAAGGCCAGGCCGGTGGCCCCCTGCCTGTATCTGTCATTATGGAGTGCTAATGCTTAATGAGCACCTACTGTGTGCAGCCTACCCAGTGTGCACAATGGCTCTGGGAGGCAGGTGCATTCCTCAGACAAGGGACTTGGGGAAGTGCAGGGAGGAGCTGGGGCCAGGGCCAGGCCGAAGGAGAGGCACAGGAGACAGGCAGGACATGTTTACGGAGGAGTGCACTCTTGGGGGGCTGGCCCTGTGCCTGCACTCTAAGCACCTCCCTTGCTTGGCCAAGTCCTGGTCCCGGTCCAGACCCAGGTCCCAGAACCCGACTCACTCATTTCTCCACCTCCTCCATCCGCGTGGGGTTCTGGCCCCCCCGGGGGGGGGCGGGGTCAAAGGATGCCTGTTGCATCTGACACCAGTTCCTGGAAGGGGGGGTGCAGGCACTTCACTCTGACCTGTGCTGGGGGGTGGGGGGTGTTCAGCAGCTGAAGCAGGATCTCACTTCCTGCCCCCACCAGCAGCCTCTTGGCTCCCAGGCAACATTAGCGGCCCCTTCTGGGGGCAGTGGACTCGCGGCTGGGCAGGTGTGAGTTCTGGAGGGACCTGCAGAATCCACTTCAGGATACTGAGGTAAGCCTCCCTAGGCACCAGCCTCTGATCCAGCCCAGTCATCAAGTCCAGTCCTTTAGCATACAGAGACAAACAGCCCAGAGAGGTTAAGTGACTTGTCCAAGATCACACAGCAGTCAAATAACAGAGCCAGGACTAGAATTTAGTTCCATCCAGGGTCCCTGCGCCCTCTGCTGTTGTGTCCTATGTGTCCAGGCTGACCGTCAGCACACAGTTCAGGACAAGCTGAACCCAAGCTCCACTTTCACAGAATCCCACCCTGCACGCTGGAAGAACTGGCATCTGTGCGGGTGGGGTAGTGCACATGGGGCTCCTGCCAACCGGAAGCAGTGACTCCTCTCTGGGGCTCCTGCTGGGGGGCTGCAGCCACGAGAAAGGGAGCAGCTCACCCGGAGATGCTGTTCTTGGCTTGGGCCCTGATGCCGCTGAAGTCCCCTGTTCTGTTTTGACTCACGTCCCTTCAAATGCCAGAGGGAATGGAGGAAAGAAACCGAGAAGCCATGGGCCCCTGCTGGATCTCGGGGTGCACCCTGGGTGCTGGATACAGTGCCCATCAGTCGGCTCCTGTAACCCCAAGGGAGCAGACATGGCCCTAGTCTACAGAAATGGAGACAGGCTCGGGAGTCAAAGCTACCTGCCAAGACGTGGCAGGACTGGACCTACCCGTGCTTGCCTCTAGCACCAGCAGCCCCTTGGATTCCACCTGCAGAAGGGGGCCAGGCCTCCCCGGAAGGCAGCAGGACCCTTGGATGCCACTTCTGCAGGAGCAGACAAGAGGCCAAGGGGTGGGCTGGTGAGATGACTCGCAGGAAGCTGAGCTCAGGCGGTGAGGGTGGCTGGGGCCCAGGGGAGCCCCACGCAGGTGCTGCTCAGAGCAGCCCACGTCTCAATGTCAACACTGTTTGCACAAGAAAGCACCCAGGGTGGGGCAGGGGTTGTCTGCTTAACACTGAGCCATCCAACTTGCATGCACACACACACTCAGCTGCCATAATGAGCCCCTCCCAGCCCCAACCTGGGCAGGGGCATGTCCAGGCTCCCTGGGGTGGGACAGTGTGTGTGCAGAGACAGGGTGTGGTAATGTATGTGTGTGTGTGGGGGGGGTGGCTTCTGCCAGCAGGTAGGATGGCTTCTCTCTGGGGCTCCTGCCGAGAGGCTGCAGCAGCGAGAAAGGAAGCAGCCTGGCCCCTGGTGCACCTGCCACACGGGACAGAGCAAACTTTTGTCTCTGTCCCCAGCCTGCCAGCCCCTCCCTGCCTGGCCAGAGAACCCAAACTCCAACTGAGGAGGCAAAGAGGTACATTAAGCCCTTGGCTCGGAGCCTGCTGGCAGAGAGCAGGGTCACGGCACCATGGACAGTAGCAATGCTTAGAGGTGGTGGCTCTGGCCGGAGCTCTGGCAGCCACTCCAGGGCTGAGCCATCAATGCCTCCATCCTTCCTGAGCCCACCCAAAGCACATCTGTGTACCACGACCCCTTCGAGAAGGGGAGGTGGGGAGGCCTGTTGGAGGGGGTGGGAAGGGGGATGGGGCTGAGCTGAGAAGAAGGTTGTGTGGACCGGGGCTCGGGGTTTCAGGTAGGGAGCCATGTTAAGCAAGGGCAGGGGCCTCCAGGTTCTGCAGGGCAAAGCAGCTACAGTCTGGAAGCCAAAGCTTGTCTCGGGGTGCCCAGCCAGCAGCCATCAAAACCAGGGAGTGCACCCAGCCTGCCGATGGGTCGGGCAGACCAGTGGTGCATGGTGCTGATGGGGGAAGCAGGTGTTTCCCTGCGGCCACACCCCCACACCCACCCGCCACGGCTTCCAGCCCAGGCTCTGTGGGGGCCACGGCAAGCTTACTAGCAGGTTCTCTGCCCAGACACCCAGGGGGCTTAGTCTGTATGGAGGTGCCCGGAGAAGGCTGAGTGGGGGGGGGTCACCACGGCAGTGGTCCAGGTGAGACAGGTGAGGGAAGGAAGGGGCCCCGGTGAGGGAGACAAAGGCGGCGAGGGACACAGGAGGAATGTCACGAGTGGGGCTGAGCTGGAGGACTCGGTGACAGATGAGATGTGAAGCGTGAAGGAGAAGAGAGAGCCTGGGGAGGCTCCGAGGTTTCCAGCCCAGGCTGGAGGAGGGGGCAGGGGGAGGGGAGGGGTGGGGTGCCCCTGGGGAAGAAGGGGCAGTGGGAGGGGCTTGGTGTGGTCGTGTGTGTTCCTAGGAGGCGGCTCAGCCCAGCCCAAGAGTCTTCACCTGGAGGAGAAGGGGTCCCCCATGCCCAGCTCAGGGCATGCTTCCGAGACAATCTGGGGTCCAGCACAGCATAGCAGGCAGGAGCCAGGGAGCTGAGCCAGGCAGGCGCCCTGCTCCCTGCCAGAGCCCACGGCGGCCCCTCCAAGAACCAGGCCATGCTCTTGGCAGGGGTGAGTGGTGGTGGTGGGGGTTAAGGAGCTGGATCAAATGCCAATCCCAGGCTCCTAAGGGAAGCCCCCCAATCTAGGAAAGTAGGGAGCAGGCAGCCCACTCCCCTTGCCTGCCACCCCCCCAGGAGTGGGGAGGCTGTGTGCCCACTGTGAGGCTGGGGATACGGGGAGAACCCTGCAAGGGTCTGGCCCGGCCGTGTGTGAACTGAAGGGGCAGGCTTTTGTGTGAGTGCCATGCGTGACGTCGGGTGACAAAGGGTGGCCGCTTGGCCTGGGGAGCAGGTGGCTGCGGTGTGGGGGGCGGGCGGTGGGGCGCTCGTGCTGGCCCCGGCGCCCCCTGCCGCCTGGCTGGCCAGCCCTCCCTCAGCCACTCGGACACATTTGTCACCAGCTGCTACTGCCTAGGAGAAGCGGATGGGCGGGTGCAGGAGGAGCTGGGGTCACGGCAGGGGCAGTCTGCCTGGGCAGCCACATGTGCCCAGAGCCTGGAGAGGCAGCAGGAAGGGGGCCCAGGTGAGCAGGAGGGCTGCCCCCAGCCCTGTGCCCTTCGGCAGTATAGGTCTGAGAGCCTTTGATGCCTGGAGGTGCCCAAGGCAGCCCTGTGGCACCGGTGCCCACCTGCCAGGCCCCAACAGGTGCCCCTCCACCCCACCAAACCAGGGATGCAATCCCCTCCCTTCCACCACGGGGCTTCCTGAGGAATCCATGCAGCAACTCACGCCCCCCCTCCGCCACTCCAGGCTGCAGCACCCCAACTCACCAGCACCTGTTACCCCCTTATCTATACACACTCACCTGAGCAACAGTGCACAATCAGCACACACACTCATCTGGCTGCATACATACCTGTGCTGCGCATGCCACATCAACCCCTTGTCACCCGGGGCACACATGTCAACCCACAGCCCTCTCACGTGCTCACGTGGCCACACGCAGTGGCGAACACACGGCCCGTCTCACACACACACACCCAACTCGGTAAACAGTTCCTGGGCATCTACCAGGTGTCTGGCGACACCCCTTCCCGGGGTGTGGATCATCCACTGCACCCCACCGGTTCACCATGGTCAGTGGTGCAACCAGCAACCCTGAGTGCCACACACACTCCTAACATGCACATGTGTGCAACACACTCTCTCAGAGGCAGCAGCCTCCCAGCACGGTCAGGATTAGCCGGGGAGGCTGTGGGGAACAAGGGTTTGTTAAAGTGAAGATTGGGGGAGCGATGACGGGGAAGGGGATCGAGTTGGGGGGTGCAGTAGAGGCAGGATTGGGCCGCATGGGGAGGGCAGACAGGCAGCAGCCGTGCAGGACGCTCTGCGCAGGAGACCCTGTAAGGAAACAGCCGTCAGCCTCAATCATCCTGCTGGCCCCTGAGCTCTCACTCATTGATCTCGGATCAATCTGCCTTGGCAGCTCAGAACCCCTAGGCTCCCTTCCAACACCCCTATGATTAACTGCAGCCTGGCCGGGCTGGGGGCAACCAACACGCCTCCCCACCCGGTTCGAGGGTGAATTCCCAGGGTAAGCCCCACACCCCCTTGACCATACACAAATGACCCCCTGTGGCACACACAGGCTCAGCTCTGCTAGGTGTATGGTGGGGGCAGAGACCAGGAGGCCCCTAGAGCTGGGCCTAGGAGGAGGCTCAGGGCTCGCAGACAAAGGATGCAGGGGCAGTTCCTCCCCCCGCAAGTCCCCTCACCACCCGGAAAGGAGGTGGGCTGAGGGCTGAGTTACTGGCAGGTGAGGGTGGCCTGCAGCACCTGCAGGGAGGAAGAAGGGCTGGGGAGCCTGAGGGAGAAGGGGAAGCCGGTGCACTGAGCTCACACAACTCTGGCCCCCCTGGCGGCACCACGAAGGCCAGAGGAGCCACAGCCACAGCCACAGCCACAGCCAGCCGGGGGCCACTGGGCTCTGGCTGCACCGCGCGAGGCTGCGAGAGCTGGGGGCTGGCGTATGCGCCTCCACGCCTGAGTGTGTGCGTGTGCGAGAGAGTGTGGCGGGGACAGAGGAGGACACAGTGTTCTGGACGTGGGCAGAGGCCAGGTGCCAAGCGGGGAGACTGAGTGGCTGGGGCAGATGCTGCCGGGAAGAGGTGTCTTCATCCCCCCCCCAACATTTCCTGGGTACTAGGATGTGGTCAAGCCCCTCTCATCTTTGAACCCTCAAAGTCAGGCTGTAAAGCCCCCCGCACTGCTTAAGGCCCGGCAACCCAGCAAACTTCCCCCACCCGGGGGCGTGGGGCGTCTGTACTCGCCAGCCCCGTGCGCTGACAGCTGCCCGGGACTTGGCAGAACCCAGGCTTCCGGGAGAGCGCGCGGGGAAGCTGCGCAGCAGCGAGCGGCGGCCCCCGCGTCCCGCCTCGCAAAGTTTGGCCTCCAGGGGCTCCCAGCCGGGTCCGGCTGCGCGGGTCAGGGACCACCCCCCACCCCGCTGGAACCGCGAGCGTTCGCGCGCGCGCAGCCCCCCGCAAGCCTCCCCAGAGCGCGCGCGGCGTGACTCACCCGAGCCGCCGAGCCAGGAGGCGAAGACGATGCCCAGGAGCGCTGGCCACAGGCCGGGCCGGACGGCCATAGCCGCGGGCAGGCGGGCCGGGCGCGGGGCCCCGCGGGCGGGAGGGAGGCTTTTAGCGCCTCAGCCTGGAGCCCCACCTCGGGGCGCCCCCGGGGCCCATGCCAGAGGACTGCGCTGCCTCCGGGCGGCCGGCTGTGGGGCGCACGCGGCGCGTGGCTCCCCTGGGCACCGGGAGCGCAGCAATGCAGCCGGGGCGGAGCGCAGCGCCAGCCGCGCCGCGCACCGAGCCAGCCGCCGCGCGGAGCCCGCAGCCGGGGAGCGGGCCGGCGGGCGCCGCAAAACCCGGACTGGAGCAACGGAACGGGGCGGCCGCGGGGCGGGGCGGGGAACGCAAGGAGGGGCCGGGCCGCCCCGCACCGCGCTCGCGGGCCACCCCCGGCACCGGGGATCCCTCCGGGCGATGCCTGAGGCTCCCCCAGGGAGGAGCTGGGGTGGTGGGCGGGGAGGCCTCCCACCTCCCCGCACAGTCCCCGGGGACCGGGGCAGGCGTCTGAAACCCGGAGTGGATTGTTTCTTCGGATCCGGGCTCTCCCGGGCCCGCCAGTCTGCGTACAGGTGGCCCGGGAGGGGCCCAGGGCTGCGGCGACCCCGGCGCAGCGCCAGCTTGCGGAAAGCTGCCCAGGGTAGGGGGGCCCCGGGCAGGTTCCGCTGTAGCCGTCTCCCCCCTTGCCGCTAGCCGCTCGGTCGCCATCCGAGGCCGTCTGCGAGCCGCGGTGCGCTGCCAGCCCGCGGCGTGGACAGGGGACTGCGGGCGAGTGCCGGGGTGCGCGCAGAGGTGCCCCGGCCCCCAGTGTCGGGCAGACCAGACTCGAGGCCACAGGCAGCCCCAACCACGCAGCCCAGGGTGGGTCCCAGGGGCCTGCCTCAGAGCGTGACCCAAGGCCTCTCTATAACCCCACGGCGGGCGCCGCTCACAGAAGGAAAACAATCGAAGGGCGCAGCGCAGGAGACTGGGCGCACGGTGTTTGCGCCCCGAGCGCGCACGGCGCCGAGACGTGGGCGTGAAGGGGCGAGCTAGGTTTGCGAAGCCGGAGGTAGCGGGCTGGGCTGGGCGCCTGCAGCTTCCAGCTCCGTGACCTTGGGCGAGTCACGTCGTCTCCCGGAGCCTCCAGCAATGACCGCTACTGGCATCGCCTCTTCCCCACCCCCATCCCTAATCGGGTTAAAATAAACAGAGGGCAGCCTTGAAGAAGAAAGGAGGCGACAGCCACGCTCCCAGGGCGGGGAAGAGGGCCGTGCTCTGAAACAGAGGATCCCGGCTCCGGGTCGGCAGGATCGCGAGAAAGGGGGCAGGCAGGGTCGCAAGCTGACACCCGCGGGGCTGGACGACAGGAGAGTGGCCTGCGCCTCCACAAAGAGATAGCAGTGCTCCTAGATTTCTTGAGACACGAGGCCCTCTCTCGGTCTGTCTTTTGTTTTCCACTTTTGATAGAAAGGTGATGAGAAAATATTTTGCTTCTTAACTCTACTATAAAAAAAAAAAAAGCAGACAAAGCTCCAGGTGCCCCACACCCCCACAGATACGGGGCTTTCAGCGCCAGGGAGGCAGAGCCTGGCGCTGGCAGACAGGGCCCCTCTGCTGCAGGTGCCAGCTATGGGGGAGGGGCCGGGGCCCAAGGGTGGTCATAGCTTCCAAACTACCCATAGATGCTGTTGGGTGTAAAATCTCCAGATTTAAAATGTTTAACTAATAAAACAATTTTTTATCTTCATGGGGGCCAAAATGAAAATGACCATCAGCTTCTGGGTTTGAATCCTGCACTGGGGCCCATCTGTGTGTATGTGGGGTTGGGCACTGATCTCCCCACCGGGAGGTTGTGTGTTGTGTCGGGAGCAGTATGTGCCCATCCTGCTCCTGTTGGCACCGTAACACCTATCTCAATTCCCTGCAGAAAACAGGGGACTGGGAGAGATGAGGCAGCAACAGGGTTTTGCTACATGAACGGCCTGTGGTATGGAGAAAATGACAGGACCTGGGGTTTTTGGCACTGGAGGTGGACGGTTGAGCATGAAGAAATAGGGGTGTCCCAGTGGCGTATGCCAGACGCTGCTATAGTCTTGCCTACTTTGGAAATTTGGCTCAGTCTTCACGGGCAATCCTGTTCCATAAGCATTATTATCCCAGTATACAGATGAGGACTGGGGAGAGGGGATGTCTGATTGCCGTGGGCCCAGCTGGTTGAAGGACCACAGGGTTAACTGAGATGGGTCCCTGGGATGTCTGTGCCTGTTACACTTTTTTTCCTTCTACAGTTTCTGTTATGGGATTAGAATCTGGGAATCAGGTTTAGAGTCCAGGAAAGTAAAAGGAGCTGCTCCTGTGTTCAGTGTGGCTGCTCTGTTCACTTCTCTGCCCCTCTGTCGTCAGCCAGAGCAGAGGGGACTGTGCTACAGTCAGGCGAGATCCGGCCATGTGTTGGTAACACATTGTCCCTGTGTTTCGGTGGCTTCCATCAGCACAAATGTTCTCTCATCTGTCTGCCCTGGGTCTGCTGCTCAGGGTCACCCTTACCCAAGGCCCCAGGCTGCTAGCAGCCGCTCACTGGAATTCGGGAGGTTCACCCACCAGCAGTCCGCGGCTCAGCCCAGAAAGGACACGTGTTGCTTCCACTCATAGCTCATTGGCCCTTCTGTTCTCCAGCACCCAACTCCTCCCCACCTCCAGGCCTCCCTATTGGCTGCTCTTCATAGAACATTCTGTGCCCAAGCCTTCATGTGTCACTCCAGCCTTGTTCAGCCGTGCCCTTATAAATGATACTCAGAGAAGGCGGAGTTGGGGGGATGCCCTTGCAGAGAGTGGGGCATGGTGGACACCTCCTCTGAATTCTGCCTAAGAAGTTAGCTCAGAGGGCTGCCAGGGACAGTTGGTCTCCGAGCCCGCTGTCCGACAGCCAGGTGGGGCGAGGGCTCCTGACAGCTCCAGCCTTGGTTGCTCTGGATTCTGCCCAGATCCAAACCTTGACCGTGACCTTGAACATCTACCCTCACAGAAGCCCCAGACTCAAATGGAGGATGGAGGGCCAGTCCCATCGGGACGGGATCCTCCAGCAAGTCTGTGGTCCCCTTTTGTAGATCTCCCCTCTAACTACTCTGCTGGCCAGAAACATCTCTCTCTAGGAGGCTGGATCTGTCCCTCATAGAGTTCCCTTTCTGGGGCCACACTACACATATCTGCCTCCTTTTTTGCTTTGATTATTTCAGAAGACAAAGTCTGAGTCTGCCTTGAGTTCTATCTCCTGCAGGTCCCACAGTTCTGCTTCTGTCACTGGCACAGTTGCAGAGTGCTGGTTTTTTTTTTTTTTTTTGCAAGGGCCTCCCCAGCCCACCCACCCATGGCAGGTGCTCTCCTGAAGGGAGTGGGCCCATTTCCTGCCCACCCAGAGGGATCCGATCAGCTACTGTGATGTTACACTGCTAATACCTACTGGGTTGGGGGAGCTCAGAGCACATGCATGGAAGTTCTCATGCTGCCTGTTGAAATGCAAAGCTCCGTGTGCCTAGGAATCTGCATTGTAACCAAGCTCCCCATTGCCTAGCAGATGACTGTCTTGCCACTTGTGTTTTGAAGAGCAACACTGCCCTTGGCCTTTACCACACCTGGGTGCTTCTCATCTACTCTGGGGCCACTGGTTCCCTGCAATTAAATTCATCCCAATTACATTTCTTCATAATCTGTCTAGTCCTGCTTCCCCGTGTGGAGCCCACAAAGGAAGTGGGTGCTATCAGGCAGGGTGGTTGCTGTCGTCTTCAATTTTCTGTCACTGCCTGATGAGATCAGGAAGTCATGCGTACTACTTGTAACCAAGTCTTCACGGAACAGGTTGCTGGAGGCAGGACCACGGACAGAGCCTGTGGCTCCCCAGAAGACTATCGCGCAGGTTGCACTCAGGCATTGAATTAATTTCTCTCTGGTGCATGCTCTTTTTAAAGATTTATTTATTTGAAAGATAGAATTACAAAGAGAGAACAAGACACACACACACACACACAGAGACTTCATCCATCTGCTGGTTCACTTCCCAGATGGCTACAATGGCTGGGACTGGGCCAAGCTGAAGCCAGGAGATTCATCTATGTCTCCCCTGGGGGTGCAGGGGCCCAAGCACTTGGACCATGGTCTGCTGTTTTCCTAGGCACATTATCAAGGAGCTGGATAGGAAGTAGAGCAGCTGGGACATGAATTAGCACCCATATGGGACACCAATGTCACAGGCGATGGCTTAACCCACTATACCACCATGGCAGCCCTGAATTAGTTTCCTCTTCACTCATTCCAGAAGCCTCTGCATACATCATTATTCAGCTCACTGCTCAATGTCCCACCCACAAAAGCAGGCTGACTCTGTGGGCCCCAGACTTGCGATCCCCCAGCTTTGCCCTGATAGGACGTGCTCTTGGAGAGCTCACACTGGCTCTCTCTCTTTATAAAAAAACAGGATGTTGTAGATTGTGTGGCTTAAACAACAGCATTTTAAAAGATTTATTTATTTATTTATTTGAAATATAAAACACAAACACAGAGAGAGAGAGAGAGAGAGAGAGAGAGAGGTCCTCTATCTGCTGGTTCATGGCCGGAGCTGCGCCAATCCTAAGCAGGAGCCAGGAGCCTCCTCTGAGTCTTCCCATGCAGGTGCAGGGATCCAAGGACTTGGGCCATCCTCTACTGCTTTCCCAGGCCATAACAGAGAGCTGGATTGGAAGTGGAGCAGCTGGGATTCAAACCAGTGCCCATATGGGATGCCGGCACTCAGGTGGTAGCTTTACCTGCTATGCCACAGTACCAGCCCCTCACATTGGCTCTTGATGATCCCTGCCCCAGTCCAAGCATTCACAACTACCCACTGCTCAGTATGTGGTTTCTGTCTTCTGGAAGCATCATCCTGTCTTTCCTTTGAGGGGTCACCCCTCTCACCTTCAGAGCACAAGATTCATGGGGGGCTATGACAGCCCAGTCCCAAATGATGGCAGATGCTTCTGATCTGTCCAATCAGCATTCACTATTCCCTGGACCAACATGATGGTTCAGCATGATCATGTGACCCAAGCCAGGCTACTAGGGCTTATTTCTGGGAATTTTGTTGGAATCAAGGAGAGAAAGAATTTCTTTTCTTTCTTTCTTTCTTTCTTTCTTTCTTTCTTTCTTTCTTTCTTTTCTGGACTGGAAGCAAGAAAGAAATGATCTGATCTTGGCGCTGCCCCAATAAGTGAATGCCTGGAGAAGAGAATGATGCAGAATTCTGGCTTAGTGTTCAAGTTCCACCTGCTCTTAAGGTTGCCAGATATACCGCTGGCTTTTTCAGCTACATTGGCCAATATGTCTCCCCACCTTTTTTGTTGTTGTTTGGGCCTGTTTTGTTTTAGGAGATTTGCACTTGAGAAAAATATGCAAAGGGTCCTCCCCTGTGGAGCTGGCATCCCATATGGATGCCAGTTCTAGTCCCGGCTGCTCCACTTCTGATCCAGCTCTCTGGTATGGCTTGGAAAAGCAGTAGAAGATGGCCTAAGAGCTTGGGCCCTTGCACCTATGTGAGAGACTCAGAAGAAGCTCCTGGCTCCTTGCTTTGTATTGGCCCAGCTCTGGCTGTTGCAGCCATTTGGGGAGTGAACCACTAGGTAGAAAATCTTTCTCTCTTCCCTCTCTCTGTGTGTCTGTAACACTACCTCTCAAATAAGTTTAAAAAAATTTTTTTAAAAAGAAAAAATGATGTGAAGTGATCACTTATCAAAGTCTGTTCAACAGCCCTGTCCAGGATAGGGTAAGCATTTATTACTGCCTACTGTTTACAAGGCTTAGTGCTGCCTTTTGGGATACTCTGGAGCCTGTCCTCCCAGCACGGATTTCCTCCTGGTAAGGTGGGTTGGAGGAAGAGCCAGGCTGTAAGAGAAATGTGTGGGGCTAGGAGGAGAGCAAGAAGTAGAAACAAACCCATTCAAAGGACCCCAGCCACATCTGAACCACTTCTCTCCATGCACTCACTTGTGCCCTGACTCTCTCTCTCTCTCTCTCTCTCTCTCTCTCCCTCTCTCCCTCTCTCCCTCTCTCCCTCTCTCCCTCTCTCACACACACACACAGTCACCAGCACCACTCAGTGCATCAGCACACACAATGCATCTCCCACATGCAGCTCACACCAGTGCACACTGGGCAAAGGAACACCACGCAGAGGCACATGATCCCTGTAGATGGCCACACACACACACACACACACACACACACACACACGTCTGCACCCCTTTCCTGCACAGACTAACCGTGTGCACGCCCTCCAGGTAGCCCCAAGCTGCTGAGACCTTTGCACCTGGGCCTCTCTGCTGCCTGGAAGTATCTCAGACAAGAACAGGCGTCTCAGCTTTGGAGACTTCAGGACCAAGGACAGCGCCCAGCTTTTCCTGACTGGCACCAGCCCAGGATAGGACTAAGCAAGCTCTTTGTGTGGCTCACCTCTTTCCTTTCTCACAGTCCCTTAGGAAGTACATGTCATTGTCATCCCCATGCATAGACACAAATATGGAGGCCCAGGGAAGAGACGTAGTTTGCCTAAAACGGCTCAGCTGGTAAGGGATGGGACAAAGAGCTGCTCCTGAAATGTTTGCTGAATGACTGAAAGAATATCTAGCCACACAAGTGGTTTTATTAGAGACACATGGTGCTGCATAACATCCAGAGAGAAACACACATGCATACTCATGCACACTCAGAAGCACATGTGCACACACGTGTTTGCACATAAATACACACAGACACAGAAATACAGAGACACATGACAGCACCATGCACACACACACACTGAGACACCCTTTCTCAGGCCCAAGAGCTCCATGGCATTTCAGACTCTGCACTGCTCCGGGCTACACGGCCCCCGTTCTCTCTGGGCACCCTCACACGGGTTTGGAAGTGAGCAGTTCTCTGCTCAGGGCCCTGTGTGGAAAGGAGGGGGTGGGGAAAAGTCAGGAAGGGGCAGGATGAGCGGAGGAGGAGGAGATTGGACCAAGCGGAAGCCTGGCACCGTGCCCTCTGCAGATGACCTGATGAGCATTTTGCAGAGTTAATTTCATTAGCGTCTCTGGGAGATGAACAATTAGCAAGATGCTCCGATGCCTTAGGAGCGTAAGCGGAGAGAATGCCTCCTTGCTCCCCCACCAGACCGCAGTGCCCGCCCCATCCCTCCTCCCCTCCTTCTCTGTCTCTCATCCCCCTCAGCTCCTCCTCCTCCCTCCGCCGACAAGCCCCCTCTGAGTCACTTCCACCCCACCCTGCCCCTCGGCCACCAGCCAGCCCCTCCCTCCCTCTCCCTCGCTCCCATCTGCCCACCCGGCCAGACTGGAGCTCTGCCCGCACCGCGTCAGTCGGCCCCCTGTGTGCTGATCACTCACCACCAAGGGCCAGGGCTCGGTGCTGGGTCTGCTCCTCCAAAGAGGCACAGGGGTTTTTTGAGACCCAAAGAGGAAAGGGCCAGGTAAGCCTCTGTCTCTCACTGCTTTTGCCACCAGGTCCTTGGCAGTTTCCAGATGTGACTCCAGCGAGGCCTGGCGCTCCTCTTCCGGTGCCTGGCACGTTGCATCCGGGGCTAGGAGCCCATCAGGGCTCGCTGAGGAGGCCCAGGTCAGTGTGGCAGCGTCTGCAGCTTCATCAAACAGGTGGGAGCTGAGACCCCTAGACACCCCAGGCCAGAGTTTGTCCCAGGGCTTTGGTCTGGGGCTGCACCCTCCCAGAAGCTCCTCAAGTCCTGGGTGGGAATGAGGGACTCAGGCCCAGCCGCCAGCCTTAGGCAGACTCCGGCAGCCCTGCCGTGGGGAGGCCCGTGCTTGCCACAACCCAGTAGTCTAGGACAGGCTGGGGAATCCAGACAGACCCTCTCCCTTGTCAGGGCAACCAAATCCCCCAGGAGCCTGCTAAGCTGGAATTTCTGATCCACCCCCACCCCCAAGGCCTACTGACAGATCTGTGGGGGGTTCAGAAATCTGAATCTGAAGAGACCCCCAGCTGGGCCCTAAAGCCTGGGACCTTGGGGCCTCCGCAGCCAGAGTTCTCAGCAGGGGCCCTGTCGCCCCCACCTGGGAGCTGGCTCTGTGAGGGGGGGTGGCATTAAAAAAATCTGATTCCTTTTCTATATAAAGCATGGATATAAACAGCATGCAGACAGATACACAGTTATCTGGCATTGCAATTTCAGAGAGAAAAGGGCCATTAGTGAGGGAAATATCTACAAGGGCTCCTTTTGTTGGCGATAGTGCAAAACTGGTTGAGAAAAACCAATCACCCCCCAAAAGGTCCTAAAAAGCACAAAGGCACACCCCATGGCACACATGTGTGCACACACAGATACACAAACACACAAACCATCCCTCACACAAGTACACAGATACACACACAGACCAGCACACTCTACACACAACACACATGCATACACACACAGATACACACACACAACCACTCCCCCAGAGATACATAGATACACACACACAATCACCCTGCACAAACACACAGACACACACACAGACCCCTCACCCTGACACACACAGCCCAGCACACTCCACACTCAGCACACATGCACACACACACATATACTCACACAACCACCCCCACACCAAATACACAGGTGCACAAACACACACAATCCCCTTGCACACACAAATACACAGATACACACAGAGACCCCACACTCCGATACACAGAGGCCAGCACACTCTACACAGAGCACACATGCACACACACAGATACACAAACACACACAACCCCCCTGTACACACAAATACACAGATACACACACAGACCCCCCCACCCTGACATGCACAGCCCAGCACACTCCACACTCAGCATACAGAAAGCTTCCCGCTCACAACATCCACAAACACCTGCTCGCGTCTTCGTCCGCCCACGCAGACATCAGGAAACTCCAATAACACTGCATTAGTGGGAAGAAGACTCAGGGGGATTTTAATACACTTTTAAGCCCCTTTACCAGGGGCTGCGTGCTTCTGACTGCCATGTCATCCCCGGCACTATGCTTCCGGAGACACAGGAGCAGACAACCATCTTCACGCGTAGCCCCGTGCACCTGTGGGTGTAGGTGTGTGTCTCAGACGGATGTGCGTCTGGTCACAGCTGTGCATGGGAACTGTGTCTGCAGGGTGGTGGGAGACAGCAAGGAGAGAGAGAGAGTGTGCATTCACACATGTGCACGTGCACGCATGTGGGCAGACACTGGGGATCGTAAGCAGACATTGTCAATTCGCAGAGCACCCAATCTTCAAATTCTCCCTGTTCATAGCTGTGTTGTTTACTTTCTCCCATAGCTCCAGACCCCTGTGCTGAATGAGTGCGTGGATAAATGACTGTGGCTCACAAGGCATTTCAATGTCTGTTTGCGCTTAAACCGCATAAACTGTCCAGGGATCTAGGTCTCATTATGCTCATTGTACAGATGAGAAAACTGAGGCTCAGAACATTCGAAACAGCCCTTGCACCATCCCATCCCCAAGTCTTCTGGCTTCCAGGGCACACAGACCACCCTGCAGGCACCTGGGAGCCTTGCTGGAGTCCAGCACCCATGGCAAGAACCCCAAAATGTCCCCAGCCTCCCCTGCCCACTTTTCCCTCGGCCCCTCCCTGGTGCCCACCGTCCTGGCCCCTTCAGGGATGGCTGACGCTGGCACGGAGCAGATGGGCGACGTTCGCCCAGCACAGCGGTTCTGACTCAGTCCCTTGGGGGCTGGTACATGGTGTGTGCCAAGGTTAATTAAACTGGTAATTAGAAGGAGAGATGCTTAATCTATCTGGTTAATAAAATAACCCCCTTGCATGTGCACATGGGCACTGTCACTCTGCTGGCGGAGGCAGAGGCGCTGCGGGCTCAGCGTCCCAGAGTCAGCCAGCCAGGATGCTCCCCGCTCCCTCTGCCTGCTCCCTGCCCTGCTCTCTGAACAACCCCTGGGCCCATCCCAGCCACCTCAGGGTGGGCTTGTGGACGGAGCTCCCAGGAGGGCAGCTAGGGGTGCCCTGTCCCGGGGAGGCCCCTGAGGGGAGAGATGGCACCTCAGGGGTTACCTCCTGGGACCCCAGCCAGCCAGAACCCTCTGGCAGCCTCCTGGGACCCTTTGTGTCACCTCCTTGGAGCTCCAGATCCAATCCTGCATTCTAGCTTATACCCTCAGCGGATATCTCTAAACATTGATTTTCATTTTATGTCTAATACCTCCTGAATTCCTTGTTTTGTGGATGCAAGGGACCTTCCCAAAACTCATGGGAAGATGTATTTTAAAGAGATGGGCATCTTCTGGGGCTGGTGCTGGGGCATAGTGGGTAAAGCTGACACCTGCAGTGTTGGCATCCCATGTGGGTGCTGGTTTGAGTCTCACCTGCTCCACTTCCGATCCAGTTCTCTGTTATGGCCTGGGAAAGCAGTAGAAGAATGGCCCAAGTCCTTGGGCCCCTACACCTGCATGGGAGACCTGGAAGAAGCTCTTGGCTCCTGGTTTCAGATCGGTGCAGCTCCTGCTGTTGTGGCCATTTGGGGAGTGAACCAGCGGATGGAATATTTCTCTCTCTTTCTCTCTGCCTCTGCCTCTCTTTAACTCTGCCTTTTAAATAAATAAATCAATTGTAAATAAATAAAAAAGAGAGAGATGGGCATTTTCCGTGAACTTGTGGAAGGCCCCTGCCATGCATCTACATAAAAAGGCTACAAATGTCCCTACCCTGAATTCCGGATTTTTCCCAGGGCAGAGCTACTGGTGGGAGCTGGGTGAGTAAGGTGTCTGGACTTTCCTCTCCGCGATTAGCCTGGCCTGGGGTGGTGACTCGGCGGCTTGAGACCTGCTGTGGAGGCTCACCACACGCCTCCTACGGGGCCATTTCCCGCCCCTGCTGAACAATGACTGCAAGAGCGGGTGTTTTCTGCATCAGAATTCACTCGGACGGAACATTCCAGATCCGGAGAAGCAGGCCCTGGGACCTGCATCAGGCATCCCCTGAGAGCGGCCCCTCCACCCAGAGGGTCTGCCTGCTGCGCTAGGGTTGCCACTGCCGGAAGTTGTCCACTCTGTGTCTCCTCAGTGACTGAGGACAGATGGGGTCACAGCAGGCCCACCCGTGCCTCCTCCACGCAGGGCACTGAGCCTCAGGGCAGTTCACAGACAGCCACACACAGTAGGGCGCCACCTGCCAACTTCACAGGCCTCCTGAGGTGGCCCAGCTCAGGTGCATCGGTCCTCAAAGAGAGAGGCCACCTCCCACTGGCCTGGAAGGGCGGGGCCTGGGAGACAGCCCCTCCCGGGGACTGCTGTGAGGTTGGAGGCTGTCCTGCGACAGTGGTGGGCGGTGGGCAGCCTGCGAGCCGGAAGTGTGCCCCTGCTGGGGAAAGGGTTTTATTAACTTCCTAATGATGGGTTTAATGGGCTTTGAAGTCAGGTGAATTCAGCAGCCGGAGCAGGTGGCACCGAGCTGGTGGGGTTGGGATGGGGCTGGGGCTGAGGCTGGAGGGTCTTCAGCTACCACAGCTACAAGACAGTCCCCTTGCCGGCGCCGCGGCTCACTAGGCTAATCCTCCGCCTTGCGGCGCCGGCACACCGGGTTCTAGTCCCAGTCGGGGCACCGGAATCTGTCCCGGTTGCCCCTCTTCCAGGCCAGCTCTCTGCTGTGGCCAGGGAGTGCAGTGGAGGATGGCCCAAGTGCTTGGGCCCTGCACCCCATGGGAGACCAGGAGAAGTACCTGGCTCCTGCCATCGGATCAGCGCGGTGCGCCGGCCGCAGCACACCGGCCGCGGTGGCCATTGGAGGGTGAACCAACGGCAAAGGAAGACCTTTCTCTCTGTGTCTCTCTCTCACTGTTCACTCTGCCTGTCAAAAAAAAAAAAAAAAAAAAAAAGACAGTCCCCAGCCTAGAGGGAGCAGCAGAACACACACGTTTTGTGTGGAAGACACAAAAGGCAGGAAATGGGTTAGAGAGCCGAGACTGGAGTGGACCGGACATGGCTCAGCTGTGTGCTCTCCTGCAGGTCACAGCTCCACCTGAGCTGTCACCCATGCACTCACACCCAACCATACACCCACCCACACAGCCATCAGCACACACACCTACTCACACCCACACCCACCAACACAGCCTTCAACACACCCACCTACTCACACCCACACCCACCCACACAGCCATCAGCACACACACCTACTCACACCCACACCCACCAACACAGCTCACACCCACACCCACTGACACAGCCATCAACACACCTACCTACTCACAGCCATACCCACCCACACAGCCATCAACACACCCACCTACTCACACCCACTGACACAGCCTTCAACAAACCCACCTACTCACACCCACACACCCACTCACTCACACCCATCGACACAGCCATCAGCATACCCTGCTCACACCCACACCCACCTACACAATCACACACCCACCAACCCAGCCATCAATACACCCCCCTACACACACCCACATTCACCTACACAGCCATTAGCACACCCACCTACTCACACCCAACCGTACACCCATTCATACAGCCATCAGCACACCTAGCCACTCACACCCACAGCCACCTACATAACCATCAGCACACCCACCTACACAGCCATCAGCACACCCTGCTCACACCCACACCCACCTACACAGTCACACACTCACCTACACAGCCATCAGCACATCTACCTCCCCACACCCACCCCAACACACGCCCACATCCATCTGCACCGCCCCCACACCTACACGGCTACACTCCCTACATCCACCATTATCCAACCCACTTGTCCATTCAATGAATACAGGCTGGACAAACCTAACCTGAAAGCATGAAACCTGAAATGCTCTAAGACTGAGTGTTGCCATGACGTCACGAGCAGAAAATCCCGCACCACGGAGCGTCACATAGTGCACCAAGTCATTAAATCAATTCTACCAAACTACCTTCAGGCTGTGGGTATGAGATAGAGACGAAACATAAATAAATCTCATGTCTGGATGCGGGTCCCATTCCCAAGATATCCTGTGATTGTTTGCAAGTATTCCAAAATCTAAAAAAATCCCATAGGCGCAACACGCCCGGCCCCAAGCATTTTGGGTAAGGGATGTTCCGCCCGGATCTGAGCCGGGTGCTGTGTGGGGGAGTCTCTTCTGCTGCGGTGGGGGCGGCTGGCAGAACTGACCACAAACAAGCAGACACACGGAGCAGCAAGACGACTCTGGAGGAAATGGCCAGAGAGTGGGAGCGGCAGCCGAGAGTCGAGGGCACTGATGTGGTCGTGTGGCCGGCAAGCGTCTCTGAGGCGAGAGACGGCAGCCACTGAGGGATGTGGGGAAAAGCATTTCAGGCCGAGGGATCAGCTCCCGAGAAGGGAATGAGCTCGCTGTGGTTGCCGGAAGCAAGGACAGTCGTGAGGCTAGGAAGAAGGCAGGTGGGGGCAGAGCCTGAGGCACCTGGCTGGGATGCAGAGGAAACCGAGGTGGCCCCGAGGAAAGAGAAGCCAGGTGAGGGGTAGGAGGGAGGCCGGGCGCACTCTGCGCCGGAAAGTTTCCTGGCTGCCATGTGGCAATGGTGACAGTAATGGGGGCCAGTGCTGCGGGTGGTAGCCAGTGACTTCCAAGTCCCTTTAGGTTCTCTACTCCTCCTCTAAGGGGAACTGCTAACGTTTGCGAGGTGGGGGGCTTGCCAATGACAAATCACACTCAGGGTCCTGGGTGCCTCCCACAGCAGGTGCGCTCAGGGCCAGGAAGTGGCCTCCTCCAGGCCCCTGCAGGGCCTTGAAAACTCCTCAGTGTACCAGCTTGGGGGATCATCCATCACTCACCAGGCTCCCAGTCCTCTCTTCTGGGCCCAGCATGCCACCCCTGGTCTCAGTGCAGCCCTTCCAACCTCACCCCCTCCCCCACCTATGGAGGCCTCTCTGGCCACCTCCGCTCAGCATCCCTGGCTCCAGGGGTGGCCCTCGGACTTCCCAGCACCCTGGCTTCCCCAGTACTTGGCTCAGGTTGGGCCCCTATTTGTACCAACAAGAACCAACCCGCCAGGCTGGGCCCTGAGTGACCCATTATTATAGGCCTGCCTAAGAAAGGAAGGCAGTCCTACCACACTGAGGCCAGCAAGAAGATGGGGGGGGGGGAGAGAGAGAGAGAGAGGTCTTCCATCTGCTGATTCATTCCCCAAATGGCCTCAATGGCTGGGGCTTGGTGAGGCTGAAGCTGGGACCCAGGAGCTTCATCCGGGTCTCGCATGTAGGTGCAGGGGCCCAAGGACTTGGGCCATTTTCTACTGCTTTCCTAAGCCATAGCAGAGAGCTGGGTGGGAAGTGGAGCAGCCGGGACTTGAACCAGCACCCACATGGGATTCCAGCACTGCAGGCGGCAGCTTTCCCCACTATGCCATAGGCTGGCTCTGACAAATTCCCTTGTGAGTTTCAGGCACTTTGAGGTGGATTTCTGACCCATGTGGCCAAATAAGTCCTCACCAATACCTGTCTCTACAACCCTTAAAGGTTTATAAAATCTCCCTCTCCTGTGGAGCAGGATTCAGTTCAAGCAACTCTGGGAGACAGGAATTATTCCCATTCCACAGAGGAGCACAGTGAGGCTGGGAGCCAGAGCCACCAGAGGCAGAACAGGACTCCGACAGGCACCTTCTGTCTTCCCACCCTGGGGGGCAGTGAGAGCGAGGTGCACGTTTGTCTTCAGAGCGAGTCAGCCCACTATCACCTCCCATGTTCTCCGGGACCCAGTAGTGGCCTGTCCGTCTGGCTGCTTTTTCTGGCCGCTGCTGTCTTTGGCCTGGGGTTCTTACAAGCAGATGCTGCTGTCCGCGGCTGTCCGTCTCCACTCCCACTTCAAGACCTCACGCGATGTGGCCGTGAGTGACTCCAGGAGGCCCCCGGCATGGTCACAGGAGAGAACGCGAGTGGTGTGGAGTCCCAGCTTTGCTCCGTTCTGGGAGCAGTGTGGCTTTGCCCATGAGCTGCGACCTTTCAGAGCCTGAGCGGCCACATCTGTAACAGAGACCACTTAGTGGACCATCTGCAGGTGCAGTGCACACTCAGAGATGAGCCGGGTAAGTGCAACGCATGGGAGAATGAGCGTTGGAATCATGACCCCTTGGGAGGTCACCAAGGCCACACCCCTCCTCCAGCTACATACCCCCCCCCCCGCCCTGTTGAGTTTCCTGGGCCAATGTTTGCCCCTGCAGGCCACTTCCTGTGTGATTCACTCATTCACACGCATGCCTGCTGTGTGTGCCCAACAGCGGGGTCTGCCAGCAAACAGGACAAGAGCACATGGGCCCAGGAGGTGGACTAGACACACGCAAAGCGGCTATATTTTCAGGCGGGGATATTTGCTATGCAAAGAATGAATGAACTCGGGCAGCAGTGCCTGGAGGAAGCAAAGAGGCACTAACTGGGTTGGGGCAAGGCTCCCCTCCTCTGAGAATCATAAGAAAGTGGGCAAGGCCACAGCTGCCAGCTGAGCATCCTAGGCAGAAAGCACAGCACATGCAAAGGCCCTGAGGTGGGACAGGCTGGAGACAGAAGCAGCACACGGGGCTGCAGAGCAGGCGGCCCTTGTGGGCCGTGGGTAGCATTTGGACATTCTTACCTGTGCGGCAGGAAGCCCCAGGAGGCGAGAGGGAGTAGGGGAGACACAGAGGCCATGCACGCTCCTTCTAGAAAGGGCAGTCTGGTGGCTGTGGGACCTCCAGCCCACCCTGGCCCCCAACTATCTGCTGGACCTCCGTGACAGCTGCGGGCCCTGAGAAACTTAGCAGGTGCAGAGGCTTCTCCACGTCTCCCAGCCCCCCTTTGCCGACTCAGCCCCGCCCTCACTCCCCCACCCCCACCCCAAGACTGCAGCCGCCTATTATTATGGCTGACAACACAGACCCCAGGTGACTGCACAAGGCAAGATCCCTCCGCAGTGCCAGGGCTGTCTCCCTTCTCACTGACGCCCCTCCTCCCCTGCTCCCTGGGGCCGGATTGCGGACACTGCCTGTGTTCGTGAGATGATGAGAGCAAGGGAGAGCCGTGCATCCGTGCCTGAGAAGGATCCTGGCGGCGGGGAGAAAGGCCCGGGGCTACAGGAACCTGGCCACAGCCACCACCGCCTGTCTGTTCCCATCAGGGGAGCCATCGGCCTCGCTGGCTATTTTATCTGTGTTTATTTGTCTGTCTGCCTGTGTCTTGCTCTATCTTCTGATGTGTCTGTCTCGCGGCCGTCAGATGCGCCCTCAGCTGGAGCCAGGATTTCCAAAGACAGACACGAGCCCTTGGCTCGCTCCTGGAGGCCGGGCACCCACCGGCTGCAGCCACGGGGGCCCTGTCACCTCTCTGAGAAGGAGCCAAAGCAGCTTCCCGGGCGCGCGGCACGCTACATTTGCATCTCTCCCTCCCACGCCCACGGTTTAATTATATCCCTGCTTGGTTCCCGGGGAGTTTAAGGCACTAGCCCTCTGTGTGCTCTGCGCAGCGACATCGTGGGGTGGCAGACACCGACTTGGCCACTGGCAGCTGAGGAGATTCAAGTGCAGAGGGCTTTGTCAAGGTCAGGGGCCCACGTGGATAGGGGCAGGGCTGGGGTGGAGGTTCCAGCTGGCTGGGGGACAAGGGGGTGGGATGGCAGCCCCGCAGGTGTGGCCAGAGGTCTCCCTCTCCTGGAGGCCGGGCGCCTGGCCCGCCTTGGGGGTTTCCCGGGTCAGCCTGCCTTACCCTGATCAGTGGCTGGTGTTGGACCCCTCCTGTCCCAGCCTCAGCCCTTCGGCCTGAGATTCCTGGGAAGACTCTGGGGAGCCGTAGGTTGGGGGGATCCCATGGGAATTGGGGAGAGAGAGGGGGCTTGAAACAGTCTGAGGTGGGAGTGGGGGCTGCCGGGCCCCTCCCAGCACCTGGGCACCACTCTGCAGCCTGGCAGGGGGCCACGGGGGCTGCCCAGCTGACAGCGGTGACAGGAAGACTGGAGGCGAGCGGCTGCCGCTGCTGCTTCGACAAAGGCGGGAGCGAGGGGGCCGCGAGGCTTGGCAGCCGCTCCCCCAGCTGCTCCGGGCTTGAAGCGGAGCCACTTTGTTGGCTCCAGCACAGTGCGAACAGGTGGCAGCAAGATTGGCACGGCCAGGAAAATCCATCTTGCAGAGGCCAGCGTGCAGCAGCACGGGAGAGGAGCAGCCAGACGAGGGGGAGGCGCAAGGCAGGAGGGGGAGGGGCTGCTCACCCCCTCCCCACACGTGTCCCTGGTGCCCACGCAGCCACCTCTGCACACCCGAGCCAAGGCGTTCAGGAGCCCTCAGGGGCACCAGAGGCTGGCCAGGCCCCCTGCCTGCAAGGTACCCGTAGAGAACCTGCCTTCCTGGTCCACCTGCCGCCTGTATCACCTCTCCAGCACCTGCCACCTGGGCCTCCTGGCTCCGCGGACTCCCGAGCACCTGGGGAGGAGAAAGGCACCTGGGTTCCCAATTCCAGGAGTTGCAGGCTTGAAGGTTCTCGTGCTGGGAGCCCGGGACACATGTGGAGGCTCCTGGCAGTTCAGTCACCGCATGCTCCGTAGCACCTGTGACCCGGTGGGCTCTGCCAGAACCCCTGGAACCCTGCCCCGGCCAGGGAGCTCTGGTGCTACCTGAACACCTAGCTCGTGTCCAAATCAACCAGGTGGCCCTGGCATTCCCGCGGTCCCTGCTCGGTGGATATCTATGAAGCGTCCCCCTGGGCCACGCCCAGCTCCAGGTGCAGAGGATGTGCTGGGAAAGGGACAGGCAGGGTCTGGGCCCATGGTGCCTGCGGCATACAGGAGCAAGTGAAGCAAATGGACCAGGTCATTTTAGAGTGACAGGAGTAAGTAGACATGAACAAAATGATGTCAGAACTAACTGGAGAGGCGATTTCCTAGATGGAGTAGTTGAGGAGGGCTTCTCTGAGGAGGTGGCTTTTGGGCTGTGATGTTTCTGAGGATCTGGTCATAGACAGGGAAGTGTTCCGGGTGGCAGGGACAGATGGGGTGGAAGTGATCTTTTAGCCTGCACGAGGGACAGGGGGGAGGAACAGTGAAATCAGGAGGCAGCAAGGCCTGGATCATGCAGTGCCTGAAGGCCACAGAGAGGAGACGAGTTTTTATCCTAAGTGAGATGAGGACGTTGCAGTGGCCTCAGCAGACCAGGCTGGGTGGGGAGAGAGGCATCGGCGGACCAGGCAGGGGTGGCTGCTCCTGGCCGAGTGAGAGCGGTGTGTGCTGGAGGACATGGAGGGTAGGGAGGTGTGCGGGGGGAGGGGGTAACGGTGACGGATGTGTTCTAGAGACCCAGTAGGATGAAGAATGAAGTTAAGTGCAGGTTGAACTGGGGAGTGGGCTGGGGGCTGGGGGCTCCTGTGAGTGCAGGAGGGGACACAGGGGATGTTTCCTCTCCTTTCTCAAGTCAGCCCCAAAGAGGGTTCCCACACCCCTTGCGCCCCGAGTCCCTGGGCCCCCGCCAAGAGACCGGGTGTACCTGCCCACCCCCCAGCCCCCGCTGTCCCCTGCCTTCTGAGTTGTGTCCCTTCTTGAATATGGACAGCACTTTACAAACTCCATATGCTCAGTTTTCTTTTATTATTTTAATTTCTAAATCCTTGGGCAAGGTCCAGCACCGGCTTCTGCTGCAATCCTGGTGCCAGCAAACACACTTCTCTCTCTCCCTCCTCCTCACCCCTTCCTTCAGCCAAACCCTGAGCTCCCTCCCACCCTGGAGGAGAGCTGCACCTCAGGCACAGGCGTACAGTGGGCGAGAGGGTGCCCATGGGCGCTGGCAGGTGGCTGGGGGCACGGGTGGGTCTGCCTGGGGGCCAGGGGATCTCCAGAGTCTCGCCTAGGCGGGGGATGGAGGGGTGGGGGTTCTGAACGCGCTGTAGTGGGGTCCCTGGCACAGAGTGCAAGACCAGGCCTCCTCACTGGCCCAGGCCACAGGGTTCCCCCAGGTCGCTCCCCATCCTGAGCCCACAGGGTCTGTACCCCTGCCCCTGGCCAACTGCATGTTAAAATCCCCAGCCCATCTCCCCCCACCCCTTCCCCTGCCGAGCTGGCGCACGCTCTCTTTCCCAGACACTTCGCTTTGCTCTTCCCTCTGCCTGGAACGCTCTCCCTGCAAACCTTACCAAGCTCCCTCTTCTCACCCCAGGGGCGCCTCTGCAGCAAATCTTCCTGGGATACCCAGTCTGTGGCACTTCCTAGGCATGCTGTAGAGTCCTTGTGGCATTTGGCTTTGAAGACAGCCCCCCCCCCCCACCAAGAGCAGGGACCTCACACATCTTTGCACACTGCTGTACTCCAGGGGCTGGGGCAGTGCCTGGCGTGGAGTAAAACACACTCACGGAATGAATGAATGAATGCATGCGTGAATGAATGAAGTATGTTTCTGGCTTTCCTGCTTTTCCTGTCCATCTCCTCTTCCTTCCAATCCCCATTCGTGGGAGGTAGAGGAAGCATTCTGGGTAATGGGGGTTAGGTATGCAGAGGATGGCCACATGTGCCCAGAGCAAGGCATGCATCCTCACCCAACGCTGACATAAACCCCGTCTCACACACAAGACACGAAAGCTCGAGAGAGAGCAGCAGAACCTGCCCCGAATCAGGGCTCGTACACAGGGGAGTCCCCTCGGGGTCCCGGCCTTCGCACCCCACCGGGTGGGGATGGACCTGCATAGATGACCCGTTTTCAGAGCTGGAATAATAAAGTGCACTTAGCATCACTGTGCTGTTGTCAGGGCCGCCTGGAGGATTCTCAGCCCTGCGGGGCCCCCTTCACACGGTGCCTGCTCTCGGTGGTGCGGGCTGCGCCTGTGCCCAGCATGGGGCGTGGATAGCGGATAGCACTGCCTGACCCCGCGCCACGCCCTGGGGCTGCTTTGCAGGCTCCAGCTCTGTCTCTGCGGCTGTCCTTTGCTTTGTTGGGTAGAAGAAAGGCTGCCAGTGCCTTGATGTGGGGTTTCCTGCCAGGTGTAATCCCGGAGTCTCCAACACCGTCTTCCCCCGGGAGGGGAGGGCCACAGGCCCGGGCTCTTTGGAGCGGCACTTCTGCTCCCCCTGCCTGCGGCACTGCTAGCCGGCTAGCTGCTCCCCCTGCAGCCTCACTTCCCCGTGCCTGTGCTCCCTACCGGCCTCTCAGAGCTGCGGCCTGTCTGCGCCGGGCATTCCCATCCCTTAGGTCACTGAGATTCTCCCAATACCTCGCCTCTCCCGCCTGCTCACTGCAAGCTCCCGGAGGGCAGGGATCTTGCCTGCTTGGTTCTCTGCTGCCCTAAGATGGTGGCCGGCACGCCACTGGCCAAGCGTGCTTGTGCCGTGAGCGTTCCCCAGACCCCCACCACTCACATCCCACCTTCACCGCTCTGGTCATATCTGTGCCCAGTCTGTGCCGTTCAATGCTTTTCATCAGCCCCCTCTGAAAGTCTTAAAGGGGAGGGGCATTTAGCCTAGGGTGAAGACATGGTTAAGATGCCTGTGTCAGGGCCGGCGCTTGTGGCACAGTGGATAAAACTGCTGTCTGCAGTGCCGGCATCCCATATAAGTGCTGGTTCGAGGCCCGGCTGCTCCACTTCCGATCCAGCTCCCTGCTAATGCACCTGGGAAAGCAGCAGAGGGTGGCCCAAGTGCTTGGGCTCCTGCACCCACGTGGGAGGCCCGGAAGAAGCTCCCGGCTTCTGGCTTTGGCCTGGCCCAGCCCTGGCCACGGTGGCCATTTGGGGAGTGAACCAGTGGATGGAAGATTTCTGTCTCTCTCTCTCTCTCTAACTTTGCCTTCAAATAAAATAAATCTTTTTTTTTTTTTTTTTTTTTTTTTTTTAGGATGTTTGCATCCCATCTTGGGATACCAGGGTTTGGTTCCTGGCTCCGGCTCCTAACTCCAGCTTCCTGCTAATGCAGACCCTGGGAGGCAGTGGTGACGGCTCCAGTACCTGGATCCCTGCTACCACGTGAGAGAGCTGGATTGAGCTCCCAGCTCCCAGCTTCAGCCCTGGCCCAGCCCTGGCCACTGTGGACATTTGGGGGAATGAATTGCTAGATTTCTCTCTCTCTCTCACTTTGCCTTTCATAAAATAAATTAAATAAATCAAAGTCTTAAGAAATGTAATATAAAAGGAAGCTTCTTTATCACTGCCATAAACGGAAAGCCAATATCACTTGCCATAAATAGAAGACAACTGTTAAAATAAATGCCACAAAAACAAAACAATGAGGTGGAATGGGAGCAAGAGCCTGTTGCTCGCAGAGGGAGTGGGGATGAAGCCGGCTCCCACTCTCCCTCTGCTACACAGCGGGGGTCGGCGAGGGCGGGAGGAGGCCTGAGAGCCCAGGCGCGGTTCTCGGTGGAAGGTTCTAGAGAGAAGTGAGCAGGGATGAGCTCTCTGACGTGATCTCCTTTCATCCAGTCTTTGTGGAACCGAAGATGTAGCTGCGTGCCCATTTTGCAGGTGAGAAGGCGGAGGCTGGAGAGTCGGGGCTTTGCTCAGGCTCACCCGCGGCGCGGGGGTGGAGGGCTGGGATCCAGGTCTGACTGCCCGGGTCCCCTCCTCGGCAGACGCCCAGTGGCCTCCCTGCGGCGTCTCCTCCATCCCCTGGAGCCACCCTGCGTCGCGGGAGCAGACGCCCGCAGCCTCGCAGTCTCCAGACAGGAGTCGGTTTTAGCCTGAGTGCCTGAGCCCACGTCCGCCCTCAGCACTCAGGTCCCTCATTCCGAAATGGGACTGCCAACCCTCACCCTGCAAGGCCCTTCCCTTGAGGCCCCCGTGACGCCTCCCTGCCCAAGGCCGGGCGCCATGTCGGCGAGAGGCGCTCTTGCTCTTGGAGGCCCCGCATGGCATCCCGGGAGTCCCCGCCTCCCCGTGGCGAGGGGCCCAATCAGAAGGGAGAATCCGAGAGCCCACCCCTGGGGGGGTGGAGTCTCCCTGCTTGGTGATTGGCACACGTTGCCACGTTCCGCGCCCTTGGCCGCAGCTATCGACACCTCCATTCTACAGAGTGGGAAGTGGGAGTGCAGGGACGCAACCCCTTAGAGCAGGTGACACCGTAGTGGTGAGGCTGGGGCTTGAACCCTGGTCTGTCTGAGGCCACAGCGCGGGGAGGGGGGGCTTTCCCCACCCTGAGCTTGCTGGAGGCTGTTTGACTTGCACTTGCCACCGTGCAGGGCTGGCCTGCCCCTCACTCACCTCCCATTTGCCCCTGGTGAGCTCTTCAAAGAGGTGCCAAGAGGTGGCCTGGCTGGGGACAGCCTGGAGGGCTCCCTACTCCTCCCGCCTGCCCTGCCTGCGGGAGGCCCCGTGACCCTCTGGGCTGTGACCGGGAAGCGTGGGAGCTTCTCCCCCTCGCTGCACTTGGAGCCCCCGCCACTGCGCATGGCTCCGATCAGCTTGGAGCCCATAAAGCAGCCGAGGAAAAATGACGGCGGGCGGGCAAACGAGCCACGGAGGAAATTAACTCGCACCCAGGGAGCTCGCGGCTTTCTGCTGACAGAGAGGGCCGGCTTACCTCATAAAACTAAGCGCTTAAACTCTCCTCCTTGCAGTAATTACCGCACGAAGGGCCCGGGCCGGGTCCTCACAGGGCACCGAGGGGGACCCCAGCTGGGGCTGGGGCAGGGGGGCCGGGCGGCTGGCCACAGCCAGGGATCGGGCAGGCAGAACCCGGGGGAGGACTTGTGGACTGGCTGTTCCACCTCCTCTCAGACAGCTGAGGAACTTGGCGGCCCAGAGAAGGTGTGTGACTAAGTGGAGGTCACCCAGCACCCAGCAGGGCTGGATCGATGGCAGCTCCTCTCCCCCCGCGCCCCCCGCCCCAGCCCTGACAGACAGCAGTGTTTGCCCTTGTCACATCCATTTCCTGAAGCGCTGGGCAGGAGCCAGACCCCAGGGGCAGGGGCAGGGCCCTGGGACGGGGGGGAGGGGGTGGGGGGGTGGGTGGGGTGGGGGGGGGGAGACAGAGAGCTTGGCCTTGGCCTGCACCTCCATTAGGGGCAGGGACCGCACCTTCTCCTTCATTGCTGTGTCTTGGCTGCCAGAGCGAGGTTAGACTCCGGGTGGGCCCTTGGCAACACCAGATGGGGACTTGGGAGCAGCCCCACTGAATCCCCAGAGAGAGGCTCACCCATGGATGGCAGGGGCCGCCCCAGGGGACACACGGAGCCCACTTGCATTTTCTCTGCACAGTGGGGTCCGTGCCTCCCCCCCCCCCCGAGGGTGGGTGTTAGATCTGAGCAGGGAGAGGTACCACCCTGAGGGCCCGGCCGAGGGTCCGGTCCGAGCTTCTGCTCCCCAGGTCTGCCTTCAGGGCTGTCCACCCGCTGAGACCCCAGACCTGCTTCCCTAGGGCCAGGGCCAGCCAGGGTCCCCCACCCAAGTCCCTGTCTCTCTGTCGGACCCTTGCCCAATGGCCAGCCAGCCCCCCCTCCCTCCCCCGCCCCTCTCTCTTGCATGTGGCTGCCTTCTATACCCCAAACACACCCCACTACTCTCCACAAGTGTTTTTTCCCTGCAGGCCTTGTCACCTCCATGGGACCACCAGTCCCCCTTGCCCACTTGAACTTGGAAGGGAGCTGATCACTCGGGGACCGGGTAGGGGAGCACTTGTCTCCGGCCGGGCCAATCAGCACCTTCCGTTGCCCTGGTTACCAGGCGCAGTACAAGCTGAGCTGCTCCAGGGAACCCAGACTCTCAGGGAGCAGACGCTGGCGTTGTGGGAAGAGGAGGGGTTGCTGAGCTGGACTGCAAACCTAGCGCTGTTGAGGCCTTGAGCATGAGGCCAACGCACACAGGACAGAAGACCTGCTGCTCCCTGCCCACCTGCTGCACACTGGGTCCAGCCATGCTGTGGCATGGCTCCGGAAATCATTGCCATCATCATCATTGTCTGGTTCCCGACACTTGCCACCAACAACTCTGACGTCATCACGATCTCTGTGAGCATCCGAACGACCTCTGCCCCTTCCTTCTCGCTGATGGGCCCCAGAGCCTGGCTACACCTGGCTGAGTCTCTTGGCGCTGCTATTTCACTCCCTCTGCAAGCAAAGCCCCAGGTCTTTTTTGCTGACTCTGCCGACCTGTGCTCAGGACAGCTGCGCCAGGCAGGCGTGTGGAGCTGCCTCTGTCCAAGCTTCCGTGAAGGTCCGTAGTATTGACGCTCCCAGACTAGGCTCACAGGAAGGTGTGCAGGAGCCAAGGCAATTCGCCCAAGGCTGAGTTTTGCTGCCAATATGAAGGCGGTTTGCACACGCATCCCTAGACGAGGAGCCACACTGGGCCACCGAAAATGCAGAAGAAAAGGAGGACTAACACACAGTGGCTCTGCTCTCCTGGCCAGCCCAGCACCTGCCCTCTGGAATCCCCACGTGACCCTGACCACGCCGAGAGGCCTTCACGCTGGGACATTTATCCCACCCATGAGAAATGAGGCCCTCCCTTTCCTCTAGGGTTGCTGGGCCCATGGAATCTAAACTGGGGGCTCCTGGGGACGAGTGTGGAGAAGAGGCTGAAGAAGCCACAGTACAGGGAGTCTTGACAGTGCTTGTACGCCTGGATCCAGCCGTGCCTGATGCTGCAGCTCACATCCTAAAACTTCCCAGTGCTCTTGTCTTCTCAGGCCATCTGGAGTTGGGTCTCTGACTCTCGCAGAGTACTGATTAATATAATGGCAATATCTTATAAGATGCCAAAGTCATCAATGACTGTTTCAGTATACAAGAGAAGAAATGGGAGTGCATGGAGGCCGGCCTCTGCGTGGGCCAGACCAGCAGTAGCCAGCCGGGGCTCTCTGTTTTGGTGTCTTGCCCAGACCCCCAAGGGATGGGGTGGCTCCCGCCAGCCGCATCACCAGCTTTGCTAGCTGACCGGGGGTTTCCATCCCTTTCCTGCCAGAGGGAAAGCAGAAGCCAGCGGGCTGGCCGACCGCCCACTGCCATGCCCTGAGGGGAAGGGAGTGGGGGCTCCAGCCGAGCCCAGGCCGCAGTCAGGGTCCTCTGAGCCTGCCCTCTGTGCTCCCAGGGCCCAGCTGTGCGACGCGAGGGAGCTCCGTGTGGACTCTCCCCTCCGGAACGCTGGGCTGGCCGGGAACTCCTGCTTGAAGACACGCTCCCCCACCGAAAGAGCTCATGGCAGGGCCATGGCATCAGGAAACTGGCTCTGGAGCTGGCCTTCCCTCTACTTCCCCTTTTGACATAAAATGAAATAAGACAGCTGGCTTCGAGCGCTTCTGCAAAGGAAGTGGCCAAGGACCCTGCGGTCCTCTGACGGCCCCAGCCTGTGTCCTCAGGCCCCATGCGTCCTACTCAAAGCCCTGGGTGACGGCCACCGCCAGCTGAACCGATCCAGGGTTGTTGGCTGGATTGTCCCTGCCTGTGCTCCCCATGGCTCTCCCAGAGGTGCCCCTGTCACCGGCAGCTATTCTGGGCACTCGGGCTGCGGTCCCCAGGCTTGTGCCATGAGCACCTGTTGGGCTGTTGCTTCTCTGTCCCCTGGAACCTCCTATACCCCTCCCCCAGGCCAATGGCCACCATGTCCAAGCTCCCAAGGGATGTCAGCCACTTTATTCCTGGCGCTGGCCTGTGAGGGGCACCCAGCATCACCTATTCTAGGGACAAAGAAGCTCACAGAGAGGTTGGGGGATGGGCTGCAGCTGCATGGGGATGGGAAGAAGGTCAGGGTCAAGAATCCACCCCCACTGTGTTGACTCAAATCCCTGGCCCCTTTCCTGGTTCCGGGATCGCTGTTCCCCGTGCTGTAGAGACACGGCAGGTGCCACTTTCAGTGTCCTCCCGCCCACAGTGCTCCTGTGACTCCACATAGAAGTAGGAGGGCACAGAGGCTGGTACTGTGGCCCAGGCCTCTACCTGCCAAGCCGGCATCCCGTATGAGTGCTGGTTCAAGTCCTGGCTGTTCCACTTCCAATCCAGCTCCCTGCTAATGCACCTGGGAAAGCAGTGGAAGATGGCCCAAGTGCTTGGGTCCCTGCACCTATGTGGGAGACCTGGAAGAAGCTCCTGGCTCCTGGCTTTGGCCTGGCCCAGCCCTGACCATTGTGACCATTTGAAGAGTGCATCAGTGGATGCAAGCTCTGTCTCTCTGTCTCTCCCTCTCTCACTCTGCCTTTCAAAGAAATGATTCTTTTAAAAAGAGAAGCAGGCCAGCGCCGTGGCTCACTAGGCTAATCCTCCGCCTTGTGGCACCGGCATACCAGGTTCTAGTCCCAGTCGGGGCGCCGGATTCTGTCCCGGTTGCCCCTCTTCCAGGCCAGCCCTCTGCTGTGGCCAGGGAGTGCAGTGGAGGATGGCCCAAGTGCTTGGGCCCTGCACCCCATGGGAGACCAGGATAAGTACCTGGCTCCTGCCATCGGATCAGCGTGGTGCGCCGGCCTCAGCACGCCAGCCGTGGCGGCCATTGGAGGGTGAACCAACGGCAAAAGGAAGACCTTTCTCTCTGTCTCTGTCTCTCTCACTGTCCACTCTGCCTGTCAAAAAAAAATTAATTAATTAATTTTTAAAAAAAGAGAAGCAACAGCAGGGTACCTTTTCTATGCCCACACTGGTGGTGGACAGGCTGTGGCAGGACACAGAGGAGAGCTAAGTGGAAGATGCCCATATAGAGGTACAGGCGGGGACACGAGGGATGCCCCGGGGATGAGCAAGCACCAGGGGCGTGCCACCCAGAATGCTCCTGGGAACCTGGCTGGGAAGGGAAGAGAGGAGAAGAAGGTGAGCACAGCCAGGCAGGGCAGCCGTGAGGAGGCAGCTACCCAGCAGGTGGTCACGGGGCACAGGTGCTGTCGAGGCCACCACCCAGGCAGGAGGGAGCAGTCGAAGGGACACCTGGCCTCGTTCTTTCCCACAGATGCTGCCTCTCTGTCGGTCCGTGTGCCAGGGAGCCTAGAGGTGCAGCCACAGGTCAGCCTGAGGCTCAGAGCAGGACAGACAGGCAGCGGAAGGGCACGGAGCGCTGGGGCTGTGCTGGCTTGCACGAGCCTGGGGCTAGGAGAAACACGTGTTTACTGCAGCCCCGCCTCCAGCCCTCCGCCTTCATCTGCATCCCACTCTCCGAAGCTTCGGATTCCTGCCAAGTTCACCGCGAGCCGAAATTCAGATGGAAAATCCCAAAAGCAACCAATTCCGAAGTTTTAAATTGCACATTCTTCTTAGCCGCATAACGGAAGCTCCCACCGCCCTGCTCCTGCTGGCTGGGATGGGACCCACACCCTCGTCCAGTGTGTCGGTGCCGCACACGCCAGCGGCCCGTGAGCCACCGAGTAGTCGAGGCGTCTCATGATGCTTGTGTCACCTTTCTCATGCCTACTCAGAACATGAGAGTGGTCACACAAAGGAGGCACAAGGCGGCAACCGACACACTGGACGAGGGTGTGGGTCCCCCGTTATTCTGCCAAAGACAGGTACCAGATGACAATTGGTCCACCTGCCTGTGGTCTGGTTTGCATCCCCTGTGGCGGAGGCATCCTCAGGCCAGCACCGTTGGGACAACCTGCTGCCGTGTCATCCCCCCCACCCCGCCACTGCCATCATTGCTTCTCGGCGCTCACACGGCTACAGGGCAGCTTGCGGTTGGCTCCCTCCCCTCCCTGGGCTGCTGGGCATCTCTGTGTCACTGTGGCCTCCGGTTGGCCCGAGCGGCCCTGCCTCATGCATCTCTCATTTCCTTGGGCCAGTGGGCCAGCACTGTGTAAACGTCCTAGGCAGTGATGTAGCAGCAGGGCACAGGTGAGTGAAAAGGGCGTCTCCTGGGGTTTGCTGCAGAGCTGCCACGCCCACCCATCTGAAACCCCCACGGCCAAGCCATAGCCAAGGGCTTGAAGAAGCGTCCTCTACCAGCCACAAGGCCATGGCCAGGATGAACGCAGACAGCTGTGAGCAGACGGGAGTGTAATTCTGTTCTTCGTAGGACACCGCATCTTCAACACATGTGCCCTCCTTGTCCTGGAGCATGGCTCCCTCTCCTGAGCGGGATCTGCAGGAAAATGCATCGTGTGCATGAATGAGTGAATGAGAGAGTGGGTGAGCTCCCCCCCAGTCCGAAGCCCTCAGCCAGGCTGGGCGCAGCTCCTATTGTGGTGGAGATGGGTTCCACACCCGCTCACTGCTGTTCTCATCTGGAGATCCCAGCTGGCGGAGCACGGACGCCCGCCCACATTGTATCTCCTGCTTTGTGCTGGCAAACAGCTCCAGGCTCTGGAGGGAGAGGATGCAGGGAGCTTGCCTCCTTCCGGGGGGCATCTGAGGGCTGCGGAGTGCCTGGGGGTGTGTGGCTCCTTCAGAGGAGCAGACACTGTGCCACCAACTCTGTCTCTTTCACTCCCCGACTCTCTCCTGCCTGAGCACCTGCCTGTGCGAGGCATCTTGTGGGTCCACATTGTTCAAGACTGCCTCTGATGTGGTGCTGAGAAGCTCTGCCATCAAGGTGTTTAGGGTCTCCTGACGACACAGAGCACAACAAAGAACAAGATGGGTGCTGCAGTGGGATCTATGCCAAACAGCACAGGTGGAGTAACCCAGGAAGCCTGCATGGAGGAAGCAGCATTGGAGCTGAGGTTCAAAGTATAGGAGTTTGCCAGGCAGACAAATAGATGGCTGGTCACACATCCACGTGTGTAGGGACTGCTCTGGGGATTAAGGTGGCTTGGTGTTGGCACAGAACAGTGTTCATGTGTTTTTGGAGTGGGAGGATGGGGGAGGAGGTGAGAGTGGGGGGTGGTAACAGAGAAGAAAGCAGAAGCTTCATTACCAAGGTGGTTTCCTGCCTGGTGAAGGATTTGGGTTTTTCCTTTAAGCCGGAAGTTGGCCTACTTCTCCTTCTTTTACAGATTTATTTATCCAAAAGGCAGAGCATCAGAGACAGAGAGAACTTCTCTCCAGCGGTTCACTCCCCAAATGCCCACAACAGCCAGGGCTGAACCGGGCTGAAGCCAGGAGCCGGGAACTCCATCCAGGTCTCCCACAAGGATGGCAGGGTCTCAAGTGCTGAGCCATCACGTGCTGTCGCCCAGGGTGCGCAGGAGCAGGAAGCCGGATCAGAACAGAGCAGCCGAGGCTTGAACCGCTGCTGCAACAGAGGATGCCCGCGTCGCAAGCAACAGCTTAACCTGGTGAGCCACAAAGGCTCCAGCAAACTTCAAGAAAGATGACCTGGGGATATTTCAGGCTTGCAGGCCTGCCAGTCTCTGTTGCAACTTCAGAACTCTGCCTTCATGGTGTGAGAGGAGCCACAGGCAATACACAAACGAGAATGGCTGTTTTCCAATAAAACTTTATTTATAAAAAACAGTCAGGGGCCAGATTTGAAAAGTAGGTTGTATTTTGTTGGTCTCTGCTCTAAGTCAGAGACTGGCAGTCTCCTGGCCCATTGTGTCTCAAAGGTTTTTCCCTTTGTTTTTTGTTTTTCAGCTAACGTTAAAAGGTTATTTCACATAAAAGTCTAGATGTCCAGGTCTGCTGGAGTCCAAAGCTCTAGCCATACTGGGTTTGCAGTCCCACGTGGCAACAACCAACTGCAGTTCACTCTTTGAGTCGTGAGCGTTCTGCTTCGCTGAGGTCCCCACCACTCCCCACTGCTGCCAGTTACCATCCCCTGCCCCCTGCGCCGAGCTAAGGTTTCGCTTGGTTCAGTCATGTCCCAGGGCTGCCGAGAGTAGCCACGTGCTACACACGGGGCAGCTTGAACAATGGAGACGTCCTGGCCTGTGGCTCTGGAGCCGGGAAGGCCAGGGTTGAGGCGCCAGCCTGGAGAGTTCTTTCCGAGGGCGGGAGCGAGAGTGTGTTCCAGGGCCCCCCTTGCTAACGGTGCCTCTGGCGATCTCTCAGGTGGCAACCTGGCCCCTCCCAGCGCCTTTGCAGTGTCTGCGCTGTGTGGTGTCCGCTCCTGGACTCCCTGTCTGCCTGAGGACTCCAGTCACACGGGATCGGGGCCACCCTGGTGACCTCACTGCATCTTGGTCACCTCTGTCTCAAACAGGGTCACGCTCTGAAGCACCGGGGGGCTAGACCCTGACACATTCTTTTATTATTATTATTTATTTGAGAGGAGTTACAGAGAGAGAGAGAGAGAGAGAGAGAGAGAGAGAGAGAGAATCTTCCATCCTCCAGTTCACTCCCCAAATGGCCACAATAGCCAGGACTGAGTCAGGCTGGAGCTAGGAGCCAGGAGCTTCCTCTGGGTCTCCCACGCAGGTGCAGGGGCCGAAGGACTTGGGCCATCTTCTACTGCTTTCCCAGGCCATAGCAGAGAGCTGGATTAGAAGAGGAGCAGCTGGGATTTGAACCGGCACTCTTATGGGATACTGGCACTGCAGGCGGCAGCTCTTACCCTCTATGCCACAGCCACAGCACCAGCCACAACCCCCCCCCCCTTTTATTTAATTTGAGAGGCAGAGAGTGAGAGGTTGCTCACATCCACTGATGCATTCCCCAAATGCCCACAACAGCTCCCCTTAGCCAGGTCAAAGCTGAGAGCTGGGAACTCAATGCAACTTTTGGATGTGGGCAGCAGTGAGTGGCCCAAGTACTGGAGCCCTCACCCACTGCCTCCCAGGGTCTGCACCAGCAGGAAGCTGGGATCAGGAGCCCAGGCCAGGCCTTGACCAGGCCCTCTCTTGTGGGCCGCGGGCATGGCAATCAGTAGCTGGGCGCCCACCCCCAGACACACCTTTTAGAAGCAGGCAGAACATGGTACCTGCCCGTCCCTTCCTGCCCTGTGTGTCCTGCCGGGTCCCTGCCGTCCGCAGAGAGAACCCAGCCTTGTCTGCCGGGTACAGATGACAGCACAGAGGACCCCTTGCAGGGGGAGGGGGCCCTGTCGGGGCAAGGGGCGGCGAGGCTGGAGAGGAGGCGACAGGACAGGGCTGGGAGGGTCCCGGGCCGGCTCTGCTGCGCTGGCTGAGCCTCGGGAGAGGAGCAGGCGCAGGCTGGGGCCAGGTCCCCGGCTCCAGGGAGTGCGTGGGCCGTCTGGGCTTCTGCGAAGGGTGTGGGTGGTGGAGAGAGCGGGTTCCGGTGGAGGTTTTGTTCCCGTGAAAACCACACGCTGAGGCGGGAGGAGAGGTACAGTTGTGCTCTCAGAAGCTCCACCGGCAGGAGAGAAGCAGCGGCAGTGCGGCAGGTGAGACACGCGAGATTGCCAGGGGCCACTGGCCGGGACCTTTTTACCACTCTGCGGTGGCAGACCTTTGCAGCTCCTCTCCCAAGGACCGCCTGTCCCCGCCCCTCACTGTGTGGTTCCACCCTAAGGCGTGAGCCAGCCCCGCTGGGCCTCCCAGGGCTGCCCAGGCGCGATCAGCCAGGGCCAGCCACCTTGCGTCCACCTGAGCTGAACGCAGCTCCTACTCTCTGCCCCCGAGAGCCCCTGCTTGGGTGTGCCGCTGTCCAATTGCACCATTTCCCGGAGGAAGGACTGAGTCCTCACGGAGGTAAAATATTGTATTATTGTATGCTAACAAAGAGTGTCCGGACTCCTGGGCCCTGGGGTCTCCGTTTCTGCTCTATGGCAGCGACTGTCACCAGGCTCTGGGTTTCTCGTTCTTTGTTCATCCAATGAACACGGGTTCCCAGAGATCCCTGGGTGACTTTGGGGGTGTCTTAGCCCTCCAAGAGCTCCGTGGGGTGGGAGTGAGCAGGCAGATCTCAAACAGACCCTGATAAATATTGAGAGTCCTGAGAGGTCTGTGCTCAGGCACTTAGAGGCACCTAACCTAGCAAGGGAAGATCCAGGCAGGTTTCCTGGAGAAGGGGGTAGCTGAGGAGAGTCATAAAAAATGAGAAGCATTTAAACTGCCACCTGCAGCGCCGGCATCCCATATGGGTGCCAGTTCTAGTCCTGGCTGCTCTACTTCCAATCCAGCTCTCTGCTGTGGCCTGGGAAAGCAGTAGAAGATGGCCCAAGTCCTTGGGCCCCTGCACCCACTTGGAGGACCCAGAAGCAGCTCCTGATTCCTGGCTTCGGATCGGCACAGCTCTGGCTATTGTGGCCAGTTGGGGAGTGAACCAGCAGATGGAAGACCTCTCTCTGTCTCTCTGTGTAACTCTTTCAAATAAGTAAATAAGTATTTTTTAAAATGAGAAGGAATTGATCAAGCAAAACTGAGGAGAGAAGAGGTTGGCATGAGAGTGGGTTGGTGTTGAGGCACAGCCTGGGGCCGTGTGCAGGGGCATGGGCAGTGGGCAGCAGCAGGGGACTGCCAAGTTCCTTAGAGCACAGGTGGCTCGGGGTGGGGGAGCGGAGGGGGCTTCACTCACAGGCATTTATTTCACAGAAAGAGCTCAACTGCTCTCAGCAGCAGGCGTGTGGGGGCCATTATGGCCATGGCCTTGGACAAGTCACCTCTTTCTCCAGCCTTGGTCCATCCACCCTTGAAACAAAGGGCTGGACAAGCTGTGTCAGGGCCTCTCCAGCTGGCCAGCTCTGAAGCCAGTGTGGGAGGCCCAGAGGAGCTGTCTGCCCCAGTAGCCACAGCTCCCCTGCCTTGGCGACAGCAAGGACACTTCCTCCAGCCAAGGACAAGCAGGCACTGGGCTTGAACAACACAGCCTGGCCAGGTGGGAAAGCAGATTGCCCCTTCCATCTGCCCGGCAGGGGGCGACCGTGGGCTGAGACACGTGGGAGGCTGAGCTGAGCAGGGACAGGAACAGGGGGCTCTTTTCCAGGGGGGTCATCTGGGCTCAAAGAGCCGCGCCTCGGGCCCCAGCAGAGCCGCCTGCGGGAAAACAGACACCTAGTACAAGAGCCCCCGCGCACCGGGAGAGGCGCAATCCAGCCGGCTGCGGAGAAAATTTCAGGTAATTGATGTTATTTTCCCATTGACTGTTCTGCTGGGAAAGATTTTGGTTACAGGGTGTAATCAAATCACACTTAAGAATTCTACTAAAAGATTACTTTTATAATGAGAGGGGAAAAATGCGCTTTTAAAAAGGAATCTCTGTTGTAACGTCCTCGGAGGTGACCCAGCAGTGCCTCGCAAAGCGAGAAACGCTCGGGCTCGCGGGGGTGGCAGCGTCGCAGGCCGGGATGCACCCGCTTCCCTGTGTGGGAAGATGTGGCGCTCGTGGCATTGTCTGCGGCAGGAAAGGGTCAGAAACAGGTCCCCGGGTCTCATCCGTGAGGAGCGGGGTGCACCTGCCACAGGGTGGAATACTACACGCGCACAAAAAAAGGCCGAGGCAGCCGTGGGTGGAAGGGTCTGCAGCCACGTCAAGAGAGGGCCAGAGCTGGAGGGAGAATCCAGCTCGGCGATCTCCCCATGTGCAGAAAATGAGGAGGGTGCTTGTGGGGGTGGGGGTGGGCAGGACCGCGGTGTGGCGCTGCTGCGGCTGCACGCCCGTGTGCTCTCACGGCTCTGAGGGCCAACCGCGGGGGAAGGCAGGCCGCAGAGGCGCCGGGCACCGGGGGAGGGCTCTGGGGGAGGCTGAAGGCTGAGTGCACGCCAACCGGCTGGGCCGCAGGGAGCTCCGAGGGCTGCTGTGATGCAGGGGGTGGGAAGGTCCGTGAGGGTGTCTTGTGTGAGATCAGCACTGACCAGTAGGCGGGGCCGAGCAGGGCCCTCCCCCCGGGGGCGGCCCGGTGCTCTCAGGAGGAGGCGGGACAAAAGGCAGGCGCTCCCAAACTGGGGCTTTTTTTTTTTTTTTTTTTTTTTTTTTAGCCATCTGCTCTGCCTGGGTGTGACGCCTGCTGACTCACCCTGCGGGTCTTGGGACTTCACCAGACTCCAAAAGCACACGAGCCAAGTCACACACACATGTGCTCATGCGCACACACACACACAGGCGCGCAGTGCATGCACACACATATGTGGGTGAACACATACGGCACAACATACATGTGCACATAGCACACACACATTCACATATGTGCACATGCATAAACACACACGCATTCACAGGTGCACACACGTACACCTGCAAACACACATGTATGCATATTTGTGCGCATATACAAACATGGGAGGGAGTTTCAATAAGGTCATGAATAAGAATAATGGGCGCTTTTAATTCCATTTGTCCATCAGTTCCTGGGCTCACTCAGCCTCTGCTCCTGACTCCAGGTCCTGCTGATGGGACCCTGGGAGGCAGCACTGATGGCTCAAGTGACTGGGTCCTTGCTGCTCAACTGGGCAACCTGGACTGAGTTCCTGGCTCCTGGCTCAGCCCTGGCGCAGCCCCAGGCACTGTGGCGCTTGAAGATTGAGCAAGTAGATGAGAGAGCTCTCCCTCTGTCTCTCTCTCAAAAAATATTTTTTTAATGTTTAAGGAAAACAGTCTTGCCTCTATTGACTATGGGTAGAATTTATTCTTTATTATTATTCTCTAAAAATGTGGCAAAAGAACTATTTGCATGGTATTTCCGTCGTATTAGGTATTATCGGTCATCTAGAGATAACTGAATGCATATAGGAGGGTAGTGTAAGTTCTATGATTTATATGTATATGTTTATTGATTTGAAAGGCAGAATGACACAGAGAGAGGCAGAGACAGAGACAGAGGTCTTCCATCCACTGGTTCACTCCCCAAATGTCAGCAACGGCTGGAGCTGGGCTGATCCGAAGCCAGGAGCCAGGAGCTTCTTCTGGGCTTCCCATGTGGGTGGCAGGGACTCAAGTATTCCGCCACCATCTGCTGTCTCCCAGATGCATTAACAGAGCACTGGATCGGAAGCGGAGGTGGGACTCGATCCCAGCACTCCCGTAGGGATGCGGGCATCCCAAAGGGCTGCCCCTTTTTTTTTTTCAAAAAAATTGCAATTTTTTTTTTTCAAAAAAATTGCAGAAGTAAAAGATAAATGTATTTTTGGTGCAAAAAAAAGTGTTGAAAGCCATGCATAGCTTTTCACGATGCCCATTTTGCATGAAGTGGTAGAAGGTCCCTTGTATTTTCTTGAATCTCCAGAAAGCAAATCATCTGGGCAAACCTGGTGGGCAGATGGCGAGATGGCGGCTGAGACTTGGCTGCGAGGTGGGGAGACCTCGAGGAAGGGGAAGGGGGAGGGTAATGTGACAAAGAGGTCACGGACGGGCCTTGCCTAAGGATCTCCCCACACCCAACCCCTGCCCAGCGTGACCGCTCTGGATCGTAGCCTCAGCGCTGTTGAGCTCTTGGCTTTGCAGGACGAGTGGAACATCTAAATGTTTATGTAAACTCTCCCCATAATTGAGTGTCGAAAAGGGTTTACTTTTCCTGACTGCTGCTCGGTCCAAATCATGGCAGCCCTAGCCTGTGGCCCTGGATCTAGAACCTCCGTGCTAATATGTTAGCACTTTAAGCTCCTAGTCAGCCTCAGGCTATGTCTTCACTTCCATTTTTACATCCAAGCAAATCCTTGTTTTTCTCTCCGTCATACTCACAGCCTCTCGGGCCGTAAGGACGCAGCCCAGGCCAGTGTCCTGAGACGGTGAGTGCAGCCCGGGGAGATCCAAGCAGGGAAACGGGCTCCCTGTTGTTTGGGAAGGGGCAGTCCCATCCCTGAGCAGGTGCACAGGACACGGCCGCTCCCTGGCCGGCCGCCTGGCTGGTCTGGACCTTGGCTTCGTGGAGTGTTCTGTTCTCAAGCTAATGATGCCATTTTTAGTGACTCATTACGGTCCTCATTAAGACTTGCTAGCACATGAAAACAGTGCTGGGGAGCGCCTCCCGGACATCAACAGTGGCTCCAAGTTCCCTGGCAGCAGCGAAGGGACAGAAGATGCTGTTTCTCGGGCAAGCACTGGTTGAGCACCTCTTGGGTGTATGCAGGGGCACCCAGCAGCTTCCTCTGGTGCAGGAGTGAAAACGCAGGCTCCACTCAGCCGCCCTGCCATTTCTGCTTGCTACGCCCCCTGCTGGACACCACTTCCGGGCCTGGGCAGGGATCAGGTCCCCTCTTTCTGGAGATCCACTGCTTGCCTCCTTGTCTGCTGGTGACAGACCCTCCCCCCAACTCTCCGGCCCACTCTCCTGTCTCCTTTGCTACCTCGTGCTTAGCACCAGGTGAGATCAGTGAACTTAGTTGCCTCCTGCTTCACTGTTGGTCTCTCTGCCCCCACCAGAATGCAGCTCCATAATGGCAGGGACCTGGTCTGCAGACTCCCCAGCCCCCACGAAATGCCCAGCACACAGTAGGTGCTCAATTATATTTGGTCACCAAATGCAAACGATGAGGAAGAAACCGCCCCCATCCTCAGACCACCTACACCCAGGTCCCCCCCCCCCATCCCCCCATGCTGTGGCTGGGCTGTCGGCTCCTGGCTTTATCCAAGACATCAGAGCTCTTTCTGAAGGAGCAAGAAGGGGTGAGCTAATTCACTCATTTATGCAGTTCGTCATTCTCTTCTGCAAAGGATACCCGTGCAGGAGTCTGGCCCCGGCCCCGCCTCTCCCCGCCTCCGGTCAGCGCCAGGGGCCGGCAGCTGCAGACAAAGCTTGGGCTGGGGCAGCCCAGGGCCGGGCTTTGCCCATAGATTATTTCTCTGAGTAATTAAGATGGAATTAAAAATTAATTCTTTCCTTCCGCCTGATTGCATTTCAAGGGATAAACTGAGTGTTACGGCTTTTGTGCAGTTTTTTTTTTCTACACAAATTAAATTGGATTGTACCTTCCGAGGTGGGCAAGTGAGGTGCTAGGATTAATCCGGCAGCTGCAAATTCCTGGAGGAGGAACCAGGTGAGTCTGCCCTGGGAGCTGACGGGCTGCAAGGTGCAGCTGCTCCGGCCCTCACGGAGGACCTGGCTCCCCAGAAGCGAGTTGAGCCTCCGCTGGGGAGCGAGTGGTTCTGATGTGCTCTTGTCAGGGGAGGCAGGAAGTCAGGCCCAGTGAACTGGGCCAGCTGCAGTCGGATGGGGTTCCAAGCCAGCTCTGCCATCTACTGCTGGGAGCTCCTCCTCAGGCAAGCTGTTTCCTCCTCTGGCCCCCCAACTTCTCCATCTGGGAAATGGGTATAAGCGAACTACTTCACAGTGCTGTTAGGGTCATTGCAGTCCCTGGGCGGCAGGAGTTGGGGTTTCCTTCCTTCCTTTCACTCATACCTTGATGCCTTCGTTAGGTGATGCATTCTCAGGATTCAGACATCAAAACGGAGGAGCCAGCGCAGCAGCCTGTTGGTGTCCACCAGTGACTGGTTCTAGGACCTCCTCAAATGCGAACAGGAGAACACTCAGCTCATTTCTGTAATGTGGATCCACACAGTCCCCCTGTAGACTTGGCATCATCTCTAGATGACTTATGATACTTAATACACAGGGCTGGCGCTGTGGTGTAAGGGTAAGGCCGCTGCCTGCAGTGCCAGCATTCCATATGGGCGCCAGTTCGAGACCCAGCTTCTCCACTTCTGATCCAGCTCTCTGTTTTAGCCTGGGAAAGCAGTAGAAGATGGCCCAAGTTCTTGGGCCCCTGCACCTGTGTGGGGGACTTGGAAGAATCTCCTGGCTCCTGGCTTCAGATCAGCTCAGCTCTGGCCATTGAAGCCATCTGGGGAGTGAACCAGCAGATGGAAAACCTCTCTCTCTCTCTCTGCCTCTGCCTCTCTGTAATTCTGCCTTTCAAATAAATAAATACATCTTTAAAAAATACCTAACACAGCATAAATGTTATATTAATAGTTCCTTTGTGCTATATTGCTTAGGAAATAATGACAAGAAAAAAAAGCCTGTGTGTTCAGTATGGACACCATTTGGCGGGGTGATAGTACTTTCAGTCCAAGCTTGGCTGAAACCACGAGTTCAGAACCCAAGAATGCAGGTTCATTGCACAGTGCAAGTCTCCCTGCCAAGGCTGTGGCTGGGCAAAGGCAGTGGCGTTAGCTCTGTCTCGCTGAGTCTTTGGAGTGTTTACGCTCCCATGAGAAAACATGTGCCCATCACTCCTTTCTTTGTTTCACCCACGGCACTGTGCTAGGGGTGTCCTTTGGCTCTGCTTGGTTCCGTTCCCCCTACAACCTATTTTGGGGTGTATTCCGTGTTGCTGCACAGCTCGACTCCTTGGCCATTTCCATACCTGGACGGTCACTTGTTGCACTGGGTGTCCCCTGGAGGGTTTGACCTGTCCCCTGTGGATGGGTATTCCTGTTGTCTCCAATCTCTCAATGCTTCAAGCAATCCTTGGGCACAAGCCTCTGGGCTCATGTGCACTGTATCTCTAATTCAATTCCTAGAGGAGAAGTTGTAGCCAAAGCTGCCCTTCACCTCCCACCTATGGGATAGGGAACGAGAGGGACTGAGGGTCATTGTGAGGGTCACAGCCAGGGTCACAGGCTCATGAAAAGACTGAGACCTAAATGTAGGCCTGTGAGATGCTGCCCACCACACACACTTTCCAAGCACATCACTGGGGTCCTACTTATTGCAGTCCCTTTTATTATTTATTTATTAAAGATTTATTTATTTATGTGAAAAGCAGAGTTACAGAGAGAGCAGGAGAGGAAGAGGCAGAGAGGGAGAGGGAGAAAGAGAGAGAGGGAGAGAGATCTTCCATCCGAGGGTTCACTCCCCAAATAGCCACAATGGCTGGGGCTTGGCCACACTGGAAGAAGCCAGTGGAGCGGGAGTGCAGGTAAGAATGACAGCAGACTTCTCTACAGAAACTGTGCAAGTGGGAGAGACTGGGGCAATATATTGATGGTGTTTAAAAAAAAAACCTTAGCTGTCTGGAACTTGGTACTCAGAAAAATTATCCTACAGAAGGAGAAATAAAGACTTCCTTGGGAAAGCAAAAGTTGAGGGAATTTATTGCTATTAAACTTGCTTAGCAGGGGCCAGTGCTGTGGTGTAGTGGGTAAAGCCACCGCCTGCAGTGCCAGCATCCCATATGGGCACAGGGTTCGAGTCCCAGCTGCTCCACTTCCAATCCAGTTCTCTGCTATGGCCTGGGAAAGCACTAGAAGATGGCCCAAGTCCTTGGGCCCCTGCACCTGGCCATCTAGGGAGTGAACCAGTGGATGAAAGCTCTCTCTCTCCCTCTCTCTCTCTCTCTCTCTCTCTGCCTCTCCCGCTGCCTCTCTGTAGCTCTGTCTTTCACATAAATAAATAAATCTTTTTTTAAAAAAAACTTGCTTAACAATGGATATAGAGGAAGTTTTTCAGAGAGGAGAATAATTATACAGGTCAGACTCTTGGATCTACGTGAAGAAATGAAGAGTGTTAGAGGAAGGAAGTGAAGGTAAAGCAAACACTGCTATTTTTGAGATCTTAGTGCATCTGACAAATAGAAGGTTCTTCACAATCATAAAGCCACAATGTATTTGGTGATGATAGCCTATGAATAAGTGAAATGAAGGACTACAGGCAGAACAGAGACATTGGAAATACTTTACTATAGGGCACTAGCCAGGGGTCAGTCTAATGTTATGTGAAAATTGACTGGGATTAGTTGTGAGAGTGTGCAATAAACTCTGGGAACACCAATAAAAGAAGTTGCAAAGAACTATAATTGATATGCTAAGTAAGGAGAGAAAATGTAATATATAAAAGTGCTCAATTAAAAGATAGAAAAAAAAGACAAAAATAGGAGCAGAGAACATAGGTAGCAAAGAGAAAACAATGCAATTATAACACTAACGACTTTAACGTGGATGGGATCACAGCTTTATTCCTAATTGTGAAAACTTAGAAGCAGCCAAATGTGGATGCCCTTTCACAGACGAACAACCTGTCACACATCCAAACAATAGAACATTATTCAGCACTAAAAAAATTTTATCTCTTGGGGCCAGCGCTGTGGCATAGCAGGTTAAGCCACCACCTACAGCACTAGCATCCCATATGGGCCCCAGTTCCAGTCCTGGCTGCTCCACTTCTGATCCAGCTCTCTGCTGTGGCCTGGAAAAGCAATTGAAGTGTCCTTGGGCCCCTGAACCTGTGTGGGAGACCAGAAGAAGCTTTTGGCTCCTGGTTTTGGATCAGCCCAGCTCAGGCTGTTGCAACCATTTGGGGAGTGAGCCAGCAGATGGAAGCACTCTCTCTCTCTCTCTTTCTCTCTCTCTCTCTCTCCCTGTCCCTCTCTCTCCCTGTAACTCTGCCTTTCAAATAAATTTTTAAAAATCTTTAAAAAAAAAAAACAGAATTTATCTCTCAAGCCACAAAATCAAACCCATGAAGGAATCTCCAAGGTAAACATCTAAGAGAAAATGTTGATCTGAAATGGCTACATACTGTGTGATTCCAATGACACAGGGCTCTGTAGGAGCCAAAGCTACCAGAGACACAGAAATAGTGCTTTCCAGGGGTCGGGGGGAGGAAGGGACGCATAGGTGGAACAGAAAGGACTTGAAAGGCAGGAAAAGTAGGGGCCGGTATTGTGGTGTGTGGCAGCCTCTGCCTGCAGCACCAGCATCCCAAATGGGCACCAGTTTGAGTCCCAGATGCTCCTCTTCCCATCCAGCTCCCTGCTGATGGCCTGAGATAGCAGCAGAAGATGGCTCAAGTGTTTGGGCCCCTGTACTCATGTAAGTGACCCAAAAGAAGCTCCTGGCTCCTGGCTTCTGGCTTTGGATCGGCTCAGCTCTGGTCTTTGGGGCCATTTGGGGAGTGAATCAGCGGACTCCCTCTCTGTCTCTCCCTCTCTCTGTCTGTAACTCTGCCTCTCAAATTAAAACAGAAGAAAAAAAAAAGGCAGGGAAAGTAGTTGGCAGGACACCGTAAGGGCGGTTGAAGTCAGTAGGCATTGTTCCAAACCCACAGACCTCGCACCAAGAAGGAACGCAGAGGTAAGCTACGGGCTTTGCCTCAGAGTGTCAGTATGGGTCGGTCAATGGCGCCACAGGCACCGCTGATGCAGGATGTTGACGGTCGGGGAGCCTGGGGGCACATGTGGATGGTGAGGGGAAGAGGATGGTATAAGGGAACTCCACTTCCTCCTCAATTTTGCTGTGGTTCTAAAACTGTCCTCAAAATAGGAATGATTGACTTAAAAAATAACGGGAGGTACAGCACAGAGGTGAGCCCTAACGTGAACTCTGGACTTTGATTGACAGTGATGTGTCACTGCAGATGCACTGATGGTAGGCTTTCTGCTCAACTTTGGTTGAATCTAAAGCTGATCTAAAAAAGTTGTCTATTTAAAAATCTTTATTATTTTATTTAGCTTTTTATTATATTAAAGGGAGAGAGAGAGAGAGAGAGAGAGAGATATCTTCCATCCACAAATGACCGCAGCATTCAGGGCGGGGCCAGGTTGATGCCCAGAGCCAGGAGCTTCCTCTGGGTCTCCCATGCAGGTGCAGGGGCCCAAGCCCTTGAGCCAGCTTCTGCTGCTTTCCCAGGCCATCAGCAGGAAGCTGGATGGAAGAGGAGCAGCCAGGGCTCCAACCAGAGCTTCTATGTGATGCCAGCATCACGGGTGACAGCTTCACCTGCTGTGCCACAATGCTGGGCCCTATTTATTTACTTTTTATATAAAGATGTGTGCATTTCTAACTGGATACATTGTCCAATCTCCTTCCATAGTGCGGGACCCACCTGCTGCATCCGAGAAAGCCGGCTTACACACACCAGCATAGTGTGCCTCCCGACTCTGGAATCATTGCCAGTTTTGGTGTCTGTGTAATTTATTATGAATGAAGCTTTTATTTAAGTCTGCCATGCCTACAGAAAAGAACACAAATCACAAGTGTACAGACTGATAAATTTTCACAAAGCAAACACGCATCGTTAGAAACAGCACCAACACTGAGATCCACGGCAGGGCATTATCAGAGCCCAGGGACCCACCTCTGTGCCACGCTCTCCCTCCACTGTCTCCCTTCCCAAGGCAGCACGGAACCTGACCCCTATCTCCATGGATTCGTTTTGCCTGCTTGTGCCTTTTGCATAAATGAAATATTTTTTAAGGAGTGTGGTTATATATATTTTTTGAACGATTTTTAATTATTTGAAAGGCAGAGCAACAATGATGAGAGGAAGAGAGAGAGAGAGAGGTAAAGAGAGAGAGGTCTTCCATCCGCTGATTCACTCCCCAAATGACAGGAACAGCAGGGGCTAGGCTCTGCTAAAGCCAGCAGCTAGGAACTCCATCCAGGTCTCCCACATGGGTGGCAGGGATCCAAATACTTGGGCCATCTTTTGCTGCCTTCCCAGGTACAGTAGCTGGGAGCTTATGGGTTGGAAGTGGAGCAGCAGGGACTTGAACCGGCATCTTGATTTGGGATGTCAGCACCAACAAGCAGAAGCTAAACCCCCTGTGCCACAATGCCAGTCCCTGTATAAATGGACCCTTACCATGCATACCCTTGTACCAGGCTTCTTTCATTCAACACAACAGCTGTGAATTTATTCATGTCAAGTGTAGTTGTAGTTCATTCATTTTTAATTGGTACATAATTGTGTACTAAATGACAATGTCACAATTTATTTATCCATCCTGCTATTGATTGCCACTTGACTTGTTCCCATTTGAAGCTATTACTATCAGTGATGCAATGAACATACTTGAACATGGCATTTGGTGTGATATGTATGCATGATAGTTGAATGCATTTCTGGAAGTAGAATTGTTAGTTTTAGTGGATAATTACACATGGTTTTCCAAAGTGATTTTTCTCAATTACCACTCTTTTTTTTTAAAGATTTATTTATTTATTTGAAAGGCAGAGTTATAGAGAAGCAGAGTCAGAGAGAAAGAGAGAGAGAGAGAGAGAGAGAGAGAGAGAGATGTCTTTCATCCGCTCGTTCATTCTCCAGATGGCTGCAATGGACAGAGCTGCATTGATCCAAAGCCAGGAGCCAGGAGCTTCTTCCAGGTCTCCCACATGGTTGCAGGGTCCCAAGGACTTGGACCATCCTCTATTGCTTTCCTAGGCCATAGCAAAGAGCTGGATCGGAAGTGGAGTAGTGGGGACTCAAAGCGGTGCCTATATGGGATGTTGACACCGCAGGCAGCAGCTTATGCCACAGCACCAACCCCTCGTTCACCACTCTTGCTGTGAAAAGAATCTCAGCAGATTCATACCCTTATGGACACTTGCAAATGTCAATTCTTTTAATTTCTGTGATAGTTAATTTCTTTTTTTTTTTTTTTTTTTTTTTTGACAGGCAGAGTAGACAGTGAGAGAGAGAGACAGAGAGAAAGGTCTTCCTTTGCCGTTGGTTCACCCTCCAATGGCCGCCGCGGCCAGCGCGCTGCGGCCGGCGCACCGCGCTGATCCGATGGCAGGAGCCAGGAGCCAGGTGCCTCTCCTGGTCTCCCATGGGGTGCAGGGCCCAAGCACCTGGGCCATCCTCCACTGCACTCCCTGGCCACAGCAGAGAGCTGGCCTGGAAGAGGGGCAACCGGGACAGAATACGGCGCCCCCACCGGGACTAGAACCCGGTGTGCCGGCGCCGCTAGGCGGAGGATTAGCCTAGTGAGCCGCGGCGCCGGCTCTGTGATAGTTAATTTCAATGTGGTTTTAATTTCCACTTCCCAGACGACTGAAGTCTTCCAGTCTCATTTGTGAAATGCCTGCTCAAGTCTGTCACCCATGCTTCTGCTGAGTCTTTTACTTGTTGATTTGTTGGAATTCTTCCCACGTGCTGGATATAAGTCCTCTAAAAAGCATAGGAAAACACCTTCTTCTTTCCTTTTCCAGCCTCGACTTTCCTTTTTTTTTTTTTTTTTTTTTTTTTTTTTGACAGGCAGAGTTAGACAGTGAGAGAGAGAGACAGAGAGAAGGTCTTCCTTCCATTGGTTCACTCCACAAATGGCCGGTGCACTGCGCCAATCCAAAGCCAGAAGTCAGGTGCTTCCTCCTGGTCTCCCACGCGGGTGCAGGGCCCACGCACTTGGGCCATCCTCCACTGCCCTCCCGAGCCACAGCAGAGAGCTGGACTGGAAGAGGAGCAACTGGGACAGAATCCGGCGCCCCAACCGGGACTAGAACCCGGGATGCCGGCACCGCATTAGCCAAGTGAGCCATGGCGCCGGCCCAGCCTCAACTTTCCAAATAGCGTCTTTTGATGAACAAAAGTACTTGATCTTATGAAGCATCTTCAAAAAGTTCATGGAAAGGCATATCATGAAAAAACGAACTTCAAATTTTTAGAAACTTATTTTTCAGTTCCATTTTCCATGAACTTTTTGAAGTACCCTTGTAATGTCCAATTAATCAGTATTCTCCGTGTTTTTGATGTCATTGTGTCTTCTTTAATAAACCTTTGCTTTTCCCAATGTCACAAAGATAGCCTTCAATGTAGTCTTCTGGAAGCTTTTTCATTTTACAGCTAGGATTAATCTCATCCAAATGGGTATTCCCTATTTATTAAGAAAGTTATCTTTGGGCCAGCGTTGTGGTGTAGTGGGTAAAGCTGCCATCTGTGAAGCCAGCAATCCATGTGGGTGCCAGTTCAAATCCAGGGTGCTCTGCTTCTGGTCCAGCTCCCTGCTTAGTGCATCTGGGGGAGCTGTAGGGGAGGCCCAAGTGCCCCTGTACCCACACGCAGACCCTGATGAAGTTCCTGGCACCTGGCTTCGGTCTGGCCCAGCCCTGGCTATTTCAACCATTTGGGGGAGTGACCCAGTGGATGGAGCATGTGTGTGTGTGTGTGTGTGTGTGTGTGTATAACTCTGCATTTCAAATAAATAAAATAAATATATTTTTAAAAAAGACCATTCCCCCCCCCCCCCACTACTCTGTGATATCAACTTAAAAAAAAAAAAATCAAACACCAGTGTGTGGTGTGCATCTGTTTCTGGGCTTTCTTTGGGCCCATTACTCTCCATCAGCCCATATGCTAATATTACACTTTCTTAATGACTGGAGCTTCGTGTTAGGTTTTGCTATTTGATCTGTAAGTCCTCACACTTTGTTTTTTTCTTCAAGACAGTCTTGACTATTTTTTCACACTTTGTATTTCCACACGAAGTTGAGAATCAGTCTGTTAATTTCTACAAAAAGGCCTATTGATATATTGATTGGGACTTTGTTGAGTCCATTGGTCTACTCTGGGGGAACTGACATCTTAGAATGCTGAGTCTCTCACTCTATAAGTGTTGCCTTGCTCCATTTATTTGGGTCTTCTTTAATTTCTCCAATAATCTTTAGTAGATTTCAGTATCTGTTTTGTTTCTCTTTTGTAAATTTATCCCTACAGATTTAACTTTCATGCTATAATGTCACTAATTTTAAACTTACATTTTAAAATTCTCTTTTCTAAAGATTGATTTATTATTTGAAAGGCAAAGTTAAAAAGAGGGGAGGGAGAGGGATAGAGGGGGGAGAGAGAGGGAGAGGGAGTGGGAGAGAAGAGGGGAGAGAGAGAGGGAGAGGGAGTGGGAGAGAAGGGGGGAGAGAGAGAGGGAGAGGGAGTGGGGGGGAGGGAGAGGGAGAGGGAGAGAGAGAGGCAGAGATAGAGATCTTCCATTTACTGGTTCACTTCCCACGTGACCACAACGACTAGATGCGGAGCACGCAGAAGCCAGGAGCCTGAAACCCCATCCAAGTGGCAGGGGCCCAAGGACTTGGGCCGTCATCTGCTGATTTCCCAGAGGCATTAGCAGGGAGCTGGATTGAAAGCAGAATAGTTGGGACTCGAACAGGGGCTCTGATACGGGATGTCAGCATTGTAAGCAGTGGCTAAGCCACTGTGTCCCAATGCTGGCCTCCTTTTAAAAATATTTTAGAATAAATAGAGAGACTGATTTTGTATCAGGTGACCTGCTAAATTCAATGATTAACTCTATAGACGCCTATGGATTTGCTCCATACACAATCATGTTACTCTTGGATTGTAACATTTATTTCTTCCTTTTCAATCATCCTGCTTTCTATTTCATTCACTTGCATTTTTGTTCTGACTAGGGTTCCAGAAGAGGAGGACAGAGTGCACACCTTGTCTCCCCTGTAACTCAGGCAGAAACTTGAAATATTCATCAGTAGGTAGGATTATGCTGTTTGTTTCTTGTATATAATTTTTATCATGTTAGGCATGTTTCTATGTATGCCTAGTTTTCTAAGAATTTGGTTAAAGTTTTAAGTGGATGCTGACTTGTATCAGATGCTCTTTCTGCATTTATTGAGATGATTATGATTTTTATCTCTTAGGGGGAAATTATATCAGTTTTTTATTTATTTGAAAGTTAGAGTTACAGAGAGAAAGAGAGAGAGAGAGAGAGAGAGAAAGGTCTTCTATCTGCTGGTTCACTCCCCAAATGGCCATGATGGTGGGGAGTTGAGTTGATCTGAAGCCAGGAGCCAGGAGCTTCTTCCAGGTCTCCCATGTGGCTGGCAGGGGCCCAAGCACTTGGGTCTTCTTCTACTGCTTTCCCAGGCTCATTAGCAGGGAGCTGGATTAAAGTGGAGCAAACGGGATTCCAACCAGTACCCATACAGGATGCTGGTTTAACCTGCTACAGCACAACACTGGCCCAATATATCAATTAAAAAAAAAAAAAAAACTTGCATTCCTTGAATAAACTCAACTTAAAGGTTATTTATATTTTTATACTTTTTGTGTTTCAGAATTCATTTGCTAATAATTTATTTAAACTGTGTGTCTACAAAACAGACTGGTGTGTCCATAAGACCTATCTTCCTATGTATTTTCCTGAACAGTTTTGGTGCACAGGGCTATGCTAGCTTTATATAAAATAGTTGGGGTGGGAGTCGCTGACTCCAGCTCCTGACTCAGGCTTCCTGCTAATATGGACCCTGAGAGGCAGCAGTGATGGCTCAAGTGATTAGGTCCCTACCACCCACATAGGAGACCTGAACTGAGTTCCCGGCTCCCACCTTTAGTCCTCCCAGTCACTGTAGGCATTAGGGGAGTGAACAGTGGATAGAATCAATCCCCCTCCCAACTCTGAATTCCAAATAAGCAAATCTTTTTTAAAAACATTTATTTTATTTATTTGAAAGAGTTACAGAGATAGGTAGAGGCAGAGAGAGAGGTCTTCCATCCTCTGGTTCATTCCCCAGATGGCTGCAACAGGCAGAGCTGTGCCGATCTGAAGCCAGGAGCCAGGAGCTTCTTCCGGGTCTCCCACGTGGGTGCAGGGGCCCAAGGACTTGGGCCATCTTCTACTGCTTTCCCAGGACACAGCAGAGAGCTGGATCAGAAGAGAAGCAGTAGGACTAGAACTGGTGCCCATATGGGATACCAGTGCTTCAGGCCAGGGCTTTAACCTGCTGCACCACAGTGCTGGCCCCCAAATAAGTAAATCTTTTTAAAAATACTTGAGAATTAATCCCTCTTTTCTATTCCCTGGCAGACTTTGTGTAAGCTTGGTGATATTTCTTCCTCACGTTTGGAAGAACTATTTGATAAAGCCATATTAGCCAGGGTTTTTCTTTGTGGGAGGGCTTTTAATTATGAATATAATTTCTTTAATAGGTATTGGGGTTTTCAGATTCTTAAATTTCTTCTTCTGTCAATTTTGGTGTTTTGTTGAACTAGCAATTCTTCCATTTCATCTAAAGTTTCAAATTCACTAGCACATAGTTATTCATAATAACCTGTTATTTTTAGCAGCTGTAGGATCTATAATAATGTCTCTCTTTTCATTCCTGATAGTGTCGATTTGTCTCTTTCTTTTAGAAACCAGCCCTCCTAGAAGTTACCACTATTATTAGTCCTTATAAAATTGGACTTCAAGATTCCTCAGAAACCTGAAGATAACCCTACCGTTCGACCCAGCCATCCCACTCCTTGGAATTTACCCAAAGGAATTTAAATTGGCAAACAAAAAAGCGGTCTGCAGCCTAATGTTTATTGCAGCACAATTCACAATAGCTAAGACCTGGAACCAACCTAAATGCCCATCAACGGTAGACTGGATAAAGAAATTATGGGATATGTACTCTTTAGAATACTATACTGCAGTAAGAAACAACGAAATCCAGTCATTTGCAACAAAATGGAGGAATCTGGAACACATCATGCTGAGTGAAATAAGCCAGTCCCAAAGGGACAAATACCATATGTTCTCCCTGATCGGTGACAACTGACAGAACACCAAAAAGGAAACTTGTTGAAGTGAAAGGGACATTATGGGAAACGGTGACTTGATCAGCATAGCCCTGACTGTTAATGAACAACTTAATACATTATCCCTCTTAGTAGTTTTTTTGTCTGTTCTACTTAATATGACTGATTTAATTCTGCAATTAATACACAGTTATTCTTAAGTGTTGAAATTTAACTGAAATGTGATCCCTGTTAAACATAAGAGTAGGAATAAGAGAGGGAAGAGATATATAATTTGGGACATGCTCAAGCTGACTTGCCCCAAATGGTAGAGTTAGAAACATACCAGGGGACTCCAATTTAATCCCATCAAGGTGGCATGTACCAATGCCATCTCACTAGTCCAAGTGATCAATTTCAGTTCGCAATTGATCATAATGAAAGGACTAAGAGTCAAAGGGAGCACATAAGCAAGTCTAGTACCTGCTAACACTAACCGATAGAATAAATAAAGGGGAGAGTGATCCAACATGGGAAGTGAGATACTCAGCAGACTCATAGAATGGCAGATGCCCTAAATAGCACTCTGGCCTCAGAATCAGCCCTAAAGGCACTCGGATCTGGCTGAAAAGCCCATGAGAGTATTTCAGGCATGGAAAGCCAAGACACTCTGGCAAAAGATCTCTGTGAGTGAGATCTCAGTGGAAAGAACAGGTCTTCAAAGAAGGAGGTACCTTTCTCTGAAGGGAGGAGAGAACCTCCACTTTGACTATGACCTTGTCTAAACAAGATAAGAGTCGGAGAACTCAAGGGGCTTCCATAGCCTTGGAAACTCATGACTGGAGCATAGGGAGATTACTGATGCCATAGACAGGAGTGTCAATTGGTAAAGTCAACAACAGGAGTCACTGTGCACTTACTCCTCATGTAGGATCTCTGTCCTTAATGTGCTGTGCATTGAGATTTAATGCTATAACGAGTACTCAAATAATATATTTCACTTTGTGTTTCTATGGGGGTGCAAACTGTTGAAATCTTTACTTAATGCATACTAAACTGATCCTCTGTAAAAAAAAAAAAAAAAAAAAAGAAAAGAAAAAAGAAAAGAAAAGAAACTATCAACTCCCAACTTGACTCTCACTGGGATTAAACATGACAATAGGTCTGATCTGATTTCATCATCATTAAAAAAAATCATCTATTATTTTTCACTTTAAAAAAAAAAATTGGACTTCATTGATCTTCTCTGTTATAGCTTCTGTTTCATTAATTTCTGCTCTTAGTATTTATTTTCTTCTAAATTCCTTCTAAATATGCCATTGTTTTCTAATCTTACTTGCAGTCTTTCTAACTATATATAAATTTTTCTTATTTTGCTCTAAGAACAACTGTAGCTGTACCCATGCAGGTTTGGTACCCATGTAAGTTTTTTGTTTTCATTACCATTCTGTTTAAAGTATTTTCTGATGTTCAGGATTATTCTGATTTTGAAATGAAGCTGTTTAGAAAATACTTTATAATTTTCAAATATTTGGGATTTTTCTAGTTTTTAAAAAATCGGTTTTAGCTAAATTTCAACAAGGTCAGAGATCCTAGTCTCACAAAGTTTGTTGATACTTGCTTCCAGAGCTAACATGTTGTCCATTTTGGTAAATGTTCCGCGTGCATGTAAAAAGAAGGTGTGATGCTCGTGTAGTCAAGTTCCTAGACTTGTTGCAATATCCTGTGTGCTCACTCATTCTTGGTTGTCTGTGCTGAACACTAGCGAGGGGTACGGTGAATCCCCCAAGTTCTGTGTCCTCACTCATTCTTGGTTGTCTGCACCGAACATTAGCGAGGGGTATGGTGAATCCCCCAAGGAGGGTTGTGTTTTCCTCTGTTTCCCCATTTATTTTCTATTCCATTTTGCTTTCTATGTTTTGAGTCTATCCAATTCGATTCATGAACTATAGAGAATGATGATATTTTCCTAGTGGATTTAATCTTTAAGAAATGTCTGTCATTGTATCTACTGGAGTGGTCTGCCTTACCGTCACTTTACCTGGTGTTACTGTCACCCCCTTGGCTTTGTGCTGCTAGCATTTTATTGCCAGAGCTTCTTGCTGTTCACCTCTTTATATTTAAAATTATCTCTTGTAATTTTAAGTTCTGAATACAGAACTTAAAATCAAATCCAACCATACTTGCCTTTTAATTGGAATAATTAGCTCATTTACAGTTCATATAATTAACCGGGTCTAAGTCTCCAGTCTTATGATTTGTCTTCTCTATGTCCCATATGTCTGTTACTTTGTTTTATATGAATGAAATATATTTTTATTCCACCCCCCCATTAGCTTGACTTGTTGAAATGTGGTGTAAAAAAGTAACTTGATCACTTTCCTTGTAAAGGACACTAGAAGTCAGAGTGACATAGAGAGAGAAGGAGAGGCATAGAGAGAGAAAGAGAAAGAGAGAGAGAGAGGTCTTCCAACTGCTCATTCACTCCCCAGATGGCTGCAACAGCCGGAGCTGTGTCAATCTGAAGCCAGGAGCCAGGAGCTTCTTCCAGGTCTCCCATGTGGGTGCAGGGGCCCAAGGACTTGGGCCATCTTGGACTGCTTTCCCAGGCCATAGCAGAGAGCTGGATTGGAAGTGGAGCAGCCGGGTCTCGAACCAGCGCCCAAATGGGACGTGCTACCGAAGGCGGCAGCTTCCTCTGCTTCACCACGGTGCTGGCCCCTACTCTTCTTGCTTTAAAGCACCCTGTATATTCCCAAATGTGATTGTTTCGTTTCTGCTTGAAAAACACAGGTGTGCTCAGTGTGCACTGGCCAATCATGCACGGTCTCTGGTTCTGTTTGTTGAAGACATGTTTTCATTGTCTGAAGGACACTTCCAGTGGAGTTTGGGGCCGGCAGCTCTTTTCTTCTGGGGGCCAAAGTTGTGTTGATTTCATGATTTCTGTTGAGACACTGATCTGTCTTATTCAGTCCTTTGACGGTAACTGGCATTGTATGTGTGGCTACTTTTAAGATTTCTCTGTCTTTAATTTCCAGTGCTTTGAAATCGACATGTCTAGATGCGGCTTTCCCAGCTCCGTGTAAACCTGAAGCATGTTGTCTCTAGCGTGTGTTTTGTTTAGAAAATTCTTAGCCACGATGCTTTCAGATTTCATTTTTGCCTTCTCTCCTGTCTTCCTTCCTCTCCTTTCCTGGGTTCCAGCGCCTATTCCGTGAGCCCTTTCACCGTGATCATATAGATGTCCCATATTCTGTCTGTATTTTCCATTCTGCATTGTCTTTGTATTCCAGAACATTCCACCCCGACCTGGATCACAATTCCACAATGTTTCCCCTCAGTGGGGTCAAAACCTATTATTTTGTTATTTAGTTATTTATTTATGTATTTGAGAGGCAGAGAGCAAGCGAGCCCCTCCCCTCAACCGGTTCGCTCCTCAGAGGATTCTCAGACCAGTCCCGATCTGGGGTCAAAAAGCTGGTGCTGGGGACTCAATCCAGGTGTCCCATGTGGGTGGCAGAAACCCAGCTACCTGAGGCGTCTCTGCTGCCTCCCAAGGTTTGCATTAGTAGGAAGCTGGAGACAGGAGCCGGAGCCGGGGATTGAACCCAGGTACTCTGATAAGGTGTGCAGGTGGCTTTGTTGGCACTTTAACCACTAGGCCAAATGCGTCCCCGAGTTCTGACTTTCAGTTTATTGTGTTTGTAAGTTACTTTTTCTGTTTGGTACAGTCTTATCAAATCGTAATCATTGCTCGAATGTCTGTGCCTACTTCAAGTATGCCCTGCACACAGGTTTGGCATCTATAGTCACCTGTGAGAGTGCTGTCTTCATGAATAAGTAGCATTGCTGTCATGAGCCATGTGTTTGTTTTAAGACATTGCCCAGGGGCTGTCACTGTGGTATAGTGGTTAAAGCTGCCGCCTGCAGTGCCTGCATCCCATATGGGCGCTGGCTCTATGGGTGTAGGTTCAGGGGCCCAAGGACTCGAGTCATCTTCCACTGCTTTCCCAGGCCACAGCAGAGAGCTGGATCAGAAATGGAGTAGCCGGGACTCGAACCAGCACCCATATGGGATGTTGGCACTGCAGGCCGGGGCTTTAACCCACTGTGCCATGGTACCAGCCCCTATGATAAGTCTTAAAATAAGGTCGTAAGCTCCTCAACTTATTTTTTTTAAATGCTTGACTACTCTAGCCTTTGCATTTCCACATACATTCTAGAATGAGCTTGTCAATTTCTAAAAAAAAAAAAAGAGCTAGTATTGAATTTATGATCAATTTGGGGGAATCAGTATCGTAAGCATATGGAATCTGCTAACCTGTGAGTCCTGTGCATTTCTTTTATTATTTCTGTTTATTGGTATTGCCTTTCATTTCTCTCAGCAGCGTGTCAGATTTCACATGTGCACATCTTGTCAGATTTAACTTCTGTTTTAGAACTTCCAGTTCATTCTTTTGTGAGTTCAGTTTCTCTTCTGAAGTCCCCCCCATTTTAAGAATTATTTTATTTATTTGAAAGACAGCGTTACAGAGAGAGATAGAGCCAGAGAGAGAGGGAGAGAGAGAGAGAGAGAGAGAGAGAGAGAGAGAGAGAGATCCTCCCACCTGCTGGCTGCAATGGCCAGAGCTGAGCTGATCCTAAGCCAGGAGACTGAAGCTTCACCTGGGTCTCCCATGCAGGTGCAGGGACCCAAGGACTTGGGCCATCTTCCAGGCCGTAGCAGAGAGCTAGATCAGAAGTGGAGCAGCCAGGACTTGAACTGGAGCCCACATGGGATGCCGGTGATGCAGGCAGTGGCTTTATTCGCTATGCCACAGCACCAGCCTGAAATTCCCCTTTTGTCATCTAACTTCTTGAATATTCTAATTCAAGTCCCTCTCTGGAACCTCAAATATCCGGATCCCTGTGGGCCTGCTTCTAAGGTGTTATTTTTCACTTGATTTTTTGGTCTCCCTCTTGTGTGTCTGCATTTCTGCTTTTTCATTGCCTGGCAGACATAATCCCTGAACAAGCCAAAGATCATCCGGGGCTCCGGCTGTGGCTCTCTGGCCCTGGGGAGGATTCGCCCTCTCTGCTGCCCCAGCTGAGGGGGCAGCGACCCTGGCAAGTTGCAGTCTCAGTAGGAATCAGGCGATTAGAAAGGGGGCCATGGCTCCAGACAGGGCTGGTTTAGTTCAGGCTCCCTTGTTCCCAGGGGCCCTTTGCAATGGCAGATGAACCCTGGGCTCTCCATCAAGGCCCTTGCTTTTTTTTTTTTTTTTTAAGATTTATTTATTTATTTGCAAGTCAGAGTTACACAGAGAGAGGAGAAGCAGAGAGAGAGGTAGAGAGAGAGAGGTAGAGAGAGAGAGAGAGAGGTCTTCCATCCGCTGGTTCACTCCCCAATTGGCCACAATGGCTGGAGCTGTGCCGATCTGAAGCCAGGAGCTTCTTCCGGGTCTCCCACGTGGGTGCAGGGGCCCAAGAACTTGGGCCACCTTCCACTGCTTTCCCAGGCCATAGCAGAGAGCTGGATTGGAAGTGTAGCAGCCAGGCCTTGAACCAGCTCCCACATAGGGATGCTGGCGCTTCAGGCCTGGGTGTTAACCTGCTACGCCACAGCACCAGCCCAAGATCCTTGCTTTTTTTGACAGGCAGAGTTAGACAATGAGAGAGAGAGAGCGAGAGCGAGAGCGAGAGAGAGAGAGAGGCTGGTCTTCTTTCCGGTGGTTAAGATGGCCGCCACAGCCAGCACACTGCCCCGATCCCAAGCCAGGAGCCAGGCGCCTCCTCCTGGTCTCCCATGGGGTGTAGGGCCCAAGGACTTGGACCATCCTCCACTGCACTCTCTGGCCACAGCAGAGAGCTGGCCTGGAAGAGGGGCAACCGGGACAGAATCCGGCGCCCCAACTGGGACTAGAACCCGGAGTGTCGGCGCCACAGGTAGAGGATTAGCCAAGTGAGCCGCGGCGCCGGCTGGTCCTTGCTTTTTAAAACAGTTGTGTCAATATACACATAAACCTAAAATGTGCCACCTGAACCATTTTTTACGTGTGCAGTTAAGGGGCACCAAGCACATGGGTCGTACTGGGCAGGCGCCCCCTACAGTCCACGTCGGGAACGCTCCTGGCCTCGGGAGACTGAACCACCATCCCCTCTGTGCCTCATCCTAGCCCCTGAAGCCGCTGTTCACTCCTGGCTCGGGCACTTGCCTCCTCTGGGCGCTTCCTGTCGGTGGGATTGCACCACGTTCCTTTTCGCGCGACCGGCTGATTTCACGCAGCACCATGTCCTCGCCATAGTCGTCACGGTCGACACAGCGTTTTCTGTACCCCTCCACGGGACGCGGAGGTGGCGTTTCTGTCCGTCCGTCGGGGGCCGGGACTGCAGGGAGCAGCGCTGCCGCGAACCTGGCTGTGCAGAGTTTCCGATTTCTGAGACACTCTGGACTCCAAGCGTTGTCTCTCAGCCCCGCGGAGCTTAGCAAAGCTCCTCTCAGCCTCAGTCACTGCTCCTGAGCTCGCGGCGGCCCCGGGAGGCAGGGCCGGGCCAAATGGCAGGCTTCCCTTCGGAGCTCCCCTTCTCTCCGGAATCCTGGAGCCTGGTCGCTCTCCAGTCTCCTGCAGCCTTTGTTTTTGTAATAGTGCCTCCCGCTTCCCTAATTGTTCCCAGCAGGATGATCGGTCTGATAGGAGCCAGTCCATCATCGCTAGAAACAGATGTGTCGATATAATTTTAATTTGCATTTCACTTATTATGCATAAGGTTGAGCATCTTTTCTGATACTGAAATGGTGTTTGTATTTTCTTTGAAATCCTTTCTCCATTTGCTAGTGGGTCTTTTCGTCTCGTGGATTCATAGGCATTTGTTCCATGGCCAGGAAATCAGGCATTTTTGTCTTTGATCATAAAAAAAAAAAAAAGCCTTCCAGTTCTAATTTACTGTATGATCTTAGGCAGACGCTGTCCCCTATGGGACTTAGTTTTCTCCTCTGTGAAATGGGTGAGGACGAGATTTCTCCACATGTTCTCAGAGGGTCTTTTTGACCCATAAATCAGGGCTTGATGACTGCCAGCTTCGCAGGTGGGACCAAAGAAAATTCTTCGTTATTACTGAAAACCTAACTTCCCTTCCTGCCGCCTCCCGGCAGTTCCCCCAGGATTTGGCGGCCCCTGGGCATCCGGAACCGTGACAGAGGCCGGAGCAGGGGCTCACAGCTGCCTGTGCTGATCCCAGGAGCCCCAGGAACACGACACAGAGCCGCACTCCGCAGACCTCCGCTGTGACTCCTGCTGCACCTACGTCCCACATGTACTAACTCACTCCCACGTTTTCAGTAACTTGGCTGGCTTGTGGCTTCCTGGAAGCTTTATTTAATTATTTGAAAGGCACAGTGATGGGGCAAGGGTGTGGGGATGGAAAGAAAGAGAAGCTGGGTGGGGGGGAGAGAGAGAAAAAGAGAGAGAGAGAGAGAGAGGGAGAATTCTTCCATCCACTGGTTCACTCCCCAAGTGGCCGAAACAACCACTTTTGGGCATTTTTTTTTCCCAACATAAAGGAGCACAAACAATAATTATGACAATGTAAGGTGGATTTTGCAGGCTGAGCCTTTGGCCTAGTGGTTAAGCCCCTGGTTGGGGGCATCCGCATCCCACACCAGGTTACCTGGGGTTTGATGCCTGGCTCCAGCTCCTGGCGCCATCTTCCTGCTAATGTAGACCCGGGGAAGCAGCAGTGTTGGCTCCAGTGACTGGGCGCCTTCCATCCACACAGGAGACCTGAACAGAGTTCCTGGCCCGTCCCACTGCAGGCATTTGGGGAGTGAGCCAGTGGATAGAAGCACACGCTCTCTCTCTCTCTTAACTAACTTTACACGGGTGTTTGAATACCCCTCCACCCTTCACGAACAGCCCGGGGGGGGGGGACCACGGATCTGGTGGCAGGAGGGTGCCAAGTGCATCCAGGGAGTACAGGGCCTCCATCCCCCAGCCTTGTGATTGCCTTGTTATTGCCGGGGTGCTGCTGGCTGGTCCACACGCCCAGCATCCCGCCTGCCTGGTGGCTGTGGGTGGCTTTTGTGCAGAAATGTTTGCATCCTTTGATGAGAGGTGGCCTAAGATGGCCTTTCAGACAGAAGGCCACCTGTCACAGCAGCGCCTGAGGTTGCTGGAAATGTCTCCCCTCAGAAGCGCCACAGAGCCGGCATCGCTGGCTTCCGAGGGCACAGAGACAGTGGGGGCCCGAAAATAAATGAGGAAGTCCAAGACGAGCACACTTATCGTGAGCTCCCGGGCAGGCTGGGGAACGCTTTCCTGCTGTTCCGCTGTTTTCATGAAAGGAACCCGCTGACCCCTGCATCGGGGGCCCTTTGAAGGCTGGCGAGTGAATTGATTGAATTCTGATTCCTGGCGTGACCCAAGCCACTCCTACGTGTGAGTAGTTACATAATTGCTGCGCCCGACAGAACAGAACCTGGCGGCCACATCTCGCCTCACTTGTTGTGTGGAGGGGTGGTGGTGGGAGATGGTCGCACAGACCCACCACAAACCTCTTCTCTGCCGGGCACAGAGCATTCGCGTGAGCCAAAGCAGGACAGACAGTTGCCGGCAGGTGCTGTATGAGTTGTGACCGCCCCAGGACGCTCAGGTGCAGCTTTGAGATCCTTGGGGCGGGGCAGACTTCCTGCCCTGCGAGTTTCCAGGAAGAGCTAACTAGGCCACAAGCACTCAGTTGCTCTGTGCTGTCCCTTCCAGAACCTTCTCCTCTCCTAGTGAGCACCCTGGCCTCCCAGCACTCACTGTGGCACTCCTATGCGTTGACTGACGGACCCTGTCTCACTGCAAACCCAGGAAACCCCAGAGCCCGAGGGCGTGAACCAGCGAAGCTGCCGCTGCACCTGCTGTCCTGGCTGTGGGTGACTCCCTTAAGGATGTTGCAGCCAGGACATGGGCGTTGGCCCCAAGGGAAGCCCTCCCATTTCCCAAGATGCACAGGCTGCCTCTTACCTGGTGGTCAGGTGCTGTGTTTCCTCCCCCCACACACACCGTGGATGATTTCTCCACAGCCACGCATTGCTTAACCACAGGAGCAGGTTCCAGCAGATGTGCGTGGGGTGGTTTTGTGGCTGTTTGTGCGGACGTCATGGAGTGCACTTCTGCTGACCTCCATGGCATGGCCCATGGCACACCTTGGACTCCGTAGGGACTTAAAGCCATTGCTCCCAGGGCCATGATCAGCAAAAGGTTGCTGTTGAGCCGTGGGAAACCTGAGATGCATGAGGGGGGCTGCTGAGACACGGCCGACTGCTTGTTTTAACAGCTGGAATACACTCAAAGTCACGGGGAGCAGTATAACACAGCAGGTGCATTTACTCTCCGGATCAAGTACTGCGTGGACTACTGTAGGCTGCTGGGGCATTGGGGGGCGTCCACACCAGCATCACCGCAAACCCAGGAGGAACATGCCACGGCACCAGGGCCCTGTTACCATCTTCTGGGGCCACCGTTAAAATGTGGGTCCCTCACTGACTGTAGTTCCACGTGGCCTGGGGCAGGGGCAAGGCTTTCTAGCCATGCCAGTCCGCCTCTGGGTATGCCCAACCTCCATCCTGGGGTACCCTGAGTTCACTGCGGGGTTATGAGTGCTCACGCCTACCTGGAGCACTAGTGGGAGGCGGGCTGACTGCTGAGCACCTGTGAGCCCTGGGGAGTCCAGAGACCACGTGGTGGACTCAGCTTCCACACTGGGAGCGGGCGGTGCTCTGGAGGAGAAGAAGGAGAGCGTGCCGGGTGCAAGGGGGTCCGTGGCTTCCTCCCTCCCCGATCTCAGCCCTCCCACCCCGGGCCCCCCACCCCAGCTGGATGCGTCCCCTCTGCGGACACACTGCCCACGTCCAGCAGTGTCTTCCTGGGCTTTGCAGCTGAGCCTGCGCAGCCTGGCGGTCTGACTCCATCGCTTCGAGTGACTCATGTCTGCCTGCGGAGGCTGAGAGAGGAAAGACACCCTCAGGGCAAGGAGAAGAAAGTCAGTTAGCGCAGGGTGGGTGGGTGGGAAACACAGGGATGAGACCTTCCGCGGGGGTGAGCTCACTCACTGAGCCACATGCCAGGGTCCCCGCAATGAGTCAGGGACGGGCATAGAACTCGGACTGGAAAGCAGGCCCATGGAGCAAGGGAGGGGAGCTCCTGGGACGAGGCTGCTCTGGCCTTGGCCATGAGGGTAGCACCAGCCGACAGCGGCCCCTCCTGGGGTGTCTGCCTGAGGGCCGGAAGAAGCAGTCAAGTACGGAGATCATGAGATCCTTGGCCACCTGGGCCTGGGTGTGGCCTCCTTATAGATGCAGTCTGAAGGCACAGGGCTGGAGCCCTAGGAGTGAGCTGGCCATGGCTGGACAGAAACCGGAAGTTGGCAGGTAGGTGTGGGGAGGGTGCTGTGAGACCTCCCCAGGTCAGAAGTGGCTCTGGGGACCAGGCTTGGGGATGAGTGGGAAGTGAGATGAAGCTGAGAGAGACTGGGTCCTGAAAACCCCATCTGAGTCCTGGATCCAGCTGTGCCTGAAGACCACCGTGGGACTTCCCAGTTTTGTACACTAATGCGTTCCATTTTTTCCATAGGCCAGTTTGAGTTGGGTTTCCTTCCACTCACAGCCACACATGATCTGGCCAGGAAGTAGAGCCGCTGTCACTGGGGGCCCTCGCCCTGCCCCTGCCTGAGTCACCGCCTGCCTGAGCCGCCGTCTCTTTCCAGATCCACTTCACTCTCCCTCTGCGACCCTGGGCCCTGGCTCCTCTCCATGGGATCCATAGCACCGCAGCCCCACCATTGCCCCTGCAGCCCCCCAAGCTGGCCACCATCTCTGTGTCCATACAGCTCCCTGCTTCTCATGTAGTCTTGGCCAAAGCCCATTCTTGTCCACCCCATGGAAGCCCACACTCACACCCTCCCGGGGCACCCATCACGTCCTGGCCTGGCCCTCCACCCTCTCACCCACCCAAGCCAAGCCCTAAGCCCAGCCGTTACTCTGGGTGCTGAAGAACTGGTCTAACTCTGTGCACACAGGTGCACATTCATTCACAAACCCCCACGCCCACACACGCAGGTGTCTCCAGGCACACACACCTGCCTGCTTCCTCCTGCCCCGCCACGTGCTCCCTTAACGCAGGCACGTGGCTGGTGGCCTTGTGTCCTTGGCAAGGAGTTGCCCTGCTCAGGCGGGCAGGGCAGGAGGCATCAAGTACAGGTCATCGTGAGTCTGAAGTCATTTGCTTGGGAGATCCCATGGGCATTGGAGTTCAAGTCCAGAGAGAGGCAGGAATTCGGAAGGGGAAAAGGTGAAGGAAGAAACAAAGAAGAGACTTTAAAAAAAGGATTTATTTATTTATTTGAAAAGCAGAGATATAGAGAAAGAACGAGGGAGAGATCTATCTTCCACCTGGCTGGTTCACTGTCCAAATGGCTGCAATGGCTGGGGCTGGGCCAGGCTGAAGCCGGGAGCCAGGAGCTTCTTCCAGGTCACCACATGGATGCAGGGGCCCAAGCACTTGGACATCTTCCGCTGCTTTCCCAGGTGCATTAGTAAGAAGCAGGATTGGAAGAGGAGCAGCCGAGACTCGAATGGGCACCCATATGGGAAGCCAGCGCTGCAGGCAGAGACTTGACATTCTACACCAGAGCCCTGGCCCCACAAAGAAGAGCTTCTAACTCTGGGGAAGTATTTGCCCACCTGCCATTCACCCAGCACCAGCACCAGGGCCTGCAGACCCTGAGTGATCCACGGGTTTTCCAGGTGCCTGATAAACCTACCTTCCATGGTGGAAAACATTTGGTCAGGGCCAGCGCTGCGGCGCAGCGGATCAAGCTGCTGCCTGTAGTGCCGGCATCCCATATGGGCACCAGTTTGAGACCCGGCTGCTCCACTTCCAATCCAGTTCTCTGCTATGGGAAATCAGTAGAAGATGGCCCAAGTCCTTGGGCCCCTGAACCCCCATGGGAGACCCGAAGAAGTTCCTGGCTCCTGGCTTCAGATCTGCACAGCTCCGGCTGTTTCAGCCAACTGGGGAGTGAACCAGCGGATGGAAGACCTCTCTCTCTCTCTCTCTCTCTCTCTGCCTCTCCTTCTCTCTCTTTGTAACTCTGAATTTCAAATAAATAAATAACATCTTTTAAAAAATCTGGTCAGTGTTTATTTCCCTTTCTTTGGATTCTCTTCCTGAGTAGGATGACAATGCTTACTGCTTAGTCACTAGACCCATGCCCCTGTCAAACAATGCCCTGTAAACACCACATCCAGCATTTAATTTAAATCGTCACAGCCCATTTTACATGTCAGAATAGTGAGGCTTCAACTCCCCCAAGGTTGCACAGTGCACATGGCAGAATGTCAGCATTTTATTAAAAAGATTGATTTATTTGAAAGGCAGAGCATCAGAGAGAGAAAGAGCAAGAACGAGAGAGATATCTTTCATCTGCTATCTCACTCCCCAAATAGCTGCAACAGCCAGGGCTTGACCCGCTCAAAGTCAGGAGCCAGGAACTCCATCTGGGTCTCCCACATGGGTGCAGGGGCCCAAGCATCTGGGCCATCTTCTGCTGCCTTCCCAGGTGCATTAGCAGGAAGCTGGATCAGAAACAGAGTAGCTGGGCCTGGAGCTTCACTCTGATATTGGAGGCAGGTGTCCCAGATGGCAGCTCGACCTCACTGAGCCCCAGAACCGCAGCTTGGAGCGCAGGCCTGTGTCGAGTCACCCTAATCTCAGCCTGGAAGAGGCAATTAATGCATTGCACTTGAGAAATTCCTTTAGATCTGGAAATTTCCACTTATTTTGCTGGAGCCCTTTGATTTTTGAAAGTGGCTACAAAACAACTTAGCTGTCTTTGAGAGAATCAAATTATCTCAGATGAATGTGTCAAGACTTTGATGTTTGCAGTCTTTGTTTTAAAACCCACTAAAGGTGAGTTTCATGTGAGTTTCACCCTTTGGAACCTGTTGGATTCCTCCTTCCACCCCAGCATTCTGAGGTCCCGTCAACACGGAAAAGAAACGGAATAAAATTGAATTCGAGTTCCTACTCTTGCTGTGTTCCAAATGAGCTCATATGTAAGGGAGCAGCAACAATAAAGCTTGGAGCGAATCTGGCCCTCAGAGGTCAGGCGGCCCAGCCAGGGCAGCCCTGGGGAGGCCACACACAATGTCTGTCTGCAGCTCCAGCTGCACCTGCTGCACCCTGGCGAGGCACCTTCTGAAAACCCATCTCTCCCTTGAGGCCCAGGTCCTACATGGCCCGGGCCGCTCGGCCACTCACAGGGAGAAAACATCGCATGCACACTTGACAGACAATACGATGCAGGGGGGGAGAAGGATGCCCGCTGGACATGAACTTGGGCTTCAGCCCCTGCATCAGTCTGCTTACCTGTGAGATGCGGCCTCGCTCCCTGAGCAGGGTTGGCCTGAGTGTTCAGGCTGAGCCCTGTGAAGCTGAGGACGGAGCCTGGAGCTGGGAGGCACTGCGCGGAGCCCTCACTCCTGGCCGCTTTTTTACACACTTCCGCTGGCTCCCCCTGTGAAACAGGAGCACACCTGAGATCCTAGGGTCCTTCGCAACTTCTCTCGCCCCGGCTGGCCCTGGGAGTGACCTCTGAGCCCATGGCCTCCCTGCCACCACTCCCATTTCCAGTCGGCTCCTGACCTGGCCCTTGTCCCCTCGCCCTGCGGGCCGGGGGCCTGTGAGATAGAGCCAGACAATGGGACATGGAATTCAGTCACACACATAAGGAAAAAAAGATTCTGAAAATGGAAAGTAAATAAATATGGATGTTGAGGACCTAATTCTGATAAGCGGATTTTCAAAATTAGCCATTTGCAAGAGTAGATTAAATGCATTGAACGTGGCGGGTGCAAGGCTGCCCATTAAAATGCAGAGCAGACCCCCGTCCAGCCGATTCTGGGGAGAAGGCACGGAGGCCCCCTTTGCAGCGGGCATGTGTGCCGGGATAAGCTCTGAATGCCTTTTAAGAGCACTAATTTGCTGTTGTCGTGCTGGCAAACAGCACTCCTGGAAAGGGGCCACTGGCTGCCTTCTGTCCACGAGGCGACCAGGACGGGGGAGGGCCCACTGCGGGGGGCCGGGCTGGGGTGGGCCGTGCCTGGGCTCCTGGGGGGGGCACTCTCTGTCAGCAGGAATGCGGGCAAGCTCCAAGGACAAAAGAATGACACTGGCTCTCCCATCACCTTCCCAGCCAGCAGCCGCCTCGCTGTCCCCCCCGCCTCCCCCAACGCCATCCTCTGCAGTGAGGATCCTGGTCCCAGAATGCCTTGCAGTTCCTTCCATGGCAACGGTCGCCCTCCCTCCCGGCCGTGCTGCCTCTGCCTCCTTCCTCGCCGCTCCTTCTCCCTGCAGCCCACTCCTGTCCCCAGAGCCAGGCCTCCAGGGAGGAGGACAGCACAGGCGATCATGGGCGCAGACTCCGGGCACAAAGCCGGAGTGGGGGAAGGCCGGCACCCCAAAATGCCTGGCTCTGTCCTACCTGCTTCCCCCTCCGGGCTCCAAGCCCAGGGACCTTCCAGCCCCACACAGCCCGCGGCTGTGTTTCAGATTTCAGGAAACCCTGGAGATACAGATTGTGTGCCCTTCATTGTGATCCCATGGCAAAGGCGTGGGCGAAGCCGGCAAGCTACGCAACACATCAGTGTCCTTGTGATGCCACATGCAGGCTTGAGGACCAGCATATGCAGCTTCCAGGCTGCTCCCTAGAGGCCCCGAAGTTCCAATGCACCACGTGCCCTGGTGTGTCACAGAGAGCCCAGACATCCACATCACTCACCCCATTTGATTCTCCTGCCTGGGATGAGCTTCCCTTCTCTTGGAATAAACTCCACAGGCCCTGCCAGATCTGTCCACAGCTGACCTCCCCCAACCCCTCAGGGCCTTGTTCCTCATGTTCCTCTCCACATCTGCCATCTCTGTCCCCTTAGTGCTGTACCTATTCCTGCCCCAGGACCTTTGCACCTGCCACTCTCGCTTCCACTATTGACATTAAGTCTTGGCTCCAATGCCGGCTCCCTGACCCTCTGCAAAACAGGGAGAGTTGTGTGCCAACATTAAACCTGGACCTGCAGAGACCCTGTAGGCATGAGAGAGACAGCTGGGAGCGCAGCACACTGCTGGGCCGGCAGCAGAGCCTGTCCCACCCCCAGCAGATGCAGCCACCTGCGCTCTCCAGGACGAGGGTGAGACGGGGACAGGCTCCCATCTGTGGCAGCTCCCAGTTAAGGAGTAGGGCTCAGAGGAGGCCAAGCGGAGGGGGCGGCTTCTACTTCTCTCCCATTTCACGGACGAGACAGCCAAACTCCCACAGCTCGTGGGCAGCAAAATGAGGCTCAAACCCGGTCTGGGGCAGGGGAGGAGGGCGTCCGGAGAGATTCCATCAAGCGTTTTGAAGCCAGGGAAACATTGGCATCAGCTCCAAGCTCTTTTGCCCCCCTCGCCCGGGGGGGGACTCCAACCTGGAAGGACCAAGGCCCACCTGGGCTGAACAAGCCCCCTTCCCCCAGGACACTCCGATGCCGGAGCTACAGGGACCCTGCACTTGGCTGAGAGGAGAGCACAGAGGAGCCCCCGCAAACATCCCTTCTCGAATCCCCACCCCACTTCCTTTGCCCCAACTCGAAAGTGGGGCGAGGAGGTCAATCGGTGCCTGCCTCACCTTGGCCGTGGTCCATCAGGGGCTCAGCAGCCCTCTGCATGGCCTCGGTGCATGCATCTGCCAGGCTCCGCCCTGTGACCCCCGCGCCTGGGCAGGACCATCCCCCATGGATGTGGGGGGTGGGGAGGGGCATGTGCTTGGGAAGGGCAAAGGGCCAGGACTGGCTTGAGCCGCACAGGTGGGGACAACTGGGCCTCCCACCACCTGTAGGAAGGGTCTCTCCTCTCTGTCAAGCTCTGCCCCATCTGAGATGGGTATGAGGTCCAGAGAGGGTCTGGGGGCTGGACCGGGAAGCAGCCCAGTTATCTTAGCTCACATACAAGATGTCACACCGATAAATACTCCAGGAAGGAGGCCTGTGGCGCGGGGAGTGCAGCCAGGGCCACGGCTGCCCGGCTGTGTCTGACCAGGGGAGCTCCTGGCCCCGCCACTTCCTCACAGCAGGGGAGCGGAGGTGGGCAGAGAAGCAGGTTTGCACTTTAGAGGAGCTGCGGACAATTCTGGAGTAGCAGCTTCATGCCAGGCCCACAGCCAGGCAAGCTCTGGGCATGGGCGGAGGTGGGGGTGGGGTGGCCTTCTCTGCCCAGGCAGCAGAATTGCTCCAACTCAAGGACATGAAAATGGAGGCCCAGTCTGCAGAAATGAGGCCCGAGGCAGGCTTGGCTCCATGGAAGCTGTGTGTTGGGGGGTGGGGCCCAGGGCAGGTGCCCAGGGCTCAAGCAGGTGCTCAGACATTAAAATGCTTCCAGGTGGTGAGGCAGTGGTCTTGCCTCCAGCTGCTGTGTCCCTTCTACTCTGGCCTTACCCAGGCTGCAGGGCCACCCAGCCCTGGCCCATCCCACAACCGGCCACAGCCCTAATGCCTCGGCCCTAATGGTCTCTGGGAGTTAACGTTTTCCGCTATGGCTGGGTTTCTGCAGAGCAGCTAGTGCACACCTGACCTGAAGCCCTCCCTTAGCTACAGAAACCCCTGCTTCGTGGAGGCTACCACTCAATCCACAAAGATCGCCCCGGGAGCCCCAGTTCATCCCAGATACGGATCCAGATCTGCCCTGAAACGATCTTGCCCAGCCTCCTGTGGGCTTCCCAGAGCTGTCGGTCCCAGGGGTCTGAAAGTGGAGGCTGGAGGGGTGCTCTGCACGTGGGCAGGCGCTGCGCCCCTGGTCTCCTGTCAGTGAGAAACCCGCTCCAGCCCCTCTGAGCCTCTTCCTTCCCGCAGACCAATATCTCAAAATTAGTCTTCAGTTCTGAACAAGAGCAAAAAAATCATTAGAATTTTTCCTCGGGGACTTGTTTTCGTCTGTGTTTGCCAAACCCCAGGCCGGGGTCTCTGCAGTTGCTTACCGGAGTTATTTTTCCCCCTTTGTTACCACCGCGCTGTTCTCCGAATCTAGTTGTCCGCGTTGGTGGGAAGCTCGGGCCTCCCACGCGGGGAAGCTCCAACTCCAGCTCACACACGTGGGGGCCAGGGGAGCTGCGGGCTCCAATCCAGATGGCTCAGGGAAGCACACAGGGGTGGGGGGAGACAGAACCAGAGAGGCACGCGGCGGAGGCGCTGGGAGTGCCGAGCTAAACAAACGCATGGCCAATTACCCGTGGCAACCTTGCCCCCCCCAGCCCCCCGCAGGAGGGGAGACAGCCAGAAAAACAGGAAAATAATACCGAGCCAATCATACCACGGTGGGAGTCGGTGCCCAGCTGGGATTTGCTGCCACGCTTTCCCCAAGACCAGGAGGGGAGGCCAGGGAAAATTCTAGAATCTAAGAGGACGGGGCAGCTGGCTCAGGAGTACAAAAACTCAAGGGTGGGGCTAAGGTTCGGAAAGAGGGGAGGGCGCTGGAGAAAGAGAGCAGGGGCCCCCCAGCCGCGGTCTGTCCACCCCTCCCGGGCTGCCCCTTGCCCCACACCCGCAGTGCCTGCTGGGTAATGAGGGCCAGGTCTGTGGCAGACACAGGGAGCCCCCCTGCCGCGGGAACATCTTTTTGTCCTTGAGCGGGTGGTGATAGATAGAGGCTCGGAGTTGGGAGGGAAGTAGCCGAGGGTCACTGGGAGAATTAATACCATAATTGAGAATAACAACTAGGCCTCCTATTTACTAGATAAAATAGCACCAGGGGATGTTCTGAGAGAGACAGGAAAATAGAATTTGAAATCATTTTTTATTTCTCTGCAAATGTAGTTGGTGTTGGGTTTTTTCCCTGTCTCCCCCGGAGATGCTGCAGCTGTCACTCTTTCTCCATCCCATAGATTTCATTCCCTTCCATCAGCAAGGGCGCTTTCTCTTTGCAGGGTGCAGGCACTGACCGGCTGCAGAGGCTCCCCAGGGAGGGGGCCCGCGTGGCTGTCCAGAGCCCTCTGGGGCCATCCCAGCAGGCCAAGTGTGCACCTGCAAGCTGGCGGTCACCTGAACCACTTCCCTCTGTCAGGAGCAGCTGCTGGCCCAGGACACAGCTCTGCCCATGCCAGGGAGCTGGCTGCTCCCCATCTTGGGGGCTTGATGTTTCCTGTTTGTGGAATGAGCCCACTCTCCCATGTTCTAAGAAGCGCCAATGTAACTGACGCGCTCGGAGGGCCTGAAGTCCTTGGGGCCACCCAAGGCATGGTGACCGCTGCTATCCAAGGGGTTTTCAGGGAGACGGATGTGAGAACTGTGAAGAGCTAGGAAATTAATTGGAGGGTGTTAACTGCAGGAATAAAGTAACAGAAGAAAATTACCTCTCAAGAACTAGGACGACGCAATTAGCACGAATGAAAATGATGCCGGGTGGTGGCTCCTAGAGCTGGGACGGGACAGCCCATTAGTCATGGCCCCGGGGCCAGCAGGGACCCCAGAGCTGTGGGGGGCTGGGATGATGGGAGGGCTTCAGGGCTTCTGCATTCCCCGGAGGGGGGAAACTGAGGTTGGCAAGCCCATGCAGACCAGGGCCAGATGCGATTCCAGTCTCTGTTCCCATGGTCACCGGCTGTGTGACCTTGGGCACCTTGTGAAGGAGACTGGAGACAATATACACTAAGATCCTTTCTGGGCGGGCGCTGTGGCATAGCAGGTAAAGCCGCCACCTGCAGTTGCAGCATCCCATATGGGTGCCAGTTCTAGTCCCGGCAGCTCCACTTGCGATCCAGCTCTCTGCTATGGCCTGGGAAAGCAGTAGAAAATGACCCAAGTCCTTGGACCCCTGCACCTGCATGGGAGACCAGGAAGAAGCTCCTGGCTCCTGGCTCCTGGCTCCGGATCAGCACAGCTCCAGCCATTGAGGCCAATTAGGGAATGAACCAGGGGATGGAAGACCTCTCTCTATCTGTCTCTCCTCTCTCTGTGTAACTCCGACTTTCAAATAAATAAAAATAAATTTTAAAAATCCTTTTCAGTCCCAAATCTTAAGTCTAAGCACTCTGGAATATCAGGGTAGGGGATGGGGAGAGAGGATGGGGGGATGGGATGGGGACCAGCGGGGTTAGAAAGAACCTAAAATAAAATAGAACTAGCTTGGGGCCGGCACCGTGGCTCACTTGGTTAATCCTCCGCCTGTGGCCCTGGCATTCCATGTGGGCGCCGGGTTCTAGTCCTGGTTGTTCCTCTTCCAGTCCAGCTCTCTGCTGTGGCCCGGGAAGGCAGTGGAGGATGGCCCAAGTGCTTGAGCCCTGCACCTGCATGGGAGACCAGGAGGAAGCACCTGGCTCCTGGCTTCAGATCAGTGCAGTACGCCAGCCGTAGCAGCCATTTGGGGGGTGAACCAACAGAGGGAAGACATTTCTCTCTCTCTCTCTCTCTCTCTCTCTCTCTCTCTCTCTCTCATACTGTCTATAACTCTGCCTGTCAAATAAATTTAAATAATTTTAAAAATAGAACTAGCTGCGGGGGGCAAGCTGTTAAGATGCTGGGTTGGGACACCTGCACCTAGTATTGGAGTGTCTGCGCTCAAGTCCTGGCTCCAGCTGCCTGTTAAAGTGTGTGTGTTGGGGGGTAGCAGGTGGCGGCTCAAACAGGTCCCTGCCACCCACGTGGGAGACCTGGATGGAATTCCCAGCTCCCAGCTCCAGCCTGACCCAGCCCCAGCCTCTGTGAGCATTCGTGTCTCTCTGCCTCTCAACTAAATGCATCTATTTTAAACGTTTAAAAGTAGAATCAGGCTGGAATCCTTGTCTGGGTACGAAGCAAGTCCTTCTACCTCCATGTTCTCACCTGTCACATGGGAAGACGCACCTGTGCACAGAGGCAGTGGAGACGGTGTGTTGGATGAAACAGGTGGCGGCAGGCCCAGCTGTCACTGTGAGCTGGCCTTCCACTTGCTTCTTAGCCAGCTCGGCCCTGCCCTGGGCTGCCTGCCCCGGGTGGGGGTGTAGGGAGGAAGGGGGTGAGTGGAAGGTGTGGATAGACTTGAGAGAACCACCTTGTTCTCGGGGAGACAATCAGCATGTCTCCTCCCCCCACCCCGCCTTGCAAAGTGTCACGGACAAGTGAGCTAAGCCGGACCAAGCAGTAACAGCCTGGGGACTCTTGAGGGGCTGCCTGAGCACAGATGTGCTCCCCACACCCCCAGGAACCAGCGGTTAGAAAGCTACGTGGGACACGCACACCCCGTATCAGAGACTGGGATCCGTGTCCCATTCAGGTTCCTGCTAATGAGCACGCAGGGAGGCAGCAGCGATGCTCAAGTCCTGAGTCTCTGTCACCCTCGTGGGAGTCCTGGATTGAATGTCAGGTTCCTGGCTTCAGCTTGGCGCAGCCCTGGCTGCTGTGGGCATTTGGAGAGTGAAGTAGTGCACGCAAGCTCTATGCCTTCCAAACAAAATGAAGATAAATTTTCTTAAATAAATAAATAAAGTCAGAGTGTATTGTAGAATTTATTAAAAACTGTAGTCGGTCCCACACGGAGTCCTGGATCCAGCTATAATCCGAAACCGGGCTGCTACATGAGCCGACATAATCCTTGTTTGCTGAAACCAGCCAGCAACTACTTCATCAGGCCTCTTCCATCCCACCAAGCTACCAGCTCATTTAGAAGGGAGAGTCCCCTCTCGGAGGGCCTGACTCTGGGGTGGCAATTTTCGCCCTGCCCACTCTGTCATCCTAGCAGCAGGAGGAAGCCCTGGGTTGTGGTCCCGGTGCCACAGCCCCTCCCATGCAGGAGCCCGGCGTGCTTTCCCTGGGAAGCGTCCTCTCTGCTCTGGGGCCCCGCGCAGCTGGGCTCAGAGCTGCATTAGGGGAAGTGGCAGCCCTGGAACTGTTGGAATGGATCTACATCAACGAAGACAGTGAGACGAGGGGTAGGGGGGGGAGGCCTTTAAATAGATTCTCACGGGGCACCAGCCAGGGCAGGCGCAGGTTGCCTTCGGCGGCTATTCCCTCGCGCGGCCGGGCCCCTCCCCGTGTACTTTTAGCCTGCCTCCCCCTGGCCCTGTCATAAATTAATCCACACAGTCGTTACCCCCCGAGTTTTAATCAGAGGCGAGAACACAGGAGTGGGCGCTGTGTAACCTACAGACAGGCTCTGGTGGAGGAATCAGCGCCCTGAGACAGGTGTCAGCAGGTGCATGCACCTCCCCCGGCCCCCGCACCCTCCGCCATCTCCGGTCCTTTCTCCGCGGAGCTGCGCCATGGGGTCCATCGTGTGCCAGTTCCGGTTCTGCGCCTCAGGAGCCTGGGCTCTGGGCAAAGCAGCCCTGCGGCCCCGCTCTGGGTCTGTGGTCAGATTCCCTGCGTGGCCAGCGATGGGGGCGTCCCTGGCTGCAGGACCTTGAAGGTGAACCTGGGTGGGGGAGCGGGCCTGAGCCCTGTTGGCTGCAGACCTCACTGTGTGCCTGGGAGCCCTCTCCCCCCCGCCCACGGAGCCAGAATCGCCACCCTCACTGCCAGGCGGCAGGCGCTGCCCTCGGGGCCTCAGCGCATTATCTCATTTAGTTCTCAAAAGTAACTGATGAAGGCAGAACTTTCAGTATCTCCACCACACACACAGGCGGGAAAGTGAGGCTCAGAGAGGCTGAGCAGCCGCCAAGGCTCTCAGCTCCGCTAGGAGGCAGCAGAGCCAGGACTCGGCCCAGGGAGGCAGCTCCGGAGCCCGAGTTTCGGTCCTGCTGCTTCCACTGTCTGCCATTGCTTCCTCCCATGTGTGAGGAAGGTGACTGTATTGTCTGTATTATCTTCTCTGCTCCTAACCACACTCTAAGGCAGGCCAACGAGACCCATTGCACAGATAAGAACACTGAGGGCCAGAAGAGATGAGACAGGTCAGATCACTCAACATGGTAAATGGCCATGTGGGGATTCGAACCTAGGTCTACAGGACTCTGACACTGCTGCTCTGCCTTTTGATGTCCGAGAACTGCTGAGCTGTAACAGCCTACAAAGGGTTTGCCTTGAAATCATCGCAGATTCACGGCACCTTGCAGAGGTGGCACAGAGAGGGCCCGTGAACCCTGCACTGGGCTTCCCACCACGCTCTGTATCACGTGCCCCTAGAACAGCACTAAGACCGGGAAACCGGCAGGAGCGCCATCTGTGCGAGTCATCCTACATCCTTTGCCATGCATGGCAACTCATGAAGCCATCATAGCAATCACAGGACGGAACTGTTCCATTGCCACCAAGGTGTCCCTGTGCTACTCACCCACGGTCACACTCGCCTCTGTCCCCACCACCGTCCCTAACTAATCTGGTTGCTATCTCTAGAACAGTGCCACATCAGGAATATTATGCAAATGGAATTCATCTAGTATTGCTTGAAACTGGCTTTCTTTGCGGACAAAAGCCTGATTTTGAAATAAGCATTTGTTGAGGATCTACGGGGTATCAGACACCTACCAGATCCTTCCTGGAATATTTCACAGAGGGCCCTTTGCGGTTGCAAGTGACAGAACTCAGCTATGTTACAAAAGGGAAGGCACAGGCATCGGTGGCTGGGAAGTGCAGAGGTGGCGCTGGCCTCAGGCCCAGCTGGATCCAGGGGCTGGTTAGGCCTGCTCCCACACCCCGCGTCTTGGCTGCGCCGTTCTGCAGGCTGGTGCTCACCCACACTCCTGGGAAAAGCTCCAGCACAAGTTCTGGCGCTGATTGGCCCAGCGTGGCGCCCTCCTGGACCAATCACCGAAGGGAGGAGGAGCTTGCCAAGCTCTGATTGGCTCCTCCTTGGTCACGTGCCCTCTCCTGTGCATCACACCCAAATCAAAGGCACCGAGGAGGTGGCGAGGGTTAGGGAAGAGTCCAGTGGGGTCAGGGGAAGCCAAGCTGCGCCCGTGGGACCGGCGAGGGGGTTGCCCCGGCTGAGCTTGTTAGGGCGCGGAAAGGCTATGGCGGGCCTCGATCCCTAGGTTTGTGGCTCGCCTTGGCTTTTCCTCCTTCCCAGCGGCCTCTGCCCTCTGCTTACTCTCAGGCTCAGCTATGAGATGGAAAAGCGGGACTGGCCCAGCTTCACACCCGGTCCTGGCTGGGCCTTCCCTCGGAGTCTCTTTGGGGCCCAGCGAATGGACTGCCAGACCCCTCAGGCCCGGGTAGGTCTCGGGTGCCCCGGCCTGGAAGGCAGGAGCCGCTGCCGTCACGTGCCTGCGTGCGCGCATGCGCACCCAGGCACCGCCCCACGCATGCGCCATGGCAGGGCTCCAGGAGAGCGGCCGGGCCGCGAGGACCGGCAGATGGAGCGCGTGACTCAGCGCGGCGGCCAGATGTGGCCAGATGAGAAAAATAAACACGGAGGCCGGAGGCCAGCCGTCCACGCCCCCGGCAGAGGCGGGCGGTGACAGACGGAGGGCCAAGGGAATGGGGAGATGGACGGCCCCATCAGGCTCGGCGCAGCGAGGAGAGCCGAACAGATGGCGTCGTTAAAGAGAGCCGCCTGCGTGAGGGAGCCGGGCTCTGCGTGCCTGGGCCGCGTGCACCCAGGGCAGGCTCCTGCAGGCCTTCCTCCTTCAGCCTGGGGCCGGGGTCCTGACCTCAGGCTGTCTCAGGGGACCGCAGGTGTGTGCAGCCTTTCCGGGGACTGTCCCAGGACCTGGGGCTCGGGAGCCTGTGAGAGCGCCCCCCACCCTCTACCCAGGACAGCTCCCAGTGCCCATAGCACCTGCCGCTCAGACACAGCACCCTCTCCCCCAAGTCTCCACTCGGTGGCTCTTCCCCAGCTGTCACCTCCTCTGAGAAGCCCTCCCTGACCACTCCACCTGAAGGGGCCCTGGCACTCCCCCACTTCTCTGTCCCCACCGGCTGTCCCTCCATAGCTCTCCCCTGTGTCCCACTTCCTTGTCCTCGCCTGCCGCTCTCTCCCCCGCTAGAAGCGAAGCTCCCACTGCTCTGCTGTTTCAAAGCCTGGTCCCATGGTGTACCTGATCACCTGAAGGGACCGAGGGTGGAGGCAAGGGTCACCCTGCCCTAGAGCGAGGGCTGGAGCAGGGGCTCCCCGGGGCTGCCTGCCCCCGCCCCAGAGTCCTGCCACCCCACAGGCCCCTGTCTCGGGTGCTTTCCCTGGCCCTGCTTCAAGTGGCTGCCAGGAAGCCACATCAGGCCCTGGGCTGGCCACCACACTAATTCCTCAATGGGGACAGAGAAACCAGCGTCCCCATGCAGGGAGCCTGTGCCTGTCACCTGTCACGGCACAGGTGATTGAGATGAGAAAGTGATCCTGGCTTCTCTGAGGACGCTGAGCACGGTCACAAAGTCCCCTGCAAGAGGGAGGCAGACTGGCCACCGAGGCAAGAGGCTGGAGGGACGAGAGGACAGGGTCTGGTGCCCAGGCCTGCAGGCAGCCCCCAGAAACTAGAAAAGCCCAGGAAAGGGATTCTCCGAAGGGGCCAGCCCTGCCCACGCCTTGCCTTGCGCCCGGTGACTCGGCTTTGGCGCTTCTGTCTTCCGGAACCGTCCGAGGATACGTTGGTAGGGGTGACGATGTCATTGAAACAGAGAATTTCAGTTTTGCAGAAGGAGTGCTGAGCTGTGCGCTGAGGAATGGCTAGGGTGGTCGGTTTCACGTTCGGGGGAAGGGGGATTTGTCTCAATTTTTAAAAATGAAAAAAAGGCACCCAAAATGTCATTTTGACAGCTGGCTCTGGACGCTAACACATGGCCAGCCTGTAAGCAGCCTGAGTGTCAGGCCACCTCCGCCTGGCAGGGCGTGGGGAGGGGACACAGGGGAGCCAGGGCTTGCCAGAAGAACACACACCACGCAAGCGGCCACGTGCGGCTTGCTTCCTCCCATAACCTCCTGGGGGGGGCGCTTCTACAGTGACCCTCGACTTCCCCCACAAGGGAACCGAGGCTCAGAGATGGGAGGGGACTTGCCCAAGGTCACGTGCCACGCAGCAGAGCCGGACGTGAACCTGAGTCCTCCATCCCCGTCACCGGCATCCCCTAGCCGCAGGCCCACAGCCGTTCAAATGCCCAAACGCTGGGTTTTAGCAGCTTCTAAAAGAGCGAAGAATTGCCTGCTTTCTCTCTGTTTGTAACCAGGCAATCTCTTCCAGTTAATGATAGACCGGAGAGGCTCATTCTGTCCCGAGACGCCCACAGTATATCTGCGATTGCCTGGGAAAGTGCAAAAACCCAGTTCGCTCACGTTCCCTGCACAGTGCGGCCAGAGGTGGGGGCTGGGCTGCCGGCTCGTGGCCAGGAGGTGGGGCCTGGCCGCGGAGGGCTCTGTGTGGCCTGCCCAGACTCCCTGCCATTTTTCACCGGGGCCCGGTGTCCAATGCCCGAAGATGTCTCTCTGAAATCAGAAGTCAGGTCAAGCTCTGGCTGTGTTCCTGTGTAGGGCAGGGCAGGCGGGGCTTAGCGGAGTAACCCGCAAGTCCAGGTCTCGGGTCATCACACAGATGTTTGTTCCTCGCTCACACTACATGCGGGTAGCAGGGAGCTCTGTGCCACATGGTTGCTTAGGGAACCAGGCTCATGGAGGCACTGCCGCATCGCAGTGGCCTCAGAGATGCATGGCCTTCTCGGTTGCTGCTTCGGGAAGAGACGTGGCCATTGCACAACTTCAGCATGGGACGCCCACCTGCAGGGATCCAGCAGGTACAACACTCATATTGTAGGGATTGGTGCTTCCTGCAGTTGTGCAGTGCACAACATAGAGGACTGTCCCTAGCAGCCCTTCTCTCTCTAGATGGTCACAGTTTGCCCCAGGGTCAGACTTCTTCACTGAAGCCCCCAGAACATTGTATCGCACCCTCTGCCTTAGAGTCCAGCGTCATGCAGGACAAGTTGACTGGTGGTCCCCAGCCTCAGTTTCCAGCAGCTCCCCCCCAGAATTCCTTGAGCCCCAGTGCCCTTGCCAGCAACCTTCAGGTTGGATGGCCGTCAGGGCTCCTTAAAGCAGATCGGTTTGTGAGCTGGACCACACTGAGCCGGCTAATGACCTTGAAGGCTGTGACTTCAGTGACAAATGCAGTGATGGCGAACAGGAGCCAGCTGGCCCAGGAGGAGTGTCACTTCGCCCTACACACCCGTGCCTGTGTTTGTGACTGCACCCTTCTCCCTCTCCCTTCCACTCTGCTCTGTCCTGGGGAGGGCCAGGGAGCAGGGCAGAAAGGGCTGTGTTTTCCCAGCCGAGGAGCAGCAGGCCGCGAAGCTGGACCAAGAGGGGGAATCACTGGGGCCCGGAAGGAGAGATGGCCTCAGGTAGGGTGCCTCGGAGGCCTCCCTAGCCAGGTGACAGGGCCAGGGACACGTGGTCACCTGCAGGAAAAACCTTCCAGGTCAGGAGAACAGCAAAAGCAAAGGCCCCGGTAGGGTTGGGCAGACAAGGTGGCCAGGCCTGGAGGCGAGCAGTGGACAGAGGAAAAACGGAGACATGACCCTTGCCCCGTAAGAGCCCAGCAGAGATCCTGGGCGGACCAGAAGGCAAAGCGCACAGGACAGCGAAGCCAGGACGATGCCCCTGTGCTGAGTGACAGAGTGGTGAGCAGCGCCTCGGGGGTCCTCGTGTCACCTGCGGTCTGAATCAGCCCCGTTATCATGGGAATCCTGCCAGGTGCCCACCCCGGGGACACCAAGGGGAAGAGAGGAGGAGACAGATGAGCTCGATGCCAGGTCTCACAGTGGCAATGACCAGAGTCCAAGGGGCCAGGAGCCCCTGCTGGGACAGAGGTTCCCAAGGACATGGGGCCCTCCTGTGGTCCTGGCAGCGCGCCGTTGGAGGGGCGGGAGTGGGCACGGGGAAGGGGCTGGCATGCAGGAGGCCAAGGAGGGGACAGCCACACCTCCGCCAGCGGTGGCTTCCCTGCAGAAGCCTGAAACATGAAGTCTCTGAAAGTGGGGCCAGCGTCAGTGGTGCAGTGAGATGAACCACTGCCTGCGATGCTGGTATCCCGTGTGGGTACCGGTTTGAGTCCCGGCTGCTCCACTTCCGGGCCAGCCCCCTGCTAATGTTCCTGGGAAGGTACCCCCTCATCCAACCCGACCCCCCAACCCAGAACAGCCCCGCCCTCCAGAGGGCCGAGACCACGTCCCCAGGATCTGCTTCGTGGACTGCTGGGCCACCTGTACCCCACACAGGGCCCAAAGTCAGAACAACACTTCCTGTTTTCAAAACTCAGATTTTTTAAAAAATTTATTTGACAGGTAGAGTTATAGACAGTGAGAGAGAGACAGACAGAGAGAAAGGTCTTCCTTCTGTTGGTTCACTCCCCAAATGGCCGCTACGGCTGGAGCTGTGCCTATCCAAAGCCAGGAGCCAGGTGCTTTTCCTGGTCTCCCATGGGGTACAGGGCCCAAGCACTTGGACCATCCTCCACTGCCTTCCCGGGCCACAGCAGAGAGCTGGACTGGAAGAGGAGCAACCGGGACAAGAACCCGGCGCCCATAGGGGATGCCGGTGCCGCAGGCAGAGCATCAGCCAAGTGAGCCATGGCGCCGGCCCCAAAACCCAGATTTCTAATTTCTCTGCAAAACCTATCACGGCCACCTTTGTCCGGGCTCTCCCGCACTCACCCCTGGGAGCTGGAACCCAGGGACCACTCCTCAGCTGCCTCTCACCCTGCTGGGTCTGTGAGATTGTGAGCCCTGCCCATCGCAGGTGAGGAAGGTCCTGGCGGGGGCATCACCCACTGCTATTGGAACTGACAGACACGGGGCCTGGGCCCTGCAGGCTGGGGCCAAGGTGACCCCGCTGTGCCCACAGGCAGGCGGTGGGAGCTGTCCACCCTCCCCGCCCACTCCTCCATTCTCCATCAGCCACAGGAGCAGGGTAGAGGGGGCCCAGTTGAGCTCACCCCCACTTACCTCCAGGGCAGAGAAGGGGCGGGGCTTTCACTGGTTCCAGAAACTGCCTGGGCCCCAGAAGCCCCCTCCCACTCTCAGACTCTTTCTAGACCAGGGGAGGAGGGCCTGGGCCCCCTCCCCCACCCTCATCTCTGGGGCCTGGGAAGAAATGAGAGATAGATGGGTCCGAGTGGCCAGCCTGCAGACCTGTTCTCAGCCTGTGTGACCCCAGGAGAGCCCCTAACCTCTCTGGGCCTTAGATGGCTGTGTAGGAAGACAGGGTGGGCCTCGAGGGTCTCCAGGGCCCCTTCTGACACTGAAAGACTCCAGCCTTAGTAGGAACCTTTACAGACTCCAGGTCTATCTTCATAAACAGCCCTGCATACCCTGTGCCGCATGCCTGAGCCCTTGGGCTCGTCCCAGTGACAGCAGGGCAGCCCCACTGTCCTCGCTGCCTTTGAGGGGCTTGGCTGTGCCCAGCGCGTTTTGTGTGAGCAGAAACTGTTCCCACGACGTCTGCGGAGGGAGCTAGCCTGCCGACGGCTCCCTGGAGAGGGACCCCCCCACACACACCAGGCAGGAACCCCCTTGTCCTTTGCCTTCACCAGCTACCTTAGGGGCTGCCCAGGGGCAACTGGTTACGGGCAGGAGGCACAGAATGGGCCAGCTTTAGATGGGTCCCAGAGGTCTGCCTTGGGGCAGGCAGGTGCGTGAGGGTGTTGGTGGCTTCTAAGCCCAAGGGCCATTCAGAGGGGGTTTGTGCCTCTCCCTTGGGTGGGGGAGGGAGACACTGAGACCCCCCTTAGGCTGCAGCCCAGCCAAATCTTTCTCTGCGGGGCTTGTGGGTGGAAGCCCCCGACCCCTACTGCAGCCTGCCAGGCATCCCGCCGGCTTGGGGACCCTGAGTGCCTGGGGCTTGCCATTCTTGCCTGCCTCCAATGCCTCCTGTTGGTGATGCATGAGGGCAGTTTTGGGGAGAGGTTTTCCCACTGCTGAGGACAGAGTAAGCAATGCAGGACTGAGTCCGCGTTGCTGACAGAGGCAGACAGATGACCCACAATTACCCGCTGTCCCCCAGCTTCGCCCGGCTCCCGCCCGCCTGGTCTCCAAGCAATTTCAGACTTTCTGTACATCTAAAGCGGGCATTGTATACGATTTCTCTCTGCGGCGGCAGAAGCGCCGTGCAGGTGGGGGAAGGCAGCTGAGGCGTGTTGATTCGCGAACAAAGGCAGCTGCAGACAGACGGGAGCCGAGCCCTCCCCTGCTGCCCGCTCCTCGCTTCGGGACCGCTCCCCCAAGCCCAAGTCCAGCATTCGGGTTGCAGAGGGGCGAGGCCATTGTGTGCAGCCGGCTCGGCTCCTGCGGTGCCCTGGGCTGGGGAAGATGGTGTGGGCTGCTCTGCTCCAGGACTGGAGGCTGGGGAACAGGTGTCTGTGGGAACGCCGGAAGGAACCTGCAAAGCCTGCTGTCGGACGCCCCCTACCTACCCCAGCCCCGGGGTCTACTCTGTGGAGTAACAGGATGAAGGTGTCCTGTTTCAAGGAGAGAACCCCTAACTGTGAACCAAGGATACAGCAGGCTGGAAACAGGCTGGTGGGGTGGACTGCAGGCCCTGACAAGTGCACCCAGCCGGCAGCGGCTGCAGTCTCCCAGGCAACCCCAGCCTCTCTTGGCACCCTGTTGGCTCCTGTGGTCAGAGGAGTCAGAGCCAGTCCATGGAGAGCAGCTCTCCAGGGTCTGGCATGAGCTGCCAGTCGCAGGATTTTGCCCACAGGGTTGTTCCATCGCCACACTCATTCATGCTTGTTTGCTTTTTTTTTTTTTTTTTTAACCAGGTAATGAAATCACATGGTTTCAAAAGCAAAAAGAGATTAAAAGGTGACTAGAGGGGCTGACGCGGTGGCGCAGAGGGTTAAGCCACTGTCTGCAGAGCCGGCGTCCCATGTGAGCACCAGTTCAAGTCCCAGCTGCTCCACTTCCCATCCAGCTCCCTGATAATGCACCTGGGAAAGCAGCAGGATATGGCCCAAGTGCTTGGGCCCCTGCACCCACATGGGAGACCCGGATGGAGTTCCAGGCTCTTGGTTTTGGAGTGGCCCAGTCCAGGACATTGCAGCCATTTAGGGGGTGAATGGAAGATATTCTCTCTCTCGCTCTCTAACTCTGCCTTTCAAATAAATAAATACATCTTAAAAAAAAAAAGGCCAATGGAGAGAAATCTCTCTACCACGCCTGCTCCTGTCATCTGCCATCTCCCCCACCACCACCACTACCAAGGCCGGTCTGGTGATTAGTTTCTGTCTGTCCATCCTGAGTGGCTTTTTCGATGTACAATGAACATGAAGACAGAGCCTTATTTTCTCTCTTTCTTGTACAGAAGCTAACACATCCTCTGGGCCGCTCTGTATCTTGTTTTCTCACTTGATATATTTACTGCGTGGATGTTCCACTTGGTGCCGAGGCAATGACACAAGGATAAGGTATTCACTGCACTGTAATAGCAAAAGATTGAAAACAACTCAGGCGTCCACCCATAAGGGGCTGGCTCAGTGAACTATGGCCTGTCCGGATAATGGAATATTCTATAGCTATGGGAACAAAACAGAGAGGAGAAGGGAAAGAGCGGGGAGGGTTTCCGTGTTCTCGTTTGCAGAGATTGCTAACTGCCAGGCCAGGGGAATTGAGCAGGTTAGGAGTAGGATCAGTTCTCCAGAGTGGGATTGTTGATTCCAAAGACACAAGCTTTGGCAATTTGGATAGAGATCGTCAGACCTTTTCAGGCTCTGGGATTTTTTGAATCAACCTTTACAAGATCTTTTTAATTCACGTAATATTTTCCTTTGCATCAGTTTATGTTTTACACTTGAAAAGTTTATGTCAAAGGGATACTGGAATAAAGAAAAAAAAGCCAGAAACTGGCAAAGGTCATGGCCAAGTCAGAAGCTTTCCATAAAATACAACTGAATATAATTCAAAGCATTCAAAATTAATTCTGATGAGGGCTGACGCTGTGGCGTGGTGGGTAAAGCTGCCATCTGCAGTGCCAACATCCCATATGGGCGCTGGTTCAAGTCCCGGCTGCTCCACTTCTGATCCAGCATATGCCCTGGGAAAACAGTAGAAGATGGCCCAAGTCCTTGGGCCCCTGCACCTGGGTGGGAGACCTGGAAGAAGCTCCTGGCTCCTGGCTTCGGATCGGCGCAGCTCCAGCCATTGCGGCCAACTGGGGAGTGAACCAGCAGATGGAAGACCTCTCTTTCTCTCTCTCTCTGCCTCTTCTCTCTCTATGTAACTCTGCCTTTCAAATCAATAAATAAATCTGTTCTGGCTCATGTGAACAGAGAGGGCACTAATGAAAGGCTGCAGGGCACCCTCTGGGAAGCCCGAGCCTTGACCTTCAGGGCTGGACATTCAGGAAGATGCCACAGACACCACTGCCTTCGCCCTTGGTTTGACACCCGCTGTGCTCGGCTGGGCCTGTCCCACGGCCTCTGGAGGAGCTGGCACAACCACTGTGCATTGGCAGCTGGATGCTGAGTGGTCCCTGCTTCCATGGGACCCTGGCTCATTTGCATAGGTTTTACTGGCAGCAGCCGGGGAGTAGAGGAGAGGGGGACAGGTGTCTGGCGTTCCAGTTCACAGAGCTAGGCTGGGTCCTCCTTGCTGGGAAGAGACTCCAGGTATTGGATGACCAGGAAGAAGGATGAGAGTCCACTCCCAAGAAGGAGGGGCCATGTCCCCAGAGAGGGGCACAGGGGCAGGGCTTAGAGCTGAGTGGAGACAGGGTCTGGGGCTATGGACCCGGGGAGGAGCCAGTGGGCAGGCAGACTGGGGGAAGAGCTAGCCAGATGTCTTGGAGCTCCAAGAGAAAGGAGGGGAACTAGAGCAGAGGAGCAGGAAGAGGGGCTGTGTACTGGTGCCTGATGGAATTGTGCAGGGGGCGCGCACGTGTGGGGAGTGGGGGAAGGGTGGAGTCTCCCAGCTGGACCCTGAGGGTTGGGTGGGCCCGGGGTCCAGGAAAGGCTGTAGGAAGACAATCCAAGGAGGGGGACTGAGAGCAGCAGGGGTGCAGCACAGCTCAGCAAAGAGGTAGAAACCCAAACGAAGGGTCACAGGGCTCCACCCCCAAACTCAGCGGCAGGGGCTCCTTCCCAGGTCCAGTGGAGAAGGCGCACCTGCTAGCGAGGGCCTCATGGAGAGCTGGCTCTACACTCTGCACTCCTGCTAGTCCCTGGGGGCCCCTGGACCCCACTGTGGGAAACGCCAGATAGCTTCACACGCTCATCTGCCTCTGGCCACGCCCCCTGCCTCCCTTCCTCCCCTTTGCTGGCCCTGCCTGGAGGGGTTGCACCTGCACCTGCCCCCCCAACCTCTGCAAGGCTGAGCGATGTCTTCATTCAGGTGGGGGGACCCCAGCTCCTCCCACACTGCCAGCAGCCACACACCCTGGGCTGTGTGCGGATTCTCCATTATTCATGGTTCTCAGATCTCAGCAAAACACACAGACGTGGGCTGGGGCCATCGCCGGGTTTCATCTGTAACTCTCAGCCCTCTCCTTCTCTCACGAAGCCTTTGCATTTGATCTTCTGCAAATTTGCCTCTTTGTTCTTCAGACAGAATCATATTGCCAGGGGCTCCTGACGGCCCTTGGTGGCACAGACTGCCACCGAAACTCTCTTTAAATGGGAAAATAAAAACGTCCCCAGAGCAGGAAGCGGGACACCTCCAGGTGCAGATGTCACAACCTACCAGAAGACAACAGCTCAGAGCAAAGAACAAAGCAAGCCTTGAAGCCGGGGGTGCATGGATAAGGCCAAGGGCTCCCGGGAAGAGAGGCGAGGCCACGGACCAGGTCCCCTCCCTCCCACCCTGGCCGTGTTTGTGTTTCCGCCCTGAATTACGCATTTGGGGCTTTAGCGTTGGTTGATGACTGCCGTTGCTCGTCTCCTCAGAGCTGCCGAGTCTGCAGGGGCCCAGAAGCATCGGTTTCTAGAGAATTCCAGCTCATTCACTTTACCCGTTTGCTCAGCCAACGCTATTAGTGGTCTCTGGCCGCGGAGAGCCAATGGCAGAGAGTCCAGCTCCGACAACCTACAGAGACCACAGTTGGCTCCCGTGACAAGGTGGAGAGGAGCAGGGCTGTGGCTGCTGCAGATCCCAGGGTTCAAAAACGTCTTCAGACCCCGGCAGCCGCGGAACCGCCCACGTCGAATGGCAAGATGGTGAATTCTGTTATGTGCATTTTACCCCTCTTTTCAAAACAAAATTTTTAAAGCAACAACAACAAAAACCCACCTTGGGGGGCTAGCATTGTGGCACAGTGGGTTAAGTTGCCACCTACAATACCAGCAGCCCATATGAGCTCCGGTTCAAATCCCAGCTGCTCCACTTCCGATCCAGCTCTCTGCTATGGCCAAGGAAAGAATCAGAAGATGGCCCAAGTCCTTGGGCCCCTGCCCCTGCCTGGGAGACCTGCAAGAAGCTCCTGGCTCTGGGCTTTGGACTGGCCATTTGGGGAATTATTTTTTGACAGGCAAAGTGGACAGTGAGAGAGAGAGACAGAGAGAAAGGTCTTCCTTTGCCGTTGGTTCACCCCCAAATGGCCGCTGCGGCCGGCGCACTGCGACCAGCGCACTGCGCTGATCCAAAGGCAGGAGCCAGATGCTTCCTCCTGGTCTCCCATGCGGGTGCAGGGCCCAAGCACTTGGGCCATCCTCCACTGCCTTCCCAGGCCACAGCAGAGAGCTGGACTGGAAGAGGAGCAACCGGGACAGAATCCGGCGCCCTGACCAGGACTAGAACCGGGGGTGCCGGCGCCGCAGGCAGAGGATTAGCCTAGTGAGCCGCAGTGCCGGCCCATTTGGGGAATTAACCAATGAATGGAAGATACCCCCCCTTCTCTGTAACTCTGCCTTTCAAATAAATAAATAAATATTTAAACAAGACAGAAACACACCATACTGCATTCTGCGGTGCGCCAGGCCTCTAAGTGGCTGCTTCCCCCTGGAGCGCATGCTCGTGTTTCATCCGAGGGCCTGCTCCGGTGTCAGCACCTCAGAGAGCCTCCCAGGGCCGGGCCGAGCAGCGCCCTCCTGCAGCCACCAACCCCCGCCCCTCCGTGCGCTCTGCTTCGGGGCCGCGCTGCTTCTGCAAGCCTCCTGTTCACTCATCCGCCTGTTCCCACAGACGCCTGCTTCCCCCTGCACAAATGCCAGCTCCGAGCCAGGGAGGACTTCCTCTTGTCCAAGGCTGCTTCGCCAGGGCCAGGATCGGGCCTAGCACTGAGTGGGGCTTAACAGATCGATGTAGGAAGCTAAGTGAAGGGATGTTCTCGCTGCTTCTCTTGGCCCTCGTCTCGTGGGTGCCATTCTCACGGGGGGTCCTTATTCCACGGCAGCATATTGGCCACAGGCAGCTCCAGTATTCTGTCATCGGTATCACAGCATCTCGGTCAATGTCACAGCGACACTACCACGTCAACAGCACTGCAAGTTCACAGGGGAAAAGGACTTCTCTCTCTGTGCCAGTGTCACAAGTCACTGGCTCCAGCTGGGTCACGGGACCCTCCTGGAACCAAGGCCATATGAGCAGGGGTGTAGTGCTCTATTTGGCCAGATCTGACACCCAGGTCACCACTGGGTTCAAAAGGGACCTCAGTACCATGGACCCTGCATGTGGGGGCCGGGCTGGCTCCCTGGAGGAAACAGGACACTGAGGCCAGAGGAAAGGGCTCAGGTGGGGAGTGGCCACACACAGCCAAAAGGCTGCAGGTGCCCCAGCCATGCCGAGGGCTTGTGTTCCCCCACTTAACCCCACTGGGGGGTGATACAGCGTGATGGGGGAGCCCTCATGATTGGGATCATTGCTCTTACACAAGGGGCCCCGGCACTTGCACCCCACTTTGTACCACATAAGGCCACAGCCCAGGGAGATCTCCCCAGCCACTGGCCACGCCTACCCCCGACCTCAGACCTCCCGCCCCCAGAGCTGTGAGACCCACACTTCTGCTGGGTGGAAGCCGCCCAGTCTATGGGGCTGTGTCAGAGCAGCAGGGCTCTGGAGAAGCCAAGATAAAGAACACTTTAATAAGCACTTGCTGAAGGGGGACAACCCAATCCCTAACCGCTCAGCGGGGGCAGGGAGACAGATCCAAAGGCATGCTGGAGGAGGAGAGGGCTGTGTGTGCAGCACCGGTGTCTCTCCAGGAGCCCGGGTCACATGAGCCCGCAGCCTGATGTGGACGTGAGCGCCAAGGCCTGCCCTGCCCCGCCCCAGAGAGCCCAGGAATGTCCTCAGAAGGACAAAGAGCTGATCTGGCCTGAGAATGCTGGTTGCAGCCTTCTCTGTGATAGGAGGAAGGCTGGAGAGAACCCAAATGGTCCCCAGTAGGAGACTGCTTAACTAAATCATGGAGCAGCCACTTGATGAACTATTCTGGAGTCGTTAAAAACGATCGTTATGAAAACTGCAGAGCAACAGGGGCCAAAGGCACGTGTCTTGTAACACGCAGCGACAGCACAGGCTTTGCGACTGTGACTATGGGAGGCACGCATCACGCATGCCCACCTCTGGGGGGCGGGGGGAAGGAAGGGAGGATTGCTGGGCTCCGTTCCGGTCCCCAGGGGGAGCTCCTGGCCCGCTGGGGCAGCAGAGATGAGTAATGACCTCAGAGGGTAACAAAGGCAGTGTTGGAGCCAGAGACAAGGAGTTACTTGTGGTCCAAGGAAGCTGCTCTGGGAAGGGGTCCCTGAGCTGGATTTTGTAGGGATGATCTCTATGATGGGAGCCACATGCGGACACTTATTTTAAATGACTGGAAAGCACAGCTGGTGTTGTGGCATGGTGGGTTCAGCCACCGCCTGCAACGCTGGCATCCCAGATCAGAGAGTACCAGTTCAAGTCCCAGCTGCTCCACTTCTGACCCAGCTCCCTGCTAATGCACCTAGGGAAAAGCAGTGATGATGGCCCAGGTGTTTGGGTCCCTGTCACCCACGTGGGAGACCCAGATGGAGTTCCAGGTTCCTGGTTTCAGCCTGGCTCAGCCCAGGCTGTTGCAGCCATTTGGGGGAATGAACCAGCAAATAAAAGATCTCTTTGGCTCTCTGTCTTTCTTGTCCCTCTCTCTCTCTGTCACTCTGCCTTTCAAATAAATACAACAAATCTTCAGAAAAATAAATTTAAAATAAAAACAAAAGCCTGGAAGCAATACACATCCAAAAAAAAAAAGCAGAAATGAAAATAGTGCTAAGTAGAATTATGGGTAATGTCTCCCCCAAACTTCTTTGATGTTATATTTGTGCTTACACAATAAAAGCTAGTTGAAAACAAAACTCAGGGTGAATAATTTTCACCAGCAACATTCGTGTCTGTAAATCATACATGAGTTCATAAGCACTTTATCTCCTCGACAGAACAGGGAAGTAGGGAAATATTTATTGAACATTTTATAAAACAAAACAAAAACAATTTGCATGTTGCAAGCCGTGAGCTTTGCCGTGAAAGGGATGAGGCACTTATGTGGCTAGGGAGAGGAAGAGCAAGATTTAAACATACACAACAGGAGTTTTCTAAAAAGATATTTCAATAATGGGTGGAGATTCCATGGGTTCCAGGTGTCTGGGGGCATGCACCTGTCCCAAACCAAGAAGAGACATAGATGGCCAGAGTGGATGGAGCCAGGCTGCCCAGGGAGCTGTACTTGCCAGCAATGCACACAGGGGGCTTTATTGTGGGTTGAATGTGTCCCCTCCAAAATTTATGCTGACATTTGATTTTGGGGCCGGCATTATGGCCCAATAGGTTAAGCAACACCTGTGACAACAGCACTGGTTCAAGTCTCTGCTGCTCCACTTCCGATCCAGCTCCCCTCTCTGCAGAGGGGGAAAGCAGTGGAGGATGGCGCAAGTGCTTGGACGGCTCCTGCCATCCCTAGGGGAGACCTGAATGGAGTCTCCAAGCTCCTGGGTTCAGCCTGGCTCAGCCCCAGCTGTTACAGCCATTTGAGGCATGAACCAGCCAATGGAAGGTTCTCTCCCTCTCCCTCTCCCTCTCCCTCTCCCTCTCTCCCTCTCTCCCTCTCTCCCTCTCTCCCTCTCCCTCCCTCTCTCCCTCCCTCTCTCTCTGTTATTGTCTTTGAAATAAATCAATAAATGAATCTTTAAAAAAAAAAAAAAGGAGAGAAAGAAACAATCCCCATGTGCTTGGGGAGGTGAGACCCTCACAAGCACTCCACCCTCACGAGTGCCTCAGTGCCTGCTAGGAGGGCTGGAAGGAGCTGGCTCAGGCCTTTCATGCCCCACTGCCTGGCGCCATGCACAGCTTCAGCAGCAGGGGGTGTGGAGACCAGGCCCTCGCCGGCCCCCAAGCCCCCTGGGGCCTCGCTCTTGGACGCCCCAGCCCCCAGAACTGTGCAGAACCAATTGCTCTTCTTTATAAAGAGCCCCGGGCTGTGGAATTTTGTTGTAGGGACACCAATGGATGATTCTGGTCCTGCCTTTGCATGAGGCGTAGAGGTCAAGGTCTGGCACTGGAAAAGAGGAGGGGAGGCAGAAATTGTGGAGGCAGCAGGTGGGAAAGGCCACCCCCAGGGAGGGCCCAGACACAGCTTCAGAGTGGCTGAGCAGGCCAGACAGCAGGGGCGGAGGACACGGTGCCATGCCAGGAGATCCCCACTCTGACCCCACATCAGCCACCAGCCAGCCACTTCTTAGCTGATCCTGGGCCAAATCCTTCACTGAGCTCAGCCAGTTAACAGGACAGGGCTGCCAGCACCCTGATGGTGGCCATGGCAGCTCACACAGGACAGGGCACCTGCTGCTGTGCTGCCCACCCCCTGCACACACCCTGCCCCAGCCCTGCTGCTCTGCTCCCTTGCTCCAGCCCAGATCTCAGGCATGGCCTTATAGCCAGGCATGGGGACAGCAGGGCAGTGTGTGTCTGGCTTTCTCCTTGTCCATAGAGTGATGATTTTCCCCATGCACAGGCAGGGATCGGCTGGGCAGAGACTGCTCATTCCCATGGCAGCCCCTGGCAGTCCATTTTCGGTGGCTAATAGCACAGAACCAGAGACTGGTGGGTTACAAAGGAAAGAGCATTGTGTTGGCTCAAGGTTCTGGCCCAGGCCACGTGGCCACATCTGGTGATGGTTTCTTGCTGGCAGAGTCCCGAGGCCTTGCAGGGCATCATGGGACAGAAGCCACAGAGCATGTGCGTGTGCGTGTGTGTTCCTGTGCGTGTGTGTGCATTCGCGTGCATGCATGTGCATGAGCACATGCTATGGTCTCCCCCTCTCCTAAAGGCACCCGGGTTCAAGGCTGTAGATCCATACTTTATCCTAATCCACTCCAAAGGCCCCACCTGTGGATGCCACGGTAGGGTTGAGTCCACCCTCTAAGTCCTTCACAATGGGATTCTACTTCTTTTATTTTTTAAGATTAATTTTTATTTATTTGAAAGAGTTACAGAGACAGGTACAGACAGAGAGGTCTTCCATCCACTGGTTCACTCCCCAAATGGCTGCAATGGTTGGAGCTGAGCTGATTCAAAGTCGGGAGCCAGGAGCTTCTTCCGGGTCTCCCATGCACATGTAGGGGCCCAAGGACTTGGGCCATCTTCTACTGCTTTCCGAGGCCAGAGCAGAGAGCTGGACCAGAAGTGGAGCAGCTGGGATTCAAATCAGCGCCCATGTAGGATGCCAGCACTTCAGCCCAGGGCTTTAACCCGCTGCACCACTGCGCTGGCCCCTCCATTTCTTTTCTTTTCTTTTCTTTTCTTTTCTTTTCTTTTCTTTTCTTTTCTTTTCTTTTCTTTCTTTCTTTTTTTTTTTAAGATTCATTTGAAAGACAGTTACAGAGAGAGGAAAGGAGAGACAGAGAGAGATCTTCTATCTGCTGATTCACTCCCTAAATGGCTGCAATGGCTGGGGCTGGGCTAGGCTGAAGCCAGGAGCCAGGAGCTTCCTCAGAGCCTCCCACATGGGTGCAGGGATCCAAGCAATTGAGCCATCTTCTGCTGCTTTCCCAGGTCATAGCAGAGAGCTGGATCAGAAGTGGAGCAGGGGCAGGGTTGTGGGGCAGTGGGTAAAGCCTCCACCTGCAATGCCAGCCCTGCCAGTGGATGGCAGATCTCTCTATCTCTATCCCTTTCTTACTGTAACTCTGCCTTTCAAACAAATAAATCTTTTTTAAAGAAAAAGATAAATATTTTAAAAAGATATATTTATTAATTTGAGAGGCAGAGTTACAGACAGAGGGAGAGACAGAGAGAGGTCTTCCATCCCCAAATGACCACAACAGCGGGAGCTGAGCCAATTAAAGCCAGGAGCTGGGAGCTCCTCCTGGCTCTCCCAAGCGGATGCATCTTCTACTGCTTTCCCAGGCCATCAGCAAGGAGCTGGATCAGAAGTGGAGCAGCCAGGACTCAAACCAGTGCCATATGGGATGCCGGTGCTGCAGGAGGAGGTTTAACCTACTACGCCACAGCACTGGCCCTTAAAATAAATCTTTTTTTAAAAAAGAAGGTGAAGGAGGAGGAAGAACAGGAGCAGCCAGGTCTAGAACTGGCACCCATATGGTGCTCCTGGAAATGAGGGTGAGCAGGAGTGAAGCCAGAAAAGGGGGAGCAGTCTTCTGAAATTCAATGAGACTCGAGGTCTCCTACCTCCCTCTATCTGGGGGATCACTGCCACCCCCCCCGCCCCCACCAGCCAAAGTCCTGGGCTTATACTCAAGGCTAAGAGCTTACGGGAGCCAGCATTGTACGTAGCAGGTTAGACTGCTGCCTGCAGCACCTACATTCCATGTGAGCGCTGGTTCGAATCCCGGCTGTTCCACTTCCGGTCCTGCTCCCTGCTAATGCACCTGGGAGGCAGCAGAAGATGGCCCACGTGCTTGAGCCCCTGCCATCTACATGGGAGACCTGGAAGGAATTCCTGGCTTCTAGGTTTGGCCTCAGCTGATGCAGGAATTTGGGAAGCAACACAGTGAATGAGAGTACTCGCTCTCTCCATCTGCTTCTCACATACATAAATAAATATTATTTTTTTCCAATGAGAGGAGAAGAAAAGACTTCTGTGGGCTTGCAAGATAGCAAAAGATTAGCTCGCTCCCACTCTTTCTGAGGAAGCTGCTAGAATTTTCAATCCACAACCACAAGAGTGCAAACCAAGAAAAAAAGAAGACCAAAGACACTAGGACCAGAAGATCCAACCAGGAGGGAAGGGAAAGAGTGATGGTGACAAGGATGGACCAGGGTCCCAGGGCCCTGCTGAGTCCCAGGGGGAGGCAGGTGCAGCAGCTGTGGCCAGGCACAGGGTAAGGGTCCACGTCCACAAGCAACCATCCCCCTACAACAACCCCTTCTGCCACTTCTCTCCACAGTGAGGCTGGGACAGGGCACAGAGGGAGCAGCAACAGAACAGTTGGGCTCCACCTAATGGTGGGGCTGATACATGCTGAGAAACAGGGCACTGCGCAATTCCCACACCTGGATGGCATAAGTCAGTCCCCACCTCCCACCCCTGCCACCGCCAAGGGTCACTTGATGTGATCATAAGACATGTAGGGGACCATAGGAGCCCACTGTGGTGCACAGAGCACTTTTTTTTTCCAAAGATTTATTTGTTATTTATTTGAAAAGTCAGAGTTACACACAGAGATGGAGAGGCAGAGAGAGAGAGAGAGAGAGAGAGAGAGAGAGAGAGGTCTTCCATCTGCTGGTTTTCTCCTCAAATGGCCACAACGGCCGGAGCTGCACCGATCCGAAGCCAGGAGCCAGGAGCTTCTGCCAGGTCTCCCACGCAGGTGCAGGGACTCAAAGACTTGGGCCATCTTCTACTGCTTTCCCAGGCCATAGCAAAGAGCTGGATAGGAAATGGAGCAGCTGGGACTCGAACTGGCGCCCAAATGGGATGCCAGCACTGCAGGCGCTGGCTTTACCTGCTACACCACAGCACCGGCCCTTGGAGAACGTGTTTTAATAGCAAAACTCGGCTGTATGTGTAGACGCGCACTCTAAAGCAATGATAAAGGGTGCGGCACTGTAGACACATAACCAGCGATGTGGCCCCTGTTGACGTCACCGGGGCCCGCCCCGCCCATCCCAGGGTGTGCTGAGTTCCCAGCAGCAGCACGTGCGTGGGAATCGTGTGTCGTGCTGCGCACGCTTGCGGCAGCTGCAACATCCCCAGGGGGCAGGACGCTCTCAGCTCTATTAAGGTCTCAGGGCACGCATCATTGACTGACACCTTGTTATCCCGCGCGTGACTGCAGGCGAACGGCCACGCTGAGGCTGGGCCTCCGACCGGTGCCTCTTTACATCAGACGCCAGCAACCGGTGAGAGAGGAAAACACCCATGGAGCACTCGCGTCTCTCTGCGCACACCTGCTCGTGGATAGCTTCTGTGCTGTGCCAGTGAGAGCTGCCCTGCTCAGGAGGAACGTAAACAGAACGCACAGGAGAGCATTTCAGATCATCGCAGGTGTTCTGCAAACAATGAGGCAAGTCAATGAGGTGGAGAGTGGCTGTGGCCAGGGCTGGGGAGCCCTGGGTGACATGATGAGAGGGCTGTGTGAGTGTCATAGGGCAAAGTGTTGTTGGTGGGGGGAACAGCAAGTATGAGGACCCTGAGGCGGAAATGACCTGTGAGGAGAGAGGGAGGAGCAGAGTGGCAGGGGGAGGACACAGCACAGAGCACTGGGGAGGTGGCTGGACAGAGGCTGGATGGAGCCAAGCCGTGGGCACCACAGGGAAGGGGCTGCAGGCAGCAGGAGGCCTGGAGAGTTTCAAACAGGGAAATGCCTGACCTTGCGGTAAGTAAGTGGTGTCCTGGGATCAAGGCACGCACCTGCCTTTCGATACCCATTCCCCCTTCTGTCTCACTACAGTGTCCTGGACAAAGGGAGCAGCTTAGAAAACTACATTTCCCAGCCTCCCTTGCAGCTAGGTGTGGTCAATGCACTAAATTCTGTCCAATGAGATGAGTAGACTCCTTGAAAAGGGAGTTATGGGCCCCTTGGGACTCCTGTGTCCCATATCTGAGTGTCTGGCTCGATAAACGGTGAGGCTGCTCCACTTCCAATCCAGCTTCCTACTAATGCACACTCGGAGGTAGCAGGTGTCGGCTCAAGTACTTGCATGCCTGCTACTCATGTAGGAACCAGACTCAGTCCCAGGCTCCTGGCTTCCGTCTGCTTGGGGACTGAACCAGTGCATGAAAGATTCTTCCTTACTCTCCCTCCCTCCCTCCCTCCCTCCTTCCCTCCCTCTCTCCTTCTCAAATTAAGAAAGAGAAGGTGCGGTATGATGACTGGAAGTCCAGCATCCATCTGGAGCCATGAGGAGACCTTAAGAATGAAACCGTATGCTAGCAAGGCACAAAGGACAAACAGAAGGATCTGGGCCCTGAGTGACCACAGTGGTGTTACAGCCGCAGGCCACCAGCCTCCAAAGCTGTTGTCTGAAGAACCCTTGCAAGGGCAACGCCACCACTGTCAGCTGGCCTTGATTGCTCGGGACGCTGTCTGCAGGCACTGAAGTCTTGGAGCAGATACTCTGGGGATGTCGCTCTTATCAGCCCATTTCCTCCACTCACCGTCACGGTCACGTGCAGGCCACAGGCGGCCACCTCATGGAGTCCCGCCACCTTCTGAATCTCCTTTGGGGGAGGAAGTACCCCCAGGGAAATGGTGCTCCCCTCCACGCTAAGGTCTGGGGTCTTCCCATTCCTGGCTCCATGGTGGAGAGGGCGGGGTGGGGGGAGGAGAGAAGAGCAGTGGCTTTTTTGGGCTTTCGCTTTCGTGTCCTGATCTCTTACTTAGCAACAAGAACCCCCAGGCTACGTTTTCTGTACACAAAGAATTCCGCCTCCAGAGTTAGAATTTGAGAGCTCAGCGCTTTGCCAGGGTGAGGGAGAGGGAGTGGCTCATTAAAAATGCAGATTCCCAGGCCCGCTCCTTGGCTGGGGTCCAGCAGAGCTCCCCAGGCCATCTCACAGGCTTCTGCACCTGCCCCACCCACCTGCCAGCTCCCTAGGGCTCTGGAGCCTCAGCTGCACCCGAGATGCCCCTAGTGCCGGCCCCCTCCTCTCACACACAGGCTTCAGCGTTTTCTCACTTCCTACCCAATCTCTCCACTCCCAAAGAGCCTCTGGGGTGTCCTTTTCACTTAGTGTAATCAGATCATGGATTTCCCCATTTGGGAGCATCCTACTGACTTCCGGCTCCCTCTGCGTGGAAACCCAGCAAACCCCTCCCCATGCCAGTCCTTTCCTCGCTCCCCCTGGGCGTTCCGCACTGCTTTCCACCTCTGAGCCCTTCCCTTGCTGTTCCCTCTGCCTGGGCGGCTCCTTTAGAGTCGAGCTCCTGCCTGGCGGGGCCCGCCCACTCTCGCTGTTGGGAAGATGCTCCCCCAGGCCCCTCCTGGTGTTAAATCATTCCTCCAAATTAGCAGGAACGTTCCTTACCAGCCCTACCACCTCCCATTAGGCAGGAAATGTGTCTTTCCTGTGGAAGTTTCCCCATAGACCAGGGACCAGCAGCGCCCAGCACTCCCCTGGAGGGAGGAGCCCAGCTGGCTGAAGGGACCGGCTGCCTGGAGGCTGCAGACTCCTGGCAGGTGCGTCACAGGTGGAGCAGCCACAGCTTCCTGTTCTGTTTCCTCACTCCTGACGCACCTGCTCAAACAGCGTGCACAAGGTACCCTCTTCCAGGATGGCTTTCTGCAGATCAGTTTAGTCCTGGGCCGGTTTTTTTTCATTGTTACTTTTTATCTATTTGAGAGACAGACAGAGAGTGCTCCTATCTCCCGGATCACTCTCCATATGTCGGCGACTGGGCTGGGGCCAGAGCTGGGAGCAGGGAACACAATCTAGGAGTCCCACCTAGGTGACAGGAACCCAGTAATTTCAGCCAGCACCTGCTGCCTCCCAGAAGCGGGAATCCAGCTCGGGCACAGAGCTGCTCCAGGGAGTCTTACCTGCTAGGCTAAGCACCTGCTCCCAGCGTGACCGACAGACTTGAAGACAGCTGTTTAGAGCAGGGCATTTGTAAATTGGCCAGAGCCCAGCAATCACTCGCTGTGGGAATTCTCTCGAGAGTTCACTCCTTCTCCGCTCTACAGCGTGGACGCGACCTCTCCGAACAGCCTGTGAGTGCTCTCCGTGCCCAGCCTGCAGGGCTGCCGGCTGCCCAGCCTGGGCCAGAGTCGGCGCACACGGCAGCTCCGTCTCTGTCTCCGGCAGGTGTGGCAGGAGCCTCCATCTGCGCTGCTCACGAGTCTGCAGGGAACGGAAGTGGATGGGAAACGGCTCATCCTACACAACGTGTAGCATAAATATTAGGTAACGACAACAATAATAATAATGTTGACTGCGTCTCCCATGCTGCCGCAGGGAGGTGTCAGAAGCACATTTATAGACCAACTGGCGAAAAAGCAACATTTGGCTGCTTTCAAACAGCCTCCCTTGGACTCGTTCGTGGGGTGTGTGCCGCAGGGCAGGCAATGCTCACCCAGACTGGGGTTTCCAAGACCCAGCAGCTGTTCCTCACTTCCTGATGCATCGGGCGCGTTCCGAGACCTTTCCCCTAAGCACGGGGCGGGGGGGTGGTGGGAGCCCTTGAAATCCCAGTGTGCAGGAAGCTCCTACTGTCTCGGTGCCAGGGTGCGTCCCATGAGTCATCTCTCTAATAACATGAGCTCCTACTACACACCAGGCAGCATTCTCGGTGCCACAGTTGCTCTGAATGAAAACAGCACAGAGGGGTCGGTGTTGTGGCGTAGTTGATGAAGCTGCCACCTGTGGCGCTGGCATTCCCATATGGGCGCTGCTTCATGTTCCAGCTGCTCCACTTCCAATTCAGCTCCCTGCTAATGCACCTGGGAAGGCAGCGGAAGATGGTCCAAGTGCTTGGGCCCCTGCACCCACATGGGAGACCCAGAAGAAGCTCCTGGCTCCTGGCTTCTGTCTGGCCCAGCCCCAGCCATTGCAGCCATTTGGGGAGTGAATCAATGGATGGAAGATTTCTCTCTCTCTCTCCCTCTCTCTTTCAAATAAATAAAATACATCTTTTGAAAGAGAAAGAAAGAAAGAAAGAAAGAAAGAAAGAAAGAAAGAAAGAAAGAAAGAAAGAAAGAAAGAAAGAAAGAGGGAGGGAGGGAGGGAGGGAGGGAGGGAGGGAAAGGGAAGGGAGGGGAGAGGGCACGGTGCACCTTTGTGGTGCTCAGCCTGCTGCAGGGGACCGGGCCAGCAAGCCAAGCAGAGGCTCAGAGATGAGTGAACGCCCTCCTGGGCGCTTGTCGGAAATGCACATTCCAGGGCCCTACCCAGCCCTCCTGGGATCTCGAGACTGAACAAGCTGTCCAGCTGACTGCTGCGCTCCCGTGGGACATGAGCCTTGAGCAGCCACGGGGCGGCGCTCTGCACAGCATGGTCCTGTGGCAGGAAGAGGGTCCACGGGAGGGTGAGCTGCAGCCCAGAGCACAGCCTAGGTGCAGTGGGCAGGGGCTTCGTGGCCCTTGGTCCTGGGCGTTTAGATCCTGCACTGCCGCAGTCTCTGTGCCTCCCAGCCCCATGCCCCGGACATCACCCCCAGCCTCCTTTCTAGGGAAAAGCAGGGATTCACCATTAGCGCTGGTCCCTACTCTCAGAGTTTTCAGGTTCAAGGGCGGGTCATTTCTCTCCTCTGGCTCAGTGCCGTGGAAGAGGAATAGAGGGAAGACTCTGCTTCTCTGAGAAACCAGCAAGTGAGTGTGGAGCTGACAAAGATGTAGGAGCCCAACACAAGGCTGGGAGGGCCCAGGAAAGCACACCATGATGGCAGGACTGGGGCACGAGCAGGAGCCTGGGGGCAAGGAAGAGATCCAGGGGCTGCCGCTCCCTGCTCAGCTCCTGGGGCAGACTTGAGAAACCTCGAGCCACAGGGCAAGCCATCTGGCCACTGGAGACTGGTGCTGGGTCCCCAGGCGTGCTGTAGTGATAAGGTGCAAAGCTACGTGGGGTGTGGCCCCTGCTAAGTCTGTCACAAGCCACCTCACAGGCCACCCTGGCAATGTGCAGCCCAGAAGGGCAGGGGGACGAGCTGTCGGGGCCCCAGTGAGCCTGCATGTTAGTGCACGGGCCCTCTCTGTGGGCACTGCTGCACACAGCAGGTCGGTGACCCTTGCAAAGCCACCTCTGGCCACTCAGCTCACAGGCTGGTGGCCAGTGGACCAGCAGGAATGCCAAGCAGAGGTGGCATTCCCAAAGTGGGACAGGCAGTGCCGGAAGGGCTCCATGAACTCAGAAATCAGGATCAGCGTGTTGTGGACTCTGAGGCCATTCTTTCACTCTTTCCATGGTCGAGGTGTTTCCTGAGCACCTACTACGTGCTGGGCCCTGTTCTAGACCCCGAGGATCTCACATCTAAGAACATGACAGACAAGGGCCCTGCTTCCCCTGCACTTAACATTCTAATGCAATGAGCTAACAACAAGCAGGTTAATACAGAGGAAAATCTCAGGTGGGGGGAGCACTGCTGGAACACACAGCGAGGTGCATTGGTAGGGGGCTGTTTAAGAGACGGCCCCTTGTGGGAGCTGACGTTTTGGGTGATTGCGAAGTGAATAATAAAAAGGAATCAAAGCACCTCGCAGGAAGTACCTTCCAGGCAGAGGAAAAGTGAGTATGGACGCTAATAGCAATGAACTTGTCGAACCCTGCACAAGGAACCCACGACCTCGCAGCGCTGGGTGGGGGGGCACCCATCACCAGAGCTGGCACCGGCACTTTTACCCAGGAACCAGCCTCAGAGGTCACCTGTGGGGAATTTTCTTCATATGCTGAGGGCTGGTCAGAAAGGAGACCAAATTAAGCAGAATCAGTCAGGGCCAGCACTCGCACAGCAGTTAAGACGTTGCTTGGAAAGCCTCCATCCTAAATCGGAATGCCTGGGTTCGCATCACAGCTCCAACTCCTGATTCCAGATTCCTGCTCATGCACACCCTGGGAGGCAGCAGGTGACGGCCCAAGTAGTGGGAGACCAGGCCTGAGCTCCTAGCCCTTGGCTGCAGCCTGGCCCAGCTCCAGATGCTGGATGTTTTTTGTTTTTGGAGAGTGAATCAGCAGATAGAGATCTCTGATTATCAGACTTTCCAATTAATATAAAATAAAAATACATAAATTTTTAAAAACAGCATCGGTCGGTATTTCATGCTGCTTGCGTATCCCTAGTGCGGGTTTGCAGGGGGTGAGGGGTTACTGGAGAAGGGAGTAAGCCAGGTGTGCTGGAGCCAGCCAGACCTGAGTGACAGCCCTGGCTCTCTCACTCACCGCCTGTGTGATCTGAAAATGGCCTCACATCTCTGGTCGCCTTTCCCACCTCCTCCAGTGGCTGAGGTGCAATTGCTGCACGTAATGTTGATGAAGCCCCTGGTGCAGGTAACTACTCCATCCCCAGGCGCTGTGACTGCAGCATCACATCCCAAGCCTCACACTCTGTTTGCTCTGCAGGGTTTATTAAGCACCTATTAACCCCAGGAGAGGTAGATGAAGTGACTCTCATGCCTGAGTTGGCAGGGAATCTAACGGTGGAAAACAATGCCCAGCACCGCAGTGCTGGCGGTCAGAAGTGGCCAGGGCCCCTGCTAGGCGTTTCCTCCTTCGGCCGGCTTCCAGGTCTCCTCCCCTGCTGGTCAGGGAGCCCCCTCCTCCTCTCAAAGTACCAGCGGCTGAGCACCACCTGGCTCCCCGCCCCGGCACAGGGGCAGGGGCGTGGCAGGACCAGGCAGGGCAGGCCCCGCCCCTCCACAGTGATTGGTTAGCCATGGACCAATGAGAATCACCCTGGGGTCTTGGCTGGACACTAGGTGAAAATTCCTCTTTGCACAGGGGTTGCTGAACCCGCAGGAAGGAGGCCGGGACCGCCCTCAGGTTCCCTGAGAATGAAGCCGCACAGAGAGTAGAAGAATCAAGAGACGGATGAGGTGACGGAGTCCCTGGAACCACCTGGGGCCCAGAGCCAGCAGTGAGCTTTCTGGACTTGGCAGTCACATGGAACAGCTCCCTGCTAGGTTATGCCCATTTCTGTTGGGCTGCTGTCATCAGAGTGTTGGCTGGTGCAGGGATGTCTTGGGAAAGGACAGAGCTTGGGGATGACTTTGTGGCATAGTGGAGTAAGCCCTACCTGCTGTACCAGCATCCCATGGGAACCAGTTGGAGTCCCTGCTGCCCCACTTCCCACCCGGCTCCCCGCCAATGGCCCAAGTGCTTGGGCCCCTGCACCCACGTGGGAGACCCAGAGGGAGTTCCTGGTTCCATTTGGGGAGTGAAAACAATGGTTGGAAAATTGATCTCTCTCTCTCTAACTCTGCCTTACAAATAAATAAATGAAGAAGGAGGAGGAAGAGGAGGGGAAAGAGAGAAAGGAGGAGAGGGAGGAGGGGGAGGAGGAGAAAAGGAGAGATCCTGGGTTCCCATGCAGGCTTGGGATCCATGATCAGGGAGGGTGAGAGTGGGAATCAGGGCGTGGCAACAGGTGCGCCTGGTGGTGTCTGCGTGAGTCTTTCCTATTTCCTCAGCCATTCCCTTCCCTCCCACTTCCTCGGGGAACCTTAGATCTCCCAGCCACACATTCTGGGTCAAATCGACCCCACCTGCAGTTGCAGGCCTGCGCTCAGGTTAGCTAAGCCAATCAGCAGCCCCGTCCCCTATTGCAGCGATAGGTTCAGCCGTACAGAAACACGCGATCCACTGTCAGCATGACCAGGGCCAGTGAGATCCCATTCTGGGGCCTTAATTCAATCCCAAGAATTTTCCCCATTGGACACAATTAAGGAAGAAGGTGGCCTTGGAAGCTTCTGGCAGCCAATAAGCGCTGCAAGGTGAGCACCTGCTGAGAAAGAAGCCTCTTCCGAGGCCAAGCCAGTAAGGGGAAGGATTGGCCATGTTGTTGGAGTCCTGGATCCAGCCTCGCCTGAAGGAGGATCGTCCCCTGAACTACTCAGCTATGTGAACCAATGAAGTCCCTTTGGACTTAAGAAGTTCAGCTGAGCCTTTGGTCACGTGCAATAAAGAATCCTACCAGCCTCACCTAAGACTCAGAGCGAGGCTGTCATTTCCTGATATCCTGCCCCTGGAGACCTAGGCCAGCCCCTGGCACTCCATCCTCCTGGCCTGCACCTTACAACCCCTGGGAAACTGTTTTGTTTTATTACAGATTCTCTGGCAACAAGAATGCAGGGGAACGGAGATTCCTGGAGGGGCCAGGGGATCGAAGGCAGCCGCCTGCCGACAGGCTGGAGTGAGCCCAGAGCCCCAGCCACCCGGAGGCAGTAATAACTCAGCCGCTCCTCCTCTGCCCTTCCCCCAGCCCATCCTGGGCAAGGACAGCCATCAATCTGCTTATCAGGCCTCTTATTTCATCCTTTATCCAGCTGTCGCAGGTGTCAGTCCGCATCCTTAACACAGAGTTATGAGAGATTGAGCGCTCAGGCCTGGGCTGGCTGAAGGATTCATGGATCTGAGGCTGCCCATTCATCAGGGAGAAATCTCAATGGCTTTGGGGTTGGGGTAGTGGTGGTTGGGACACAATGGGCCGGGTCTGCGGGAGGGGCTTTGCCATCCACAACCACAGCATCAGAGTCTCGGCACGGAGCGGGTGGGGCTCTGTGTTTCCTGAGGACAAGTCCTGGGCTCGCAGGTCCTCTGAGCCCTCGCCGAACGAGCAACGCCGCAGTCGCGGTGGGGCTTCCTAAGTGGGGGGAGTCTGGGAGATGAGGAGCCCAACTTGCCCCAAATCCAAAGGATCTTCGTAAAATTTGTACCAGAGCACGTCACTACTTGATTAACCCCTCCAAATTGGACCAGCGCTGTGGTGCAGGAGGTTAAACCACAGCCTGTGATGCCAGCGTCCCATATGGGCATTGGTTCGTGTCCCGGATGCTCCACTTCCCATCCAGCTCCCTGCTAATGTGCCTGGGAAAGCAGCGGAGGATGGCCCATGGGAGACCTGGGTGGAGTTCAAGGCTCTTGGCTTTGGCAGTGAACCAGCAGAGATAAAATCTCTCGCTCTCTGTTTCTCTATATATATATATAACTCTGCCTTTCAAATAAATAATCTTTTTTAAAATAAAAAATTCAAATGTCTGCTGGTGTCAGCTAAAATAAACTCTCGGCTCCTGGTGCACCTCACAAAGCCCTCTTTGATTGAGTCCCTGCCCACTTCATCTGCCACAGCCCAGCCCCTTCTCCTCAGCTGCCACACTGCAGCCCTCCTGGCCTCTGCCTGAAGCTCATCCTGCCTCAGGACCTTTGCACTGCACACATAGCACCTGGGGGGTTGCATTCAGGGCTCAGCTTAGAGGCCGATGCCAGGAGGCCTTTCCTGAGCCCCTGCTCAGCCCGTGTCTGCCACGTGGCCCTGTTTCCCTTCTTTCCTGGTGTTCGGCTCAGGCTGACATCGTCCTGTCCTTTTTTCTTTCATTGGAGAGAAGCCGACTGGAATTCCAGCCCCAGCAGGATAAACGTGAGTTGCGCTGGCTGCCCCCTCCGGATCCAGCTTCAGGACCAGGCGTGCTGGCCTCAGGCGGCTGCAGGACTATGGGCTGTGGCCAGGGGACTGAGCGCTCACCGTGCCCCACTGGTAGAGACAGGGGAAGCAGCCTGCTGCTTGTGGGAGGAAGGGCTGTTTTGTGTCGCCAGGAGGTTGCCATGGGAACACCTCACTGAGCAGCAAAGGCTCCCCCCTCCCTGCCTTAAAGTTAAAGATGCAGAGATATGAAGAGAAGTCGATGAAGTATTGACCAAGAGCTGCGGGGCCCTCGGCCGGGGGCAGGGAAGGACTTACCAGTCACCTCCACCTGCCCTCGTCTCTGTCCCTTCTCTGCAGCTTTCCTCTTACCGGGCCGCTCCCATCAGGGCGCCCAGGAGCCAAGGATCACGCTGTGGGCACGTGGGAGTAATCATAGAAGTGGTAGATGAGTAACGATGTTGTAAAGCGCTTACTGTATGCGTGTCGGACCAGATGCCCAGAGGAATTCATGGACTCCACAGGGTGCACTGCATAGTGGACTCCCACAAGGGACATGTAAATACCCCCCCCCCCGTTTCGCAAATGCAGAGGTCTTTGAAAGCTTTGTGCATTCCCACCCAGCAAGAGGTACTGCCAGGGCTTTACCCCAGAGAGCCCACAGCCAGAATTCAAGCTCACCGCCCACCTGCCGAGAGGTCCCTGGGGCCAGGCACAGCGCTCAGGGTGGACTTGGGTTATTTCCCACTAGGACATGAAGCGTTTGGGTCAGAGTTCGGATCTGCACACCTGTTCCCAGTGTGCCCTGCTCCCAGTGTTCCCTGCATGCCCAGGTCAGCCACGTCCTGAGCATGCAGAACTGAAGCAAACCCTCCAGCCTGGCCACCCTGGCCAACCCCAGGGGTTTAGAAAAAGGTTGTTCCCCCTTCGGCAAGCCTGGGGACCTCGGCAGGGATGATGACACCCTGGCCACAACCGATGTCCCCACATGGACTGTGTGACTCCCTGGGACAGGAGCCTAAGGGAGGGGTATGCAAGTGACTCCCAACCTGTCACACCCAGCCCGGGCGAGCCCAAGTGCAGGGAAGTGGATGGGACAGACTCTGATAGATCCGAGCCAGCTCTCGCTGTTCGCGGTCTCTCTTCCTCGCTTGCCCGCCGGAGTCTCTGCAGTGCTTTTCCAGGGGGAGATTAGACGGCAAAACTTGCACTGAAATGCAGTCTTCCAGGAACAGGCTGGCTGCCCGTGGTGGCTTGGAGCGGAGCAGCCATGCCAGGGCCGAGAGCGGGCTGGCCTGCGGCTGGGAACACACTCGCAGGGGCCTCTCTGGGCTCCTTCTCCCCCGCGGCTTTCGGGCAGAGCTGCAGGTGGGGGAGGATTGAGGACAGGGGGTGTCTCATTGTTCTTTTATCTTCTCCCACCCCTAAAATGGTCTTGCTCCCCAGCACCCTGGAGAGCACAGGCATGAGATATCCGGTGCAGGGAAGGCTGGACACTTCCTGTGGGGGCTTCCTCAGAAACCCTCTGGGTCCCTCTCTGGGACCAAAGCTCTGTGCCCTCTAGCAACCTCATTTTTATTTATTTATTTGAAAGTCAGAGTTGCACAGAGAGAGAAGGAGAGACAGAGAGAGAGAGAGGTCTTCCATCCGCTGGTTCACTCCCCAATTGGCCACAACAGCCGGAGCTGTGACGATCCGAAGCCAGGAGCCAGGAGCTTCTTCCAGGTCTCCCATGTGGGTGCAGGGGCCCAAGGACTCAGGCCATCTTCTACTGCTTTCCCAGGCCACAACAGAGAGCGAGATCGGAAGTGGAACAGCCGGGTCTCGAACCAGTGCCCAGATGGGATGCCGGCACTGCAGGCCAGGGAGTCAACCCACTGCGCCACAGCACCAGCCCCTCTAGCAACCTCTGTGTGGGCATCAGCCAGCTGTGGCTGCACTACTGCTGGGTAAAAACGCTTCTCTCAGCAACCGAAAACCATAGCTGAGGACGGGCTGAGGCAGGTCCAGCTGTGTCCCACGGGGCTCACATGTGGAGCCCCACAGCTCCCAAGGACGTACTCCCCTCGTGGTGGCCGGAAGGTCACCTGAGGCCAATCTAAACCACGCTAGCAGGCGGAAGGAATCTGCTGACGTCAGATCTGCTAACATCCCACCAACCAGAGCCTGTCAGTCACGTGGCTGAACCCTCAAAGTTACAGGGAAACCCCAAAGTCTGAACCTTCAACAAGAGAATCCAAGAAAGAAGTCACGTGGCAGAAGGTGCAGCCCACACTGCCATTCCTGGGAGCCCGGGGCTATAATTAGCACAGAGCCAGCTTGGGCTGGGCCCTGCCTTCACCTCCATTCTCCTCTGGGGAAGAGGGGGGATTCCCCTTCCCCTGTCTGGAGCAGCCGCATTAGCACTGACCCCAAGCCCAGCCCTGGAGGTGCAGAGTCTGCACCCCCCTCCCAGAGTCAGCATCACGGTCTCGAGAGAGGACCCATGACCGAACTCAAGTCAAGGAGGGGTACTGAGTCCTAGAAACAGCCCCCGGAAGTCCCCCCTCCTTTCTCACTAGAAACAGCAAGGAACATGGAGTCCAAAGAGCTTCTGGCAATGAACTTGTGACTCTGAGGAGAACCAGCCTTAGGAAGAGGTTGGGGAAAACAGTGCAGGGAGTCAGAAAAAAAAAAAAAAATCGTATCACAATGGAGCTGGATCAGGCAGTACCTGAAGCTCTGCGACCCCATGTGCAGGACCAAATTAATTCCCTCTCTTGAGTTTTGTCCTCCATTCCAGATATTGTCAAGGGATGAGAAGAGTGTCCCAGCTTCTGTCACCTGCACATACACACCTGTGTCCAAGCCCCAGACATCAGGCCTGTCGGCATCCCAGGATTTGGTCAGCTCTGCTCTGAGCCAGCCAGTCCCCTGGCACCTTGCTGCGCCCACTGTGGGCCTGTACAGCCCGGTCATTCTGCTCAGGGGGACCAGCTCACCCCCGGACGTGACTTTGGGTCTCAGGCCGGCCCCACAGCCCCAGCAGCTGCCACCTGGTACTTGGAAGATGCCCTTGGATGGAGGAGAACGTGTGAACCATGCACTGGTGCCTACAGCTGTCTCCTGGCGGCCCTGAATGCCAGAGCAGGGGGCAGGAGGAGTCGGGATCTCTCACCCCAGGGTGGGGTGGAGCGGGAGGAGCTGGGAGAAGGGGTTGTAAGTCCCCCTACCCTACCCCAGCTATGAACAGGGACGGGCTTGTCTGCCTCCGAACCCCAGAGCCTTGCCCTCCTCCCTTGGACACGGCGATAAGAGAGGACTTTGTTGTCATAGTTGCGTTCAGGTGTTATTGGGGAAAGGCGAGGAAGAGACGAGGCGAGTTCCCGAGGTGCGTTATTCCTCAGGCTCAGCCTTCACAGGCTGCTGGAGAGACTCAGCAGGAAATCAAGGCTGGAGGAAAACTCAGAAAACTGACGTTTGTGAGAGAGAAGGACTGGCAGCCCCAGGCCAGGCCAGGGGCACACGCCAGCCCCGCTCCCCTGCCCCTTCCTTTCCCAGTCCCAGGTCCCTTCTCAGTCCGGCCCTGCCCACGCCCCCATCCCGCCCCTCAAACCCCATCCCCACCTTGCCAGTCCCCTCTCAACTTCCTCAGCCACGAATCTTTGCTCAGCGGCCAGCAGGTGCAGCCTGGGTAGACAGTGCCTCCCTCCGGCCACTCACACCCAGGGCTGCTGCTACTTCTGTAGCTCGTTGGGGGGCGGGGCTCAGAGGACGCAGGCAAACCTCCACTGGTAACCCCAATTCCAGATTCGAACCCAGGTCTCCAGAGGTGAGTGTGAAGAAGCAGCCTAAATTAAAATGCTAATTACCGTCTCCAGCCACGGGCTGTCAGACAGGGGCTGCTATCTATTATTAACTGCTTCCCGCCACATCCCGGCTCGCCAAGAGACACACGGGTGATTTAAAGATTCAGGTGCAAGGGAAAATAACAGGGAGCCGTCTGCATCGTGCCGGCACCGCCCCCACTCTGCCCACGTCGCAACAGAAGCCTCGCTGAAGACCAGCAGGACATGGGACGCTGCCCCGCGGAGGGCTCCCGCAGGTGTACTCCTGGGCCGTGTTAGACCAGCCGCGGAGCAGGGTGATGTGTGCCTCCGCCGCCGAGCCCCGTGCGGCCCCCTAAGCATCTCCGCGTGTTCAGAGCTGAGCATCAGGGTTTGCAGTGAGCTGCCACCGACCCCGGGGTGGGAAGAGGCCTGGGTAAAACTCCGCCCTGGGCAAAACTCCGCCCTGGGCAGGAAGCCTCAGCCTGACTGTTCTGCGGCTCCTGGAAGCTGGGATGTGGGCTGGGCGCCAGGCAGGTTCACTGGCCCTTTGGAGAGCCCCAGTGCCCCGCCTGGACGCCATCCCTGCCTGTCACACTGACCTCCAGGAATAAGACAAAGCAGGGCAGGTGTCTGGCATGGTAGTTAAGACACATCGTGGGGTGGCTGCATTCCATCTCAGAGTGCCTGGGTCCGGAGCCAGCTCGGCTCCCAATCCCAGCTTCCTGCTGATGAGCACTCTGGAGGCAGAGTGGTTGGGTCCCACTCATGTGGGAGACCTGGATTGTGCTCCTGGCTCCTGGCTTCAGCCTGGCTCAGCCCCAGCTGTTGCAGGCATTTGGAGAATGAACCAGCAGATGGGAGTGATATCTCCCTCTCTATTTCTCTATTTATCTCTCCTCTCTCTTTTTAAATAAGAAATAAGATAGAGCTGGTCTCCAATGCCCATGGAGGGTCTGGCAGACAGGGGAGAGGAGGGAGGTGACACAGAGGAGAGAATCCCAGAGTGGCAGAGCGCACAAAGACACAAGCATTCCCCCTCCTCTATTCAGAGCACGCAGACAGGGCAGCTGAACAGCCCAGTCGGGACCGAGGCAGACTCAAATCTCCTTTATGAACTCGAAGTCTATACACCAGGGGAACATACAGAGACCTCAAGGTCATGTTCCCCTCCCCATGCCAACCGTTAAGCGGCCATCACAGTCACTCCATCCTGCTCCAAGATGAGCTTGCCCTGTGTCTCTGTGCCCAGGGGAGCAGGTACTGGGTCTGCTTGGTGTCCTCAGAACATGGCTCCAGACAGAGGATGCTCTGTGGTTTCTCAGTGAACCAAGGAATCAGTAAATCAGATGCTGCAGGCGCACGCTCCGACCTGGGCTGGGGCTGGCTCCTAGTAATTCCTACAAACCAGCTGCTAAGCGTTCAAGATTCTCGAGCTTGGTTGTTACGCTCTTGGTAGTATGAAGGCAGCCTGCGTGAGCATTTAGCCCACAGCCATCAGCCAGGGCTCCGGGCGGTGCCTGTTTTCCCACCCCAGCCCCACACCCAGCAAACGCCGACGAGGCAAGCTTGTTAATGTCCGTGTCTTCCAAACTCAGGGTAAGTTGAAATGCCTCCTGCAGCTTATTCCCAAACTCTTTTTTGGTTCACAAGCCCCCTGTCTTTTCAGCCAGCCCAGCAAGCCCCAGCACCTCTGCCCTTCATCACTAAGCCAAGCATCTTCCGGACACAGCATCTCAAGAATTAATTCCCCATCACCTCGTCGCTCCCTGCCTCCCAACGCACCACCTGCTACATGTGGGTGCTGGCCCAGGTAGGGCACGAATACCCGGTGATGCACGGCCCCGCAAGCAGCCGCATCCTGACGCCGGAGCCCTCTGCTCCCTCCACCACCTGCTCTGTCCCAGCTGGAGGGAGCGGGGCGGGAGCAGGGGCTTCCCCCTGAGTGGGAGTCATCCATCCTAGGTAATTAGCTGCCAAAGAAAACGTACACTTGCTGAAAGGTGCACACACACACACCTCCAAGCTCCTCCTGCCCTGGGTTTGCCTCCTGTGCTGCTGGGAGTTCTGGAAACCTGAGGAGGAGCCAGGAAATCATCTGCCAAGACTCAGGGTCCCCTTGCAGATCAAATGCTAAGACACGGCTTTGGGGGCTACTGCCATCCAGCCCTCAGTTCCCAGCCCACGGCATCTCTCCTGAGGCTGCAGCTCCAGCTTCTCAAAGCCCTCTTCCTAGCAGTGCCCTGGGTCCATCTCCTTCTTACATCAGGATGAGCTTGGGGTTTCCCTATCTCAGGACCCTGATATGTTTAGGGGTGGTGGGATGCTTCCAGCCCCCATTATAGACAACATGCAGGGAGTCTTCACGTTTCTTTGCCCCTGTGACAGAATCACAGGGAGAGATGCTTCTATCTGGGCATCATGGTATCTGGATGTGACTTCTGGAGCTGCAGCAGCCACAGTATGACAACAAGGAATGCCAGGCCGAAGTTGGAACGGATGCCACCAAGGGCAGAGCAGAGGCAGGCAAAGAACGGAGGTCCCTCCACCTCTGACTTCCCGCTGCTGGAGGTGCCCCTCCTCCGGCCTCCTGCAGTCACAGGTGTCGCCACCTGCAGGAAGCCAAAGCGAGGCTTTGTTCCCCACCCCCCCACCCCGCGGGGTCACACCCTGGGCTTGGGTTCGTGCGTCAGTCAGTCGCACTTTGGCACTTTCCTGCCCAGCAGGGGCCACCACCCCGGCCTCCGCTGGCCATGCCAGCCCCTGCGTGTCTTTGCCTGTGGCTGTCTCAGGTCTCTAGAGGCCTCCCTGCCCTTGTCGCTGCAGGCCAGAAGTGCTGGACAATGGAGGCCCTCAAGAGCAGCCGTTGACCCGTAATTGATGGGAGCTGGTGTTTCAGCGCCTCCCCGGCCCTCACCTGGGGCCGGGTGCCTCCGAGGTGCAGCGTCTACACCAGCTCCCCGCATTGCAGGAGAAAGCAGTAGCTGCCCACAGTGGAATTTTGGCTTGAGATAATCCCTTTTTTTAAAACGGTTTTTTTTTGGGGGGGGGGGAGGGGCGGGGAGGGAGCGGGTAGGTAGAGTTACAGAGAGAGAGAGAGAGAGAGAGGTCTTCCATCCACTCGTTCACTCCCCAATGGCTGCAATGGTCAGAGCTGCACTGATCCAAAGACAGGAGCCAGGAACTTCTTCCAAGTCTCCCATGTGGATGCAGGGGCCCAAGGATTTGGGCCATCTTCTACTGCTTTCCCAGGCCATAGCAGAGAGCTGGATCGGAAGTGGAGCAGCCGCGACTCGAACCGGCGCCCATATGATATGCTGGCACTGCAGGCAGAGGCTTTACCTTCTATGCCACAGCGCCGGCCCTGAAAGAGCTCCCTTTATTGGTGCCCACCCCTTCCTTGTCTCACTCCCCTCAAATAAACTGCTTGCACCGGAACCTGTGTCTCAGGTTTGGCTGTGCTGAGACCCCAAACAAAGGCTCCTCTCCCCAAGTGAATTCCTGGGCACCTGCTGTGTTTCAGGCACTACAACCCCACCCCCAGGGAATGTCTGGGGGGTGGGGAGAGGGTGTCCTCTCTGTGTCTCAGGGTGGCCCAGGTTGCAAATGACCTGAGCCCACAGATGCACAGAAAGGATCCCACTCCTGAAGACGGACTCATGGGCACTGGACAACTGTACCTTCGTGGGAGACCCGGATGGAGTTTCAGCCTCCTGGCTTTGGCCTAACCCAGATCTGGCTGTTGAGTGATGGAAGGAAGACATCTCTTTCTCTCTCTCTCTCTTTCTCTCTGTCTGCATGTGTGTGTGTGTGTGTGTGTCACTCTTTCAAATAAATAAAACAAATCTTAAAATAAATAAATAAATAAATAAATAAAGAGACGCAGCATCCTGTTGTGGGCCCCCAGGGTCCGCACTGAACATCACCGCAGGCCTTGCTGGCTGTGTGACCCAGACGCAGGCCAAGGTGGTTTGACTGTTTCCCAAGACACTGAGAGAAACTCCTGAGGCCCTCATTCGTGTTCCGCCTGAGCCCGAGCCCTGGCTGCAGGCTCACTTGGGTAGTGCACTCCCGGGCTCCGGGGCCCGACCCAAGCCCCTGCTGGAGCCAGTGCCTTGTTCTTTCCTTGGAATCCCAACCAGACCCATCTTGACCTAGTTGGGGGCAGTGCCCTATGGCTGCAATGGGGGCCGTGCCCGAGCCGGGGTCCCCGCGGCTGGCAGCCATCCCGGCTGTCCGAGCTCCGTAGCCACAGTGTGCCGCTCTGGGCGTGCCCTTCCTTGTCCCTCTCTCCTCCCAGCAGCTGGAATGAAACAGCCATTGTGGCCGTGGAGAGGAAGGCGCCGGAGGCGGCAGCACCAAGGCTCACTCGCCGCTGACTCTGAGGAGCCTCCGCTCCCGCCGCCAGGCTGTGGCTTGTTTGACAGAGGAATCGGCTCTGGTCTGGGTTCCATCGTGGGTTTTTTTCTCTTTCTGTGGTTGCTTCACTCGTAGCTGACGCTAGTCTCAGCAGCTTTGCACCAGGACCTAGACCTGTCTGTCCCCAAAGCTTCCTGAATCCCAGCCAAAGACTCCAGAGGTTGGACAGGGTGGGGACCCCCAGAGGTGGGCAAATGAGCAGCCCACGAAAGCGGGCGGACCGCCTGGTCCCAGCAGAGGGACTGGGTGCAGCTGGCTGGCCCAGTGGGGTTTCTGGAGGGCAGCGGTTTGCTTTACTAAAGATTCATTTGTGGGGCCAGCATCCCAAATGGGCATTGGTTTGAGACCCGGCCACTCCACTTCCAATCCAGCTCCCTGCTAATGGCCTGGGAAAGCAGCAGAAGATGGCCCAAGTGGTTGGGCCTTTGCACACACATGGAAGACCAGGAAGAATCTCCTGGCTCCTGGTTTCGGCCTGACCCAGCCCTGACCATTGTGGCCATTCAGGGAGCAAACAAGCGGATGGAAGGGGTGTGTGTGTGTATGTGTGTGTGTGTCTCCCTCTCTCTGTGAAGCCGGCTTACAAATAAAAAAAATCTTTTAAAAAGATTGATTTGTATTTACTTGAAAGGGAGAGAGAAAAAGATCTTCCATCCACTGGTTCACTCCTCAAATGGTTGGAATGTTTGGGAAAGGGCCAGGCTGAAACTTGGAGCCAGGAGCTCCATCTGGGTCTCCCACATGGCTGGCAGGTCCTCGAGCCATCATCTGCTGTCTCCCAAGTACACCAGCAGGGGGCTGGATTGGAAGCGGAACAGCGGGGCCTTGAACCAGCATTCTGATACGGAATGTTGGCATATTAACCCACTTAACCCCAGGAGGGTGGGGTTGTTTTTTTAAAGATTTATTTATTTATTTCAAAGTTAGAGTTACACTGAGAGAGAAAAAGAGGCAGAAAGAGAGAGGTCTTCCATCCAATGGTTCACGCCCCACATGTGCAAAAGCCAGGAGCCAGGAGCTTCTTCCAGGTCTCCCATGCGGACGCAGGAGCCCAAGCACCTGGGCCATCTTCTACTGCTTTCCCAGGCCATAGCAGAGAGCTGCATCAAAAGTGGAGCAGCCGGGACTAGAACTGCTGCCCATGTGGGATGCTGGCACTGCAGGCAGCGGCTTTACCCACTATGCTACAGTGCCAGCCCTGGAGGGTAGGTTTTTGAGGACAGGAAAAGAGCTAGCATGGGAGGCCTTCAAAGACAGTGCCTGCGTCTCGTTTAACTCTGTATTCAGCACCCAGCATTCAGTAGGTGCTCACTAGATGCCGGTGGAATAAAGAAATGAATGACTGCAGAGAAGCAAACCAATCATTCATCAAGTTTATGGATGGCATGAAATTGGGAGCAGCTTCTAGCCAGAGGTTAGAGTCGTAAAGCAGATTGGCTTTTGCAAATGAGACTGTAGGAAGGCAGACTCGGAATTGGATGGCGTTCATTAAGCAACTAGTTTGAGGAAGTTGTCGCCAGCGTGTGTGCGTGCATAGCCCAAGACAGGCTGGGGGTGGCTGAAGAGGAGGGGGTGCCCCAGAGAAAGGAGGAGGGCTGGGTTTATCGTGGGGGCGAGGTCAAGGCAAGTCCTTCTGCCTCCGGGAAGCCTCCGCCAGCTCTGTGGCTTTGAGAGACGTGGGAAGAAGATGCAGGGGAAGTGACAAAAATAAAAATAAATACGCATTTGAAACCGTGAACGGGAGCGCACACGTGAGGTCTGAAGCTGAGGTGCAGAAACGGACGTTGCTGCGTTGCTGCAGAAAATAAGGGACAAAAGGAAGAAGGCATGTCCCCAAACCGGCTCTGATGAGAGATGCCACTCCCCAGAGAGGAGGCCAGCTCTCCCCCCCCCCTCCCAGCCACACACACACCCCTGCAGAAGGCAGGCCGGGCGGGGAGGAGGGAGGAGGCAGCAGCCGCCGGCCCCACACTGCAGCTTCCCGAGCTGCCGCCACCCCTGCTGTTCATGCTTTTATCGTTTGCAATGAAAGACGATGATGTGTGTGCGCGGTATTGATTGTGCCTCTTAGATTTTTATGTCACTGTGGAAAGCAGCAATTATGCTCGCCTGCTCTGGAGGGAGCAAACGGCCCCAGGGGGAGGACCAGGCAGGGCCAGGCCGACTTCAAAAGCAGCCGGAGACTGGAGGGTGAAGCAGGCAGGGTGGCCAGTGGCTGGCTGCACCTGAGAAGAGAAAGGATGGCCGCACCCTCTCTGCTCAAGCTTCAGACTTCTATGAAGTGCCCGTGGGTGCCAGGTACCCAAGTCATTGTCCCGTCTCCCTGGGGAAACCTCACAGTGGCTTCTCCTTTGCATTTAGAAGAAAGCAAAATGTAAGTGGCTCTGTTTAGCAGGACACCCGCCCTGTGGCGCTGCCACCTCTCTGGGCTCAGCTCCGGGCCCTTCCCTCCTCCCCACTGCTCTCCCGCCTTGGAGCCGACCTCCACGCCTGTCCTCTGTCCACACCAGCTTGGTCTGAGCCTGGGCTGGTCCCTCTGCCAGCCATGCTGTTCCCCACCCTCTACCCCTTTCTTTATTTCCGCCTTCAGGTCTCTGCTCCTCTCTCTTGGCCTCCCAGACCCTTTAGCAGGTGGCCTTCAGCACAAGTCTCTCCTTAGTGCCTTGTCTTGTCTTTCTTCATAGCACTTTTTGCTTTCACAAACATGCTTGTCCATGCGTGAGCTCATTGTGTCTTCCACTGAGGTGCAAACAGAATGGGGACCTTATCTCTTGTGCTCTGCACGGGCCCCAGCACCTAGGAGGGCCTGGCCTGCAACACATGTGCGATGAATAGTGAGAAGTGTTATCAGCTCCAATTAGCTGGGGAGGGAAACGGAAGCTTAGAGACGGAGGCTTAGAGACGGTGTTAAGTTAACCAGAATGCCCGAGAGGTGGGTGAGCGCTGACACGGTCCAGCTGCTCAAGTGGAATTCTCACAGGCAAGGGGCTTCTCCCTTTTTGCTTTTTTTTCCTCTTTTTTTAAATAAAAATTTATTTATGTATTGAGAGACAAGGTTACATGTGGGGGCAGGGACCCAAGTGCTTGGGCCATCTTCTACTGCTCTCCCAGGCCATTAGCAGGGAGCTGGACTGGAGTTGGAGCAGCCAGGACTTGAACCAGCAACCACATGGGATGCTGGTGTCACAGGCGAAGGCTTAGCCAGCGACACCACAGCGCCAGCCCTGGCTTCTCCCATTTTTCTGCCTAGTCTTTCTGAGGACATGACTCCTGGCTTCCCCCTCATAGTCACAAGGCGGCTGACGTTGCTCTTGACAGCACCTGGGATTCAGAGCCAAATTCTGACCTTGCCGTGTCTGTCCTCCTTTCCCCTGGGTCTTCTCTGTTCCCGGAACACCCTCGCCAAGATCCCACTTCCAGCTCATCAGCCGGCTCTGGGTCACTTGCTCCAAGGAATTGGGAAACAGCTCCCCGGGCTCCAATGGAAGAGGAGAAAGCAAAGGAGAAGTGGACTGGACAGGGCGCAGAGGGAGCCACCCTCCCTGACGGCCACATGGAGACTTGCTGATAACCACACCTGGGACCGGCAGAGCTGGGATTTGAGCCCAAGTCTGTGTGACTCCAGGGTCGCATTCTGGCATCTGGGTCAGAGGGAGAAGGTGCCAGAGCAGCTGCCAGCAGCATCCTCAGATCTGTAGCCCAGCAGCTGCAGGTCTTCCCAAGCCTTGTGTGTGTGTGTGTGTGTGTGTGTGTTTTAAGATTTATTTATTTCTGTGAAAGGCAGAGTTAGAGAGAGGCAGAGGCAGTGAGAGAGAGGTCTTCTATCCGCTGGTTCACTCCCCAAATGGCCACAATGGCTGGAGCTGTAGTAATCTGAAGCCAGGAGCCAGTAGCTTCTTCCAGGTCTCCCATGTGGGTGCAGGGGCCAAGGACTTGGGCCATCTTCCACTGCTTTCCCAGGCCACAGTAGAGAGCTGGATTGGAAGTGGAGCAGCTGGGACTTGAACCGGCGCCCATACAGGATGCTGACACTGCAGGTGGTAGCTTTACCCACTATACCAGAGTGCCAGCCCCCCTCTCCAAGCCTTTTTTCTTTTTTTGACAGGCAGAGTGGATAGTGAGAGAGAGAGACAGAGAGAAAGGTCTTCCTTTTGCCGTTGGTTCACCCTCCAATGGCCGCCGCGGCTGGCGCGCTGCGGCCAGCGCACCACACTGATCCAAAGGCAGGAGCCAGGTGCTTCTCCTGGTCTCCCATGCGGGTGCAGGGCCCAAGCACTTGGGCCATCCTCCACTGCCTTCCCGGGCCACAGCAGAGAGCTGGCCTGGAAGAGGGGCAACCGGGAAAGAATCCGGCGCCCCGACCGGGACTAGAACCCGGTGTGCCGGCGCAGCTAGGTGGAGGATTAGCCTATTGAGCCGCGGCGCCGGCCCCAAGCCTTTCTTAATCACCACCCAGCGCCCTCTCTCCCCACAACACACCTGCCCCTGCCCACAGCAATCCGCTCAAGGCTCCCAGAACCCACCCTCCCTCGCCTCCCCTGTCTCCTGGCACATGCTGTCCTTGGACCCCACTCTCCTCCACTCATCCTTGAAAGGCCAGCTTGAGTGGCACCTCCTCCAGGCTGTCTGCCTTTGTCCCTCAGTCACTCTGTGCCTGGGATGGCTCAAGATGCCAGGACCCACCTCACAGAGCAGACACCCTACAGAGGGCGTGTGTCAGTCAGCTTTTGGTCCCACAACTCAAACAGCTTGGAGAAGTTGCTCAGAAGGCAGGTTTGGGAGATTCGCAGCCCACCATCAGGCAACTGCGTTAGGATAGTGGACTGCAGAATGTGTGCAGAGGGAAGAGGACCCCATGGAGAGCGGGGAACAGAGAGCCAGGGAGCACGCTCACCCTCCAGACCCCCACGTCTGTCTTTGTTCAGCACCACAATTCAGTCAAGGGCTCTGTCTGTGCGACTTAATCCAATCCCTTCCTCAAAGCCTCACCTTCAGACATCACATTGGATTAAGTCTGCACCCTTAATCCATTAACCATTAATATTCATCCATTAGCCATTAACACAGGACTTCAGAAACCAAGCCTCTAACCCATGAGCCTTTGGGGGACGCTCAACTTTATATCCAAGCTGCAGGAGGGGCAGATAACAAACAATAAGAACAGAGACCCATAGAGAGGTCACCCTTGTGGTGCTAAGCTGGATGACATGTTGGAGAAGAGCAGAGAGCTTGTGCTGGCCAGAAAATGGCTCCCAGGGACATTCACATCCTAACCCCCAAGACTGCAACTGTGCTAGGTTACACGGAAGTAAGGCTGAATCTGGACTTGAACTTGACTTTACGTCCAGTTCCTGGGAGGTAGACTCTAAATCCTTGGGATTTTCCAAGTGGTAGGAGTGTCTTGGATATTTCTGATGGGTCCCCCAGATCCCATCTGAGAGCTTCTGCTAATTGAGGTGGCTCAGGGCAGGGTTGGACATGCCACGAAGACCAACAGTGTGACTGGGGGAAGGGGCGTTGGAGTAATGTCATCAAAAACCCTATGGAGGGGAGGGGAGCTAGAGTTGGGGTTCAGTGGCATGGCCCATCAATCCCACATACATCACTAACCCCCAGTAAGAACTGTGTGCACCAAAGCTCAAGGGAGCGTCCTTTGGTTGGCAGGGCTGAGTACTGTCACACGGGAAAGTAGTGTGTCCGACTCCACACGCAGGGAGAGGAGAGAGAGCCCTCACGGCTGGGACTCTCCAGAACCCACCCTACGTGCCCTGCCTGTGGCCTGGCTCTTGGACAGGCATGCCCTCATGGTACAGCCCTTTCCCGAGCAATATGAGTCATTCCAGACAATCCAGCCAGTTGTTGAAGCCTATGGGGCAGTGAGTGCCTCTGAGTTTGGGGCCAGTTGGACAGAAGCGTGACTGAAGCGAGGGCAGGTGGAGGACCATGCCTTTCCCAGAGAATTCTGGGAGTTGGTGTCAGAATCCTTGCAGCCTGGGTTGGGAGGGACTCCCCTGCTGGTCCAATGAGTCCAATCTAATTACAAAAGCCCTCAGAAGTGGGAGAGTGAGGCAGAGAGAGAGAGGAGCTCAGCCCAGCGCTGCTTGCAGATGGAGCAAGGCCATCTTGGGCAGCCTCGAAGCTCAAAGCAGCAAGGACACAAATCCTCCCCCAGAACCTGCAGGAGGAAGGCAGCCCCACTGGCACCATGAGGTCAGCCAGCACCGTGACCCAGCTGGAAATGGGGGCCTGCGGAAGTATGGACAATAAGTGTGCCTTGTTTTAAACACTTTGGCGTGTGGTCATTTGTTTTAGCAGCATTGGGAAGCTATTGCTTCATTAGGGAGGGTTGGGGAAGGCCTCGCTGAGAAGGTGAGAGTTAAGGAGACATCTGAATCTTACTCCCTCCCCTTCACAGTCATATGCTCCCGGGTCTGTAAGGCCCTCAGAAATGTTAACCTTACCTGACGCAGCTTCAGATGCTCGCAGCTCTCCAAAGCCCCAGCAGAGACCAGGTCTTTGCTAACTTTTACCCACACACACATTCTGCTTTGTTTACTTTTCATAGTCAGTACCACTGAATTTTCATGTGCCTGTGGACAGTCCACGCACTTTCACACACGTGGACATTCCTATCACCACCCCAACCAAACGGTCCCATCAGCCCATAGAACTCCCACAGACTGTCTCCTCACTGTCACACAGTGCCCAGAGCCCTGAAGCCGCGGAGCAGCTTTGCTTTTGTTTCAAGAATGTCACAGAAACGCAAGCACACAACGAGAGCAGCAAGGCTGCTTGCGCTCGGCAGAACGCCTGTGAACTTCGTTCCAGTTGTTGGCTGGGTTGCTAGGTTGCTCCTTTATTGCTGCGAACATTGGATGCCTAGACCACTGCATCCCTTCATCCTTCGAAGGGCGCTGGGATGGTTCCAGTTATTAGCCATCACCAGTAGAGCAGCTGTGCACAGATGTGAATGAGAATTCATGAGGATGCAGGGGTTTATCTCTCCGGGAGCAGGAGTGCTGGGTCATGCTACAGTGTGAGTGTGGGTTCACTTCATAAGGAATAGACTTTCCCAGACCCATTATGCCATTCTGAATTCCCACCCACAATCTACGAGCATTCCAGTGGCTCAGCACCCTTGTCAGTACGTGGCATTGTCAACCTTTTTGTCTCACCATTCTAACAGGTGGGCAGCTGTGACCCACCGCTGGAAGGGCTACTGATGTTGAGAATCTTTGCATGTGCTCATTGGCCATCCCTATCTGCTCTGTGAAGTGTCCATTCAAATCTCTTACCCAGTTTTTAATTGACTTCTTTGTTTTCTTCCTGTTGAGTTTTAGAGTTCTTTCTAAACTCTAGTTACAAGTCCTTTGCTGTAAATGTGGCTTGCAAATATTTTCTCCAAACCTGTAGATGTCTTTTCACTCTCTTAACAGTCTCTCTCTCAGAGAAATTTTCATTTGTTTAAAGCCAAATTAATCCTTTAATGGAGTGTGCTTTGTTTTAAAAGACTTATTTATTTATTTATTTATTTATTTGAAAGGCACAGTGACAGCAAGACAAGGAGAGACAGAGAGAGATCTTCCATCTGCTGCTTTACTCCTCAACAGCCTAAAGCCAGGAGCCAGGAACTCCACCCACATCTCCCATGAGGGAGTCAGGAACTCAAGTACTTGAATTGTCATCTGCTGCTTCCCAGGCACGTTAGCAGGAAGCTGGATTGGAAGCAGAGCAGCTAAGACTTAAACCAACACTCTGATATGAAATGTGGGCATCCCACGCAGCAGCTTAACCTGTAGCATTGGGATGAGCGCTGTGGCATAGCAGATGCAGTGCTGGCATCCCACATGGGCGCCGGTTCAAGTCCCGGCTGCTCCTCCTGTGATCCAGCTCCCTGCTATGGCCTGGGAAAGCAGTGGAGGATGGCCCAGGTCCTTGGGCCCCTGCACCCACATGGGAGACCTGGAAGAAGCTCCTGGCTCCTGGCATCGGATCAGTCCAGCTCCAGCCATTGCGGCCATCTAGGGAGTGAACCAGTGGATGGAAGACCTCTCTCTCTCTCTCTCTCTCTCTCTCTCTCTCTGCCTCTGTAATTCTGCCTTTCAAATAAATAAATCTTTTTTTAAAAAAATACAAATCTGAGAAATTTCCATCATTGTTACTTCAAATATTTTCCCCAGACCTTATCCTGTACCCTTCCTTCGGGACTCCAGTGATGTAAATGCTAGACTTTTTGCTGTTGTCCCATGGGTCCCTGAGGCTCTGTTCATACACTTCCAATCTTCCCTCTCCCTGTTACTCAGATTGGATGACTGTAATTGGGGTGCCTCCAAGGGTACTGACAATCTCTTCTATCATCTCCATTCTGCTAGTGAGCCCAGCCAGTGAGATTTTATTTCACTTAGTGTATTTTTCAGCTCTAAGTTTATGTTGGTTTCTTCTTGGTAGTTTCTGGTTCTTGGCTGAGACTTTATTTTCATTTCAAGGATGCTTGCCTTTCAGAGCCAGCCTTGTGGCACAGAGGTTAGTTCACTGCTTACGATGCCAGCATCCCATAATCGGAGTGCTGGTTTGAATCCCAGCTTCTCTGCTTTGGATCCAGCTCCTTGCTAATGTGGCTTGGAAAGCAGCAGCAGAAGGCCCAAGTGCTTGGTCCCCTGCACCCACGTGGGAGACCAAGGAGGAGGCCCTGGCTCTTGGTTGCAGCCTGGCCCAGCTCCAATCATTGTGGCCATTTGTGGAGTGAACCAGAAGATGGAAGATTTCTCTGTGTCTCTTCTCAATCTCTCTCTCTCTCTCTAGCTCTGTCTCTCTGTCTCTGTCTCTCTCTGCCTTTAAATAAATACATACATACATCTTTAACAAGAACAAGAGAGAGTGTGTTTATTCTTACATATGAGACCATTTTAATAACAGCTCCTGTCAAGTGTTCTCAGCAAAGGCATCTCAGAATTGGTTTCTTCTCCCAAGTGAGTTGACATTTCCCTGATTCTTACTCTGTGGAGTAATTGAGTTATTTTTGTGTTAGCAAGCAAATGACCCAGTCAGAGCCAGGTCATAAGTTCCCGGCAGCCTCCTGTAGGTTGTGGTTCCAATGTCAGTTCAATTTTCAAAGCCTTCATAGTATGATTTGGTTCTGTCTCATGTGTGTGCCCGCGGACAACCTGGGATCCGGGCAGTGATCTGTGCCGACGCTCAGTCCTCAGGCCTCGGCCTGTTGTTTAGGGGCAGATGCTGTAGCTGTCAGGTACAGTTTGGAGGCAAGCCCAGATTTTACAGACGGCTTTATTAAATCCCAGCTGCTCCCTCTCCACGATCAATCCTGCACTTGCTACCCTGGGGTCCTCCTTTCCCAGTCCTCAGGCCGAAAGGTAGGGCTTTATTGACTTCCACTCGGCCAGCACTTCCAGCGACTGCGCGTGGGCAGCCCCCGCCGCAGAGGGAGTGCAGCAGCAGGGGCCCCAGCCGTGGGACCGTGGCCCCTCCCATCGGAGAGGAAAGATCCCCGCCCGCGACCACGTGTGAGGCTCCTGCCAGCCCTTGCTGCTGCCGCTGTCCTCACCATCTGACTCCTTGGAGAGCTGGGACAGGAGAGAATGGAAAAGGAGGGAATGAAAAACGCGAGACGCCCGTCCCGATCCAAGCCGGAGGAGACCCCTTTCCTGGTCCTCAAGCCGGACTCCTAGGCTGTTCCTGGAGTTCTGTAGAGATGCTACCACCCACCTCCAGGTTTGGGGCAGCTCTGAAATCAGCCCAGGGGCTCCTGGAGAGCAAATGAGTAGTAAATTTCCCACCAGTTTGGTGTTACTTTGAAATCTTGCCTTCTTCTCAGACATCAAATAGCGAATCCTTGCATTCCCACCAGGTTTTAAGCTGCATTCAGTATGGACAGATGGCGGGGGAGTGAGTTCATTTCAGCTTACCTGGAGCTAGTACCTCCTCAGTCACTTTTTAAAATAATGATCGTTATGACTTCGCGCAGGTTAAGCCTCCACCTATGACGCCAACATCCCAGACAGGCACCGGTTCTCGACCGGGCTGCTCCACTTCCAATCCAGCTCCCTGCTAATGCACCTGGGAAAGCAGCAGAGAATGGCACGGGTGCTTGTGCCCCTGCATCCATATGGGAGATTCAGAAGAAGCTCCTGGCTCCTGGCTTCAGTTTGGCCCAGCTCTGGCTTTTATAGTCATTTGGGGAGTGAACCAGCAGATGGAAGATCTCTTTCTCTCTGTCATTCTGCCTTTCAAATAAATATTGTAAAAATGATTTTTATTTATTTATTTGTTCAAAAGGCAGAGTGACAGAGAGTTGAGTGCGAGAGAGAGAGAGAGAGAGTGAGAGAGAGAGTTTTCATTTGCTGTTTCATTCCCCAAATGACCAGAAAAAGCCACAGTTGAGCCAGGCTGAAGCCAGGAGGAGCCTGGAAGCCCACCCTGGTCTCCTCCATGGGTGGCATGGATCCAAGTACCTAGTCCATCTTCTGCTGCTCTCCCAGGTACATTAGCAGGGCTTGGAAGTAGAGTAGCTCTCTGACAGGGGATGCTGCTGTCACAAGCAGGTTGGCTTAACTCACTGCACCACATACCTGCCTCCCCCTGTAACATTTCAGCGGACATGATACACGCAACCACACACTGAGCTGAAGCCACCGCTGAGTGGGCCCCTCTTACACCAGCACATGAGTCAAGTTTTATGCTCGCAGACTTAGGCTCAGGCAGTTCAGAGTGTGAAGCCACGAGCTCTCTTTAAGGCTGTGTGATGCTGGCAAGAATCCAAACATAGATGGGCCTCAGTTGCCTTGTGTGTGAGACAAGGGCAGTGGCAGCCGTGTGGCAAGCATGAGGTGCAGTCACATCTTTGCAACTCTTTCTCTTGGGACCCAGCACATAGCAAGTGCTCAAGAAATCATAGCTCCTCTTGGTCCTATTATGAGCACTAATTTTGTTGCAGGTCGAGTCCAGGGGTTGAAGCCACAGCGACAGACGGCCCATATAGAGGAAAAAGAAAAGGAAGGGGAAGACATATTTGGGGCTCCCAGAATCCATGGGAGGCTGAAACATCAGAAGCCAAAGGCTGGCTCAAGGCTCCCGCAGAGGTCACTACAAGGGCTCCATGGTGACAGGCAGCACCACCTCTGACCTCCCGTGAAGCCCACCCAATGAGAACCTTGCCAGAGGGAATTAGGAACCAACAAGCTGGGGCTGGGGTGGTGTGGACTCTGGAAAGCCCCACGCCCGAAACGACCCTCCTAACAGCTGTGAGACTACAGGCAATTAAGTTCATCTCTGCGCATCTCGGTTTTCTCATCCTTAAAATAAAGCTAACAGTATGAACAGACGATTTTGCCAATAATGTCAGGAAAGAGTTATAACGCAGGATCAGGCACTGAGCTAGGGCTCAGCACTAAAATATTATTATCATCATGAGTGGCTGCTCATTTAAGCCACACCACAGCCTCTGGGTGTTACTGATCTCACTCTCTGGGCGGAGACTCCTACAGGGGTGCAGGGACTTGGCTGAGAACTCGCCACAGCCTTGGGTCTAAACATGGGGGGTGAGGGGAGCGACTGCCTTTCATGCTGGCTTGCCTCCCAACACATCTTATACCCATAATTAAGATGGGGGTGGCCCGAGGACCACGCCCGTCGGGGCAGGCACCCAGTGGTGCAGCTGGCCAGATGGATGGCCACTTCAGAGCAGGGCTTGGGAGCCTCCTTGGCCCCAGGGATCCTGCAGGCACTGGGCCGCCTTGTGTCTGCAAGGTGCCTGCTCACAGCACACACCTGTCTTGCTAGTTTTTTTTTTTTTTTTTTTTTTTTTTTTTTTTTTTTTTCATGAAAAACATCAGCTATTGGGAAGAGCCTGTCAGGATGAGCAATCTGTTTGAGAACCCGCCCACCTGTGGGCTGGGGAATAAGATTGACAGCTGGAACTGTCTGCTGGTTCCACCTGGAGGGCACATCTGGGGCAGGGTGGAGGCCAGGACTGGGCTGCCAGAAGGGTGGGAAGCCTGGGGCAGGGGGACAGAGGGACCCAGCGGGACCACTGTGCGCCGGGAGGTGACGCTGCTCAGGTGGCTCTGACTGTCTTCTCATTTTTCTTTTTTTCCTTTTTTCCCCCACTTAAGAAAAAGCTGTAACGAGACAGCCTATGGAATAGCAAGATTGATTGTGTCGTTTTGGCCTTTGAGGGAAGAAAAGGGGAAAAAATCAAATTATTGGACAGGGTCCTTTTAAGGAGCTGCTGCTTTAATTTATTTTCTTATATTTTGTCAATAGCTGTTGTTTTTTTCTTAAACAAGTGCTGCACTTAATAAATGGATTTTGCTTGGGCAAAACAAACACAGTCATTTCATACTTTTCCTTCCTTCTGAAACTTACTTACAATGCGGTGAGTGGCTAAGTCATAGCCACAGGGCCCGATTACCAACACAGAAGGGTGACAGGTGACCTTAGAAAGACAGTGGCCCAATGAGGGGGCGGGGACAGGACAGGGTCTGGGTGGGGGTAGGGTCTGGTGGGGGGTGCACCTGAGACAGGCAATACCAGCCACAGTCTGTGGGGGCGCTAAGATCGCCTTGGGAGACTTGTGGAAGATGCAGATCCCTAGGCCCCTTGAAGAGAGAGCCAGTGGGTCTGCAGTGGGTCCCCAGCTTGGGTTTTTGGCACAGCAGTTAAGCCACCCCCTTGGAACACCTGCATCCCACCTCAAAGGGCCCGAGTTTGAGTCCCAGCTCCACTCCAGATTCCAGCTTCCTGCTCATGCACACCCTGGCTGGGAGGCAGCAGTGATGGCTCAGGTAACAGTGTCACTGCCAGCCACGCGGGAGACCTGAACTGAGTTCCTGGCTCCTAGCTTCAGCCTGGGAATGGGGCCGTTTGGGGAGTGAACCAGTGGATGAAAGGTCCGTGTCTCTTTTTCTCTTTCTCTCTTTCTCTCTCTCTCTGTCTCTCTCTCTCTCTGCCTTTCAAATAAATAAATAAACCAAAAATAAAACTCCTGTGAGTGGATAATAAAGCAGTCAGAGGCTCAACCCCCAGCTCCCTCACCCAGCCTGCCTGCTGCCCTGGGTGACCTCCCTGCCCCCACCCCCACCGCACCCCGTCCTCTACTCCCCGGGGGGCCTCCCACCTCTAACCCTCTGCATCTCTGCTTCCTCGACCTGCAATCAGACTCAGGGCTTCGAATGGCAAAGTCCCACTCAGCCTCACAACCTTGGGCAATCACCACCATGCCTTCGCTGGTCCATTGGTCCACTCGTTCGCTCGTCTGTCAGTTGAAAATGTATTGTCTGCAATGCCATCTTGTGCCGCAAGCTGCTGTTGGCACAGCCCAGTGAGCGGTAGACGAAGGCGCAGAGTGGAAGGAAGGAAGGGAAGGCCCTCGCCCTGCACCCTCCCATACTACCGCTGGGCCACAGCCTCCATCCAGCTGCCATCTCAGCCATGACCCCAAGGTGCGGCAGACGGAGCTGGGGCGCAGCCAGGGTCCCAGGGCCCCTCCCGCAGCCTTGCAGCCCAGGTCTGTAGGGGATGGACGGCCATCCCTGTTGCCAGAAGCCCAGGGTTTGCTCCAGGTTTTCACACCTCTTGGGTATGAAGGGTGCAGCCCAGATCCCACCTCCATGGGGCCACTTTTAATGGGTAGGGTCCCAACCCAAGGGCCTATCCCTGGGTCCCCTTGAGACACCCCAACTGCTGTACCCTGTAGTCTCAGAGGCAGGTTGGGAAGGGGGGGGGTCTCTTCCTCCATCATAAATCTCAGCGGAGATGGGGAAACCCAGCCCAGCAGGCTGGGGTGGAGGGTGGGGGGTGCAGGGCTGGGCTCCCAGTCACCCAGGCCTGCAGCAGAACCCTGCTGCAGCCCCCAGCATCGGCACTCTCTCAGCCTCTCTGTTCCCTGGACCACTGCATGCATCAAGATGGTCAGAGCCCAGGGAGGGAGGGGAGAGGGCAGGTGCCATCCATTGGCTCGGCTCTGGCCACAGTGGGGCCGAGCTCTCAGGAGGGTCTCTGTGAGCTGCGACCCAGGTAGGAGGGCCCTAGTCGTGGTCTCACCATCCTGCTAGCCGTGATCTTGATTTTCAGCTCCCACTTCCTGCCCAGGAGCAGAAAATAAGTGCTGTGCAGTTCAGCCTTTGCGGTTGCGATTCAGTCTATTCTGCTGGTCCCACCCCCTTCCTCTTCCCTGGTCTTGTTCCAGACTCCAGTGGAACATGGGTGGTGCCTTGCCATCAGAGGAGGTGGCAGATGCGTCATCACTGGTGGGAGTTGTCCCCACTGGTTCTCCACAAGACATACCCTGGGGGGGCCGGCACTGTGGCATATCGGGTAAAGCCACCAACGGCAGTGCCAGAATCCCATATGGGCACTGGTTCGAGTCCCAGCTGCTCTACTTCCGATCCAACTCTCTGCTATGGCCTGGAAAAGCAGTAGAAAATGGCCTAAATCCTTGGGCCCCTGCACCCATGTAGGAGACCCAGAAGAAGCTCCTGGCTCCTGGCTTTGGATCAGCACAGCTCCAGCTATTGCGGCCATTTGGGGAGTGAACCAGCGGATAGAAGACCTCTCTCTCTCTCTCTCTCTCTCTCTCTCTCTCTCTCTCTCTCTCTCTCCGCCTATCCTTCTCTATCTGTGTAACTCTTTCAAAATAAATAAATCTAAAAAATAAAAAAGATATACCCTGGGACATCCGGTTCTTGGCTGTCACCTCCCTTCCTTGCTGGCTGTGGACAAGGTGTCTGTATCCCCATCGGGTCTCTGTGGGGGAAGGGCTAGGACAGCTGTGACTGTGGCCTCCCCTCCAGGCCCTCCTTGGGAACCTGGCTGCTCTCCAGAGTCAGGAGCTGCACTGGGTCTTACCTAAGCTGCTGCCACCATAACACACAGGGCATGTGTGCGGGGAGTCCCGGCCCAGGGAACAAGGCTCAGGTGCCCTTGCAATCACAGCCCCGCTCCACTTGGGACACTCACCCTCCCCACCCCCACCCCAGGGATTTGGCCTGATGTCAGCCCACTCCCCATCCCATCGGGGCCCTGTGCACCTGTCTCATTCCTCTGCTCACTCCCATGTACCTCGCCGGCCTGTGCCGGCCAGAGTGCATTCCAAATTGTGGATTATTAGGGCCTGGGCTATTGTGATAGCCCCAAAGCCACCACATAACTTTTTCTTCTCTGAGTAGCCTACGTCCCTCCAGGCCGGGTCTGGTGGCTGTGCGTATGGGGAGGGTGGTAGGGTAAACAGGGCATGGCAAGGGCCAGCATTGTGGATCAGCGGGTTAAGCTGTAGCCTGAGACGCCAGCACCCCACATGGGCACCAGTCCATGACCTTGCTGCTCCGGCTCCCTGTTCATGCACCTGGAAAAAGCTGTGCTTGAGCTAGCTCATGTCATCCATGCGGGAGACCCGGATGAAGCTCCTGGATGAAGCTTCAGCCTGGTCCAGCCCTGGCCATTGCAGCCATTTGGGCATTGAACCTCTCTCTCTCTAACTTTGCCTTTCAAATAAATAAATCGGAAGGAAGGAAGGAAGGAAGGAAGGAAGGAAGGAAGGAAGGAAGGAAGGGAGGGAGGGAGGAAGAAAGAAGAAAGAAAGAAAAGAAAAAGAAGGTGTGGCAGCTACCACCAGCCCACACTGGGGGAAGTGTCCCAGCATCCCCTCTGTTGTGTCAGTGTCCCCTCCAAAGCCACCCGCATCCTGCTGGGGAGCTGGGGAGGACAGCCAGCCGCATGGGGAGGGATGCAGAGGTGGGGTCTTCCTTGGCAGCAGGTCCACGGAGGCATCCAGGACTGATTTTCTGCTCCTGGGCAGGAAGTGGGAGTTGAAAATCCAGACCACACATAGCAGGATGGTGAGACTGTGGTTTTGGAGTGTCTGGGGGAGTGGCTTCGCTGTTCACACCCACAGCCCACGACTAGATCCTTCCCACCAGGGTCACAGCTCACAGAGACCCTACTGAGAGCATGGCCTCCCCTCCTGCCCTTGGCAGAAGCCGGGAGCAGCTGTCCTGACACGGGGGCAAGTGGACTTGGAGCTCGGGGCCCCCCCGCCCCCCCAGCAGCTGGCACACACGGGGCGGAGGCTGGGGGCCATGTCTCTGACTCTGCCACTCTCACCCCACCTCCACCCCTCAAGCCCTGGCAGGGACAGAGCTGTGCTCTGATGACCCAAGGAAAAGGTTGTTCCCCTGGGAGCCTGAGGGTGGCTGACAGGGGTCAGATGGAGAGACCCGAGGAGAGAGAGATGCACACGCGCACACGCACACAGGGGCCTCCAGGTTTAGTGAATGAAGCCCCAAGGAAGTCCTTGCAGACTCCAGACAAGGGCTCATCTTTGTGGTCCCACCAGGCAGTGCTACCCAGATCCCAGCTTGGAGCCCCTCAGAGTTACCAGTGGTGTCAATTAAGTGATTTTCTATTCTAAGTCATCAAAGCTCCACGTGACTCTTAATCACCAGAGGAAGTGTGAGATGACTTCAAAAAAATTCATGGAAAATGGACAATGGAAAATGGACTGAGACACCAGTGAGGACGCCCACATCCCGTATCAGAGTATCTGAATTTCAGCCCCAGCTCTAGCTCCCAACTCCAGCTTCCTCCTAATGTGCACCCTGGGAGGCAGCAGGTCGTGGCTCGAGTCCTGGGGTCCCTGCCACTTAAATGGGAGACTTGGTTTGAGTTCCTGGCTCCTGGCTTCAGCCTGGTCCAGCCCTGGTCATTGCAGACATCTGAGAGGTGAACTAGCAGAAGAGACCTCTCTGTGTTTCTCTGCCTCTCAAACAGTTTAAAAGGGAAAAAAAAGATAAGTTCATTTTGGTGTAAAAAGAAGTTTTGAAATCCATGGGCAGTCTTTCTGTAATATGCATTCTCCATGAGCTCTTTAGCGATCGATCCCCTTGGGTGCAGGATCGCAAAAATGTTTGCACTGAAACAAAGTGACCTTCTTTTTAAAGATTTATTTATTTGAAAGACAGAGACAGAGAGAAAGAGAGACAGAGAGCAAGGTCTTCCAACCACTGGTTCACTCCCCAAATGGCTACAATGGCCAGAGCTGGGCTGATCCGAAGCCAGGGGCCAGGAGCTTCTTCAGGGTCTCCCACTTAGGTGCAGGGGCCCAAGCACCTGGGCCATCCTCCACTGCTCTCCTAGGAGCTGGATCTGAAATGGAGCAGCCGGGACTCGAACAAGTCCCCACAAGGGATGGCAGCATTTCAGGCTTTATCTGCTACACTACAAGGTCGGGCCCTCCCACCTCTATGGTGCAGGGCAAGATATCGCTGCCTCTTCTCCAAACCACCCCCTTTGCCTCCGGACTTCTCTGGGGCCAGCAGCCACCAGACTGGACCGTGGGCTCCGCGTCCAACCAGAATTTCGCAGGTGGCTGCACCAAGGCTGTGGAGAAGGTGTTGGAGGAGGCGCGGGGCACCGGAGCCCCAGCAGACGAGCCGCACCTGCTGCGTGGGATCTGGCATCTGTAAGTGGTTCAACAGTATGCACGGGGTTCGGCTTCCTGTGCTGGACTGCCGGCATGGAGTTGCACTCCACCCCCGGTGGCCTGCTTTGTGCACCAGCATAAGCTGTGCACGGAGGGCTTCCCGAACCTAAAGGAGGGTGGGGACGGGCCGGGGGGTGGTGGAGTTCACCTTCCAGAAGTCCGCCAAGGGCCTGGAATCCAGGGTGTTCTGTGCTAGCAGTGAAAGGCGGACAAGGGGAAGAACGTGCAGAATTCTGCAGGTCTAAAGGGGGCCAGTGCCACAGTGCCACCGTCTAGACCGACACGCCAAGTGTAGCAAGCTGCCACCCAGCCCACAAAATGCCACTTCTGCCGGAGCATCACCCCCGAAGGCCCAGCAGGCCCAGGTCCCAGGGAAAGCCAGCCTGCGTCCGGATGAAGAGGCCCACAGCCCCGCTCTGTTCCCGAGGCCCAGAATTGAACCGCAGTGCGTGGGGGCTGTTCTTCTGCTTCCAGGAAGTTTCAAGGAGCAGGCATCCACCACAGAGCGGGGGGGGGGGGGGGGGGTACGGGGGGGCCAGGGGGAGCCGGCACTGCCATGTGTCTCAGGCTGAGGTCACAGCATCACCTCTTTCTCCCTCTTGCTGGGAGGAAGCGTAGAAACAAAGGGATTCCAACCACACTTGCTGTATCCAAATGCAAGTGGGGGCTTTGGGGGAGGCGACATCACCCAGGAGCCTGCATTCTTTACCTGAGGCCCCCACCTGCAAAATCTCCAGCTTTGGAAGTCTCCTGGTTGGGGAAGTTGTTTGCCTGTCACGGAAGGATGTGGACTAATTCTTCCCTCGCCAGGGCGAGAAGATCCATTACTGGACCCAACCTGGAAGCCACTGCACTGTGGGGGAGGGACTCCCTCAGGAGTAACGCAGGGTTTTCCCAGTTCTGGGACAGGGGGCTGGGAACCTGTCCAGGCAGTGGGTTGTGACGGTCGGCAGAAAAGGTGGTCAGGGAAGCAGTCACAGACCCGCTGCTGCTAAGCTCACTCTCGCCCCATTCTGGACCAGTGTGATTTAGTTTTTTGCCCCCTTGGATAACTGTACCTCGGGTCCCACTTTCTCCAGGCTGCCAACTGCACTAACCGTGTGCGAACGACGTATCTTGTGCATTTAAACTCATTTTCCTTAATATCCATATTCTGGCTTTGTACTCTCGCATATTTTAATCGGAGGCCCTCATTCCTGCACTGTCTTCTCAGTACGTGAGCAGGCTCAGGGCTAAGAATGCAGCAGCTCCAGGGCCCCACAGCAGGAAGACTTCTTGTTGTTTTCATCACCGTGGAAAGCAACCGTCTGTCTGGCGTGCACAGCCTAAGGAGCTATGTCCCTTTGCCAAGTAGAGCTGGCTTTTTTTTTTTTTTTTTTTTTGCCATTGTGTCCTCTCAAAACCCAAAACCCATTCCACCTGGAAAAACGTTTCATGGGAGACGAGGTGTTAATTAGGTTGCCCCATGCTCTCCTCCTCCTGGAAGATTGAAAATTAGTGTAAAAGGGACAAGGGGGTACAGAGAAGTTAAGAGAGGCTGAGCCAACTGACAGGCTGAGAGAGGAAGCTGTGGTTAGGGTCGCCTGATCCTAGGACACGGGTCCTTTGCTTCACATAACAGATCCATTTCACCAGATAAGGCCAGGCCCACTATGCACAGCATGGTGTGTGTGTGTGTGTGTGTGTGTGAAAAATGTGAGCTGGTAAAGAGGAGGTTGAAGACCACGACCTTGCACCCATCCCATGCTGTCCAGAAATAGAAACATGAAGCCAGGACTAGAAATCCTTAAGCTGTCCGAATTCTTGGCTTCTAGGGGTTACCTGTAAGTGAGGGCCTCTGTGGTGTCTGGAACCGCTGGCCTGCCCTGTGACAGTAGTGATCACTGGTAATGCACCTGCTGAGGTGCACTTTCTGTACTGAGAGAAAAACAGCTGAATCATCTTGAACAGAAGATTCCGTGCCAGGCCAAAGGATCTGAAATGTAGGTCCTGGGGAGCCCTCTTCTTGAAGTGAGGACCTTTTCTAAAAAAAAAAATTTTTAAAGAAGAAACCTTTTTATTATCACTTTGAGAGGTAGAGTTACAGACAGAGAGATTGAGAGATAAACAGAACAGTCTTCCATCCACTGGTTCACTCCCCAAATGGCTGCAATGGTCGGAGCTGGGCCGATCTGAAGCCAGGAGCTTCTTCTGGTTCTCCCACGCAGGTACAGGGACCCAAGGACTTGATCCATCCTCTACTGCCTCCCTAGGACATAGCAGAGAGCTGGATTGGAAGAGGAGCAGGGACTCAAACTGGCGCCCATATGGGATGCTGGCCCTGCAGGCAGAGGCTTAGCTTACTATGCCACAGTACTGGCTGAAGTGGGGATTTTAAACCACATTTTCTTTTGTGTTCCCCTTCCCCACCCTAATTTGGATCTTCTGTAAAACCTGACTCCTGCTCTACCCTCTTCTCTCTTCCCCCATCTACAAAAAGAAACTTATACCTCCACACATAAGCGTTTAATCCTCGGAGTGTCTCCACAACTCTAAAGAATTTATATGAAAATCCAGGAAAAAAATAGGAAACCTCCATCCCTTGTCCCCAGCCTCCTGAGTCAAGACCACGTCTAGGTGTGATGTATTTGGATGGATCAAACCTACTTAGTTTTTGTCCTGAAGAAGAGAAGCTACTGGAGACCTACTGTGTAGAAAGTGGGGTTTGGAGACCACGAAGGGGATGAGGAATGTACATCCAAATCACTCAGGGACTTTGATGCAGGTGCAAGAAACTAATGTCCAAGTGGCCACAGATTGTTTGATAGGAGACGGATGAATGGCAGGTGCACTGCTAGCAACCAAAGCTTTTTTGTGCAATCTTGAATTCCTGGGAGGGAGGAAGGGAGGGAGGGAGGGAGGCAGGGAGGAAGAGGGAAAGGGAGAAAGGGAGGGGGGTGGGAAATTCCTGTCTGTTCTCTCACTGACCCCTTCCCCTCATTCCTGAGCAGCAGGACACTAAAACTCCCTTGGGTTTGGTGACCCTAGCACAGGAGTGTGTTTATTTGAAGGATGATTTTGCTGTACTGGGTACTTCCTTTCCCATGTTCTAATCACTTTGTAACACACATACTGATTCCCCCCACCCCTTCTGCTTTCTCTGGGAAATACAAAGAATAAATCAAGACTCATTGGCATTGGAAAAAAAGAGAATTTTATTTTAATTTTTTGAAAGGCAGGGTTATAGAGACAGGGAGGGGGAGACAGAAAGGGAGAGCTTCCATCTATTGGTTCACTCCCCAAATGGCCATAATGGCCAGACCAAAGCCAGGAGCCAGGAGCTTTTTATGGATTTTCCACACTGGTGCAGGGGCCCAAGCACTTGGGCCAACTTCCACTGTTTTCCCAGGTGTGTTAGCATGAAACTGGATTGGAAGTGGAGCAGCCAGGACTCTGACACTCACATGGGATGCTGGTGTTACAGGCATTGGTTGTTACTGGCCTTTGAGGCTATCTGGGGACTGAACCAGCAATTGACACATCTCTCAATCTCTCTCTCTTTCTCCATGACTCTTTCAGATACATAAAATACATCTTAAAACACACAAAAAAAGTAGAAGCCACCAAGCATTCGTCACAGGGCAGTCACATGAGAGCACCTTGGGACACTTCTAGCAGTGACTGAGACCCCCTTGCATCTATGCAAACATAGTGAGGTGGGGGAATGCCAATAACACAGTACTGCATCTTTTAAGAAAGGAGAAAGCTGGGGCCGGCACTGCGGTGTAGTGGGTTAAAGCCCCAGCCTACAGTGCCGGCATCCCATGTGGGCGTCGGTTCAAGTCCCGACTGCTCCTCTTCTGATCCAACTCTGCTACGGCCAGGGAAAGCAGTGGAAGATGGCCCAAGTCCTTGGGCCCCTGCACCCATGTGTGAGACCTGGAAGAAGCTACTGCTCCTGGCTTCGGTTGCAGTCATTTGGGGAGTGAACCAACAGAATGAAGACCTTTCTCTCTCTCTGACTCTACCTCTCTCTGTAACTCTGTCTTTCAAATAAATAAAATAAATCTTTAAAAAGGAAAGGAGAAAGCAATCCACAAAACAGCATCACTTCTTCGAAGGTACACAATGGGTCTTTAAAAGCCTTAGCTGTGGCCGGCGCCGCGGCTCACTAGGCTAATCCTCCGCCTTGCGGCTCCGGCACACCAGGTTCTAGTCCCGGTTGGGGCGCCAGATTCTGTCCCGGTTGCCCCTCTTCCAGGCCAGCTCTCTGCTGTGGCCCGGGATTGCAGTGGAGAATGGCCCAAGTGCTTGGGCCCTGCACCCCACGGGAGACCAGGAGAAGCACCTGGCTCCTGCCATCGGATCAGTGCGGTGCGCACATTGGAGGGTGAACCAATGGCATAGGAAGACCTTTCTGTCTGTCTCTCTCTCACTGTCCACTCTGCCTATCAAAAAAAAAAAAAAAAAAAGCCCTAGCGGTTAAGATACTCACATCTCATCTAGGAGTTAATGGGTTAGGTGCCCGGCCCCAGCTCCCGACTCCAGTGCCTGCTAACGCAGACCCTGGGCAGCAGCAGTGGTGGCTCACGTAAACGGGTTCCCACCACTCATGTGGGAGACTTGAGTTGAGTTGGCCCTTGGCTTTGTCCCCTGGCCACTGTGGGCATTTGGGGAGTGAACCAGTGGATTGGAGCGCGCTCTCTCTATCTCTATCTCTATCTCTCTCTCTCACACACACACACACACACCTCCCTCTCTGTCACACACATGTCTTTGCCTCTCAAATACATTTTTTAAAGCTCATGGAAAATACATATTGTGAAAAAAAACTGCATGGATTTCAAATTGTTGGCACCGAACTAAACTTATCTTTTAATCATATTTCCATGAACTTTCTGCAGTATTGGTAAAATCAGGAGCAAGAAAACTGCTTAACAGTGTTCCCTCTGGGGAGGGTTGAGGGGGCTGGGCTCCGTGCTGGCAGCCACAAATCTGCACCTGTCCTGTCACATGGTTTCCAAAGCACGTGGGATTTATCACACCTGAAGCAAGAGGACCAAATCCAACAGCTGGGCCCCCTGCCCCTTGTGCCAGGCTTGCTGCTGTCTCCCCAAAGCCCCTCCTGCTCCCCGGACCCCACCCCTGTCCCCATCGGCCTCTGCCTGTCCCTGCAGCCAGCGCTGGAGGCTCTGAGGTCCTCCGTCTAAACCCTCCTGTGGCTCTGCGCTGGGAGCTGCTTCTTCCCGTTCAGAGGTAACTGTCACCAGTAATAGTCTTTTTCGATTTCATTTCCTTCAGCTCCCGCCAGCTCTCCTGAGCGCCTCCTTCCCAGCCCAGAACCGCCCCCCACCCCCCATCCCCGCCAGCCCCGAGTCAAGAGGAAAAAAAATACATTTTTGCCTTTACTATGATGTATGCGATCCCATAAAATAGTGAAACAGATATGAAAGGTTGAGAGAAGGTAGATAAATGGCTGCTATTATTCTACCAATCAAATGAAATACCTCTCCACGTCCTCATTTGAATGATAATAAAACTCGGAGAGGCTGCGGCTCCTGTTGTCACCGCCCGCAGCTCAGCCAGGGAGCCCCGGGCCAAGGTAACCTTGGGGTGTCCTCCGCAGGAGGCAGGCAGGGGTCCGTCCGCCACCCCAACCCGGTTTCCTTCCCCCTACCCCTAAGGGCTCCTCCTCCCTGCCCCCTCCTCCGTCCTGTCTCCCCTCCCCCCAGCTCACCGCTGGACAGCTCCGAGCAGGTCTGCCCAGCCCCCACTTCCCGCCAAGGTCCACAGGACACAGCCGGGGTCCCCCGGGAGCGCTGTCCCTGCGCTCTGCCGCCGCCCTGCTCAGCCTTCCCAGCAGAGCCCCTGCAGCTGCCCCAGGCCACCCGTCCTGGCGGGCACCCCTCCCGGGTATCCCCAGCGCCCGGGTGAGGGACGGCAGGGACCGCACTGAGCGTCGCTGCCTCCTCCGCTGCTCCACTCGGAACTCCCAGCAGGCAGGGCACGTGCGCCAAGCTTCACCCCTTCCACCTCCGGCACGAACGTGCCTGAAGCCCCGGCGTGTTCCGGTGCGGGGTCAGAGAAAGAACAGGTGCGAAGCCCCGCCCCGGGGCGGCCGCTGGGCGGGGGGGGGGGGGGGGGGGCTGCAGGTGAGGCTGCCTCTCCTCCCGACCCCCATCCCACTCCAGCACCCGCATTTCCCTCGGTTTCCCCGGGGGAGTGGAGGTTGGGGGCGGGAGGGGGAGCATCTGAGGACCACCGCCTCCCTAGTCGCTGCGTGGCTTGGTGGGCTGTCCATCACGACGCCCCGCCCCCCACCCTGTTGCGTGCAGACCCCCTGGAATCCAGCAGAATTTCTCATCCTGATGACCACACCCTAAGGAGCCTTTGCTATAAATCCTCTCCACAGATGGCCCCCGGCTTCCGTGGCTCTACTCACAATTTTTTGATTTTACAATGGTGCCTGGGTGAACCGCACAAGCATTCTGTTCTCACTTCCGGTACGACAGCCAATAAACTGCAGGAGCCACTCAGCACGTGCTACAAAACAGGCTTTGCGGTGACTGATTTTGCCCAACTGTCGGCGATGGTCAGGGTTGGGTGCGTTGCATGCGTTCTAGCTTACCGTGTTCTCCGCTTCTGATGGGTGTCTCAGTGCATAACCTGTGCGGCTGCAAGGAGTGGACTCAGCTCCCCAGGGCTGTCCTGGCCTCTGCCTTTTCCTTCCAGTGAATTTTGCTTAAGACGGCCAACATCAGTTTCTGGCCCAAAGATTGACCAAGGTCTGAACAGCATCCCAAGTTGACCCCAGGACATTGGGACGTCCTCTGTCTTCACCAGCTGCAGCAATTCATCAGCTGCCTCCCCTCTACTAGGGCAGGTGCCTGTCTGGGTCCCTCCTCCCCTTCCCCTGTCTCCCCAGTGCCACAGACAGAGCCCAGCCCACAGGAGGTGGTCGATGACAAAGGAAGAGGCCAGGGTCACAGTGCCCACTTTAGAGATGAAGAAGATGAGCCCCAGAGGGCAAAGGGCACTTCCGGAACCAGGTCATCCTGTCTGCTCCCAGGCCGGGTGCTCAGCACCAGACTGTCCCTCTCCCAGGGTTTCCCCAAGCCCAGAAATGGGGCCTGTGAAATGCTGAGCCAGTGCTGAGGCCTCAGGTCCATGAGGGAGGTACCCCTACACTAGGCAGAGCATCTGAGTGCCAGCAACAGGAAGCTTCCAGAACACGCTGAAAGGTCGCCAGGCAGTTGACTTGCCAGTAGCTGGCACTGCTGGTCTGGGAAGGGCAAGGTCAAGGGGCTGCCTGGAGCCATTTCTCCATTTCTGTCTCAGGTTTCTGCTCAGACCTCAGGCCTGACAACAGAGGTAGACCAGCTGGCCGAGCCCAGGCCAGGGTGGGCAGTCCCCACTGGGTGGCAGGTGATGAAAGAGGAGGGGTCCCCCGGCAAAAACTGCTGCTGCTACCTCCAGCAGGGGGAATGGATTCAGGGCAGCCAGCCACCCAGACTCTGTCGTACCTGGTTCTAGCCCGGATCAGCTCCCAACGAGCTGACTGGGGCCAGGTGTGCAGCTGGCTCAGGCTAGCAGCAGGGTCAAGGTCACAGCCTTGGAGAGCTGAGAGGTCCCTGGCGGCTACAGAAACTGCACATTTTGCAGCTGAAGAGCTTGGGGTTCACCGTCTTCATCCATTTTCTGCTGCTGTAATGGAGTTCCGCAGATGGGGTAATTTATGAAGAATAGAGTTCATTTAGCTTATGGTTTGTGGGGCTGGGACATCCGAGATGATGGTGCTGGTATCTTCTTGGCTTTTTGTAGTATCATGTGACAGGGTGGGTGGGTACTGACCGGATGGTGGCACAGCAGGTGTCTCAGAGAACTCACTGTTACAGCAAAGCCACGCCCTCCAAGCCCAATCGGGGTGCCGTCACCTCTCAACACGGCTGCACTGGGACCAAGCTTCCCGCCAGCGAACTTGGGGAGACACCTTCCAAGGACAGCATCCATGAGGAGCCAGTGACTGAGCCAAGGTCCTTCTCATCCCACAGTGGGGCCGACTCCAAGTCGGGACCCGCAGCCTCCGCCAGGGAGGGGGCACAGCATTCAGGACAGTGGTCACCAGGAGCCGAGTGGTGTCCCACAGCCCACCACAGCCCTGAGCGCCATCTCCTTCCACACGTAAAGGCGCTGCTTCGTGGAGCTACTATAAAGATAAAAAAAAACACTGAATTTATTTCCTCCTATGAAAATATTTAGAGTGGAAATGCAAACATATGTCCACACGGAGATTTATACACAGGGTTCAGGGCGGCTTGCTTCCTAATTGCCCAAAAATGGGAAACGAGGCGAATGTTCCAGCAACTGGTGAATGAAGAAGGAAACAGTGGCGCCTCCTCAGGACGGGCAGCCCCCGACCACCACAGGCACGGACTGCTGGGTCCCTAGCGCGGTTGCTGAGGCTCCTGTGTGCCGTGGTTCCATCCCCGGTCAGCTCTCATCAGTCATGGCCATGTGCCAGGAATACACCCCTGGGACACAGACGCACCAGCACTGACCCACTGCTCCTCGAGAAGTACCGCGCTGAGGCTCCTGCAAGGCTGCGGTCCCAGCGCTCCCATCAGCTGATCCACACAGAACTCCACGGCTCTGTTCCCTCTCGTGAAATCCACACTGTTTCATGTACGTTGTTGGGGCCCGGGTTGTGGCACAGACGTTGGCATCCCATACTGAAGCGCTAGTTCCAGTCCCAGCTGCTCCACTTCTGATCCAGCTCCCTGCTAATGTGCCTGGGAAGGCAATGGAGGATGGCCCAAGTGCTTGGGCCACCTGGGAGACCCTGAAGAAGCTCCTGGCTTTGGTGTGGCCCAGCCTGGGGAGCAAACCAGCAGATGGAAGATCTCTGTCTCTCTCTCCATATCTCTGCCTTTCAAATAAATAAATAAATCTTTAAAAAAAAAAAAAAAAAAGAGCAGCCAAGACTTGAATGGGCAACTCTATGGGATTCTGGTGTTGCAGGCAGCACCTTAACCTGTTATAACACAATGCCAGCTCCAACAAATAAAAATCCTTAAGAAAAAATATATATTGTGGATTTATTAGCATTGAACTTGTGGCCAATAGCGCTGTAACTCATGCTGGCGTGCAGCTTCTCTAACACGTTTTCTAACACCTGTAACGTCTCCAGCACCCGTATTTCCTCTGCGAGGCATGCCACAGCCTTCTTTGGTTTAGGGACAGCAGCCAACACCTCAGCCCTGCCGGTGCTTGGGGGCCATGTTCAAGAGCAAAGTCATCAACCTAGAAAAGCCACAAAAATGCGGAAGAGGTAGCACTAAATGGTCTACGGGGGGGAAAAAGACACTTGTTTAGTCGAAGAATGGAAACAAGGACACAGAGCATCGCTGTGGGCAGGCAACGTCCCCCACCCCGCAAATGGCCGCGGACAACCACAAGAAAACGTCATGAGTATTGATTGGGGGTTACATGTACACTTCGGTCAGAGTCTATAGATTCACAAACCAGGAACCTGAAACCACCGAGGACTGTCTGTGCAGGAAGCTCTAGGCAGGGGGAGAAGCTTTTCCTGCCAAGGGCCACTTGGGTGTTTGTAACTCAATCAAGTTCAAGATGAGCCCTGCTCTGGGGCTGGAGGGGTGGCATAGGAGGTAAAGCCACCACCTGCAGTGCCAGCATCCAGAATGGGCACAGGTTCAAGTCCCGGCTGCTCCACTTCTGATCCAGCTCTCCTATATGGCCTGGGAAAGCAGTGGAAGATGGCCCAAGTCCTTGGACCCCTGCACCTGTGTGGGAAACCTGGAAGAAGCTCCTGGCTCCTGGCTTCGGATCGGTGCAGCTCCAGCCATTGTGGCCAATTGGGGAGTGAACCAGCGGATGGAAGACCTCCCTCTCTCTCTGCCTTTCCTTCTCTCTCTAACTCTGACTTTCAAATAAATAACTCTTTTTAAAAAAAAAAAAATGAGCCTTGCTCTACATTGATTGGATTTCAAGTCCCACCTGTGAGGCCAGACCAAATGATTTCCTAGGCCTTATCTGACCCATGAGGCTAGATGTACCCCACCCCTGCTACAGGAAAAAAAAATCTAAGCTCCCTCCCAGCCCAGGACAGGAGGCAGCTCTGTGGCGCCAGGCGGGGAGAGACACGGAGGCGGACGTGGAAGGACTGACGCTTGCAGGTTGACGGAAAGGCTCTGTCTCATGGCGCTGGTGGAATGCAGCGCAGACTTGCAGTGGACTTTACTGTTTGTAAATCCTACCTGGGAGGTTGACTTTACTCGGCCTGATGCCTGACCCCTGCTCCACCCCTCCTGGGAGCTCAGGGCCAGCACCCTTGGAGGGGTCAGCACAGCCTAGGAAGGGTTCAGGACTGGTGCCCTGGGCTCCTGAGGGAGCTGTTTGCTTCCTGCCTCTGCTGGCAGAGCACATGGAAAAAGACTCTGCCATCAGACATGGCTGCATCTAGGGGCTTGGGCACCATCACCAAGCAAGGGTTTGCCACCCCCTTCTGACTATGGGGGCACTTCAGAAAGCTCACAGAAACTGGGGTTAAGGGGCCAGTGCTGTGGCGTAGCGAGTAAAGCCACTACCTGCAGTGCTGGCATCCCATATGGGCGCCAGTTCATGTCCCGGCTGCTCCACTTCCGATCTGTCGCTCCCCCTCTTCGTGGAGGAACGACACTAAACCCTGCGCTGTTCTTTCGTCTGCTCGGCCCTCCCCGGGTTTGCTGCTGGTTCTTCCCGGGTTGGCTACTATCCCTTCCACCTCCGTGGAAGGGCAGTTCCCCCTGGCCACATTCCCCACTTCCACAGGGGAGCGGCACACCACCGGCCGGTTCTCTCGGGGGCTGCACAGGTGTTCCTTCAGCTAGATGTTCCCCATAGATGTTCCCGGTGCATGCCGTCTCTCTCCTCCTTTATAGTCCTCCTCCGCCAATCCCAACTCGGCTGCCCACACGCCGAGTACGCTGCTCTCCTCCAATCAGGAGCAAGTCCTACAGTTTATTAGCTGAACTGGAGGCAGCTGTGCAGAAGCTGTTTACTTCTCTCCCAGCGCCATATTGTGGGAGAGCAGATGCATAGAATAAGTCTTAATTCCAGTAACTCAGTCCAGTCCGGGCTGCTCCCCACACGATCCAGCTCTCTGCTATGGCCTGGGAAAGCAGTAGAAGATGGCCCAAGTCCTTGGGCCCCTACACCCACGTGGGAAACCCGGAAGAAGCTCCTGGCTCCTGTCTTTGATTCAATTCAGCTCTAGCCATGGTGGCCATTTGGGGAGTGAACCAGCAGATTGAAGACCTCTCTCTCTCTCTCTCTGCCTCTCTCTCTCTGTCTTTCTGCCTCTCAGTAATTAATTCTGCCTTTCAAATAAATAAATAAATCTTAAAAAATTAAAATCCATGCATGTTTTTTCGTCATACGCATTTCCCATGAGCATAAGAAAGACCCCTCATATGCATGCTTTTCAAAATTCTCTTGCACCAAAATAAACTTACCTTTTAATTCCATCTCCCACAAACCTGTTCAAGGCCCCATGTGCAGTTCTCTGTGTCAGCCTCACTCTGAGACCACAGGTAGGAAGCGGGCTGCCAGGGGCTCCAGACCCTGGAGGACAGGGAGTGTCTCTGCCTGATGGGATGGACAGACGGGACAGGGCTCAGTGCCCACAGCCCTCGAAGAACATGGACCAGGGTGGGGGAGGATCCTCCAGGCAGAAACCCCGGTGGAAGATGGTGGAAGAGATGGGAGCCAGCAGAAGCAGGAGTAGTGCAGCAGCAAGTGTTCGTGAGCAGGTCACAGACACAGCAAGAACCCTGAGGTGTCAGGCACTGATGTCACGCAGCGACGGAACTCGGTGTCCTGGAATCCATCGGGGAACAGATGTTCTAGAATCCCAGGGGTGGGGATACTCCAAGTCCCCCGCCAGAAAGAGCAGAACGACTTCCTGGGGCCCAAGCCTCTGTCCTCGCAGCTCTCACGGACGAGTTTAACGGGATTTGGAGCCCCACATCAAGTTTTTAGCTTTACCCTTGGGGTAAGTCCGTGGGAGCATGTAGATGGCCATTGTTTTGGAAGCTGAATCATTTTCCCGACGTTCTGAGAGCACCCTCCTTGCAGTCCAGTCTCAGGAAATAGCACGCGTCTGTCTTTCTGACAGGTCCGTGGCTGACGGCATCTCTTGAGGACCAGTGAATTCCCTCAGACTCCTGCTATGACAGAGTCCATTCCACCCCCCACTGCCTTCAAGAAACTGCTTTATGGACTCCCTGGATTTTTCTTCAATTAGACAACAGTTATTAAGTATCTGCTTCGCTGAAAACAAGAAGTGACAGCCCCTGCCCTTGTCTCTTCCCTTCTAATCCTCACATTTATTTTCTTGTGTTATTGTGTTGGCTACAACTGCAAACAATGCCTAACAGGAGCCCTTGGACTCACATCCTTGTCCTATTCCCGCTACTAACGCTTCCACACTAAGTACAAAGTTCATTCTGTGTGTCTGCTAGGCAATCTTGATCAGATTACAGAAATCCCCTCTTATTTCTGGCTGCTAAGATGTTGTGTTTTTTTGTTTTGTTTTGTTTTGTTTTTGACAGGCAGAGTGGACAGTGAGAGAGAGACAGAGAGAAAGGTCTTCCTTTGCCGTTGGTTCACCTCCAATGGCTGCTGCGGCTTGCGCACCGCGCTGATCTGATGGCAGGAGCCAGGTGCTTCTCCTGGTCTCCCATGGGGTGCAGGGCCCAAGGACTTGGGCCATCCTCCACTGCACTCCCTGGCCACAGCAGAGAGCTGGCCTGGAAGAGGGGCAACCGGGACAGAATCTGGCGCCCCAACCAGGACTAGAACCCGGTGTGCCGGCGCCGCAAGGTGGAGGATTAGCCTAGTGAGCCGCGGCGCCGGCCCAGATGTTGTGTTCTTTTAAAATCACAACTTGATGCTGACGTGCAGAATATACTTCCAGATCATATTTTACTGGGATCCATGACAGCACAAGCTCACAGCACTCTCTTAGTATCAGCAAGAAATTGGTTCAGGAACTCCTTTGAATATCAAGTCCACAAATGCTCAAGTCCCTTATATAAAATAGGTCCAGAATAGATAAAAATATGCCCAGAATTTGCATAGAACCTCCCACAGACTTGACATCGTCTCTGGATCACTTAAAACACCTAATACGGTGTAAATGCTATGTAAGGAGCCGTTACACTGTATTGTTCAGGGAATAATGACAAGAAAAGAGTCTGTACATGTTTAGTACAGGTGCATCTTTCGTTCAAGTATTTTTGACCCATGGTTGGTTGAATTACAGACAGCCCATGGCTAGGGAAGGCTGACTGCTCTCCTTGACCTGGAAGAGGTAGGCGCCTAGAGGAGAGGGCAAGGGGGAGGAGAGACAACCAGGGAAAGGAAGGGACATCTAGGTAAGTCCTTCCAGGATACAAAGAAACTGACCAGGTGTCCAGGGAGTGGCACTGTGGGTTGGGGGGAGTGCAGAGCCAGGGTGCAGGATGTGACCACGTCTTCAGCGGGGTCTTTGCACCTGAGACACCACCCCTGTGGTTTGTGGTCACCTTCCTATGGGGGCCAGGTCCCCTCAGGCCCCTGCAGCCCTAACAGCAGCATCCGGCTTGGAGCAGCACTTTGATGCAGGCTGCAGACATCAGCTTAACCCGATGTGCCACAACTCCGCCTGCCCAATGCCCATTGCTTTCTTTTCTTTTTTTTTAAGATTTATTTATTTATTTATTTGAAAAGCAGAGAGAGAGATAGAGAGAGAGAAAAGAGAGGAGAGAGGGGGAGAGAGAGGAGAGAGAGGAGAGAGAGAGACAGAGGTCTTTCATCTGCTGGTTCCCTCCCTAAATGACTGCAACAGGTGGGGCTGGGCCAGCCAGAAGCCAGAGTTTCCTCCAGGTCTCCCACATGGATGCAGGGGTCCAAGCACTTGGGCCATCCTCTGCTGTTTTCCCAGGTGCATTAGCAGGGAGCTGGATTGGAAGTGGAGCAGCCAGGACTCCAACTGGCACTGCAGGCAGAGGCTTAACCTTCTACACCACAGGGCTGCACCCCGCCCCCACCATGCCTATTTCTTCACTGAGTGACCACTGGGGCGGTGGTGGGCTCCTGTGGCAGCTCTGCCCCAGGGCTGCCCAGTCCAGCTAGGCCACGAGTCCCCCTCTCTCCCACCCTCATGGGGACACCACCTGCCTAAGCCTGGTGCTCTCAGTCCCCTGGACACCATCCTGAGGTTCCATCCCCACCTTCTAGACTGGCTCTACTCTCCACCCCCAGCCCCCCACCCTGGCGCCTTCTTGCGCCCTGGGCAGCTGAATTCCAGAGCCACGCTGCGGCCCACCCGCCCCCATCCCCTCGGCCTGCTCAGGGCCCCGCTTGGAAGCAGAGGCAGCAGGTGTCCTGCCTGCCCCCTCTGCCTTGCGCGGGCCTCCGGGTGAGCGTCCCTGAGCGGCACCTCCCGCCCCATCCATCCCCATTAGCCGCTGTCCACACTGGGCCGCGTGTAGATCCATTACTGGCGCGGCCGCTGAACCGTGCTAACGAGGATGTACGCGCGCCCGCGCCGGTGGGGCCCCGAGGGATGGGCCGTGGGGCCGCTGCGCGGGAGGCTCAGCCGCAGGGGCCCTCCGCGGACGCTGGAAGGGGTCCTTGCCCGCTCACTGGGAGCCCATGGGGAACAGCGGGCCGGAGCCTTAGGGATTCGGGGATCTGCAGATGAGGCCAGTGCCTCGGTCCCTCCACCCGCCCGCAGCGCCCTGCAGCCCCACACACCCAGGACCTGCCGGCGCCGAATCCTCCGCCCTCACCCCATACCGAAACGCCGCTTCCGCCTGGGGGCTCCCGCCTGTGTGACCCAGTTTCTATGAGATTGTTCTGGTCTGCTGGGAAACAGGCATGACCTCTTTGGCCACGCGAGGCCGAACCACCAAGCCAGACAGGTCTTCTCCTCTCGGATGCGCGGAGGCGGTGCGGGCCCTGACGGCTGCCGCGGGAGGGCGCTGGTGCCACCTCGTGAGCTTCGTGGGACGCTCAATCCGTGGGATCTCTGCAGAGGCAGCTTGCAAACGCTGCGGAAAATTTAAAAGCCACCTGTCCATCAACACAGTGAGTCCCTTCCCACGCGTATCCTACCAAGAGCTGAGTGTCTGAGGCCTGAGTTCCAAGGCGTGGCTGCCTGGAAACCCCGTGCCCCTGGGTCCAGCACGGGCCCAGCGGGGGCCCCCTGGCTCCCTCCCCACAGAGTGAGACCAGCACAGTGCTTGTCCGAGTCGTTAGGAGGATATCAGTTGCTACAGACAAAGCACAGAGCACCCAGCACCCGGGTAAGTACAGTTCTCGCCAGCGTGGCCAGCTTGATGCTGTGGGCAAGAACTGGGGGGTGTTGGCATTCCTCCGTGTGATCACCTCCTAGAAACAGCTCCGGCACGTGGGCTTGCCTCTTCCTTGCCTTCTTTCTTGGAGAAAGGGGCTCCCAGAGGGTGCAGGCCAGCCTGGCGGCTGTGGCTGCTCCCAGGAGGGGAGGCGGGGTGCAGGGACCTGAGGAATTGGCCCTTGTGTCTCCACGCATCTTGCCATCTTCTTTCCTTTAAAAGATTCATTTATTTACTTGTAAGGCAGAATGATAGAGAAGGAGATGGAGAGGCAGAGAGGGAGATCAGAGAGAGATCGTCCATCTGCTGGCTCACTCCCCAAATGGTTGCAACAGCTGGGAGCCAGGAATTCCACCCAGGTTTCCCACTGGAGTGGCAGGGGCCCAAGCACTTGAGCCACCTTCCACTGCTTCCCCAGGTGCATCAGCAGGGAGCCGAATGGGAAGCAGAGCACCAGGGACTGAAAACGGCAGTCTGGTAAGGGACGCCAGTGTCACGGCAGAGGCTTAACCACCCCCTCTAGTCCACTGTTTGCAATCACCTGCCTGGACCACCTGTTGGAACAGGTGTCCCGTGTTGAAAGGCTGCTGATGGACCTGCCTGTCTCCCACCAAAGCGTGAGACCCCTCAGGACAGGGACTGTGCAGGAGCCATGCTGAGTTCCTGGTGCTCATGCTGAGTTCCTGGTGCTCATGCTGAGTTCCTGGTGCCTGTGCTGAGTTCCTGGTGTCCGTGCTGAGTTCTGGTGCTCATGTTGAGTTCTTGGTGCCCATGCTGAGTTCCTGGTGCCTGTGCTGAGTTCCTGGTGCCCGTGCTGAGTTCCTGGTGCCTGTACTGGGTTCCTGGTGCCCGTGCTGAATTCCTGGTGCCTGTGCTGAGTTCCTGGTGCTCATGCTGAGTTCCTGGTGCTCATGCTGAGTCTTGGTGCCCATGCTGAGTTCCTGGTGCCCGTGCTGAGTTCCTGGTGCCTGTGCTGAGTTCCTGGTGTTCATGCTGAGTTCCTGGTGCCTGTGCTGAGTTCCTGGTTCCCGTGCCGAGTTTTTGGTTCCTGTGCTGGGTTCCTGGTGCCCGTGCTGAGTTTTTGGTTCCTGTGCTGAGTTCCTAGTACCATGCTGAGTTCCTGGTGCTCATGCTGAGTTCCTGGTGCCCATCCTGAGTTCCTGGTGTTCGTGCTGAGTTTTTGGTTCCTGTGCTGAGTTCCTGGTTCCTGTGCTGAGTTTTTGGTTCCCGTGCCGGGTTCCTGGTGCCTGTGCTGAGTTCCTGGTGCTCATGCTAGTTCCTGGGGCCCAGACACACCAGAAGATTTGACCAAGATTGGCTGATGGCCAGGCAGCTCCCTTAGGAGGCAGACCTTGAGCTAATGACTGGATCTGGAAGCAGATCCCGGCGAGCAGGTGCATCTGATGGAACCTCAGGCAGCCTCCAACCAGGCGGATGCTTATGCCCCTGCAGAGGCCCCAGCTGATGACCTTAGCTCTTGGCTGCACAGGGCACCAGAGAGGTGTCACCATGGCCACAGCCTTGGCAGTGCCAGGGGTTAATTGTGTGGCTTTAACGGTCCAGCGGGCTGAGCTCCAGGCCCCACGATCAGAGAGCATGCTACCCTGGCCGATGTCCAGACTGAGGGCCAAAATTAGGTGCCTAGGCCCAAGCAGAGACCTTCTGGGGCCCTCTCTGCCATCAGTCCTCACGTGGGATCCCCTCTCGCAGCAGCAAAGCAGGGGCTGTTCCAGCCAAAGCCCCCAGGAGGGCTGGGCTGTGCCTGTAATCAGAGCGCTGGTGTGGAAACAGCTGCAGAGTGGGGACAGCCTGACTCCCCAGTGCCCTTTGAGGACAGCAGCCCGGCTTCTCCCTGCTGTGACACAGCCCCTGCAGTGCGTGTGACCCAGCTTCCCACTCCCGGGCACGGCTGGGCCCCAGAGCTGGGGGGGGGGGGCAACAGATGCAGGCAGCAGCGTCGACAGTGCCACTGAAAACACAGACAACGACGCTGAGCATCTCAGTGGGTTCCTGCAAGCAGAAGCTAGGAAGACGCACACGGTTGGCCTTCTGCATCCGTGCGTCCCACCTCTGCAGAGTGAATCAAGTGAGGATGAAAAATACTTGAAACAATTACTGCCCCTGAGCTGAGCACCTGTACACTTTGCCTTGTCAGTAAGCCCTAAACACTGTCGTGTAATGACTAGTTACTGAGGGTTTACATCGTCTTAGCTATTATAAGAAACCTCAAGATGATTTGAAGTCTACAGAGGGCCAGCGCTGTGATGCAGCAGATAGAACCCCACCTGTGGTGCCAGCAGCCCACATGAGCACCAGTTCGAGTCCCGGCTGCTCCACTTCCAATCCAGCTCCCTGCTAATGCGCCTGGAAAAGCAGTGGAGGATGGCCTGAGTGCTTGGGCCTCTGCCATCCACGTGGGAGACCCAGAAGGAGCTCCTGGCTCCTGCCTTCACCCTGGACTGGCCTCAGCTATTGCAATCATTTGGGGGAGTGACCCAGCTGATGGAAGACTGCTCTCCCTCTCTCTGTCACTCTGCCTTTCAAATAAATAAACAAATCTTTGTTAAAAGAAGAAGGTCTCAGGAGGATACTGCCTGAGTGACTGAGGGTCTTCGAAGGGCCCCAGAGCCAACCCTGCCATGAGTCTGAGGGACAGTGGAGGGGACAGATGGGAAAATAAGTCAGACACCTTCTTATGTAACCTGAAATTTAAAGGAAAGGCCTTGGCTCCCTCCTGCCTTCTGGGCAAGATCACCCAGAATGTCCCATCTTGCACTGAGGCCTGTGCTGTCCCCCCCACTGGCCCCTTCCCTGCCGCCTCTGCGGCACCACTTCCTCCCACTGTCGGGTCTTTGGCGGCCCCTGTGCAATTTCTCCCACCTCCCTCCACCAGGGTCAGCCAATGCCAGCCCACGCGGCAGATCCAACCCACAGCCTGCTTTGTGCAGCTCCAGAGCTAAAGATGATGCTGTGTGTTGTTTAAATGACTCTCTGGGAGAGGCAGTGAGTTTCCATCTACTGGCTAATTTCCCAAATGCCCACGCTGGCCAGGGCTGGGCTGAGGCTGGAGGGGAACTCAATCCAGGTCTTCCACGTGGGTGTCAGGAGCCCAACTCCTGGAGCCCTGCAGGGCGTGCATTTGCAGGGAGCCAGCGTGGAGCTGGAGCCAGGAAGTGATGTGAGGAAGTCTGATGTGAGACTCAGGTGTCTTTTTTTTTAAATGCAGAATAACAGAGAGGCAGAGGCAGAGAGCGATAGAGATCTTCCATCCAATGGTTCACTCCCCAAATGGCCGTTATGGCCGGAGCTGCGCCCACATGGGATGGCAGCGTCGCAGATGGTGGCTTCACCCATCACATCACAATGCCGGGCCCGGTGACTTGAGTCTTCACAACCAGGTCTGGCAATCCGTGGTCTGGACTGTCTCTGTCTGGTTCCTTTGTGTCTCTCGTGTGCCTACAACCTGGGGCGCATGATTGGTGCTCAGGGACTGGGGGCTCCAGCTAGCAAATATCAAATATCCCCAATGCCTGCGGGATCGGGGGCTCCGTAGCCTGGAGCACCGGTGACAGGCAGCCTCAGGGTGGGGAGCCCTGGAGGAGACGGAGAGAGCTGCAGGCGCCTTGCTTGGACGCAAGGTTGTTCCCTCCAATCTATAGGCACGGAGCCTCTTTACTCAGCTTGTGCTGTGCTTTGGTGCCCTCTGGTGGCCACTAGGAGTGGCTGCCTCCAAGGCACGAGCTGCCTTAGCCTCCACCCAGAGGCCACCAGCCCAAATTCCCCAGATCGCCTTCCAGATCCCTCTCCCCTGGGTAGGCAGGTGTCATAGCATGTCCCCCCGCCAAGCCTCGCTTCTGGTTAGACAAGGCGGGCAGAAGGCTCCTGGCATAGCACAGACGGGCAGATGAAGCCCACGGCTACCAGTGTGCCCATCATCCCATCCAACGGTAGGAGGGTGACCGTGGTCCCCACAGCCCAGGGGCCCGCTTGGAGAGATGGGTGGTGGCAGCCTCGCGAGCCACATAGTGCTTGCCGTATCTAGAGGCCGCATCTCAGGGTGAGGGCCCCTCGGTGTGAGGAAGTGCTCAAGGTCTCTAGCCAGCTCCAAGCCCTCCTAGCCAAGCTCATCTTGTGCCTGTCACCAGATACGTGTCACACCACCGTCTGCCTCCAAGATTGTCAGAGCTGCTTCACTGGACGGAGGTGTGGGTGGGTGGATGGAAGATTGGATGGATGTCTTGAGCTTTGGGAAAGAACCCTGGGTCCCCAGCCAGGACCACGCCTCCTACTCATGGCTCCCCTCACGCCACCTCATCAGTCATGTTTCCCAACACCCTGCCTCCCCACCTCCCTCTGTCCATGCCCTCTGCCCCTCACACCCAGACTGGGACCACAGCTATGGCAGAGCGTCCCAGAGCAGGTGCACACCAGGCTAACAGAACCCAGCGCACCCAGCCCTCCTCGCTCCTGTCTCCCATGTACCCCCAAGGGGATGCTCAGCGCATGCTTGGGAACGAGTGTGCAGCCCCCACGTAACCACGCAGAGGTATCCGTGGAGGTATCCAATGGACGGGACGCAGTCTTGCAGGCTGCCTCCCAGCGCCTCCCCCCCCTCCGACAGGACGACAGGCCCATGCCACAAAAGGGGTTGTGAGGCTGCGAGTGGAAACAGGACAGACCAGAAGACCAGAGACCAGACTGTGAGCGGCGTTTATTGTAGCGTACACAAGCCACCCACGGCCAGGGCCTCAGGGCCCCCAGGACATTCCCCGTGGGCACCATGGAGCCACACTGCTGGGCACAGGCCCCCACCCCCACCCCCGCCGGCAGCTCCCAGCATCCCTGAACAGCAGCGCGGCCAGGGCCCTGGTGGGCGCTATCCCCGAGGAAACCTCAGTGGCCAGGGGCCAATGCCGGGCAAAAAAATGCCTTTTGTTTGGCTCGATTTAACTCATTGCCAAGAACTGAAAAAAAATCAAGACCACGCACATAAAAATCCGCATCTCTGGCTTCCCCGGATTTCTGCCTAGACCTCCGTCACAGCCACCAGCTGCGGCTGGATGGCAGCTGTCCCCTTCCGATGGGAACCTGGGCCTTGCCACAGTCCCCACCACACCTTACTGCGCTCCCAGGCAAGTCGCCAGCATCCCTTAGGTTGTGCGAACATTTCTCCCGTCACAACACCACATCTCCAGTAACAGTGGCTCCCCATGCACGGCCGACCGGGCCCCTGCGGGACCCCAACTCCTTTTAACCGCAGCCCAGGGAGGGGGTGGGGCAAGTCCACTGCCCACTCCATGCAGCTGCTAAGAGCCAGCGCTGCGGGCAGCGGCCAGGCTTCCCACGCCCGGGGCCGTTCGCTCCTGTCCAAGTGTCCAGATTCCCTGAACTTGAAGTGCTAGCAAGCAGGGTGCGCACAGGAGGCGGCGGCGCAGAGCGGGCAAGCGGCGGGAAGCAAGCAGCCAGGCCTGTGGCGCTGTGCCGGCGCCCTCTGTCGGCCAGGAGGTAGCTCTGCAGGCTGTAGGGACGACTCAACTTTTCTGGGAGTCAACCATCTGTGGCCAACAGTTCCCCTCCCTCCCCGCAGGGGCCACACCCTGAGCTTCTAGCAGCTTCCCGGGTGAAATCTTCTGACTCCTGTCGCAAGCCCTTGGCCGCTCCGCTGGACACTGGCACCCACCTCGGTCCCCGCAGGGCTGGACACCATTGTCCCAGCAGGGTCCCACCTCCCCATTCCCCTCGCTCTGGGGCCTTGCCTGGCTCAGGGCTTGGCAGACATAACCTACAGAGGCGGGGAAGCCAACTCCCAGCCTACGGGGTCGGGCAGGGCACTTAGGTGAGCAGGAAGGCTGGGCGGGCCCTCGGGGGGATGGGGCCAGGCCATGGTTCTACGGAGAAGCCGGGGAGCTGGGCTTTTATGTGAAAGACCCCAATTTCTGAAGGTCAGCTGACTGGAATAAACCACCAGGCTGCGGCCAAGCCACCGGGAGGCTGGGTCCAGGCCAGGGCCACGGCTGCAAAGTTCCAGCAAGGCCCAGCAGCCAAGGGACCTCGGAGGCAGCCGGTAGAAGCCAGCAGTGTTCAAAGCGGCGTTTACTGGAGGAGTTTGTAGCCATCATCACGTTTGATCCTGGGAGGCAAGCGAGAGGGAGAAAATTCTTGGACCCATTTCAGAGTCTAGAACACTGAGGCTGAGGTGGGCTCCTAGCAGGCTCAAGGTTACAGCTAGTAGGGGAGAGCTCGGTGGCTGGAGGAGCCACAGACCCCAAAGCTCACTCCACACAGCCATTCAGAGGAGTGTGTCCCAGCGTGGGGCAGGGGGCCCAGGCCCTACCTCCCACCTCCCACCTCTGCCTTCTTAGCTGTGGCCTTCTGGTCTCCTGAAATAACCCACTACCCAACAGCCAAGACACGCGTGCACACGCACGCACACACGTGCACACACACACACCCAGTGCAGCCGCTGCAGCTTTGTGCGTGAACTGCGCACCCCCGCAGGTGGAGCCCCTCAGGCTCCTGCAGCCTCGCCCATCGGGAGCTTAGGAGGAGGGTCCCGGGGGCCCCTACCAGCGGCCTGGGCAGGCCAGGCGTGTGCTCATGGCCCACGGCGGCCTCACCAGTTGGCTTTCACTGCCTTGATGTCACTCACGAGGTTCTGGGCCAGGCAGATGCCAAAGATCTGTAAGACAGAGGGTGGGTGAGGGGCGGGCCAGGGCCAGGGCCAGGGCCGGGCCAGGGTGGGACTCACAGGCTGGCACAGTACCTGGAGGAGGGCAATGCCCACGAAGACCCCGGCCACGACGATCAGGTTGTCCTGCAGCCACTTCTCAAACTGGCCCACGCAGCCCTTGGTGTGGATGGAGCCCTGCTGCTCCAACTCCTACGGCACCCACACCGGGCTTGTCACCCACATGGCTCTCCCTTCTCTCCCCCACCCCACCCAGGGCCCAGGGCCCGCAGCACCTGCTCCCTGCAGCTCTACCACAGGGCCTTGGCACAGCTGCCTCCTTCTCACAGGTGTCAGCAGAGACACCGCCCTCCTCCTCCAAGAGGCCTTCCGTGACCACCAGCCCCTAGCTGCCATCTCCTATTTCCTTCCGAACACTCCCCAGGCTGTTTGTGACAGTAGTAAGCACGTGTAGTAAGCACGCGAGCCTGTACTTAGTAGCTGTGAGCTTCCTGGACCGCCTGTCTCATCAGCATGGCTCCCCCAGGGCTGGGGCCAGGCCTGGCACATGGCCGACGCTCTGCAGAGCTGCGGCGAGCAAACCTGCATATGCCCATGTTCCTGGGGACTGCACAGGCTCTTGGGACTCGGCACCCCTCTCCGCAAAAATCCCTGGGGCCACTGGGAGGCCCCGCTCCTGTCTCAGGGTCCCCACTGCCCCCAGCCCCAGCCCACTCACCAGTTTGAGCCGGACGTCATAGCCACACTGGGTGTTGAGGACATCTTCCTGAGGGCAACAGGCCGGTTAGCAACCCAGAGGCACCTGCGATGGGGGGGGGGGGGGGTGGAGGGGGAGGGGGAAGGGAGGCGGGGCAGGCCTGGGTCCTGCTACATCCTCTGCTCTTAAGCAAGTCTCCAAGGTCCCACGTCAGGGCAGTGGCTGCCCACACGCCGGCCCCTGCTGGGAACCTGCCTGCTTCCGCTTTACAAGAACGGGAGACCCTGCCACCCCCCTGCACAGGCAGGTGGGGGGGTTGCTGAAAGCGGAAGCTCTGGAGCCGCCCCACCACCACACTCCCAGAACGGGCCCCCACGGCCACGCCCCCAAAGCCCCGCCCTCCTCACCGCAGGGTCCCGCACACAGCAGGAGAAGGGCACCCCACAGCGCTCCCGGCTCGGGTTCAAGTCAGTGCAGTTGAAGTAGATGTTGAGGTTCCAGTCGTTGGGCCCGCGGGCTCCGCAGCAAGACCACTGTGGGAAGAGAGAGCGCCCTCGTGAGGGCAGGGGAGCTGGGCCCAGCCCGGGGAGCCTCAGCCAGCGCCAACAAGCCAGGGAGGGGGCGGCCAGGTGGGCTCCTGGGCCCAAGGGGATCACAGAGTGGCCAGGGCCAGAGCTCCTGGAGGTGGTGCAGGAAGGGGATCCTCAGCTGCCCCGCCCCCAACCCGGGAGAGGCTGGAGAACAGGAGGAGAATGGGGGTTCCCAGTCTGGATTCTGGCTTCCTCTGGCCAGACGTCACTGAACCCCACGTGTATACCAGCTCTTCCCACTGCCCATCCTCACAGCTGTCCCATGCTACCCCATCCGTGTCACCAGCACTACCCCGAAGCCCCCTTACCCCTGCCCAGACAGCCAGCGTGGGGCCTGCGGTGAACCAAGGTGCTCATCCCTAGGCAGCCCTGGAGGGCAGGCAATGCAGCCGACCCCTCCCACCTGCTCAATGCCAGAGGCAACTGCTGGGGGAGCAATCACCCCTCCCTTCACATCACTGCTCCCTCTCTTCCTCTGGGCGACTCTGACGCCACCGGTTATCATCTGCCTTCTCCATTAACCCCAAAAGGATGGGTTCCACCGGCCCAGGACCTGACACACAGTAGGGCATCAGAACATGCCTGCCACACTGCCAACTGCATAAAAGTGGGGCTCAGGGCCGGCGCTGTGGCGTAGCGGGTAAAGCCCCCGCCTGCGGTGCCAACATCCCATATGGAACAGTCCCAGTGTTCCACTTCTGATCCAGCTCTCTGCTATGGCCTGGGAAAGCAGCAGAAGATGGCCCAGGTCCTTGGGTCTCTGCACTCATGTGGGAGACCCAGAAGAAGCTCCTGGCTCCTGGCTTCAGATCAGCCCAGCTCTGACCATTGTGGCCATTCGGGCAGTGAACCAGCGATGGAAGACCTCTCTCTCTCCCCCTGTCTTTAACTCTGCCTCTCAAGTAAATAAAGAAATCTTTATTGAGAAAAAAAGAATGCCCTGGCCGGGGAGCGGTAGCCTTTGGAGCCTCTGCCTCTGTTCCCCAAGCCCAAGTCCCTGCGAGGCCAGGAACGTGAGGCCCCGCGGCATCACCAGGTCTGGGCTTCTCCTGGGACAGGGGCCTGCGGTGAGGGCGTGGTCCCAACACACAGGGACCGTGCTCTTGGTCCTCTGCTCGTGGGCGCCCCCTGCAGGTGGCGCACGCTGGAGGCTGCACTCACGTATTCCTGAGCAAAGTCAATGAGGTTCTGGAGGTCAATGTCATCGCGGTAGGCCTTGACGTTGTTGTTGATGAAGAGGTTGAGCTGGTCTCGGATCCAGTCCTTGAAGACGAAGGCCAGGATCCCCGTCGCCAGCTCCAGGAAGAAGATGAGGCCGAGGAACACGGAGAACTGGGGATGGGGGTGGGGAGGGCACACAGACGATGGGGCTCTGGCGACAGTCGGCTGGGACCTGCTGGAGTCGTATCAGAGCCCCACCCCCACTTCCATGGAGAGCCTGGAGCCTAGCACCCCACCTTCGGTTATCTCCCGAGGGTGACAAGCGGCACTGTTCCGGCCTCTCCTTCCACCTGCTAATCACACCCTCCTTCGAGAGAACCACCCTCTACTTTCTGCTGCCCTGCCTAGAACGGAGCAGGGGCAACCTCCGACCCCATCCCAGACAAGGAGTGGGCGCGTGCCGTCAGCCCACCAGTCAGAGCGCGACCTCCCCAGGACCCGCGGGGAATGGCCTGGAGACAGCCAATCAGAGCCAAGGAGAGGTGATTAAAGCCTGGGGGTGGGCGAGCCGCTGGGGAAAGACAGCTCCAACCCCCAGCAGGAGGAGTTCCGGGCCGGCGGGCAGGGGGAAGGCGGCATGCCCCCAGCTATACTGCAAGAACTGCTATACTGCAAGAACTGGCCGTGAATGGAGGCGGCTGGGGTCCCCGGGGGCTCCGAGGTGCGGGGACACTCACAAACTTGAGGAGGAAGGTGTTCTCCCGCAGGGCCCCGATACAGCCAGCGAAGCCCAGCACCGACATCACACCTCCAACTACCACAAACAGCCACACGGGGTCCAGGCCACCCAGATCCGTCAGCGCTGAGATGTTGGAGAGGACACCCTGGGGTGGGGAGGGGGCACGTGTGAGCCGCGGAGCTGCCCACCGCCTCACCCCACAGGCAGCCCCGCACCCTACCCACCACCTTACCTTCTCGCCCCAGGCCCAGAGGCCGATGGCCAGAAACAGGGCTCCCAGCACCTGCAAGAGCAGCGGCCGGAGTTCAGGGCTGGGCACCAGCAGCGGCACCAGCCCCCTCGCTCACTCTTTCCTCCCCAGTGCTAGGGGCCTGTGATTGGATCTGGGGTCCTTCCTACCTTTGCAAGAACACATGTTCTGTCCCCACAACACCGTCTAGGGGACCAGAGCCAGCCCCAGCCTAATGAGATGGACGTTAGGAGCACTTTCCTGGAACCTAAGACTGGAGCAGAGAGTGGCAAGACACTGCCGCCCCCCCCCCCCAGGCCCATGCTGGGGTTCCAGGCTCCCAGCCTTTCTGCCACTGCCCTCCCCCTCCCCAATGCTACCCAGGGCTCCTCCCCCATGCCCAACCCACCACAGTAACCTCCATCTGCCAGCCAGCGTGCTGTCATAGCTCACAATGACCCCTGGTCAATTCCACACAGCGCAAGCTCTCTGCTGAGCAGCCCCTGGCCTGGCCATCAGCCCTGCCCTATTAAACACCTGGCTATGGCCCTGCCTAGGCCTTCCAAAGGCCAGCTTTGGGCTCCTCCCCTGAGCAGCCCTGGACCTCAAGGGCAGCTGCCCTCCCATGCCTGACCCTGAGGATCCTACTCCGCTTTCTTCCCAGGAGGCTCTGCCTTCCCTGCCCCGGCCCCGTGGCCACTCCGGTGGGTTCCAGCCTCAGCCTTCTGCCCCTCTCCCATCTCACACCCACCTTCCATCCCACCAGGACGCTGGCATCTCCCAGATCTCCCCCCAGGCCTCACCCAGGCTGAGGACCCCACATCCACCTGCCTGCCGCAAACACCTGGCACCCCAGGCACCGGGCGCACACCGAGGACAGGCGAGCTTCCGCGCCAGCGGGGGAAGTGGACAGTGAGCAGACAAGCCTCAGGTACTGATAGGTCCCGTAAAGGAAACGGATGCATCAGGGGTAGGGTGTGTTTTAGAGAGTGGCAGGCACTGCGGCCACAGCAGGGACAGCGCGTCCCATACCAAAGTGTCTTGTTTGATCAGTAGTGCAGCTACTCTGCGCTTCTGATCCAGCTTCTGGCTAATGTCTGGAAGGCAGAAGATGATGACCTGAGTATCTGGGCTCCTGCTGCCAATGTGGAAGACTCAGATGGAGCCCCTGGCTGTTGCATTAACTTAGACTGTGAACTAGTGAGTGGGCAATCCCTCTCACTCGCTCTCTCTCTGCCCACCACCTCCTCTGTCACTCTGCCTTTCAAATAAGTAATTTAAAAAAGATTTATTTATTTACTTGAGAGGTAGAGTTACAGACAGAGAAAGGGAGAGACAGAGAGAGAGAGGTCTTCCATCTACTGGTTCACTCCCCAAATAGCCACAATGGTATAGCTGGGCCAATCCAAAGCCAGGAGCGTCTTCCAGGTCTCCCATGCAGGTGCAGAGGCCCAAGGACCAGGGCCATCTTCCACTGCTTTCCCAGGCCATAAGCAGGGAGCTGGATCGGAAGATGAGCAGCCGGGACCTGAACCAGCGTCCATATGGGATGCGGGTGCTGCAGGCAGATGCTTAACCTACTACACCACAGCACAGGCCCCTAAATAATTTTTTTTTAAGAAGTGGCAGGGTAGGTGCGGGCGTTTTGGCTGAGGTTTGACAAGGAGAGAGAGAAGATCCCAACAGGCAGAGATAAAAAAGTGAAGGGGCCTCAGGCAACTCCCACCTGGCAGGAGCAAGGAGGGCCAGACCCAGCAGGCACTGGAGCCCTGGGGAGGAATCTGGACTGTGTTCTGGGAGCAGCGAGAACCCACCAGGGCGGGGGGACCTTCTGCCTGCCAAGGGCCATTTGGATATTTACAACATCATCTGTCGGCCACACAAAACTCAGAAATTAACCTGCTAGAGATTCGCTGAACTTTGAGTCCCGCCTGCCAGACCACGTGTCCCACGTGAAGCTCAGAGCAGGGCAATGCCAGGGTCCACTTGACATTCAAACAACGCCACCCCCTCATTGTGTAGAAGCCTCCCTGGGGCCATCCTCACCCTAACCTGAAACCTTCCTCAGCCCCCCCGAGTGGCCCAATCCTATCAACTCAGCCCAGGACTCTCCCTGGAGCTGCCCTCCCCTCCCCCACCCTCAGCTTCCCAGCTAGACCCCGACCTCCTCCCCCCCACTGCCCCTCACCCACCCATCACTCCTGCAGGGCAACCCCCACACACTCACTCCAGGAAAAGCTGGGCGCACCTCCACCCCCCCCCCCGAACAAACTTGGGTCACCCCCACCTGCTGCCCCCAGCCACTCCAGGTCATCTCCAGCCTACAGCTCTGCACCTGACTGCTGTGTGACCCCAGATAAATGACTTAACCTCTCCGTGCCTGTCCCTTCACGTCTCCCACCGGCAAACGGTAGACAGTAATAGGCGGCCATGTGACTAGAACTCCTTGGAACTCGATCTGCCTAACAACCCTGGGGGTGGGGGGCAGACTTCATTATCGCCCACGGCCAGGCTAGGAAAGCTGAGGCCCAGGGGACTCACGGCCAGGCCTGCGGTGCCCTCCGAGACACCTCCTGACCCCTCACTAGCACTCTCTGTACACCACCCACACCCTAGAGGCCCGAGGACCCCCCTCACAATGGCAAGCGCCCCCAGCAGGTGGGTCCAGGACACGCAGACCAAAGGCGCCTGGCACGCTGACCCAAGGCATGGGAGCAGACCGCAGAGGCAGCACTCGGTTGACAGGGTCCAGATGCCACCCTGGGAGCAGCCCCCTCTGTGGGCAGGGGTGGAGTCCCCCCCCCCCCCCCCGGTGTGGTCAGCTGTGGGATGTCCAGGTTGCTCCCCCAGGGCAGGCCCCTGGGTTCCCAGCAAGGCAGATCTCTGTAGCCCCTCCCTGCCCACAAGCCTCCAAGCACCGGATTAGGGTGGGGGCAGGGCTGTGACACCTCCCCCCCCCTTTGCATCAGCTTAAGGCGGCCAGCCCAGGCGGTGGAGAGGCAAGGGTACCCAGCCGGCCTGGCCTCCGCACCAGGCTCTCGACCCATGGGCTGAACCAGGGGTGCGGCTCAGCTCGTACCCTACACGATGCAAGGGGCGAGAGAGGGGGCGACTCGCACCCAGTGCCTGAGTTCTTCCGGGAAACACCTTGCCATTCTCCCCTAGTCCTCAGGGAGCCTCCCTCCACTCCCAGCCACGCCGGCGCCGAGATCCGCCGCCTGCAGTCCGGGCCTCTCCGGCGCCCCCTCGAGCGGCCCTGGGAGTAGGCGTGGGGGTGCAAAGAGGAAGTGGGGGGCTGTCCCGAGCCCTAAATCCTGAGCAGAGAGCGGGTTTCCCAGCAGGGCCCGGACCGCCTCCCCTAGCCTGCCCGTCACCCACCCCCCCACCCTCCCACCAGGCCAGCACAGGGCCCGGCGCAGACCCCGAGCTCACCCAGAAGACAATGTTGAAGCCAAACAGGAAGTATTTCCCGCAGCAGCCGACCTCGGGGTCCTGGAAGTGCTGGTGCTTGCCGGGCATGGTTAGCGGACGCCCGCCGGCCCGGGAGCCGGAGCCGAAGCCGGGGGCCGGGCCCAGCCCTCCGCGGGCCGCCCAGGGCTGGAGCCGCCCGGGGCCTAGCCCGGCGGCTGCGGCTTCATGGCCGCGGCCACACAGAGCGCCGGTCGGGCCCCGCCCGCCCCGCAGGGACCGCCCCCGGCGTCCGGAGCCCCGCCCCCAGCCCTGCTCCGACCCCGCCCCCTGCGCAGGCGGCCAGGGGAAGCTCCCAGCGCTCTTCCATCGTGCTGAACGTCCAGGGGCTGGTAACTATAGGCGTCCAGATCCCTGGGCCGCACAGCCCCACGAGGCTCAGTACCAGTGGCAGCCCCATCCCGGGCCTGCTGTCAGAACCCAGAGGACTGACCGCTGCCCCTGGGAGCAGCAAGGATGGTGATGTGGAATCGGCTGCATTTAGTGCCATCCGTACCGACTCAGACTCAGGCCCGATGGGGACCATGGGGACCGGGGTCTCATGCGTGCTTCACCTGCTGTTCTCCCACCCCATCCCCCAGTTTTGCCAGCATCCTGTCCTCCAACCCTTAAGTTGAGGGTCCCTGGCATTCCCCTCTCTCCTGTAACCGGGCTGGGGCTCTCATGGGGCTCCTTAGTACCCAGGATCTCATATGAGCTCCCAGAGCAAGGATTCAGGAAATCCAAACGCTATTCAAAATTGTAGAGCCCTCCTTTAAAAACTTGCAACTTTGTTTGGAAGTATATGTTTAGAAGGAACAGGAAGGTGCAAGTGTTCTAGCTCTAACTGATGCCGGGGAGGCCTGGGCCACCGGCCTGCGCTCTTCAAGAGACGGGACAGGCTTTCTCCAGCTTCCGCTATTCCCTTTGCCCCTCTGCACAGGGGAGGGTGATCTCCTCCAACCCTCCAGCTCCGTGGGCAGGGAGGGCAGCCTGTGCAGGGGACCCAACCCTCATTGCTGGTTAAGAGACAGGACACAGGCTGTGATGAAAGGCAACCCCTACAGGTGCTAAAGCAGAGGGGTCACAAAGAGGAACCCCCCACTCTCATTGCTGAATGCCAGCTCTCAGTTAACAGTGGCTTCAAACCCCCTCCCTCCAAGCAGAAGCCCCTTTCCCATGGAGGCCAAGTCAAGTCATCACGGGACACACCCTCATCTTTCCACCTGCTGTGAGCCCTCTCTCCCCATCCCTCCCCCCACCCCCGTCATGACACACTCTCCCCAGGGAACCCCTCTCAGCTCCTCCGGCCACCACCCCATGCCACCACAAGGCCCAGGTCATCCTATGTCAAGCTATTTATTTTCACTCCGGGATGGGTAAGGCTCGAGCCCCCTGCCTCCCACCCCCACCATGGCAGTCAGAGGCTCCGGTGTCCTCACACCACAAACTTGTTCTTGGCTAGGGAGTTGCTCTTGGTGGCTGTGTCAGCGTGGGCCTGGTAGCCGATGATGGTCTTGGTGGAGAGGCCCAGGCGCTCTTTGTATATCCGCCTGGGTGGGTGGGGGCACAAAAAGGAGAGACCCACATCAGGTGGGCAGCAGAGGGGCTGGGCCAAGATGACCCCTGCCCTCCTAACCCTGACGTGGCTCCAGCCCCAGCCACTCCTGTTTCATGTGTTTCACTGGTGCGGGAGCTCAAGGTAGGACCCCAATGCAGCCAAAGTTCTAGTGCTAGGGAGAGCTGGAATTCTGCATCCCCAGCCCCTTTACACAGCGGGGTAAGGATGGGGGCGGGTAAGGGCGAGGGGCAGGGGTATGAGAGCTGCCAGGGACCTCCCTTGCAGGCCAGGCCACCCCCACCCCCCTTCTCGTTAGAGGAGACCCAGCTGAGCCGCCCTCACCCGATGTGCAGCACGCCTGCCTGGTTCTCGGCCTCCCTGGTCCACACGGCGATCTTGTCTCCCTTGGTGCGGACGTTGAGCACGGCCCCGCACACCTCTCTGCTGTGCTCCGCAAAGCTCTCCCCGATCAAACACAGCAGCTGCGCCCGAAGCGGGAGAGGGTGGCAAGACCTCCGGCAGAGGCCTGGGGCTGCCCCCAGCTGCCCTGGAGGCCCCTCCGGGTGTCCCGCCCCTCCCCCCACTCACCGTCTCCAGCCACAGTCGGTCCAGCTCACTATGGCGCTGCTGCTTGGCCAGGCTGATGAGCCAGCGGCCACCCCTCTTGTTCTTGCTGTCTTCCCACATGGGCTCAATGCCATCCTGCCAGGGGGTGCAGGTCCACGACCCCCCTGGGGTCGGAGGGACGGGCCCCGCCCCCTCCCAGCCTCTGCGAGCCTCCAGCCCTCCCCAGGAGCAGGGTCCACCCTGAACCACTCATAGCCTGTTGTGGGCCTTGTCTGTTTGGGTGCCATGTGTGTTACTGAACCAAGTTCCTGAGACAGGAGTTCAAATGGGGAGGATCCAGGAAGTCTCTGGGGCTGACATCCCCGGGGCCAGAGATGTCCCAGGCATGGCTTCTAGGTCCCCAGACCTCGCGGGAAGGAAGTCACCAGGACAAGTCCTGGACTGCTAAGGTCAGCATCTCTAGGGACTTCCGGTGCTGTCCCTTGCTTGAGCCAGGCCAGTCGCCTCCTCCCTGCCCTCCCCTTGCAGACTTAACCACTCTGCTTTGACTGACCCTCTGGGCCAGAAATCACAGCTGTCTTGCCCCCTGCCCCCTCCCCTGGTCCCTGGGAGGGAGGAACAGAGCAGAAGCCAGGAGGCTCAGCCCCCACCCCCTTGGGGATGGGGCTCCCAGGAGCAGAGCTCACCTTGAACAGGGCGTAGTCACAGCCGGAAGAGAGCTTGCTGGCCAGCTGGATGTGACCATACATCCTGCAGAGGGACCCCAGCCCTGCTCAAGTCAGGGTTTCTGAACCTGGCTCCAGCTGGCCTCAGCCCTGCCCGGTCCTCGCCACCACCTTCAGGCCTGTGCTCATGCTCGCCCTGCCACCTGAAACCCCACCCCCAGTTACTCAAGCCCCACCTCTCCCTGGAACCCCACCCCCTGCTGCCCAACCCAACGAAGCCTGTGCTGCCCCAGCTGGAGCCTGGGACTCTCTCGCCCCAGCATTTGCAGAGCAGTTTCCTGGGAACACTTTGGCTGCTGACACAGGCTCAGGCATGGAGGAGACCTTGCCCATGGCTTCTCCAACACATGGCCATGGACTTGCAGAGTCAAGGTTGTCCCCTTGCTTCCCCCACTCCTCAACCCAGGCTCTCTCTTTCCCCCTGAGCCGCAGGAAGGCTTGCAGGTGGCAGAGGTGGTTGGGCCCCAACCCTGTGCCCTAGCTTGAGACCCACCAAGCCTCACCCTCAGCACACATGGAAGGGTTCCCTGGAGCGGTCTGGCTGGGCTGTGCCGGAAGCACTCACTCCCCCCACCCCCACTCCCATGCGGGATGAGAGCCCGGGCTCCGGCGCCCGGGCACACACTCACGCCCAGAAGTCCTCCACGGTGTCAACCTTGGTGACGAGATGCAGGTTGTCCTGCCAGGCCCGGCTGCGGTCATTCTTAAAGAACCACAGAGCCCACCTGGAGGGGGTTAGGGAATGAGGGGAGTGGCCGGGAGGAAGCCCAGAGCCCTCTAGGTCTGCTCTGAGCAGCGCCTGGGCTGAGAGGGGTCTCTCTCTCACTCTCCCCTCTAAGGACAGAGATGGGACTTGGGGCAGAGGCACCCCTACACACACACACGTGTGTGTGTGTGTGCGTGTGTGTGTGTACAGGTATCCTGCAGGGCCAGGGGACAGAGGGCAGCATTTAAGCAAGAATCTCAGCAGGGTTAAGGCTGGGGGGAGGGGGACAGTCGAGGTGGGGTGGGGTGGGCAACAGGGCTCTAGGCTTAGGCCAACCCTGGCCTTTTGTGGATGAGGACCTGGGGCCCGAGAGAGGAAGGGGTCGCCCAAGTCCCTGCCGCCAGCGAGCACAGAGGCCGACCTAACAGCAGGGGTCCGTGTCCAGCTTTGTGGTTGCTCTCACCTGTTGTGCAGGGGGTGCACCCCGAGGTGGGCCTCCGCGGGGCCCTCATTCTGAACCTTTCTCCGCAGAGGCTGAGAAGCCCTGGGCGAGTCCTGAGCCTGCCCGCCGGGGGACGCACCCACCGCTGCCGCCTCTTCCTCTTTCTCCTTCGGTTCCTCCTGCTGCTCCTGGATTCCACCCTCAACTTCACAAACCTGGCCAAAGAAAGGAGTGAGGCTGGGCTGGGCACCTGGCCCCCACTGCCCCCAACCTTTCCCCCAGCAGGGGTCAGGCAGGGGGACATACAGGGCCTGCGGCAGCCATGCTGCTGCTGAAGCTCCACCGAGACCCAGCACCCAACAGCCCCCAGCTGCAAGCTTTTAACCCACCAGTGCCCTGCCCCCACCTGCCCAAGGCAGGGGAGGGGGAGGGAACCGGAAGAGTGGGGAGGGTGCTCCGAGCTGGAGAGGTTTAATGGCTTCTTTCCATCCATAAGCACTAAATGAGCACCTTCTGTATGCAAGTTCCGATCTGGCCACAGCTGAGACCAGACAGACCCAGCCCAGGGTGGGCCAAGATATGGGCCAAGGTAAGGGTCTATATTTGGGGTCTGCCTTCAGGGAGAGGGAAGTCGACAAGCCACCAAAAGTGGCCCCTGTATTTAAAGCGGACTTCCACACCCCACCCCACCCCCGGTTTCTGGAACATTCACAGCCTTGGTTTGTCTGCCCAGCGTCATCTGGTGCAGGCATTTATGTTGGACTCTTGAAGCATCTGAGTTGCTTTTTAAATTTTGTATATGTTTATTTGTTTCTATTTATTTGAAAGGCAGAACGCCAGAGAGATCGCCCATCTGCTGGTTCCCCAAACATCTGAGCTTTTAAAATGTAATTACTGGGGGCCGGCGCCGCGGCTCACTAGGCTAATCCTCCACCTAGCGGCGCCAGCACACCGGGTTCTAATCCCGGTCAGGGCGCCGGATTCTGTCCCGGCTGCCCCTCTTCCTGGCCAGCTCTCTGCTGTGGCCAGGGAGTGCAGTGGAGGATGGCCCAAGTGCTTGGGCCCTGCACCCCATGGGAGACCAGGATAAGTACCTGGCTCCTGCCTTCGGATCAGCGCGGTGCACTGGCCGCAGCGCACTGGCCGCGGCGGCCATTGGAGGGTGAACCAACGGCAAAAAAGGAAGACCTTTCTCTCTGTCTCTCTCTCTCACTGTCCACTCTGCCTGTTTAAAAAAATGTAATTACTGGGGGCTGGCACTGTGGTGTAGTGGGTTAGGCCGCCGCCCACAGTGCCAGTATCCCATGTGGGCACCGGTTCGAGTCCCAGCTGCTCCACTTCTGATCCAGCTCTCTGCTGTGGCCTGGGAAAGCAGTGGAAGATGGCCCACACCCTTGGGCCCCTGTACCCACGTGGGAGACCAGGAAAAAGCTCCTGGCTCCTGGCTTCGGATCGGCGCAGCTCCAGCCATTGTGGCCAACTGGGGAGTAAACCATCGGATGGAAGACCTCTCTCTCTCTCTCTGCCTCTCCTCTCTCTGTTTAACTCTGATTTTCAAATAAATAAATAAATCTTTAAAAAATGTAACTACTTGCTAATTTTCCACATTTTTGGTTTCTCTTGAGAATTTGGAAGGTCTGGGCCTTCCACCTCACAGATCTACACATGAGATCCCATGCAACCCCCTGAACCCCATCTGAGCACTCTGCTTGGGCATCACTGGCAAGGCACTACCATAGCCACACAGCCTGGGTTCCAGCCCTGCCTTTGGCCGAGTTTCTGAAAACCAGTCTCAGTTTCTCCAACTGTAAAATGGGAATATTTATAGCCACTTCCTGGGCCTTTGTTGTGGCGCAAGAGGTAAAGCCGCCACCTGTGACACTGGCATCGCATATGAGCACCGGTTTGAGCCCCAGCTGCTCCACTTCTGGCCCGGCTCCCTGCTAATGTGCCTAGGAAAGCAGGAAAAGACAGCCCAGCACCAACCACTGCAGTCATTTGGGGAGTGAACCAGTGGATGGAAGACCTCTCTGTGTCTCCTTCAAATAAACAAATCTTCAAAAAAGCCTCTGAAGGAAAGGCTTTCGGGAATAGGAGACGATAGCTGAGTCTGTGGCCTGAGCCGGGGGCTGCAAAGCAGGGGCTCTCAAGTGCGGGATCAGAGGCACCTGTAGGACTGGTTGGGCTCACACTGCTGGCCCCGCCCAGAGTTGCTGCCTCCTTCCATGATGGCCGTCAGCTGGGCGCTGGGCTGGGCTGGGCTGGTTCTGCGTGGCCTCTGCATGTGGCTGCTTGGCCGCCTCACAGCACGGTGGCAGGGTTCCCAGGACGGGCGTCCCCAAGGAACACAAAGGGGGACAGAAGCCAGCCTGCTGGGTTCCGTGGGAGTCATGGGGCCTGAATCCAAGGCAGGGGCCTCATCACATGCTTCCATGGGAGCAGTGTGGAAGAACTGTGGCCAGAGGGAATTCTGGAGGAGGACCAGGCTGCGGGAGAGACCAGGAAACTCGATTCCTGGAGGGGGAAAGGCAGGCAGGAAGGGCGCTCCCCGAGATGTGAGTCCTGGCGCACAATGTGGCCACAGCACCATTTCCCAACCCTCTACTGTATCTCCCAGCCTGGGGCAGCCCCTGGAGACTGGGAGAGGGGTGGCAGTAGAAGATGGTCCAAGTGCTTGGGCCCCTGCACCCGCATAGGAAACCTGGAAGAAGCTCACGGCTCCTGGCTTCGGATCGGCACAGCTCAGGCCATTGCAGCAATTTGGGGCATGAACCAGCAGATGGAAGATCTTTCTGTCTCTTCATCTCTCTGTCTGTAACTCTACCTCTCAAATAAATAAATAAATAAATCTTTAAAAAAATTTACTACGCTCCCAGATGTGTTCTTTAATTTATCACCCTGTTTCCCCCTTAACATCATCCACCCATCCATTCAGCTACTCCACAAATACTGACCTTCCTATTATTCTGAGCCAGGCGCTGCTTTAGGCTTTCAGGAGAGTAAGCCCACATTGGCATCCCACACCAGGCTGCTCCACTTCCCATCCAGCTCCCTGCTAATGGGCCTGGGAAAGCAGGGGAAGATGGCCCAAGCACTTAGGCACTGCCTCCGACCTGAGAGACCTGGATGGAGTCCCAGGCTCCTGGCTTGGCCTGGCTCAGTCCCAGCTGTTGCTTCCATTTGGAGAGTGAACCAAGGGATAGAAGATCTCTCTCTCTGTGGGGCTGGTGCTGTGGCATAGTGGTTAAAGCCGCCACCTGCAGTGCCAGCATCCCGTATGGACATTGGTTTGAGTCTCTGATGCTCCACTTCCAATTCAACTCTCTGCTATGGCCTGGGAAAGCAGTGGAAAATGGCCCACATCCTTGGGCCCCTGCACCCACGTGGGAGATCCAGAAGAAGCTCCTGGCTCCTGGCTTCAGATCTGTCCAGCTCCTGCCATTGTGGCCATTTGAGGAGTGAACCAGTGGATGAAAGACATCTCTCTCTGCCTTTCAAATAAATAAATAATTTTTTTTTTGACAGGCAGAGTTAGACAGTGAGGAAAGAGACAGAGAGAAAGGTCTTCCTTCCATTGGTTCATCCCTCAACAGCCTCTACGGCCGGCGCGCTGATCCGAAGCCAGGAGCCAGGTGCTTCCTCCTGGTCTCCCATGGGGTGCAGGGCCCAAGCACTTGGGCCACAGCAGAGAGCTGGACTGGAAGAGGAGCAATTGGGACAGAATCTGGCGTCCCAACCAGGACTAGAACCCGGGGTGCCGGCGCCACAGGCAGAGGATTAGCCTAGTGAGCCGCGGCGCCGGCCAATAGGTAAGTATTTTTAAAATGTTTAAAAAAAAATCTCTTCCTCCCCTCCTCTCTGTAACTCTGCCTTTCTAATAAATAAATCTGCTACAAAGCTGTGAACAACATAGGACAGAGGTGCTTTCTCCTTTCAGCTTCAGAAGGCCCAGACTATGGCCGGGGACCCCGTCTGGAGAGGTGGCCCGCCCTCACCCCGTCACAGGCACTGAAAGGCACAGGTACAGGGCTACCTCCAGCCCTGACCTGGAGTCCAGAAGAGCAGAGCCCGCTGCCCCCCCTCCCCAGTCCCCTCTGGGTGTCCAATGTGCTTCCTGGCCACCCCCATCCCCACGCCGGCTCTCCCAGATGCCTGTCTTTCCAAAGCAGCAGCACGCTGTTCCTTCAAGTCACACGTGGGATCTGACTGCTCGTCTCCCTCATGGCTGCCACCCCAGCCTGAGTGGAGCCCGTGTTGCCATGGCCTCAGAACGGGCCCCAGCTTCCTCTCTTGCCGGAGAGCAGCGCACGCCCTGCATGGCTCCCATCAGCAGTGTTCCTCTGCTCACAGCACAGGTGTCTGAACCCCCACTCCCTCTGCTCACCCTCTCCCTGCTCCGGCCACTCAGGCCTTCCAAGCTGCAGGGCCATGTCCAAGGGTGCCAGCCCCCCGCCCGCCTCTGGACTTCCCACGGCCTGTTCCCTTGCTTCCTAAGCTTGCTCCTGCTGGAATGTTGTAAAATTTTAGAGAGGCAAAGTTGGGGAGGGGGGCAGGGAAGAGAGAGACACCAAGTTTGCATCTATGTCCACTAAAGCCAGGAGTAAGGAACTCAAGCCAAGTCCCCATCGAACAGCGGCTGACTCATGGCAAGTGCCCCAAGGTCACGGTGGGAAGCGTTAGCAAGCTGCAGGTCACTGATGATTCTGGGAGAGCCACACAGCTTAAAGCACCTTACCGGGCACAAGACCCCTTGTTAATTGTCCCGTCCTCCTCAAATGTCAAGTTCTAGAAGAGCAGGGACTTTGTTTCTTGTTTTCTGCTGAATCTTCTGGACCCGGAGTGGTACCTGCACACCATAGACACACAGAAAAAGTTGATCGCAAAGAATACAGTTACTGCTTTGGGAGATTCGGTTTAGTGTTTTAGATATAATGGAATACCAGGCACATAGTATGTGTTCAATAAATGTCACCCACTTATTTCCCTTTCTGCTATCAGCCACCTGTCCCAGTGCCCTGCAGGGAGCCGGCCAGCCTGTCTTCCCCTGACCTCAGGCCTCAGGACAGCAGGCACGCTGGTGACTGTCAGTTCACACCACATGCTCCATGCACAGACTTGGAAAGGGGCAAATGGCTTTCTGCAGAACCCAGGCAGGGCTGGGATCCAGGGAGCCTCACCAGAGAGCCCTCGGCTCAGGCTGGGATAGACTCTCAATCCATGCCCTGCGAACTGGCAGCCTTCCCTGGTCCAGAACTTCAGTGGTCCTCTCTGTACAGCCGTAGGAAGAGCACAGGGCAGAGGGGAACGGAAAGACCCACTTCCCAGCAGGAGACCCAACTCCCAGGCTTAGGGCCCAGACAGAAAGAGACCTAGGGGCCCGAGCCTATGCCCTAAGTGGGGTACTGGCGTGGCCTGGGAATGGATCTGCCCTGCTAGAAAGCGGCTCCCCAATATCCACGCCCCCTTCTTCTGGGGACAGCAGACGGAGGAAGGAAAAGGTAGCAAATGTTACCGCTCGGGCGGGCATTGTGGCACAACAGGCCAAGCCACTGCTTGGGATGCCCACATCCCACCTTGAAGCACTCATTTGAGTCTCAGCTGCTCCAGGCTTCCGATCTAGCTCCCTGCTAATGTGCCTGGGAGGTAGCGGAAGATGGCTCAGGTGCTTGGGCCCCTGCCACACGCACGGGAGACCCAGATGGAGTTCCTGGTTCTTGGCTTCAGCCTGGCCCAGCCCTTGCTGTCGTGGGCATTTAGGGAGTGACCCAGCAGATAGAAGATGAGAACAAATGTTAAAGTTTCAGGAATTTATGAGCCAATTGTTGAAGTCTTTATAAAGAATCATTACGGGGGCCAGCACTGTGGTGTAGTGGGTAAAGCTGCTGCCTGCAGTGCTGGCATCCCCATATGGGCACTGGTTCGAGTCCCAGCTGCTTCACTTCTGATCCAGCTCTCTGCTAATGTGCCTGGGAAAGCAGCAGAAGATGGCTCAAGTGCTTGGGCCCCTTCTGGGAAGATCCAGAAGAAACTCTTGGCTCCTGGCTTTCACCCTGGCCCAGCCCCGGCCATTGTGTCCCTTTGGGGAGTGAACCAACCCATGGAAGATCTCTCTCTGTCTCTCCTCTCACTCTGTAACTACTTTTTTTTTTTAAATCATATTATATGAACTTACATAACTCATGTTAAAAACAGGTTTTATGGCCAGAACCTCTGCTCACTAGGCTAATCCTCCGCCTGTAGTGCCGGCACCCCGGGTTCTAGTCCCGGTTGGGGTGCCGGATTCTGTCCCGGTTGCTCCTCTTCCAGTCCAGCTCTCTGCTGTGGCCCGGGAGTGCAGTGGAGGATGGCCCAGGTGCTTGGGCCCTGCACCCCATGGGAGACCAGGAGAAGCACCTGGCTCCTGGCTTCAGATCAGCGCGGTGCGCCAGCTGTGGCGGCCATTTCAGGGGTGAACCAATGGAAAAAGGAAGACCTTTCTCTCTGTCTCTCTCTCTCACTGTCTAACTCTGCCTGTCAAAAAAAAAAAAAAGGTTTTACTATTGTCTGTGCTCATAAGATAAGATTTTTTAAAAAATTATTTATTTATTTGAAAGGTAGAGTTACAGAGTGGCAGAGGCAAAAAGAGAAAGAGAGAGAGAGAGGTCTTCCACCCACTGGTCCACTCCCCAAATGGCATCAATGGCTGGAGCTGGGCCGATCCGAAGCCAGGAGCCAGGAGCTTTCTTTAAGTCTCTCCCATAGGTGCAGGGACCCAAATGCTTGGGCCATAGCAGAGAGCTGGATTGGAAGTGGAGCAGCCGGGACTCGAACCAGCGCCCATACGGGATGCCGGCACTGCAGGTGGCAGCCTTACCTGCTATACCACACCACTGGCCCCCTTAAGATAGTTTTTATTTATGGTATTTGTAGCATGAAAATACTATGCAACTGAACCCATGCTCTGTTGAGTGGCATCGCCTTGACAGAGTGGAATCAACCATGGTGGGAGTGTTTACACCACAGGTATCTGGCAAACACTACAAATCAAACTGCTGCCCCTGACCTACCTACCCCCTCCCCAGGCGGGGCCTTGGCAGAGGCTTCACGCTGTCTGTGAAGCATTTCTCAGGACACGCCCCCCCCCCCCCCCCCCCGCGCGCGCTTTCCCGAGCTCCGGGCAGAGACTGCTCTGCTGCCTGCTGGACACCTCCTCCGGCCTGTCCACCAGCAGGCACTCACCACCCCCCAAGGTCTGTGTCATTTGGGGACAGCATCCTCACCCCAATATCCAAGCCAGCAGTGTGGGGATCTCCCAGGACCCACCTTTCTCCCTTTTTCCCAACACCCAGTGAGCCACCTCCTGAGTGACACCAGCCCTCCCCGCTGAGTCTGGGTCCAGCCTCACCACTGCTTCCCCGCCCAGGCTTCGTAGCTCCTCCCTAGTCTCTCTGCTTCTACCCCCAGCCTCTTGCAACTCAGCCCGTGGAGTACAAGTCGCGGGAGGTCCGTGCTGTGCGGAAGACCCTTCAGCGACTTCCCGCGTCCACCACGTGACTCACGGATCACCCTTCCTAGGGCCTCCTTCCTCCTGGCCTCGTCCATCACCCTCTTCACCCCGTGCTGGGACACTCCCAGCCCTGAGACACAGCCCGTGTAAGCAGATGTGGGGTTTATTAGTGACGTTGGATCTCTGGAAGCCCAGGGAATGCACTCTGGAGACCCCACGGCCTACAGTGCTGCTCAGATCCCAGTGCCAAGCCTGTGAAAGGCTCCTGGTTGCTACAGCTGGGCAGACTGTGGGCCTTCCCTGTGGGTGCTGGACACCTCCAGAATGAGGGTCACTGCCACCCACGGTCCCTGCTGGGTCTGCCACCCCCCCACACACACACACCACTCTCATCAGCCCCGACTCTCCCTGCTCTGTGCTACCTGTGGGCACGGCCTTCAGGTCCTGAGTCTGGGGCTGTGCGGCTGAGGTTGGGCCAGTCACTCGGTCACGTGACCCGGCTGCAAGGGACGTGGCCCAGCGGTGACTGTTGCTGTCGGCTCTTAGAGGGGCGGTGAGCACTGCCTCAAACAGAGGAAAGGGCCAATCCCAATGCTGAGTGGCTGAGAGCAAGCGTCCCCCATGGTCGTTGGGAAAAATGATCAACCCGGGGCCAGCATTGTGACACAGCAGCTTAAGCCCCTGCTTGCAACACCAGCCTCCCCTGTGGGAGTGCCAGTTTGAGTCCTGGCGTCTCCACTTCCAACCCAGCTGCCTGCTCATGCGCCTGGGAAAGCAGCAGAAGATGGCCCAGGTGGCCGGGCCCCTGCCACCCACCCAACGTGGGGAGTGAACCAGTAAATGGAAGATGACTTGCTCCCTCTCTCTGTCTCTCAAATAAATAAAGTAAATATTTTGAAAATGTATACAAGGGAAATACGATCCAAGGTAAAATAACCAAACAACACACAGAAAGGAGATGACAGGCCAGAGCCCTCCCGCCCATTCTCCACCAGTGGCAGCCGCAGGTAACAGGGCCTGGGAAGCCCTTGCTGATGCGTCCTCTGGATCTCCAGCTAAAAATAAGTGCAATCCTACAACCTCTGGCGTCCACAGAGGACCGTGCTAATGCCAGGGCCCTGTGAGGGTAGTGAAATCCACAGATGTCAGCTAGAGCCCTTTGTATAAAATGATGACTATTTTCATAAGCTCTGTGCTTGTCCTCCTATGTAATTTAAAAAAAAAAACTATTTATTTGAAAGGCAGAGTTACAGAGAGAGAGGGATCCTTCATCTGCTGGTTCACTCCCCAGATGGCCACAACAACTTGGAACCAGGGGCCAGGAGCTTCTTCTGGGTCTCCCTTGTGGGTGCAGGGGCCCAAGCACTTGGGCCATCTGCTGCTTTCCCAGGAGCATTAGCAGGGACCTGGATTGGAAGTGGAGCAGTCGGGACTCGAACTGACATATGAGATGGCAGTGGAATCCCAGGTGGTGGCCTAACCCACTGTGACACAGCACTGACCCCTTTCTTGTGTATTTTACATCATCTCTAAATGACTTGAAGTGCCTAGGACAACCTAAACGCTATGTAAATAAGCTGCTGTACTGCGGCGGCCTGTGGTTAACCCTCCACCTGTGGCGCCAGCATTCCTTAAGGGTGCTGGTTCGTGTCCGGCTGCTCCTCTTTGGATCCAACTCTCAGCTGTGGCCTGGAAAAGCAGTAGAAGATGGCCCCAGTGCTTAGGCCCCTGCACCTATGTGGGAGACCTGGAAGAAGCTCCTGGCTCCTGGCTTCAGATTAGCACAGCTCCAGCAGTTGTGGCCATTTGGGGAGTGAACCAGCGGATGGAAGATCTTTCTGTCTCTCACTCACTCACTCTGTCTGTAATTCTGCCTCTTAAATCAATCTTAAATAAAAAGTTGCACTATGTAAATAGTTGTTGCATTGTAGTGTTTAGGGAATAATGACAAGAACAAAGCCTGCACATGTTCAAGAGAGAAGCAATTCTATTTTCCGAATATTTTCTCTTTTTTAAAGATTTATTTATTTGAAAGGCAGGGTTATAGAGAGGCAGAGAGAGAGAGAGAGAGAGAGAGAGATCTTCCATCTGCTGGTTCACTCCCCAGATGGCTGCAATGGCTGGAGCTGGGTCGATCTGAAGGCAGGAGCCAGGAGCTCCCTCTGGGTCTCCCACGTGGGTGCAGGGGCCCAAGGACTTGGGCCATCTTCTACAGCTTTCCCAGGCCATAGCAGAGAGCTGGATGGGAAGTGGAGCAGCCAGGATTGAACTGACGTCCACATGGGATACTGGCACTGCAGGCGGCAGCTTTACCTGCCGCAACACAGCGCCAGCCCTCGGAATCCTTTCAACTTACTTTCTTTTTTCTTTTTAACTTTTATTTAATGAATATAATTTCCAAAGTACAGCTTATGGGTTACAATGGCTCCCCCCCATAACTTCTCTCCCACCCCCCGCTCTCTCTCCCCTTCCATTCACATCAAGATTCATTTTCTATTCTCTTTATATACAGAAGATCAGTTTAGTATATATTAAGTAAAGATTTCAACAGCTCACACCCACACAGAAACACAAAGTGTAAAGTACTGTTTGAGTACTAGTTATAGCATTAAATCACAATGTGCAGCACATTAAGGACAGAGATCCTACATGAGGAGTAAGTGCACAGTGACTCCTGTTGTTGACTTAACAAATTGACACTCTTGTTTATGGCATCAGTAATCACCCTAGGCTCTTGTCATGAGTTGCCAAGGCTATGGAAGCCTTTTGAGTTTGCTGACTCTGATCATATTTGGACAAGGTCGTAGTCAAAGTGGAAGCTCTCTCCTCCCTTCAGAGAAAGGTACCCCCTTCTTTGATGACCTATTCTTTCCACTGGGATCTCACTCACAGAAATCTTTCATTTAGGTGTTTTTTTTTTTTTTTTTTTTTTTTTTTTTTTTTTTTTTTTTTTTTTTTTTCCAGAGTGTCTTGGCTTTCCATGCCTGAAATACTCTCAGGGGCTGTTCAGCCGGATCCGAATACCTTAAGGGCTGACTCTGAGGCCAGAGTGCTGTTTAGGACATCTGCCATTCTATGAGTCCTGCTTCTCATGTTGGATTGTTCTGTCCTTTTTAATTCTATCAGTTAGTATTAGCAGACACTAGTCTTGTTTATGTGATCCCTTTGCCTCTTAGTCCTATCATTATGATCAATTGTGAACAGAAATTGATCACTTGGAATAGTGAGATGGCATTGGTACATGCCACCTTGATGGGATTGAATTGGAATCCCCTGGTATGTTTCTAACTCTACTGTTTGGGGCAAGTCCGATTGAGCATGTCCCAAATTGTACATCTCCTCCCTCTCTTATTCCCACTCTTATATTAAACAGGGATCACTTTTCAGTTAAGTTTCAACACTTAAGAATAACTGTGTATTAATTACAGAATTCAACCAATAGTATTAAGTAGAACAAAAAAAAATACTAAAAGGGATAAAGTATTAAGTTGTTCATCAACAGTCAGGGCAAGGGCAGATCAAGTCACCGTTTCTCACAGTGTCCATTCCACTTCAACAGGTTTCCTTTTTGGTGCTCGGTTAGTTGTCACTAATTAGGGAGAACATATGATATTTGTCCCTTTAGGACTGGCTTATTTTACTCAGCACGATGTTTTCCAGATTCCTCCATTTTGTTGCAAATGACCGTATTTCATTGTTTTTTACTGCTGTATAGTATTCTATAGAGTATATAAATGTCCCATAATTTCTTTATCCAGTCTACTGTTGATGGGCATTTAGGTTGATTCCAGGCCTTAGCTATTGTGAATTGAGCTGCAATAAACATTAAGGTGCAGACAGCTTTTTCGTTTGCCAAGTTAATTTCCTTTGAGTAAATCAACTTACTTTCATCGAGTCTTCTGACCCACAGCCTTACAGATGCAGAGGGGCTGCTGTGTGCACGTATTTGTATATAAAGTGTCTGTGTATAATGTGGTATGTGGTGAGTAGCAACAGACATTTATATTAATATATTGTGATACTTAGAAACTTATACATAAGTATAAGTTATACTTATAGTATATACTTATACATAAGTTTCTAAGTATCAAAATTGGCTCATCCCAGGGCCAGAAATGTGGCATAGCAAGTAAAGCCACTGCGTGTGACAATGACATATGGGCACCTGTTCGAGTCCTGGCTGCTCCACTTCCAATCCAGCTTTCTGCTATGGCCTGGGAAAGCAGTGGAGGATGGCCCAAGTGCTGGGCCCCTGCACCCAGTTGGGATACCAGGAAGAAGCTCCTGGCTCCTAGCTTCAGCCTGGTCCAGACCTGGCTCTGGAGATTAAACTAGTAGATGGAAGATCTCTCTCTTTATATACATGCATATATACATGTATATATATGTAACTTTTTACATACATATATATATATACACACACGTAACTTTGACTTTCAAAATAAATAATAAATAAATCTCTTTTTTTTGATCGACTCCTTCCCAATATTAAAGTTTTGCACTTGCTTCTCTCCCTCATGTCTGGACAGTCCCTGTCAGTGCACACAGGTCTAACCCATCCTTTATCACCACTCCATAGCAAACCACAGGGTTGGTGGACCCGGCTAACTAGGCAGTCCTCTGAAGATGGACGCTTAGATATGTTCGGATTTTTGCTACGGTAAAACCGCGCTGCCTGACATGGAAAATCCCTGCACAAATGTCTTTGTGACTTGTGTGAGTGGAGCTCCACGGGACAAACTCCTGGAAGGGAAGCTGTTGGCTCAGAAGGAGCATGTGTGTATGCTTTTGGTAAACATTGCCAACTCGCCTTCCAAAGAGTCTGCGCCAATTCACAGTCCCACCAGTGGCCTGGGAACTTTTTTTTTCAGATTCTGCTGCTGGTTCCCCCTTGCTTGGTTACCTGTCGCTCACCTACCCAGTGTTTCTGGCCACAGTACCTTTGCCCATGCTATCCCATAGCTTAAAATTCCCTCCCTTGCTTTCTGCCTCATGAAATCTTCCAGCTGTCACCTCCTCTTTTTTTAAGGTTTATTTATTTATTTATTTGAAAGTCAGAGTTACACACACACATACACACACACACACACACACAGAGAGAGGTCTTCCATCCACTGGTTCACTCCCCAATTGGCCGCAAAAGCCTGAGCTGCATTGATCCGAAGCCAGGAGCTTCCTCCAGGTCTCCCATGTTAGTGCAAGAGTCTAAGCACTTGGGCCATCTTCTACTGCTTTCCCAGGCCACAGCAGAGAGACGGATTGGAAGTGGAGCAGCCGGGACTTGAACTGACGCCCACATGAGATGTCTGCATTTCAGGCAGTCTTGCCCGCTGTGCCACAGCGCCGGCCCCTTGTCACATCCTCTTTACAACCTTCCCTGGCTCCCCTGAGCTGGCAGAGTCCCTTTCCCCCAGGATCCCACAGTTTCATGAACATAATTCTGTCAAGAAACCAACAGAGGGCCCACTACGTGCCTGGCCTGCTAAGGTCATTCTAGAAACAAACAAAAAGCTCATACAAAGTTTCGTTCAGCTCATTTATTTGAGAGACAGATGACGATGGAGAAAGCTCCTTCCCACTGGTACATTCCTCAAGTGCCTGTGACTGCAGGGGCTGGGCTGGGCTGGGCTGGGCTGGACTGTACACCAGGAACTTCATCCGGGTCTCCCAGGCAGGTAGCAGGGACTCAATGACTTGAGTGGTGACTTCTGCATTTGCAGGAAGCCGGAGTCAGGAGACAAACCCCGGGCACTCTGATATGAGACACTGTTAGGCCAGAGAGGGAGGGGAGAATCTTCTGTCCACTGACTCCCCAGACAGCTGTTATGACAGCCAGGGCTAGGCCAAGGTGAAGCCAGGAGCCTGGAACTCCATCCAGGTCACCCCAATTATGTAGGTCCCAGGCACACTAGCAAGAAACTGGGTGAGAATTGCAGCCAGGACCCCAACCTACACTCGGATACGCTGCACCATCAACGTGGGCCCCTGCACTACCTTTTAGCTATGCCTCAGTACAGTCCCACCTCAGGGCCTTTGCACTTGCAGTGCTGGCCGTAAGCATCACCTGTGTCCTGACACGTCTCTGAGATCTCTGCTCTCACCGGGCTGCAGCCTCCTCTCGCGCCTGCCTCCCATCTCCCGCACACACACTCCCCCGGGGTAGCTTCCTGAGAGCAGGAAGCTTGTCTTTGGCTTCCACCGTCTCCAGCCACCTGCCAAGTGCTCAATACCCACTCAACTGTCCGCGTTTTTCAAAAGAGAAAACTGAAGAACATTCGGGCAAAGCTTAGCAAGGCAGCTCAAGGTCCCTCAAAGCACCGCTGAGCCCGGCACCCCGCACAACTCCCAAGCCAGCCGCAGTATTGCCTCCCCGCTCTGAGCACGCCGCAGCTTCCCCGCTCCCCCACCCGCCACCGCCTCCGCGCGCCCCTCGGTCCCTAGCGGCGCGTCGGAGCCGCCCCTGGAGGCTCCCGGGCTCCGCGGAGATGTCACCCTCCCCGCCCCCTGTCAGTCAGGCCGAGGGGGCGGCGCAGCCGCCAGGGGGGGCGCTGAGCTCAGAGCTGCCGCAGCGCGCGAGCCGGAGCCCGAGAACAGCCGAGCGCAGCGCGCGAGCGAGCAGGGCGCCAGCGGCGAGCGGTGGCCGGCGACGCACCGAGGTCCGCGCATTGCTGCGCCCCAGCTCAGGGCCCCGCGACCCGAGCGCCTGGACACGGCCTGATTGCCCAACGACTCTGAGCCCGCCCGGCCCGGCTTCACCGAGCCCCCGCGTCCGCCAGCCGCAGCCGCCGCTCCGCCGCCAGCCCCGGCCCCGCATCCAGGTGAGGCGGCCGCGCGCCCGCCGGGCGCTGAGGATGGAGAAGGGGATGGGGAGGCCGGGGGGGACCGCGACGGGATGAGGAAGAGGGCGGGAAGGAGTTAGGCAGCCAACTGAGGACTGCGCGTCAGGGTGAACCCCTGGGATGTGTGACTGCCCCCCGGGGTTTGCACCTGCTTGTGCGGCCGTGTGGACGTGCGTCCGTGCCCGTGTGTGGGGGGCGTCCGTGCGCGTGTGGACGCCTGAGTGGCCTCTCTGTGCACGTGAGCGTGTCCGTGGTGTGTTTGTGTGCATGGCTGTGGGACGGGCGCGTGTGCACAGTCTTCGCGCCGAGCCGGGCACTCCGGTTCCGCGGGGCTGCAGGTTGCAGGGCTCCGGATAACCGAGGCGGGGGCCCCTCCCGCGTCCCTGGGTTTCAAGGACGCCAGGATTCGTCGCGGCCCTGAGGCCTCGTACTGGGGAGAGGGGTGGCGTGGGAGGGGACTGCTGGCCTCGGGGAGGGAGAGGAGCGGGCGCCCGGTCCCTCGGGAGAGGCTGGGGTGAGCGCCCCGGTGCCCGAGTGTTCGCCCTCCTCAGGCTCCAGGATGGACGTGTTCATGAAGGGCCTGTCCATGGCCAAGGAGGGCGTTGTGGCTGCTGCTGAGAAAACCAAGCAGGGGGTCACCGAGGCGGCGGAGAAGACCAAGGAGGGCGTCCTCTACGTCGGTGGGCCGGGGGCAGGGCTCCGGGAGCGCGTTCCGAGGGTGTGGGCTGGGGGTCCTCACAGGGAGTGGGATATGAGTCAGCAGATAGGGCTTGGTCAGCAGGGGTCACTGGGGACATGGCAGGCAGACAGGCGGGCAGGGACGGAGTGGGGATTGCTGAGGGTGGGGTCGGAGCCCATGGCCTCCTTTCCAGCCTGGAGCCCTGTCTCTGAGGGAAGTAGAGTGATAGGTCGCAGTGCCCACTGCCTCAAGTCATGCTGTCAGCCCATTCCACAGATGGGGAAACTGGGCTCTCACTACCTTGCCCAAGGTCACACAGCTGGGTGAAACCTGAAGGTGGAGGTTTCCACCGGATTGTAGAGACTCGGAAGTCCCGCCCCTACCTCCCTGGCCCATCCTCTTGAATTCCTGGGGCTCCCTCCTGCCCTCCTCCCCAGCTCCCTCCAGGACTGAGTTTCTCTCCGGGCGCCCCTGCTTCCCAGTGCCTGTGGTTCTGCTGTGGCCAGCTCTCCCCACATCCACCCTCCTCGCAGCTGCCAGCTGGTGCCAGGATTTAGGAGGCTGGGTTGGTTAAAATCTCCCACCCTGAGCGAGAAAGGAGACTGAGACTGCAGGGTCATTTACATAAAGGGAGGGAAGGCTGGAGACCCATTCAGTGACTCAGGGCTCGCCCAGGTGCAGCAAGCATAATTATCTCCTGTGCGGGCTCCAGTAGGGCTGGACACCTTGCCCAAGGTCGTGGCAGATTTGGGTTGTCCCTACTATGTGCCAGGCATTGTGTGAATGCTGGGGCTGAATCAGTTGGCCAGGGACAAAGGCACCTGCCCTCCAGAGAAGGTGGCAGAGAGCACTTCAATAGCGAGAACTGACAAGGGGTGGCAGGCAGGGGTGGGGACCACTCTGGGGCAAGGTTGAAAAAGGGGCTGCCTGAGGAGCTGGCTTTGGAGCTGAACCCTGAACAACAAGGTAGCAGGTGGGAGAAGGCAGAAAAGGCAGGTGCAAAGGCCCCGCGGTGGGCTGGACAGCCACCGGAGAGCAGGAGGTAGCCGTAGACAATTGGATGACGCAAATGGGCAACAGCCAATTCACTAGGAGGCTCTTCTAGGACATTGATGTCAGTGAGGGGCTGCTGTGATCAGATTTCATTCAGGCTTCCAGGGACAGAACCCACTAGGGGCCGCACAGCCGCTGGCTGAGGGTGGCTGGGGTGAGGGCAGTAGCACCAGCAGAATGCCTGAGCCTACGTCTGCCTGACCCCAGCTCTGGCCTCCTGCCCCTTTACTCCTGCCACCCTGACCCTGCCACTCTGCTAAATGTCTCAGCCTCTCCAGGTCTTCCTGCCACTCCCCTTAGATTGGCACCTCCTGCTTCTCCCCCTGCCCAGGAGCCCTGGTGTCTTCTCCCAGTCCCTACGTATTAAAGCCTCAGCTCCCTGTAGTCTGGTACTCGATGCCTTCCCTGGTCCTGCCCTGGTCTATGCTCCCAGCTGCCTTTCTCACAGACCCATGGCTCCTAGCACATGGCTCTGAAAACACAAGTCGCTGTGCCTGCCTGCCTGCCTGGCTCCCTGAGCCTGGAACACCCTCCTGAGTCTCCTGTCCAAACAACCACCTGCTCCTTCTCAAGGGAGAGATGTCCCCGCCGCACTCACAAACCCCGGGAGGCTGGGGGTGCTCTCCCTGGGACCTGAGGTCTAGGGTGTGACTCTGCCCTTCTCCTGCCCCCTTCAGACCGTGAGCCATGAGCGCAGGGCCTGACACACAGCAAGCGCCAGTAGCTGTTTGCAGGAGGAAAGAATGGGGTGGGAGGTGTTGCCGTCGCCTCTCTCTGCCTCTACGCTATTGCTGGCATGGGCTTCAGCCTGTGCAGGTGCCAGTGTCCAGACCTACGGACTGTAGTAGGGAGAGCAGGCTCCCCACTCCTCCGAGGGCTCCACCCCTCGCCCCACATCAGGTGCTCTTGCCTTTCCCACATTTGATGTCACCAGGTTGCTGCCAGCTGAGGCTGGGATGCCAGTCCCATCTGCACGCCCCCCTAGACCCACCCTGTACCTAAGACACCCCACTTTGGCCAGAGGAAGGGTTTGCCCCTTATGGGGAAGAGACTTTGGAGATAGTGGAGTGAGAGGAGGGGGCACATGGGCAGCCTTGCACTGTGTGATGCGTAGCTTGGTGGCCCCTCAGCTCCATCCCTTGCCTGCCTCCTCCCTGACCCCCCCCCCCATCCTGGGCTGCACACTCACAGAATGAGCGGGAGCTGGAACTTGGAGGTCCCTTGAGTGCCCGTGCAGCCACTCACTAACTGGGGCCCTCCCCAAGCTTCCGAGGGCCACGTGTGACACAGGAACAATAACAGCAGATCCCAAGGGCAGAACCCAGATCCCAGGGCTGGGGGCAGGCCAGGAGTTCTGCACAGTGCTGGCCCTCAGTGGAAGGCCTGAGGCAGGACACGTGGGCACTGGCATGCTGAGAAGAAAGGGGGTCAGCAGGGTGGCTGGGACGGCAGCCGCCCGATGCCCACTCTGTAGCACTGTGCCCCTCCGTTCAGCACTCTTACCTGTGTTCCTTTTTTCTCCCTGCAGGAAGCAAGACCCGAGAAGGGGTGGTACAAGGTGTGGCCTCAGGTACCAGCCCCGCCCCAGCCCCACCCCCTCCCCCACCCTGGGCCCTGTGGTCTGCTGAGATCCAGAGGGCAGGGCTGGGAAAGGGAGGGTGAGGTCCCAAGACTTCTTGGGTGCTCCCTGGGGGGGAGGGCAGACCCTAGGACACCAGACAGCAGGGGCAGGGGCATCTATGCCTCCTCTACCCTGGCCCCCAAACCCCTCCCCCAACCCCCTCCCTGCTCTAGTGGCTGAGAAAACCAAGGAGCAGGCGTCACATCTGGGAGGAGCTGTGTTCTCTGGGGCTGGGAACATCGCAGCTGCCACAGGGCTGGTGAAGAGGGAAGAGTTTCCTACTGATCTGAAGGTAAGAGATCCTCAGGATACACACACACACACACACACACACACCCCAGGCCACCAAGCAAGCCGGCCCCTGCTGCCCCCACTCTCCCAGTGCCTGCCAGCCTGCAGCACCAACAACCTGGCCTCCTGCTCCAAACGGCTGCATGGGAGACTTTGCCCATAGTGAGGTAGATGCGTGCATGTGCAGTCTCCCAGTGACCGGGACCCCATCTGGCTGTCTCTGGGCATCCTGCTGGCCAGCGGGGCCCGTACCACATCTGGCGACATCTGCATGTGCCGCCTGGTGTCCACTCATTTCTTTCTGCTTGACAAGTGTCCACGCCAGAGAACAGTTCTAGCGGTACGGCAGTGGGCGGGTCCCACCTGCATGCAGCTGACAGGGTACTAGGCGAACACAGTGAAAAGGAAGCGAATGTACAAGATGGTTTCAGACAGGGAAGAAACGACAACAAGCGGACGCGACAGTCCAGCAGTGAGCAGGCTACTGTAGCTAGAAGGGCTTCTCTGGGGAGGTGATATTTGAGCTGAAGCCTGAGGGATGAGAGAGAAGCAGCCGTGAGCAAATGTGTGGGAAGTGCATTTCAGGTGGTGGGAATAGCAAGTACGAAGGCTCTGAGGCAGGTGTGAACCATGGTGAGGTGGGGGTGATCTCTGTGTCATGCGGTAGTGCGGGCGTGTCTCCCCAAGCGGTGGTGGTGGCTGCTCTGTGCACACAGAGGTCCCTCTCAGGACACCCTGCGGGGTAAGAGCTGTGAGCTCTTAGAGCCCCACAGAGCTGGGTGTGGATCCCAGCTCCACCACTTCCTGGCTGTGTACCCTGGGCAGGGGTTGGGGTGGGGGTGGGGCACCCCACCCTGGCTCTGAGCCTCATGATGGAAGAGGAATGCAGTGGGGCTCTTGTGCAGATTGGAGATAAAGTAATCAGAAGCCCTCCAACCCAGCGCGTACATCAGAATCACCAAGGGAAAAGACACACACACACACACATGCACACACACAAACGCATACACACAGGCACTCACACGCACCAGGCTCCTCTCCTCCGGCTTCTGAGTCAGTGGGTCTCAGGCGAAGCCCGAGAATCTGCACTTCCAACAAGAAGTCCCCTGGGGATGCTCCCCGTGCAGTTCCGGGGAGCACGCCGCCGTGAGGATCATGATAGAGCGCAGCAAGAGTGTGGCGGTGGGATTGCGCCAGCAGCTCACATCTGTCCCCAGGGGGTCCCGTGAGTGCAGGTGTGTGGGGAAGTGTGCCGTGACCTGCCCACGTGCGTACAGCCCTTCCGCAGTGGGTGCTCAGTGCCTGCCCGTGGACACGAGCAGACTCTGCCTCCATGCAGGGAGGGGCGATTTTGTCAACGTTTGGTTTGGGTGATCAGCACCACGCATTCAGCACACGCATGTCGGTAGGGCTGAGGGAGCCTCCACTCCCCCCCTCCACTCCAGACATCTTGCACAGTTGGTTCCTTCCGCTGTGGGATGCCTGGGTCTTCTTTCCTTGAAGGTGCGCCACGTCCCCAGGAGGAAGGCACCATACCTAGCCCATTTCGCAGCTGAAGGAACTGAGGCTCGCAGAGCTAAAATGATTTGCCTGAGATCCTGGTGCTGACACAGGGCCAGGTCCTGTGCTGACAGCTGGGGTGCCCAGGCACACAGCAAGCCTCAGGTATCCGCCTGCAGGCTCTCTGAGCTCCTGCCTCCTTGCCCATGCCCCCAAGGCTGCTCTCTCAAGGGAGTTCAAACAACAGAGGGAAGGCAGGCAAGTCCACGGTCATCATTTCTGAGTCTCTGCTCCCTTCCCAAACACGATGGTGGCATCTGCACCGCAGGCCTAGCGAGCAGACAGCTCTCCCCATATTTCCCACCCGGGGCTGCTGAGATCAGAGATGCGAGGACTAGCCAGTGGCCAGGCTGGGGTGGGTCAAGGGGACTTTTACTGAAGGGCAGCCTGCCTACGCCGAAAACCAGCAGCTCCACTTGTTTGCACCAAGGGAGCCCCCATGGAACCAGGAGCCAGCCCAACACATAGCACATCCCCCCTCCCCTGCCAGAGGCCACCTCGTGGCCCCTCCCAGTCCTTACTGTCAGCATGGCCAGGACATGGGTGAGACAAGTGTCCCAGGTGCTCACTCGGGGCAGAGTGGGGGTGGGGCCTCATGTGCATGGCTCAAAGAGGGACTGCCTTCCTAACACCTGGGCCTGGGTGCCTCACAGACGGCCCCCTCACTCCCCCTCTGTCCTGGCCCTGCCTATCCCCACCCCCACCTCTACGGGAACTGCTTGCTAACTTCCAGCCGCACAAATCAGGTGGGTGTTTTTTTAACTTCATGTGAAGGGCTTCAAAAAGTGCATGTTCTTCTGTACCTGCTTCTTTCATTCACCATGTACATTTGCGAGGTTCCGCCCTGCCCACGTCCTCAGTGTCACCTTCATTCTTACTGTGTAGGCTCCCACTGCACGCCCATCCTACTGCCACTGGACAGCGAGGTTGTTGTTGATCAATGTGCTTATGCTAGGATTAAAAAAAAAAAAGATTTATTTATTAACTTACGGGGGTGGGGGGAGAAAGTCTCCAAATGCTTGCTTTACTCACCAGTCAGCCACAATTGCCAGGGCTCGTCCAGCCCAAAGCCAGACTGGAGTTCCCATCTGGGTGCAGGGTCGTCTTCCACTACTTTCCCAGGCACGTTAGCAGGGAGCTGGATCGGAAGTGGAGCTGCAGGGATGTGAACTGTTGCTCTGATGTGGAATTCTGATATGGGATTCCAGCATCACAGGCAGTGGCTTAACCCACTGTGCCACAACACCAGCCCCATCAAGCTGGGGTTTTTAGCACCATGATTCTTCCCTAGATTCTGGGTGACTTGGAGCAAAATAATATTTCCCTATCCTGGGCTTGATGTACCCTCCTCTACAGTTAGGGGGAAGGAGCCAGGTCAGGAGCTGTAAACCTGAATGTCCACAGGGCCCACCTGGACAGGTACTCTGAAGGAACCATTATTGGGGTAGGTCTGGGGGCAGCTGGAGTACCAACTTCTCAGTGCCAATCCCCCAAGGTCCCAAGCATGTGCCTGGCCACATGTAGCCATGCACGACCCTGGAGTTATTTTGTCTGTGTGTAGCTAACTCAGTCCTGTGTTTGTGCACATACATGCACTCACCTACAGGTGGCCAGCCACATCTCTCTCTCTCTCTCTCTCTCTCTCTCTCTCACACACACACACACACACACACACACACCGGTCCCTGTCTGGGCAGCAGACGCAGGGGGGAGGGGGAGTCTTAGCTCACACATCCAAGCAACACTATGAGCTGTTGCTCCCAGCTTATCTTAAAATAGCAACAGCGAAGAAACCAGGCCACACAGGGCCCTGGGGGAGGGATGGGCGGAAGCAGCAGAGGAATGGCTCAGAGCCCCTGCCCAGCCCTGTCCCTGAACCTCCGTCTCCCACCAGCCCTGGAGGGGGCATCCGGGGTTCTCCCTTGGGGTCCTGAGGCTGAGCACAGCGCCTGCCTCCCAGGAGTCAGGGGAAAAGGGCGACTGAGCAAGCTGTCCCCACATGCAGTCCAAATGGCGGAGGCGCAGGAAGCGGCCAGATGCTGGGGGGAGGGGCAGAGAGAGCCCGTTGCCCCCTCCACTCCCAGCGGATTTGGCGGGTTTCCACCCTTCACACCTCCACCACATGGCCAAGGCACTCCAAATAAACAACTTGATTAAACATGCTCCTGGCACCGCCAACCCACCCCAGCCTGCTCTCCACTTCCAAGCAGCCAAAAGCTTCCCCATGTGGGAATGGAGGCAACATCCCGGCTGCCCTCCCCAGCATTGACCCTCTCTTCCCCACAGCCAGAGGAAGTGGCCCAGGAAGCCGCTGAGGAGCCGCTGATTGAGCCCCTGATGGAGCCGGAAGGGGAAAGTTATGAGGAGCCACCGCAGGTGAGGGCGGCAGGGCTGGGTGGGACTTCCGGCTGCCTCCGCAGGTGGGATGGGAGGACCCTGGTCCAACCCAGGCCCCAGGAGGTGGGAGCAGGGAGGGGAGAGCAGATGGATAAGAGGACAGCGCCCCAGACTCCCCTGCCTGGGACTCTCTTGGCTGTCGGGGACTCCAGGCTCCTCTTCTGCCCGGGAGAGGGACAGGGACCTGGGGCCGCTGGTGGCCGCTTGGTCTCCAACCTCTCCTCCCTGTTGCTCTTGTCTACGCCACCCCTCCCTCTGATGCAGGAGGACTATCAGGAGTATGAGCCAGAGGCGTAAGGGCCCAGGACGGCCGCCCACCAGCAGCACAATGCCGCCCTTGCCCCCGCCCCGCCCCCAGAGCCAGGGCTGACCCTCTGCCCCTTTCCCCGCAAACACGAGATCTTCCTTCCGCTCCGAGGCAGCCCCCTCGGAGCCCGTGTTAGTGTTTGTCCATCTGTCTGTCCTACCCGCCCGCGTCCAACCCTGGGGCACGAACGTGGCCGGGGCTGGGAGCCTCGCGCCCCCTCTCCCCCCCACCCCCGTCCCCAGCGTAGCCCCTCCCGTCCAGCGTCTGCGGATGTAGCATGTTCTCTGTGTTTTTAAACCAAGATCGGAAAGCGACGGCTCCTCCCCGCCCCCAGGGGAACCCGGGCAGCCCCCAGAGCACCCCACTCTCCTCCCAAGAACTTTTTTTTTTAAACCTAAAACCAGGAGCCAGGCTGTGCCGGCCCGGCCCGGCCCGAGCGCGGGCGTCGAGTGTTGTGATCGTGGCAGGAGCGCCCCTACCCCTGTGTGAGCGTGTCCCGGGCGGGCGGGCCCGGCCGCCCCCCCGCGTGTCCATGAATAAAGCCAATCTGTCCGTAGCCAGCGCCGAATGGGCAGGGCTGGGCTGGGTGCGGGGTGACAGCGTCAGATGGGCTCCCGCTCTGCTCGTTGGGGGTCAGGCACGCTAGGCCCATACACAAAACTGACCATCTCGGGCCTCAGCTGCCCCCTCTCCTACCCCATTCCCGGGCATGACCCGAGGCGCAGGGGTTCTCCAGGGGCTGGGACACGCATTCGCTAGGAGGCGGGAGGGTAGCTTCGGGCGCCACCTGCTGGGCCGTAAAGCGGTGACCGGGGAGCCGGGGCCGAGGGCCACCCGTCCAGCCGCGCAGGCGCGCCGAGGCCCCAGCTTGCACGGACCTGCGTGCACGTTCGCCCGCCCTTGCGCACCAAACCCAGGTTAAGCGTGCAGAGCCGCACGCACTTAACGGCTGCATCAAGCCCGCGGCGCCGGTGCCGAACGGCACTGTCCCACTCCGGAACGGGTACACGCACACCTGCCCAGCGCGAAAAGACCCACCGAAGGGGAGGGGAGATAGGCAGATGCCCTGGGGGAAGAGGGCAAAACTCCTACATCCGGAAGGGCTCCCGCTGGAGACCTAGGCTGATGATGGGCGAGGGTCGGAAAAATCTGAGAAACTGGCCAGGCGCTTGGGAGCGGATCAGGATAGGCACCAGGGGGCCCCCTACACCGCTTCCGAGCGAGGAAGACCGGGACCACTGCACTGCGGGTTCTGCTCCGAGGCCCCGCCCCTGCCATGCGAAAGCGCTGCCTTTATTGGCACAGAAGCTGCCTGCACCGAGACCCCGCCCTCACACTGCGGAGGCCCCGCCTCCCTGCTCGGCCCCCCCCCCGCCCCTCTTCTGCGGCAGCGGCCCCGCCCCGCCCTGCAGTGGAAGCCCGGCCTGGCCTTGCCGCAGAGACCTCCAGCTCGCCCGCGCAAGACCCCGGACGCCTCCGTGCCTGCGGGAGCGTCCGTCCCTGCAGCCCCGAAGCGGGAGAAGCTTGCTCCGTTTAATAAGTCTCCACGTATTAGCGCTTCTTGCCCTGAGTCCTTGGGGGCTAGAGGCTATGCAAAGCCTGGGCAAGGCTTGAGCGCTGCCCGCTGGGTTTCCGGAAGCGGGAGGCAGCCGTGGGCGGGACGTGCTGAGGACAGACCCGCGCGGGCTTGGAGCCTCCGCCGCTGCCCTCCCTTTTGGCTGACCTGAGACGCGGCCCTGTGCCCGCGAGGATTGGAGACTCCGCCCTCGGGCTGAGTTTGGCACAAGGTTTTACAGTTTTAAGACGTGAATACCTTTGGGTTGGGCACACCTGTTCCAGTGGCCTCTGTCCCTCACTATTGTATTGCGCCCGGTGCTGTGGGCACTACCCTCCTTGAGACCTGCTCGCCTTTAAAGAATTGGAGTCAGCCCCTGAGCCCATTTGTAGACACCCAAACCAGGTTCACCATCTGGCCCGTGGGGAAATGCGCTTCTCCCTCGCGATGCCAAGCCTCTCACCTGACCCTACTGAGAAGGTTCTGCCCACAAACCAGTGCTCCGCTCTGCCCCGGGGTCACTCTAAACCCGCCCCAGGCACAGGTCCAGGGGCCCCCGCAGAAGACACAGCTCAGGGTCCCAACTGCAGTGCAAACAGCCCGCACGTGAGCCCAGGCACGTGTGGGCTTCACACAGGGTAGAGCCATGTGCTGAGTGCCCAGTACGTATGGCTCTTCTCTGCATTCATTTCACTCCAAACCATCCTCAAGACTTCCTGGCCAGGAGCTCTACTGAGAGGCCAGAGAGACACAGTTACCTACCTGAGGTCATATTGATCCCCCAAGCCCGACCCCCCCCCCCCAAAAGCTCAACTCCTTTGAAATTTCCAAAAGAGAATGGCTGTGGCTGTGAGTGGAGGGGACAAACAGCAGATGACAACAATAAGAAAATGTGGAGGCAGCAGCGGGGTTTACAGACACCTGGGCCATTTGAGGTGGACTGGGAGGAGGCTGTGTGCGTGGGTGGTGGTGAGCGGTGTGCATGTCTCCATGTGCGGTCCGGGCATGGGGATGTACCATGTCTGGATCTGTGTTCACGTGTGTACACAGGTGTGTGCGTGTGGTGTGCCTTCACGGAGTGATCTCACATTGCACACCGTGCACCTGCTCCGCTCTGAGGAGTGAGCGGCTTCAGGAACAGCCCTGCAGGCTGCTGCCCGGACAGAGCGCACCTCCGGGCAATCCCAAAGTCATCCCCAGATCCGGGGAACACAAGTTCAGCTGGAGTTTTACAAAAAACATAAAGAAAGCGGAGGTGCCAGACCAGCACAGGAAGGGGCTGGTGCACACGGTTGAAGAAAGGTGGCCAGCTCAGGTGCTGGAGGAGGCGAGGCTGGAGCTGAAACCTGACTCAGAAGAGGGTGGGGTGGACAGGTGTTGCAGGTAGAGGAGGAACCCACTGCTCTGGTGTTCTCAGGAGCGAGTGGTCAGCAAGGCGAGCCTGGCCAGCCCTCCGCGCAGCCTGCCCCACCTCTCCCACCTGGGCAGCTGCTGTGCCCTCTGCCTGTTGAGAGCCTGCCCACTTCTCAGCTTCTCCTGCTTGAACAGAAGCGAGTCTGTGTCATCCCAACCACCTGCCTAGCTGTGCACAAAGACCCCCCACACATGCACCAGAATGCTGAGGACCCTGGCTGAGCAGCTCACCTGGAAACTGCCCTCTTCCCTGGGACAGGGCTGGGGACTGGCCCCGAAGCCCCCATCATTTGTCCGGCTCCCTGCCCCCACCTCCCATACTGCGGCTCCACAGCCTTCCCTGGAACTTTATTTTTGTTTTTTCCCTTCCCTATTTATAGCTCTCTCCCCTCCGAGCCATCCCTGCATCCATCCCGTTGCCTAGAAACCAGCTCTGGGCTGAGGGAGGGGGAAGGCCAGGCCCGAGCCCAGGCAGGGGGAGAGGAAGAGCTGTCACCCATTCCCCTCGCAGCACCACCCCCAGGCTCCCAGAAGCCCACCCCGCGCCCTCTGCCAGCACCACCGAATGGAAGCTCTTTGAAAGATAAAACAAAATGTGAAAAACAGCAGCCCCTGGGAAGTCCTTCACAAATTCTACAGACCGGGGATGACCCTGGTCTCTCTCAAGCCCATCCTGCTGGGGGCCTGCACGCATTACTTTTCCTAGGGGGAAATTGAGGGTTCAGGAAGCCCAGGTCCCACAACTGAAGCTTTCTCAGCAGGATCCACACACTGAATCTGTTGGCCTTAAGATATTAGCCTGAAACACGGAAAAGCTTTAAAAGCTTGCAGATCGCCGTAATCCATTCATTGCAGGAGGGGAAAAGAAAAAATGTTGCCACAGTCTCGCTAGACACCAAATCACTGGTCATACCTCTGTCCTGCCCCCTGCCGTGTATCCCCCACTCTGGGCCAGCACCTGGCTCAGTTACAGCTGGACTCCTGGTCTGACAGCTCGTCTACCCCAGATCCAATCAGGGAGCCTGAGCTACTTCCTAGCTGTCCTTCTTAGCAGCTGTGTGAGCTAGGGACGTTCACATAGCCTCTCTGAGCCTCGGTTTCCTCAGCTCCAAGGCGAGGGTGCTTCCTTCCTCCCCGGAGGACTGGAGATGAGTGAAAGCGCTGCTGTGAGGAAGCACTCTGTGGAGTGTAGCGTGCTATAAAACAGGAGCAGTTAATGCGAATCATTCATATTCTTATTGTCATTGTTAGAGCCAAGAGAGGGGCAGAGGAGCCCAAACAGACCCTGAAAGGGAGGGAGCCCAGTGTCTGGACAGAAGGACCAGACGTGAGGGGGCTGCCTGGGAGCACCTGAGGAGCATCATGCCCCCTTGTGCCTCATTCCTCCTTTTCAAGTGCCCCCTTCCCTACCCCTGCCCCAAGGTCCACTTCTGCCTTCTGGGCAGGATGGGGAGGGGGCTGCCAAGGAGCAGCTGGGCTGTGATATGGCCCCAGGGTGGAGCAGGTGCAGAGGTGAGTGGGGAGGCGGGGCTGTGTGGATAGAGGCTGTGCTCCTGTATGTCCAGACCAGGGTATCTTGTAAACAGCAGGGCAGCACAGTAAGGGCCAGAGTGCTGCATGCTGGGAAGGTGGAGTGCAAAGATGACCCCATGGGCATCCGTAATCTGGGCTGAGGGGACAGCAGGGTGTGTGGGTGTGGGTGTGGGCATGAGTGGCACTGGTTGCAAGGGGGAGTTTGACTGCCAACTCTACCGCTTTCCAGCTGTGTGACCCTGGAAGTTACTGAACCTCTCTGAACTTCAGCGCCCCCTCACTTATGAAATGAGATTAACAACAGTAGCATCTCAGTGTGACGGTGAGCTTGGAAGCACTTGGAAAGTGAGGAATGGTACACACCATGCTGTCCTTGGCAGGGAGCCCTGGCTTTCACCCCACACTCGTGACAATGGATGCACGTATGAGAGTCTGGAGGCAAGACTCGGGGCACAGGGCCTGGGCCAGAGCTTCCTGGGGGATCCTATGTTGTGTGTGCAGTCCTGAAGCAAGCACAAGAACTTTACAGAGTTGGGTTCTTTTGGCCGGCACCACTGCTCACTTGGCTAATCCTATGCCTGCGGCACTGGCACCCCAGGTTCTAGTCCTGGTTGGGGCGCCAGATTCTGTCCCAGTTGCCCCTATTCCAGTCCAGCTCTCTGCTGTGGCCTGGAAAGCAGTAGAAAATGGCCCAAGTGCTTGGGCCCTGCATCTGCGTGGGAGACCAGGAGGAAGCACCTGGCTCCTGGCTTCGGATCTGCACAGCGCACCGGCAGTAGCGGCCATTTTGGGGTGAACCAACAGAAGGAAGACCTTTCTCTCTGTCTCTCTCTCTCTCACTGTCTAACTCTGCCTGTCAGAAAGAAAGAAAGAGAGAGAGAGAGAGAGAGAAAGAAAGAAAGAAAGAGAGAAAGAAAGAAAGTTGGGCTCTTTTGGCACTGCCTGCTGTGTGATACCTCCAACTACACACACACACACACACACACACACACGCACACAGCATATGCTTGTGTGCACAGAGGCTGTGATTTGCAGAAATTCAGCCTACACAGGACCTGTGTCAAGCCAAAGGGGTCAGGAACCATGGATGCCATTGCGTTAGGAATCTCAGACCTACCTCTCTCTCTCTCTCTCTCCCTCCCCCTCCTCAATTTATTTTTATTTATTTGAAAGGCAGAGTTACAGAGAGACAGAGGGACAGACAGAAAGATCTTCCATCTGCTCATTCACTCCCCAAATGGCCCCAACAGCCAGGGCTGGGCCAGGCCAAATCCAGGAGCTTCCTCTGGGTCTCCCATGTCGATGCAGGGGCCCAAGCATGTGGGCCATCTTCTGCTGCTTTTCCCATGTGCATTAGCATGGAGATGGATCGGAAGTGGAGCAACCGGGACTTGAACCAGAGGCAATATGGCAGGCAATGGTGGTGTAACCCGAAATGCCACAGTGTAGGCTCCCAATCTCAGAGCTTCTCAAAAGCATTTTGCCCCTTGCAAAGCCAGAAGGAGGGTAGTTGGCCAGGCTCCCGGGGAGGGTGCACTGGGGTGTGAAACAGAAGTTCTTGACTGCGTTCCACAGCATGGATGTGAACATGACATGGACATGAGAGTGAGGGGGAGACAGCATGGGACACACACACATGCGTGTGTCAGGGTGGCCTCAGTGGTGGGCTGCCGTCTCTGCTCTGGTACAGCCTGCTTGTCTCCATGGAGCCTGTCGCCACACAAGCCTGCTTCTCAGAAAGTCACTGGGATTGTTTATTCCACCCCCGGCCTGGGTGCCAGCCAAGGAGCTGCCGACACTTGTTTATCTTCGGTGCGTCCGAGTGTGTGTGGCTCCCCGCCGCAGAGCACGCCAGGAGGCACACACAGAAGCCCGTGGGCATGAGTGACTAGGTTGGTCAGCACAGGGTGAGCCTGGACCTCAGGATGAGCCACAACCCCGGGCCCAGGCAGATGGTCACACGTGGGGACAAAGGCAACACCACCGATTTGGTAACCCCCAAACTTCTAGGGCCATGTGGGAGTCAGTCACCCTGAGTTGGGTCTTATGCTCTGACCACACCCCCAGAACAAATCACTGGACAGTGATTGGCCAGGCCTGTGTCACTCCCTGTCCTAGGACTGGCGGTGGGTGCTGTCCCTCCCCACAATATGAATTGGGAAACTGGAGGCTCTGTTTATGAAAGGGTGCACGTCCTGGCTCGCCCTGACTCTGGTGCTCCCACGGGGGTGTACACTACACCCAGCACTTGGTGTGTTGTCTTTCCCTCTGTCCTCCCATAGCTCCAAGAGCCAAGTGCTACGCGAGGTGAAGCCGAGACTCAGAGAGCTCCATCAAGGCCACATGGCTAAGGACTGCGAAGTCAGACAGAATCCTCTCTGACTCCCTCCGTCCCCGCCTGAGCTCCTCCTCTGCTCTAGCATGTGTTTTGTTTTGTTGTCTGGAATTTCTCATTTTATTATTTTTATAGATTTATTTGTTTGTTTGAAAGGCAGTCAGAGAGAGAGAGAGAGAGAGGGAGAGACAAAGGGTAAAAGAAATCTTCCATCCGCTGGCTCAGTTCCTAAATGACCTTAACAGCCAGGATGGGGCCAGGTCAAAGCCAGGAGCCTAGAGCTTCCTCCAGATCTCCCACATGGGTACGGGGGCCCAAGCACTTGCGCCATCTTCCGCTGCTTTCCCAGACGCATTAGCAGGGAACTGGATCAGAAGTGGAGTAGCCAGGACTCCAACCGGCACTCACATGGAATGCCAGTGTTGCAGGCAGTGGCTTAACCCATGGCACCAATAAGGCTGGCCCCTGGAAATTTTCATGTAAAAAATGTGTTTTTTTTTAATTAACAAGTCCCTATGGAATGACAGTAGTCAGGGAGTGTGACAGAGGACAGATGGGAAGAGACACTGAAGCTGCCTGCTTAGCAGAGCCCTGAGTGCACCCCTTGGATACCCTCACCATTCCAGCGCCCACCAGCAGGTCTCCCAACAGCCAGGACCTGCACCTTTGTCAGAGATGCTCTCAGACTCCTGAGGACAAGAAAGACTGGGAATCAACACCCAACCACACACAACACACCCCAGGGACAGCCCTAACCAACACCTGCCAGGTGCTGGGCTACAAATACCCCAGCTCCTTGGCCCTCGGATAGGAGAATTCGGAAGTGTGTGTTAGTAGTCTCTTTTCCATTGCTGTAATGGCATACCTGACTCTGGGTGCCTATGGAGAAAAGAAGTTGTTCAGCTGACAGTCTTGAAGGCTAGAAATCCAAGACTGGGCAGCTCCAGTGAGGGCCTAATGAAAGATGTCTTTACCACACTGCTGGACAGGAAGCTGTTGCATAGGTCACTGCGTCCTCATGAGAACGGACCCAGGGTTCCCTGAGAGTTATCTTCACCCTTCCCAAGGGCAGCGCCCTCGGTGACCTGTGGACCTCCCACCAGCCCTCACCTTTTAAAGGCCCCACCAGGCACTGAGGACCACGACCCCCACACGTAAACCTCTGGGGAACAAACTGCATCCAAAGCACTACAGAGCCTCGGCCCCAACTCCCAAGCCTTCCTGCAGGACAAAGCTCCACTTACCCACCGCAGTAGCTGCCTTAGTGATGATGGCTTGTTGGCTGCCTTCCCTCCCTGGGTCACCTGCCCACGCCCTGAGCACAGGCCTCCAGTCTACATCCCAGGGTCTAAGAGCCGCCCCAGGGCTCTGCATCCCATCCTCCCCTTCCACCCTGAGCATCCAGGCCCAGGCTGGTGGGTCTCACTCTGGTATCTCCTCTTCCCTCTCTGCTGGTGCTTCTCAACAGGACCATCAAATTGCCTCCATCTTTGCTTCTGTACGACCTACCTCCTTTCTCTCTCAAAGCTCAGACTTCTCAAGAAATGGCCCACTTGCCCATTCCACTTCCTCCTTGTCACACCCTCCTCATCCTCCCCTCCACCAGTCAATCTGCTGGTTCACTTCCCAGATGGCTGCATGGCCAGATCTGGGCTTGTCCAAAGCCAGGAGCCAGGAGCTTCTTCCAGGTCTCCCATGCAAGTGCAGGGGCCCAAGGACTTGGGCCATATCCTGCTGCCTTCCCAGGCCATAGCAGAGAGCTGGATCAGAAGTGGAGCAGCCAGGACTCCAACCTGTGCCCATATGGGATGCCAGCACAGCAGACACTGGCTTTACCCATTACACCACAGCACCAGCCCTCTCACTGCCTTTGAATGCCATACTCTGTCCTCCTGATGCGGCTGGCACAGCCCTCCTGGAACATGCTCCCCCTGGCCTTGGAGACGCCACACTTCTGAGTTTCTTCCAGCTTCGCAGACCTTTGTTTCTCATCCTAAGGCCCCAGTGCCCCACAATTGGTTTACACTCTCCTCTCCCATAGCCTCCCCACTCCACTCTCCATTAATGGGCTCCTACTGTGTCTCCAGATTGGCCACTCCAGAGCTTAGCTCCAGACTCACTTGTCTCTGTTGGGCCATCCAGAGCTCATCAGATGTCTGTCTTCCTTCCACCTGGCTCCCCACAGCAGAATATTGTGGAGACGGCTCCTCTCCCCTCATGCCCACATCCCCCCCTCCATGATCCATGATCAAGGCCTCTTGATTATACCCCTAAATAGACATTGATCCTGCCCCTTCCTCTCCAGCCGAGGCAACGTTGTTTTGATTTGGGCATCACTGTCGCTCACCTGAACAGGCTCCTCCTTCCTGCTCCTGTCCCCTGCTCTGCTCCAAGGGAGCCTTCTAGATCACTGGGTGATTCTCGCCACTTCGCACATCTAGTTGCCTTGCCCATGTACAATATGGAGCGAGCAGTGCCTACCTGGAAGGGCCATAGGGGGATGAAATGGAAGGATGGGTGTGGAATGAGCAAATTTCAGAAGAGGAAATACCAGGGCGCGGGTGCGCTGGCCACGGTGCTGAAAATCGGTCCGCAGTCTGAAGTTTTCCCCTTCCCCGGGCGGGTGCTGGCTGATGATGCTGGTTCCGTGGGTTTTCTCTACTTGCCATCAAGATTTTAAAAAATTAAAGGTCACGGTGAAGTATGGGCCACCAGGTAAGGGAAAGGATCAAAATGTGAGAGCTAAGTATGAGGTTTTAGAGTTGGACTGCTTAGATTTGTAATCCCAGCTCGACTCCCAACTAGCATTGTGACCGCGAACAAATCACTTATCTGTATCCGTTTTCTTATCTGAAAAAGGGGGATATGATGCATTAACATTAACTTGCTCCTAAGTGATTGGAAATTGAAATAGATGAGACCTGTGAACAGTATCTTGGCACGCGTCTGCCCCTAAATAAGAGTTTCATTAATATTAATTGTTACCATTTTTAGTAGATGGTTTCATAGCACAGGCGCTAGAGGGTTTTATCACCTCCAGGACACTCAGAGTTATTTTTTCTCCTCTGGGAAGTCCAAGGGGAGGGGATTTCTTCTCTGCTGGGAAATGAGGAGCGAGTGGGCAGCCGAGTCCTCGTATCCTTGGCAATGCAGATTCAACTAGAAGCCCCTGGACACCTACTCCGGGCAAGGCCACTGCGCGGTCATCCACATTAGTCCCATTTTACGGATCGGGAGACTGAGGCTCAAAAAGGTAAAATGGCTCTCTGGAGGATTCCCGCGGGGAAGAGAACACGGACAGGAGGTGGGCGGGCACCCTGGTCGGGGAGGCCCGCACAGGGGAAGTGCAAAGCGCCTCTCCCGCACCCCCGCTGCCAGGGACCCCGCCACTCGCGGAGCGTGGGCAGCGGCGAGACAAAGGGCCGGGGGCGGGGCGGGGGGAGGGGAGAGAAGGCCGGAAGTGCGGCCGAGTGGGAGGCGGCGAATCTCGCCGCCTGGGTCTTCAAGCAGGTGCGGCAGGTTGGCGGGCAAGAGCGGCCCACTCTGAGCCGCAGCTCGGTCCTCAGCAAAACGAGGAGCAGGCCTTCGCGGGGCTGGGTAAGGCGAGGTCTCGGCCCCGCCTCGGCAAGCGCTCAGCAGCCTCTCCGCCCTCAGTCTCTTGGTCTGGGAAATGGGAACCCGGCCGAGGAGGGCGGGGAACCCAGGAGCCGGCAGGCCGCGCTGAGGGGCGGTGGGCGAAGGGTGCTCCTCCCTCCTCTCTGCACTCCCTCCCTCCCTCCGGCCCCGGTTTCCCCGCCGGCACCGCCCCTCCCGGGTTCCGAGCCCGCGAGACGGCAGCGCGCATGCCCGGGGCGGGGCGCGGGCTGGGAGCGCGGAGCCGGCGCGGGGGACGGCGGCGCGGAGTCCGCGGGTCCGCCCGCCAGCCCGGCCGGAGGCAGCCCGAGGCCGCTCGGGCGACGGCGGCGACGGCGGCGGCGGTGGTGGTGGCGGCGGCGGGAGCCTGCGCGCAGGGCGCCGAGGAGCCGGAGCAGCGGCGGCACCGCGGGGTAAGCGCCGCGCCCGCACCTGCACGCCCCTTCGGGCGGGCGACTTCGATCCGCTGTGGCCGCCCTGGGGCTGCTGTCCAGGGTCCTCAGCCCCCAGCCCCACCCCACCCCGGCCGCGGGGCTCGGGTGCGTTGTGGGTCCGGGAGGCTGTGCGCGTACGGCCGGGGGCGGCGGGCGGCCGCGGCCGGGCTCCGCGTTGGGGCGGGGCGGGCGGGGGCGGGTCCCGCAGCTCGGGTCCAGAGACCCGAGGGGCCCTGCAGGCCAGGCCGCCCTGGGTGTGGGACTGGGTCCCCGCACCCGGCCCCGCCGCCGCCGGCGGCTTTGTTCGGCGAGGCTGTGCGGGAGGGGCGCTTCCCGCCACTGGGGGGAGGGGTCCGCCCGCATTGATTCATCTCTTCGCCGGAGCGAGCACACTCGCCGTCACACGCCCGGCATGGCACACACTCCGGGACGGGGCCAAGCACTCTCCGCATTCACGCTCGGGCGCCTCGTTCCCGCTACAGGTCTACACACCCGCTTACAGGCACACTGACCACTGTCATTCCATCAGACTCACATCCACGGCCACCTGTGTATCCATCGTCAACCTGTGCCTGTGTCCACACGCAGGCACAGCTGCGCATTCACACCACTCAACAGGACTCCCTGATAGCAACACACTGGCAGCCACCCTGCACTGGCTGGCCTGCCCCTGCCTGCTCTCGGCGGCTCCTGGTGTCCCTTGCCTACCCCAGACCCTGCAATAGGCTGGCACGCCTGTGTGCACACTGTTCACGCTGGTTGTTTGCCGCCCTGCTTCACCTGCACCAGCCCAAGTTGGCACATCTCTCCTACAGATGGAGGGAGGGTGGGAGGCATGGTCTGGGCGCTGTTTCTGGAAGAAGGTATGGCTGTCACCCTTTGCTGGGCTCCTTCTCCCCCTACTGCCCCAAGTGGAGGCTTTGCTGTTCTGGAGGCAGTAGGAGAGGAGGGGACAAGGATGAGGACTGGCACATGCGCCCCCTGAAGCCGGCGCCTTTGTTGGTCTTGTCACTATGGAAGGGGCTTGCAGGCACCTGGCAGCTCTGGCCCTGGCTGGGATGTGGGGAAGAGATTTGGGAGAGGAAGGAACAGGCTAGCAGCTCTCTGTGGCCAGAATGGGCATCTCCAGGGCTGCTCTGTGCACACCCAGTACCAGCACACTCAGGCCAGCTCTCCTCCGAGTGAGATTGTGAGGCCTAGAGGCCACGTGTGCACACCCAGAGAGTCCAAATGGCCCCCGAGGCACAGGCACACAAGTGCATATAGGGTGGGCACTTGCACACCCCGCTCTTCCTGAGCAAACAGCAGGAGCTAGGTCCTGGCCCCAGACCACACGTTCCCTAGCAGTCTGGTCACTCCTTGGCACGCTGGGTGAGCTGGCCCGCACACCCAAGCAGCCTGCTCGGCCTTCTGCCTCAGTTGGACCACACTCATAAGTACGTGGCCAAGTGTGCCAGTTCATCTGCTCATGGGGCCTGCGTGTGCGTGATCATTCTTGCTTGCTCTGCCGCGTGCTCCTTGGAATCAAGGAAAACCTTGGCCTGACCACAAAGAGCAGAAGTGTTTCAGGAGCCCAGCACCACGTCCAAGACCTTTGCTGGATGAGTGGAGAGAACCCAGGCTTCAGACCTGACACAGCTGGCTTTGCACCACAGCCTCCCCTCCCTGGTGGTGTGCCCCTGGGCAAGTCTTTTCCTCCCTCTGCCTTCAGTGTCCTCATCCATGAAATGGGATGACAGTGCCGACCTCATGTGCTTGTTACGGGTCCAGATCAGAAACCAAGCCCGAGTAGTGGGAGATGGATGGAGCTGGGTTTTCCTGGAGGTCGGGAGGCACAGTGATAGGGTGGGGGTGGGGTGGGGGTCGCCAGGCCTGGGCTGCCTCTTGGAGGATGGCTGCAGGGCCAGGAAGGGTGTGGCAGAGCTGTGAGTGGCAGGACCTCGGGGTGGGGATGGTCTCCAGGCAGGTGGTCTCATCTAGATAGAATTATATCCCCACCCCCCGACTTTCACAGATTGGAGAGCTGAGGCCCAGAGAGTGGGCACAGAGCTATAAGGGACCAGGCTGGGCCTGAGCCTATGTCTTTCTGCTTCCCTGGCTGGACTCTGAGGCTCTCCATCCCACCTTTTCCCAGTCCAGAGGCTGAGGCCTGGGAGCTCGGGGGCTAGGAAGCCAGCCTTTTGGGGGCCCTGTCCCAGGGGACACAGCACCCACAGACCAGGTCTGCCTCTCAGAACCTGAGTGTCCTCCCCTGGAAAACAGGACCGTGACACCTGTGGGGCAGGTGGACAGGGGCTGCATATAGCAAAGGCCTGACTTGGGCGTGGTCACCTACCTTTCTTGGTCAAGGTTCAAACCCCAGGGGCCTCCTAACCAGAAGAAAGCCAACTGCATGAGTTTCCTGATGGGTGGTGACAGGCAGTCAGCCCCAGTGTGCGGGACACCCCCAGGGAGGGAGGGCTGGGGATTGTGGCTGATTGGAGAGTGCACACACACACACACACCCTCCTCCATCCAGGGAGGCAGCCCCAGCCAGGCTGCAGCTGTCTTGCCACACAGGAAGCACACTCAGATAGCCAAATTTCAGTTTTCCAAGAGAAGCTGGAAGTCAGATTAGAAGCCAAAATCTTCTCATTTTTCTCATTTTTAAATGTTGATCAGTTCACTCCTTTTTGGAAAAATTGACTTTTACATTTCTTTTTTTTTTTTTTTTTTTTTTTTTTTTGTAACGCTCTGGGTCCAACGTGCACCTCTGAGGGCCAGCTTTTCCTGCCGCAGGCCCTTCCCTCCCTGCCTCCTCCTGGGTGCACAGCTGGGCTCTGACAGGCTGAGGAGATAAAAACAGGCCTTGCGCACACGCAGCCCGGCCCCCAGCCCGCCCCAAAGTGAGCGGAGCCACGCGCACCCCTCCTCTGCTGTAACTCCCGCAGCAGCCCTGGGGGAGCCGAGGGTGTGCTCTGCAGGCCTCCCAGACAGGAGGAAGACTTGCTCAGGGTCAGAGAGCTGGTGAGCAGTGAGCCTAGGCCGCCCCCTGGAAGGGACTGCTGTGTGGGGACTCCCGGGAGGACCCAGAGCACCCCACAGGCACCTCTGTGGACCTGTTCCAGCTGCAGCCTAAACTCCACACTCACCTGCCAGCCACAGAGGAAGAAACTGAGGCAGGCCTGGCAGGCAGATCCTGGCCCTCGCTGGAACCTGGGCCATTTCTCGTGCCTGCCCACCTGCTTGCCTGCCCTCCCACCCACCCAGTTACTCTCCCCATTCCCTCCCACCCCCCAGCCCCAAGAGCCAGCGATCAGAGGCCACGCACAAGAAAGCCAGGGGTCAAGCAGGCTGATTGGAGTGTTCTTGCTTAGTCTGTCTGATAGTTTAGCCAGATTCGTGTCTGTGCTCAAAAATGATGGGAACCGGCACTGTGTTCGTGTCCCTGCTGAAGATGCGCCAGCGTTTCCCAGTCCCCCTTAGCGTCAGTTCCCACGGAGCGCAGGTGCCCTGCTGGGATCAGCTGCCTCTCCGTGCCCGCCCCCTTCCTCCAGGCCCCTCCAGCTCCCACCGCAGCCACCCAGATCTTTCCAGGGCTGGCCGAGATGTTAACCTCTTCAGAGGGAATCCTCTTGACCGTGACCGCCATCGCGTGTCTAAACCAACTGCCTGCCCCCTTGTCCTCATAGCATCTGGTATTTGAAATTATACCATTTATTTGCTATGTATTCATTTCCCCCGCTGCTGTCTTTACCTGAACGGCAAGGAGCAGGCATTCCTCACCCTGCCCCCTGCACCACACACTTGCTCCATAAATGTCAAGGGGGATGGAACTGAGTGCAGTTGGCCCTCCAGTTTGCCACAGGCCCTTCCACTCCCTTTTGTATCCCTCTGAGGAGATCAGATTTCAGTCATCTCCATCCCTTGCTCTGTTTTTTTTTTTTTTAATACAGATTCATTCATTTATTTGAAAGAGTTATAGAGGGAGAGACAAGAGAGATCTCTCATCCACTGGTTCACTGTCCAAATGACCACAACAGCCGAGGCTGGGCTTGGCCAGGCTGAAGCTGGGAGCCAGAGTCTCCATCCTGGTCTCCCATGTGGGTGCAGGGGCCCAAGCACTTGGGCCATCTTCCAGTGCTTTTCCAGGTGCATCAGCGAGAGCTGGATTGGAAGCAGAGCAGCTGGGACTCGAACCAGTGCTCATATGGGATGCCGGCATCACAGGCAGGGGCTGAACCTGCTGTGCCACAATGCTGGCCCCTGTTGTTTTCCTCATGGGAGAAAAAATATTTATCTCTGCCAATAGCAAATGTTAATAATATCAGAAGGTAAAAAATGAAGCTAGACCCACTCAGATCCGGTGCCCGCCTGGCCCCTGCAGACCTGTGACCTTCCAACTCCCCCCTTTCTTTACTGTTGCAAACCAGACCTAAGTCCACTGCCCCACTGTCCCCTGCAAAACTGCCCCCTCCTCCTGTGTCCCCTTGTCAGTGAAGACCCCCATTCCCCCTGCATCTCCCAAGTTCCAAGCCATAGGAACCCAGGAGTGACAGTACCAACCGGGTCCTTATCCAGGAACCCCAGGCTCGCTCATCGACCCAGTGCTGTAAATGTCTCCATGAGGGAGCTTGGGGGAGGAAGCTGGAAAGCAAAGAAGGCTCCGTGGAGGAGGAGGCATTTACATCGAGATCAGGAGTTTGCTAAGAGATAAGGAGGGAGAGATAGATTGCTCCAGCAGGAGGTGTGGAGGGGATGCGAGGGGAGGTCACGCTCCAGTGTCTGTGCTGTGTGTGTGTGCGTGCGCACATACATACCTTAGGGGAGGGAGTGCATAGTCACCCATAAATCCCAGTAGGTACATAGAGGACTTAGAAGCACATTCAAGGGACTGGCACTGTGGCTCACTTGGTTAATCTTCTGCCTGTGGCGCCGGCATCCCATATGGGAACCAGGTTCTAGTCCTGGTTGCTCCTCTTCCAGTCCAGCTCTCTGCTGTGGCCCGGGAGGGCAGTGGAGGATGGCCCAAGTGCTTGGGCGTCTGCCAGTATGGGAGACCAGGAGGAAGCACCTGGCTCCTGGCTTCAGATCGGCACAGTTCTGGCCGTAGCGATCATTTGGGGGGTGAACCAACGGAAGGAAGACCTTTCTCTCTCTCTCTCTCTCTCTCTCTCTCTCACTGTCTATAACTCTACCTGCCCCCCCCCCCCAAAAAAAAGAAAAAAAAAAGAAAGAAACACATTCAAGAGCTGGATTTGACCCTGTAGATAACAGGGAATCATTAAAAGTTTGGTTTTCTTTCCTATTTATTCTTAAAGATCTGTACTTATTTATTTGAAAGGCAGAGTGACAGAGAAGGAGAGAGAGATCTCCCATCTGCTGATTCACTCTCTAAATGGCCGCAACAGCCACGGCTGGGCCAGGCGGAAGCCTCGAGCCAGGAACTCCATCCGGATCTCCCACGTGGGTGGCAGGCACCCAAGCACTTGGGCCATGTTCCACTACCTTCCCAGGCGCATTAGCAGGGAGCTGGATCAGAAGTGGAGCAGCTGGAATTCAAACCCGTGCTCTGATGTGGGATGCCAGTATCCCACACGGCGGCTCAACCTGCCACACCCCAACATTGGCCCCTTCCCCTTTTTTTTTGAAAGAGCAGCACTGTGTGCACACATGACCAGAATTCTGGCATCACCAAGGAGCATACAGAAAATCCTCAGCAGATCCAGCGCTGTAGTGTAGCGGGTAAAGCAGCCGTCTGCAGCACCGGCATCCCATATGGGCTCTGGTTCGAGTCCCGGCTGCTCCACTTCCAATCCAGCTCTCTGCTGTGGCCTGGGAAAGCAGTGGAAGATGGCCCAAGTCCTGGGACCCCCTGCACCCACGTGAGAGACCCAGAAGAAGTCCTGGCTCCTGCCTTCAGATCAGCGCAGCTCTGACCATGGCCGTTGTGGCCATGTGGGGAGTGAACCAGTGCATGGATGACCACCCCCGCCGCCTCTCCTTTCTCTGTGTAACTCTGACTTTCAAATAAATAAATCTTAAAAAAAAAAAAAAGAAAAGTCTCAGTACCCTCTGATCCCCAGTCCTACTTCCAAGAGGCGGGCACTGCTCGGTTTCATGGATTCCATGCAGGAGAAATATTGGAAATAAACCCTCAAGTGTGTCTGGCCTCTTCCAAGGCTGTGTGCCTCAGGTCCCAGTTACCATGCTGTACCCAAGCTTTTTGCACTTAATCTATCTTGAGCCTCTTTCCTCAACACTCCACACATTTGAGTGGCCATGTGGTGTCCATGGTGGGGTTGTCCCACATTTCACAGAAGCTGCTTCCAGCTGGCCCCTTCTCGTCCCCAGCCATGCTCTCAGGTACCCTGGGCACCATCCTTCTGCCTTTAGGGCCATCCCTGGAGATGGGTGTGCTGGCTGCAAGCTTTGTGCAGTGTAAACTTTGGTAAAAAATCAATGTGTCCTTCCAAACAGATTCCGTGGCATTCTAATGAGAGATAAGCTATAAGCAAAACCTAATATGTGTGATATGTCGGAGGGTGACAGGTACAGCAGAGAAAAGCTGAACAGACACAGCGAGTGAGGGGTACTGGAGAGAGTGGGGGAGGGGGCTGTTTTATACAGGCTGGGTAAGGGAAAGCCTCAAGGGGAGGACCATGCAGAGACCTGGAGGGAAAGCACACCAGGGGCAGAGGCAGTAGGCAGTGCAAAGGCCCTGAGGCAGGAGGTGTTCAAGATCAGTGCGACAGAAACGACATAATGGAGAAAGGAGCAGGAGAAAAAGCCAGAAGAGGTGATAGGGCTAGACACACAGGGTCCTGTGAGTGTTCTAAGGAGCTTGCTTTGATGTTGCATGGGATGGGGAGATGCCCCTGGCTGTGAGCAGAGGAGGGGGATGGGCTGCCTTGGGTTTTGCTGAGAACCACCCCCCGCCCCAGCTGCTGTGTTGAGAATAAACTGTATGTTTTGGGACATGCTCAATTGGACTTGCCCCAAACAGTAGAGTTAGAAACTTGCCAGGGGATTCCAATTCAATCCCATCAAGGTGGCATGTACCACTGCCATCTCACTAGTCCAAGTGATCAATTTCAGTTCACAATTGATCACACTGATAGGTCTAAGAGTCAAAGGGATCACATAAACAAGACTAGTGTCTGCTAATACTAACTGATAGAATTAAAAAGGGAGAGAACGATCCAACATAGGAAGTGGGATACACAGCAGACTCATAGAATGGCAGATGTCCTAAACAGCACTCTGGCCTCAGAGTCAGCCCTTAAGGCATTCTGATCTGGCTGAAGAGCCTATGAGAGTATTTTAGGCATGGAAAGCCAAGATACTCTGGAAAAAAAAAAAAACTAAATGAAAGATCTCTGCAAGTGAGATCCCAGTGGAAAGAACAGGCCATCAAAGAAAGAGGTACCTTTCTCTGAAGGGAGGAGAGAACCTCCACTTTGACTATGACCTTATCTAAATAAGAATAAGATCAGAGTTGGCGAACTCAAAAGGCTTCCATAGCCTTGGCAACTCATGACTAGAGCCTAGGGTGATTACTGATGCCATAAACCAGAGTGTCAAATTGTTAAGTCAACAACAGGAGTCACTGTACTTACTCCCCATGTAGGATCTCTGTCCTTAATGTGTTGTACAATGTGAATTAATGCTATAACTAGTACTCAAACAGTACTTTACACTTTGTGTTTCTGTGTGGGTGCAAACTGTTGAAATCTTTACTTAATATATACTAAATTGATCTTCTGTATAAAAAGAGAATTGAAAATGAAAAAAAAAAGAGAGAATAAACTGTATGTAAGCCAAGGATGATTCTTAGGGAGAGACAGTGGCCATTAGCCCAGGCCAGGAGCCAAGTGCTGATGAATTTTTTTAAAGATTTATTTATTTATTTGAAAGGCAGAAATAGAGAGAGAAAGAGAGAGCATGTGCTCCCCAGATGGCTGCAATGGCCTGGGTTGGGCCAAGCTGAAGCCAGGAGCCTGGAACTCCTTCTAGGTCTCCCATGTGGGTGCAGGGGCCCAAGCACTTGGTCCATCTTCTGCTGCTTTTCCCAGGCACATTAGCGGGGAGCTGGATCAAAAGTAGAGCAGCCGGGACTTGAACCAGCATCTGTGTTGGATGCTGGTGCTGCAGGCAGAGGCATTACCTAAGGTGGATCCACGTGTTTTGCCGGTGGTTGGCACATGAAGTGTGAGAAAGTCAAGGGTGACTTTTGAGGGATTTGGGCCTGCGCACTAGAGAGATGGTTCTGGAACAGGCTGGAAGGATGCAGGAGCTCCACTTGCTTGGGCCGCTGAACCCATAATGGGCTGGAGTTGCTGGTAGACCTGGCTGACCCTCTTCCTGGTGTCTTCCAGCACCACAGACAGAACCCCCTTCCCCAGGTCTGCCGAGCGCTGTCGCCCAGCACCCCCCACACACCCTAAGCCAGCACCCGAGGGGCCACCCTGTGGTCAGCCACATGCAATTTCCACTGGAGCTTGCAGTTCCGCCTTTAGCGTCCACTCCCTGGCCCGTGCTGCACCACCTCTCGCCTAGACCTGGACCATGGCACCTGCTCAGAGCCTGGTGCTGAGAAGGGACCAGGAATGAATGCAGGATTCAGTGAATGGAAGCGGCAAGGAAGGACTGAGCAGCCTGGCCAGTCCCTCTCCTGTCAGCCCAGAGGGATCTTTGGAAGCCCGCACATCTAACTGTGGCCCTTCCTTGATTGTCAGTTGTTCAGAGCTCCCTGGCCTGCACAGACACAAGCTGGTGGCCTATGGACACGTCTTGTTTGGCCCACATAGCACCTTGGGCTTTAAGAAAAAAAAAATTGGATTAATTCACATCAAAGCCTGGATTCCCCACGTCTCTCAGGACCTGGGGAGAGTGCCCCCAGGTGGTGCAGCTCCAGGGTAGCACCTGCTTTTGCAGTGACTTCCCCCTAGAGAGGGCATGCGCTCTCCGTGGTGCTGTAGTCCGCGCTGCTCCTTCTTGTGTTATGCCCAGTTCACTTCCTGCACTCATTACCTCCCTGGCCCCTTAGGCATCAAAGCTTGCAGCCTGTGGCCTATAGCATGAGTGCATGGCTTCTGGGGGAGCCTATTGCATTGGGTGGGACTGACAAAGGAGTGGTGACAGAAGGTGAAACAGAAAAGTTGGGGTATGGCCACGTTGAATGCCATTCCAAGAAGTCTTTGTCCAGTGGGCCCCTTGAGCTCAGTGAAGCCAGGGAGTGAAATGCCTGGGCTTATGTTTTTAGCCCATGCCCCCTGGCCAGGAGGAGACCACACAGAAGCAGAGGACCCCACTAGGAGGCCTGGCTGCTAACAGGAAGGTGAGCAAGAGGCCAGGATGGAGGCGCCTCCTCCATGGATCCCCCTACAATGTCTGAATCTGCTCTCTCCCTCTCTCTCTCTCTCTCTCTCTCTCTCTCTCTCTCTCTCTGCTTCAGAACCACACAGTAGCCGTGGGCTCCAGCATGGCCACGAAGGCAGATGGGCACTGCTGAAGACCAAGCCTGGCTCCAGCTGCTTCCGAACGACTCCCACCCCACAGTCCTCTGCCGCCCCCAGGATGGGGGCCGGGGGACTGGGGGGCTGGCCATGAAAGAATGCTGCCCCTCCCTGCAAAAGGCCAGCCCTGCACCCCCCAGGCATAGCCCTGACCACAGCGCAGGCATGGACCCTAGGCATAGCAGTCCCCAGGGGGCCAGCGAAAAGGTCTCCTGTTCTGAGGGCCCTGGCGGGAGCCTGGCCCACCCCTCCCAGACCTGTAGTCCTCCCCAAGAGGCAGCCGGCAAGGAGACCCGCATCTCAGGGACAGCAGACTCCACGTTTTCCGGGGAGCCTGAGCCCGGGTCCTCAGGGAACAGAAATGAGAAGATGGATTCCAAGTTCTCAAAGCAGGCAGCTTCCGCTTCTGTGGGAAAGGAAGATGCTGGATCCTCCAGGAAGGCAGATTCCATGGTCACAGGAAAGCCAGAGCCTGCAGTCATGGGGCAGGGGAATCTCGTGACCCCAAGAGAGGAAGATGGTGGCCGCCTGGGAAAAGTTGACCCTGGGTGCTCCAGCCAGGCGGCTGCAGCGTCCCCAGGGAAGGAAGAGGCCGGGGATCCTGTGTCCTCAGGCAAAGTGGATCCTGTGTTCCCAAGGCAGGAGGAGCCGAGCTGTTCTGGAAAAGAACGTCCTTTGTCTTCAGGAAAGGCGGATCCCAAGCCCGTGGGAGAAGCAGACTTGGTGGCCTCGGGACGGGTGGCGCCCGCCTCGCTGGGGAGCCCGGATCCCGCATCCACAGAAAAGTCAGCTCCTGGGCCCTCAGGAAAGCCAAGTCCAGTGTCGCCGGGCGGAACTGAGTCTGTGTCTTCTGGGACAGCGGCTGCAGGAGCCCTGGAGAAGACGCATCCTGCGCCCCTGGGACCGGCAGATCCTGCACACACAGGAAATGCAGAAACTCTGTCCTCCATGACAGAGGAGCCTCGGTTCCTAGCAGAGAAGGACACGCGCTCCCCAGGAACAGGGAGTGCTGGGCCCAAGGGGATGCCCAAAACAGGGGCTGCCGGACCGGGGAACCCAGTGCTTTCAGGAGAGCCGGCGGCCACCTATTCGAAAGCTGGGGAGCGCATGTCTTCCAGCGAGGTGGATCCTGGGGCCTCGGGAAAGCCGCAGCCCTGGCCTCCTGGGCGGGCAGAACGGGCCTCCAACGGAAAGGCACAAACTGCCTCCCCCAAAGGGGCAGAGTCCACGCCCGGGGAAGCCACGAAAACACCACCTTCTGGAAAAGCAAGTGCTGAGCCTTTGGGAAAGACAGACCCTGTGTCCTCAGGGGAGCCCAAGTCCCTGGGGGTAGCAGCGGGTCCTCCACCTTCTCGAGAGGAAGGAGAGCCCCCGGCCCTGCATTCTGACTCCACAAAGGTGGGCCCTACACCCTCGGGAAAGACAGAAGCCGGACAAGCAGGTCCCTTGGCCTCGCCCTCCGGGAAGGTGGACTCTGTGTCCCTGGGGAACGCAGAAGTTGGCCCAGGGCCCAAGGGGGGGGCCCTGCCTCTAGAGCAGGGTGGCCCCGTGCCCAGCGCCAAGGTGGGCCCCAGGGTCTTGGGGACAGCAGAGCTGCAGCCTGGGGGCAAGGCAGAGGCTGCCACACCTCTAGGAAAGGCGGAGATCACATCTTTGCAAAAGGAGGGATCCCTGGCTCCCGAGAAGGTGGATCCCGGATCCTCAGGAAGGGCGGAGCCCCCGGCCTCGGGCAAGGCGGGGCCTGTATCCCTGGGGAAGGCCGACCCTGCACCTTTGAGAAACGCAGACCCCCCACCCTTGGCACAGGCGGCCCCTCTGACTGTGGAGCAGGCGCAGGACTCCTCCTCCTCCTCCAGGCGATCAGATGGCAAACCCTGCGGTTTGGCCCCTTCTGCCGGGAGCAGCGAGGGGCACGGGAAGCTAGAAGCGGCGGCCAGCGGGGCAGCCTCCAGCCTGGGCCAGAAAGACCTGGTGGCCGCTGGGGCCCAGAGAAGCCCCGGCGTGGAGGCGGCAGCACCCCCACCGGGGCCGCGGACTCGCGACAACTTCACCAAGGCGCCGTCGTGGGACGCGAGCGCCCCACCGCCGCCGCGCGAGGACGCGGGCACGCAGGCTGGGGCGCAGGCCTGCGTCTCGGTGGCCGTGAGCCCCATGTCTCCGCAGGACGGCGCGGGTGGCCCGGCCTTTAGCTTCCAGGCGGCGCCGCGCGCGCCCAGCCCGGCGCCCGGGCCGCCCGCGCGCCGCGACGCGGGCCTGCAGGTGTCGCTGGGCGCCGCCGAGACGCGCTCTGTGGCCACCGGGCCCATGACGCCGCAGGCCGCCGCGCCGCCCGCCGTACCGCCCGCCTTCCCCGAAGTGCGGGTGCGGCCGGGATCCGTGCTGGCGGCCGCCGTGGCGCCCCAGGAGGCGTCGGAGCCCGTGCGCGACGTGAGCTGGGATGAGAAGGGCATGACGTGGGAGGTGTACGGGGCCGCCATGGAGGTGGAGGTGCTGGGCATGGCCATCCAGAAGCATTTGGAACGGCAGATCGAGGAGCACGGCCGCCAAGGGGCGCCCGCGCCGCCGCCCGCCGCTCGCGCGGGCCCCGGCCGAGCGGGCTCGGTGCGCGCCGCGCCCCAGGATGGCGCCGCCAAGCGGCCGCCCGGCCTGTTCCGTGCGCTGCTGCAGAGCGTGCGCCGGCCGCGGTGCTGCTCGCGGGCGGGACCCACGGCCGAGTGATCGGCGCCCTTTTGTACGCCCGGGTTTCCAACCTGCTCAGGCCCCCTTCCTGACCCCAGCCCCTGGAAGGGGTCCCCTCGGCGGCGAGCGGCGGACCTCCGAGGAGTGGGCAGCCTCTAGGACCCTGTCATATCCTTCCCGTCCCAGACACGCAAACGAGCCCCCACGCCCCTTCCCAGCCCTCACCTGGACTCCTGGTCACACCGGGCGAGCACGGGGACCCACTCAGCACCCCCCGCTCCTCCCCACCCCAAGCTGAGGCGGGCTCCTGAGACGGCCAGGCTGGCCTGTTGAGGTCTCGGGAGCGCCAGGTCCCCAGAACCGGGAGAGACTGCAGGCCAATCTCCAGGCGGGTCCTCCGAGCGTGCGCGGGTTGAAGAGCGAGGGGCCTGAGTGTGCCCGGCCAAGTTCTGAACTGAGTGTGCGGCTCGGCGGCGCTGGCCTGCGTGGTCGGGCCATCTCTTGCATGCTGTGGGTTGCCCTTCCCCAATTCCTGTCTCCCACCCTCCTGGCCCAGTCCCCCAGCCCTGTCACCTCCCACTGGTCACTAGTTCACAATTCCCAGCATGGGAAGGGGGGGGGGGGGCGGGAAGAAGGCGGGGCGGGGGGGGGCAGCTGCAGGAAGTCCTGGGGGCTCAGGAAGTGCCCTGGGAGAGTCACCGGAGGGTCGGAGGGTGACTTATGGAAGGTTCTGGGCCACTGGCGGCCTGGGTGACAGCTGGTCTTGGTATTGGGGACAGCACAGAGAGCCCATTCTGTAGCCACAGTTGTCTCTCAAAGGCCACTCTCTCCATCTCTCCATCCACCCCCCCACCCCCCGTGCTGTGAGCCCCTACAAGTCCTTTGTGACCACTCAGTGTCCCTGTCCCCGTCCCTCCGGCCTCAATTTTTGGCTACAAACTGTCACAGTCCACATTGGTAATAAAATCTTTCCCCAACACTTGTCCAAGCAATTGACAGCAGGGTATATTATCATTCCCGGGGTGGGGGAGGGGAGGGCAAGGTGCAGTTGGGGATGACGAGGCCTCTTCCCAGGTGGCCCAGAGGAGTGGGGTCGGCCATCACAGGTCTGTGGTGTCCAGGCCACCGTTGGTGAAGGCCAGTTCCGTGTGCTGCCTTCCTGACAGCAACATGCTCAGAGGCTCTGCATAGGGCCCAGGGGGATGGTGGCCCGGCTCCTGCAGTGGAGAGAAGAGGTGTTGGGCCTTCAAGCCACCACCAGATGGCGCCCTGGCTGGCGTCCCACCTGCTCTCCTGGGCTGCTCTGTCCCAGAGGTGGCTGTGGCAGGGGTGGTCATGGACAGGCTCAGGCTAAGGGGTGGGCCCCCAGGGGGAAGGAGTATGCTCTGGCTATGCCCCTCCCCCCAGACTGGCCCCTCGGTGTCCTGCCAACTCCTGAGTAATGCCAGGCCACACACCCGGTGCCAAACAGCCCATCCAGCACAAGGCTGCCACCTGCACCCCACATCACCTGAAACACCCACAGAACCCCCCTGAAGGAGGATTCATGTCCCCCACTTTACAGGCGCGGAAGCTGATGCCAGAAAGGGGCAGAGCAGAGTTTGAATCTCTGGTCTTGCTGGTTCTAAAGCAATTTGACATTTTCTGCTAACATTGGTGGGGGGATGCGTTCCCAGATGGGGTGCCCCCTGCACTTCATCACGGTACACCCTCATCAGGGGAACTCTCCTGCCCTCCCTCTCCCTCCCTCTCCCCCTCCCCTGGACACACCACACACACAGCTTCCTATGGGCCAGAACCCCGACCCCACCCCCTCCCGGGCACTCCCAGAGCTGTGTCCAGCCTGGGGCTGTTCAGGTAGGTCCCTGGGAAAGAGCAGAACACTGAGGGACTGCAGGGGGCAGAACATCCTGCTCTTCTCCCACAGACCCTGAGCAGGGCAAGCTGGTGCAGTGCCACCCAGGATACTGTGGCCTGCTCCCCCAAGGCCAGACACCTTGGTCCTGGCCAGCTTGTACCCTGCAAGCTGTTCAACCTTGCCTAAGCCAGCACCCTCTCTGGGTGTCTTCCCCCACTGATGTCTTAGAAAGGCTGGACCGAATGATCTCCTGGGTCAGGCAAAACACAGGGCTCTCAGGCAAGTCCTGGCACCTGGTGATTGGTGAGGAGAGGGCCCACCTGTGCTGCCTGCCCAGCCCAGGGAACAGAGCAGGCAGGCGGCTCCCGAGAAGGGTCTAGGCCCCCTGAGTCCCTGAGAAACTCAGACGAAGAGATGGAGCCTGGGGCAACTCCTGCCTTAGCTGGTTCCTGGCTTTGAAGTCCCTCTGTGCCCTGGCCCCTTCCCTCTCCACACTCGCAGCTCCCAGATGCAGCCCCACCTCTGTGGGAGTGGGGAGTAGGGGCTGACTCCACTCTCCTCTGGGGGGCAACACCGGCCTCCTTGGGGGGACCCCAAGCTCCAGCAGGCAAGACCAGACCCTCTTGCCCCATTCCCCCCCAGCACACGCTAACCAGCTTCCAACAAATGCGCTACGACCTGGAGGTCACTGGAATTGCCTCTCTTGAGGCCACTTCTGGACCTGCACTGTGTTGCCTCCAGCCCCTAGGCACCCTTCTGGTACTCAGCAGCCAGACTGTTTCTGTGGACCAAATCTTTCTGAGTAAGGAGTTCTCAAGGCAAAATAAGGATGGAAGCATGTAGGCAAGCCAGGAGCCCTGCAATAGGACCCAGTGGGGTGGGCGCCTCCCACCCCCACCACCACCACAACCCTGGGCTGTTGCCATGCCAGTGGGTCTTAGAGTTTGTACTGCATGGTGGGGGAGGGGGACACAGGGGCAGTTCCTCCCATTTCCAGAGCCCTGCCCTTGCAGGGTCCCCTCCCTGTCCATTTCAGTCCCCCAGGGAGCTTGAAACTCAGCCAGTTCCTACGCTGGGGAATCCAAAAGCTCTGGGGGTGACGTGGGCATTTTTAATGAGCCCTTTGAGTGATTCTATGCTGTGAACTCATCTAACCAGCCAACCCGGTTAGCAAGTGTGGTACCAGCGCTCCTCCCAGCCTAGCTTCTCTCCTTTGCTACTGCTGTATCACCCACTTCGGTCCCTCCCCCACCCCACCAGCTTTGATATAAAAGGCGGAACCAGGCTCTTGAGCCCTGGACCCTGACTTTGTGCTGGATGCTTCTCATGGCTGCTCTCATTGAATCCCGGCAACAGCCCTGCAAGGTTGAAGGTGTAGTCCCCATTCCCAGATGAGAAAACTGAGAACCAGAGGTGCATTGGAGAGTGGAGGAGCAGGGAGGGGCCCCCAGTGCAGAGCCATGGGGCTCTTTGGCACCTGGAGCAGAGACACGAGGCTGCTCAAGTCAACAGCAGGTCTCTGACGCTCTGGAGGGACCCTACTCCTTCAGAGAAGAACCTCAAGTCAGAAGCCCCAGATACCATCTCATGCCCCATCTTGCCTTGATTCCTTTACTGTTCTTGTCCAGGTCCACAGAGTTGTCATCCAGGGAGTTGAGGCTATGGGAGAAATGATGGCACTCAGGTAGGCAGGAGGCCCAGTCCTCCCCTCGGTGACCAAGAACCTCCACCATCACCACCACCACCACCATCACCAACACCACTACTACCACCCCACCATCACCATCACCAACACCAACATCACCATCACCATCTCTACCATCTCTCCCATCACCACCACTACCATCACCACCATCACCATCACCACCACCACCACCATAACCAACACCAACACCACTACTACCACCCCCACCACTACCATCACTATCACCACCCCACCATCACCAACACCAACATCACTGCCACCATCACCATCATCACCACCACTACCATCACTACCACTATCACCATCACCACCACCATCACCAACACCAACATCACTGCCACTATCAACATCATCACCACCACTACCACCACCACCACCACCATCACCATCACCAACACCAACACCAACACCACCTCCCCCCTGCTTACCTGATGCGATCCTGATCATTGGAGGAGAGGTACTCCAAGCCCAGGTCCCCGGTGGGTAGGTTCAGCATGGGGTTGGCCCTGCAGAGAAGCCCCTCAGTCAAGTGCCCATGGCCCTCAGCCACCTCCCCACATCTCCTACCTGCCCTTCACCCCCTGCTCACCGCTCAGTATTGTACATGTTCGTGCCGGGGATGGCGGCGACCGAGGGCATCACCCCTGCTGCCGTCTGCCGGGCCTCCTTGGCAGCCTTCATAGCCTGAAGCTTCCGGCGGTGGCTGTGGGGGAACCAGGACGGGGGTCACACTTTGGCTGTGCACTCACCATGTGCCCCGTGGGGGCCCTGATGGCACCTCACGGTGACTGGCGGACCAGAGCATTAGCTCCCTTTACAGAGGGCAATGATTTCCCGAAGGCCCCCAGGCAGCCAGCAGCAAGGCCTGGGATCAAATCCACATGTGGCTGCGCTGGAAAGGGGAGACACAACAGCAGGCACCAGGTGTCTTGCAGGGTGCAGCGCGGGCACGCTATATCCTTGAGTGCCTTGAGAAATCTGTGTCATGCCCATTGTGCAGAGGAAGAAACTGAGGCTCGGGGCCGGGGGGCGGGGGTGGGGAGATGACAGAGATCTCAGGAATCCCTGGGCACTGAACACACAGCTAGCTGCTGCCAACCTAAATTCCAGTTCTTTCTGCCCCACTCCCTACCCGAGTGTCTAGGGAGACGGTTAGAGCCCCGGCAGGCCATGGCACCGCACCTCTTCCGTACACACACGAGGACAGTGGCTGCGATCACTATGGCGAGTGCCAAGGCCACTCCCAGTCCTATGATGACGCTGATGAGCTGTTTCGTCTGGTCTGACTCCTGGCTCTGCTGGGAGCCCTGGAAGAGAAAGGGCGTGAGGGGGCTGCGGCTGGGGGAGGGGGAGGGGCGGTCACCTTTGGCTCTTGCCTCCCCCTGCCCCCCGCAGCCCCTCCATCCTGCCCATGCTCACCAGCACCACCAGCCCCAGCTGCAGCAGCTGTGTCAGCGCGTCCTCATCGTTCCGAATCATCCTGGGTACAGAAGCCAGCTCAGACCCAGGCTTTCCTGCCCACACTGTGCCCAGCCCCTAAGGACAGCCCCACTCACACACTCAGGTCGTTCAGCGTCAGGGCTGACCCATTGGGGAAGACAAAGTAGGCATCCATGTAGGAGTGGGCTCGGGACCTGGGCGGGGTCAGGGGGGAACAGGACAAGGGGTTGCAGGGGTGCTGCGCCCTCACTGTGCGCCACCCAGCTTCCTGCTCCTGCGTCTTTCCCCCAACCAGTCGCGGGGCCTGCACACACTCACCTGGCTGCGGAGTCGAGGTTCTGAACGTTCACAACGTAGACGGTGGTCCTGGTCGCTTGGCCGAGAGCCCTACAAAGGGAGCAAATGGTCACAGAGTCCAGGCCTGCTCAGGACAGCTGTGCTGGCTCAGCAGGTGGCACCTCTATGCAAAGAAGAGAAAAGGAAATCCCGTCCTGTCACTGGGTTTACAGCTTAGCAAACAGAGTGCCCTTGTGCAGTGCCCAGCCTTCACAATGGTACATGGCAGCTCTGTTGAGCCCTCTCTCTGCCCTTGGCTGGGCAGAGGCTTCTGGATGTGTGCAGAAAGGTAGTGCAGGTCCAGGTCCAGGGTGAGAGATGGACAAAGTCAAGTGTGGGTCATGGATAGGATTGAGAGACAGCCTGTCCAGGTCTTGTCAGGGAGCAGCCCCCTTAGGCCTTGTCCTGGTCCCCCAAACCTACGCCTTAATGGCCTCCATGTTGGCGCCCACCTCCTCCTTCTGTGGGGAGAACTGTAGCCTCACGCGGTAACTCTGGTCCACGGTGAAGAGCTGGGGGAGGAGCGGGTGGGAGCGCATGAGACCTAGGCCCAGGGGCCAGCAGGGGCAACTAGGTTGGAGGCCGGGACTGGTACTCACATTCAGGGTGACTTGGGCTTCCCGGGCAGACCCCACGGAAGGTTTATCCTGGGCCTGCACGGTCACCTGGTAGGTCCCTTGCAGAGTGGAGTCAAGGTTGATCAGTAGCCTGCAAAAGGGGCAGGGACACAGAGCCATCCTGACACCCAAGCTGGAGTCCTCTGGCACCCAATTGCACCCCTCCCAGGATGGGAGGCATGCCATGATGCCTCTTGGCCTCACCCCCCACCCCCCGCCCCTAGCCTCCGGTGGTGGGGGGCGCCCGCTGTTACTCAATGCTGCCAGTAAACACAGTGCCCTCGGCCGAGGTGGGGATCTCAAAGACGTTTTGCAAAGGCAATGTGGTCCCATCCTTAGAGACGAAATCCACTTGCAGGATGCTGAACTCGATGACCGCATTGGCCCCTGAGTCATCGTCTCTGGCCTGGGAACAAGAGTGGGCAACATCTGGGGGCTGGGCTGGGCCACACCTCCCTCTCTCCTCCCCCACTCCAGCAGGGGTCTGAGGCTGCGGTGGCCCCTAGCCCCTGTCAGCCTTCCTCCTGCCCCTGCCAGCTCCACGCAATAAGCAAGTGTTTGATCATCGGTGTGGCTGCTCCGCAGATCTAGGCTTGGACAAGGCTCTACCCCAGCTTGACAGATCACTGTGCCCTAAGCAAATCCTACCAGCTCCCACCACACCTGCCACGCACACGATGCTATGCTGGGGAGCGCTCTGGCTTCCTAAGCACCTACTGTGTGCCGGGCGCCTGCCCTGAGATCCCTCCCTAACGTGACTGTGGATTCTCCTGGGCGACCAGGAGCTGAGTCGGGGCGGGGGCATGCATTTATGTTCATTCCAATGCCTTCTAGAGAAAAGCATAACCAACCCACGGAGCCACGAGCCTGCTGTTCAGAGAGAAGCTGGAGCCAGGGTTTATGTTTCAAAAAGCAGTCAATTTAAAGGAGAGGGTTCCATGCCATGGCTGAACTGATGACGCTGGAGTGTAGCTGGCTGAGGATTGGCAAACCGCTATCCTTGCCCAACAAGAAACTGGGGTTATGAGAGACACTGGCCGTGGGACAGCTCTCAGTGGGCAAGGCCAGGCCCATCTGTCTCCTACACCCATGTGTTTGTCACAGCGTAGGAAGCAGCAGCCAGAGACCACCTGCTGGTGCTGCCAGCTCCTTGTTGGGGAGGGAAACTGAGTCACAGAGGGTGAGGCGGCTTCACGGGTGAGTAAGAGGTCCAGCCAGGCCCAGACTCAGGGCTGTGCGGGGGGCTCAGCCCCGGCCCTCCAATAAACACATCAGTACCAAAACTGGTAGGGGTGGGGCCAGCGCTGTGGCGCAGCGAGTGAAGAACCACCTGCAGGGCTGGCATCCCATATGGGCACCAGTTCAAGTCCTCGCTGCTCCACTTCCAGTCTAGTCCCTTGCTTATGGCCTGGGAAAGCAGTAGAAGATGGCCCAAGTCCTTGGGCCCCTGCACCCATGTGGGAGACCCAGAAGAAGCTCCTGGATCCTGGCTTTGGATCAGACCAGCTCTGGCCATTTCAACCAGTTGGGGAGTGAACCAGCGGATGGAAGACCTCTCTCTCTCTCTCTCTGCCTCTGTTACTCTGCCTTTCAAATAAATAGCTCTTTAAAACAAAAAGAAAGAAAAGGCAAGTGCATTTACGATTACAAGTCCTAGAAATTAACTACAAGGAACTCATTTGAGTTTCAGTTGATCAGGATTTCTCTGTAATACTCAGGAATTCTGTGGCAGTGGGGAAAGTCAGGCCTGCAAAGTGGAACCTACGGTGATGACATCTGTGTGGACACTACATTCCACAGCTAGCGATGATCCCATCAGGCAGGCTGGTGTCTGTTTCTGTTCTAGAGCTTTCTTTTGCATAGATGGCAGCCCATATGTCTCCTTTCTAGGGTTCAAACACTCTGCGGGCAGCCAGAAGACCTGAACGCCTTAGCCCCCTGTCCCTCGGGGCTCATGTGACCCACAGAGCCTGGTAAGACGGACTCACCTGGACAGTCGCCACCTGCTGGCCAATTAACACCAGTTCTGGGATGATGACTGCAAGTCAGACAGGAAGGAGGTCAGTGGGGCTCGGGCAGGGCCCACCTGGCCCAGTGCTGGCCACAAACTGGCTCAGGGCTCAACGCCTGTCCCCACCAAACCTGCCTTCAACTTCTCTATCAAAAAAGGACCCCCCCCCCACGACAGCCAGTAGTTAGCAAGTCATCCATCTCCCATTGTACAGGTGGTAAAACTGGGATCCAAAGAGGCCAGGGCTCAGCCCAGGGCCAGAGATCAAGAGGAGCAGAGCTAGAATGAAAATGTAGTCCCTCCTTCCTGGAGGGAGGCAGGCGGTGAGGGTGTGTGGGGTCCCAAGGGAGCAGGGGTGTGTGTGTGTGTGTGTGTGTGCGGCAGGGTGACACTCAGGCCTGCTGCTTACCAAAAGTCTTGTTGCCAAGCACAAAATAAGGTGTGTTGTCATTCACATCCTCAATCGTTATGGGGAGGCTTCCTGGGGACAGAAGGGAAGCTGGCTGGGGGCTCCACACAGGCTGGGCCCAGAGCCCCGCCCCCCATGGCCTCAGCCACGCCCCTGCAGTGTCACACAGTTCCCTCCCCAGTCCCAATTCGAGTGCACATTCCGTCCTTGCTGGGGGTGAGTGGCGTGTCACAGCCACACAACCAGAGCGGTGGGCCAGGCTCGGGCCTGGCCTCGGTGCGTCTCAGCTGACCAAAACGTCACACTGACACTTTGTAGCGGCGTCAGCTGGGTGCTGAAATGGCCACACGGGGCGGGCTTCTGACACAGCGGTAAAGGGACCACTCAGAATGCCCGCATCCCATAGCAGAGAGCCTGGGCTGAAGTCCTGGCTCCACGCCCGACTCCAGCCTCCTGCTGCTGTGGATCCTGGTGGGCACCCGAAATGGGTCAGGAACTTGGGTGCCTGCCACCCACTTGGCAGACCCAGATGAAGGGCATCTGGGGAGTGAACCAGCAAATAGAAGATCTGTCTCTGTCTCTCTGTCTTTCAAATAAAATAATGTCCACATTGGGGCTGGTGCTGTGGCACAGTGGGTTAAAGCCCTGGCCTGCAGCTCCGGCATCCCATATGGGCACCGGTTCAACTCCCAGCTGCTCCATTTCTGATTCAGCTTTCTGCTGTGGCCTGGGAAAGCAGTGGAAGATGGCTCAGGTCCTTGAGCCCCTGCACCCATGTGGGAGACCCGAAAGAGGCTCCTGACTCCTGGCTTCATATCGGCCCAGCTCCAGCCATCGCGGCCATTTGGGGAGTGAACCAGCAGGTGGAAGACCCCCCACCCCCGTCTCTACTTCTACCTCTCTTTATAACTCTTTCAAATAAATAAAATAAATCTTAAAAAAGTAGTTTAAGAAAAATGTCTCAACCTCCTCATCTGCGAGACTGGCTAGGAGTCAGCTGCCCCATGGGTGGGGCAGGAATGAAATGAGGAAATGCTCAGCAGGTGCTTGCCACAGTTCTTGGCTGCTGCAAAGACTCAGCGTGCGCTGGCTGTCACCATGGTCACCCACGATTTGGTGACATGCCAACACACGTCTGGCCAGAGCGTGCTCTTGCTTTTACACTGCCTAACAACAGCAGAGCACCATGCAGGCACTGCTGCGTGCCAGGCTCTGCAGCGGGTGTTTATCTGTGATTTCTCACGTCATCGCCACAGCCAAGCCACACCAACTCCACCAACCAGTGGGAAACTGACGCTGGGAGAGGGATGGGCGACTCTGGAGCCAAGATTTGAACCCAGACCTGTGGGTCCCAGCCCAGGTTCTATCCCAGGACCCCTAGGCTGCCAGCCGCCAAGCCTGGCAGGCCAGGCCCCCTCACCATTGTCGCTGCAGGCCGGAAAGCCAGGATCCGTGAGGAGGTCACAGGCCTGCACCACCAGCGTGACCAGGTCACAGACCTCGTAGTCAATGGCCTCGCTCTGGTTGATGTACACGGAGCCGTTGGGCATCACAGAGAACCAGCAGTCATGGCACAGGCTGCCCACGGCGACGCCGGCCTTGGCACAGATGGTGTTTAGGAGCTTTATCTGCAGCAGGGCCGTGGAGTCCACATCCTGGGCCCGCACCTCGGCCACCTGGCCGTGCTGGGAGCCGTTCTCGGCCACACGGATGCCCTGGAGCGAGGCTGCGACCAGGGTGGGTGGTTCGTCATTCACGTCCACCACTGTCACGTTGATTTCCGCCGTGGCCTCCTGGTCCTGAGGGCCCGGGTTCTCAGCGCTCACAGTCAGATAGAAGAAGGGCTGGCTCTCGTAGTCCAGGCTCTCGTCCAGCGGCAGCCAGAGGCGGCCCTCGGCACGCCCAGGCCCCAGCACGGAGCCTTGCAGAATGAACCTGTTCACGCTGCTCCCCGACAGGCTGAAGCTGATACGGTTGTTGACTTCTGTCTGGTCCGCGTCCCAGGCCTCCACCACTCCCACCAGCACACCTGCGGGTCAAGGGGCAGAGCTCGGAGGAAGCCCCGCCTCTCCACCCCCTCAGGCCCCGCTCCAGGAGGGCCCCAACCCAGATGCCCAGCCTAGCGAGGGAGGGCGTACCTGGATCCCTCTCCTTGACGAAGAACGTGTAGCTGGACTGGTTGAAGACAGGCAGGTTGTCGTTGATGTCCTGCGGGCAGAGGCGGGCCTGAGCGCCAGCAACTGGAGCCCTGGGAGTTCAGCCTCCTCAGGCCCCTCTGAGAAGGCAGGGACTCCTCTGCCAGAGGCCAAGGCCGGGACCCTCTCTTTCCCTCTGTGTCTCAAGCACAGGGAACTGCCCACTCCGCAGATGAGGTGCAGCCTTCAGGAGGGAGCTGGGGCTGGTGTTGATGTGCAGAAGGTGAAGCTGCCGCTTGGGGGTGCCCTCACCCCTTATCTGAGCGCCTACTGGAGTCCCACAAAACAAACACCTTGGGAAACAAAGTAGCCTCCCTCTCAATGAGATGTGCAAACGGACTTCTAAAGGTTTGGGAGGGGCAGGCCCTTGGCCCAGCAGCTAAGGGACGCCTGCAGCCTGTAGCACAGGGCCTGGGTTCACAGCCTGGGCTCGGCCACTGTCTGTTCTGGCTCCCTGCTAGTGCAGATCCTGGGAGGCAGAAGGGATGGCTCAAGTCCTTGGGGCCTTGCCACCCACATGGGAGACCTGGATGGAGTCCCATGCTCCTGCCTTTGTCCTGGCCTGGTCCTGGCTGCTGTTGTGGGCATTTGGGGAGTGAACCAGTGGAGCTCTGTTTCTCTCTCTCTCTCTCTCTCTCTCTCTCTCCCTGATTCACTGCCTTTCAAATAAATTAAAGAAATACAGTTTTTTAGGGCCTGATGCAGCAGGTCAAAGTCGTGGCCTGCAGTGCCGGCATCCCATATGGGTGCCAGTTCAAGTCCTGGCTGCGCCACTTCTGATCCAGCTCTCTGCTATGGCCTGGGAAAGCAGTAGAAGATGGTCCAAATCCTTGGGTCCCTTCACCCACATGGGAGACCCAGAAGAAGCTCCAGACTCCTGGCTTCAGATCAACGCAGTTCTGGCCATTGCGGTCATTTGGGGAGTGAACCAGTGGATGGAAGACCTCGCTCACTCTCTCTCTCTCTCTCTCTCTCTCTCACACACACACACAGCCCGCCCTCTCTGCAAGGTGGGGTAGCACTTCCCCCAGGCAGCTCCCGGAGGTACAAGGACTTGCTCGCAGGGAGCAGGGTTCTGCTTCTGCCTTCTGTGTGGCCCATCACTTCCCAAGGACAGCCCACAAGTCCTAATCCTGCTTCTGTCTCCAGTTCCCCTGAGATCACACTCTCTGATGCTTGTGGCCACGTGGCTCTTGGGGCTGCTCCCAAGTATAGAGCCAGGAGCCTGGCCCAGTCTGGTTACACGACTCTCTCCTCTACCCACCCCTTCTCCTCCCGTATGGCAAAGGACAAAAACGTGGCTCCCCTGGGGCCGGAGGGACTGGGCACCTGCAGCAGCCTGCTGCTGGCTGAGCCAGGCCTCACCTCCACAGTGATCGTGACGTTGACCTCGGTGCTACGACTGGGCACGCCGTAGTCAGCCACCTGCACGGTCAGCACAATGCGGCCCTCCAGGGCAGGCTCAATGGCCTCTCGGTCCAGGGGCCCCAGATTCGTGAGGAGCCCTGTATCAGGGTTCACGGAGAAGTTGTGGCTGTGGGGGCCGGGCAGCAGGCTGTAGAGCAGGCGGCTGTTGCTGGTGCCGGGCTCATCTTTGTCCTGGGCCTGTGCAGATGAGCAGAGTGGACATGAGCCATGAGCCAGCGGGCAGTGGTGGCTGGAGTCAGCGGGGTGCTGTCCGCTCTCCCAGCCTCCATCTCCCGTCTAAGAGGAGCCAACAGCCACACAAGGTCCTCAGGTCCCGAGCACGAGGCTGCTTCGCCTCCCAAAACCTTGCTGGCACTCGACAGCATTCCAGGCCCTGTTTTAGGAGAAGAGCTGTCATTGAGACAGCTGACAGGCTAGTGGGAAGGGAGACATCACAGACATTCACAAATTCAAGGAAACAACGCAGAATCAGTGGGAAGCCTGATTGTTCCCAGGAACACTACTTTAGTGCTGTGTTTTAAAACTATTTTTAAAAGAACTGATTCTTGGGGTGTGGCGTGGTGGCGTAGCGGGCAAAGCTACTGCCTGTAGTGCCGGCATCCCATATGGGTGCTGGTTCGGATCCTGGCTGCTCCTCTTCCAATCCAGTTCTCTGCTATGGCCTAGGAAAGCAGTGGAAGACGGCCCAAGTCCTTGGGCCCCTGCACCCACGTAGGAGACTAAGAAGTTCTTGGCTCCTGGCTTTGGATCAGTGCAGCTCCGGCTGTTGCGGCCAATTGGGGAGTAAACCTTCAGATAGAATACCTCTCTCTCTCTCTGTCTCTCCTTCTCTCTCCGTGTAACTCTGACTTTCAAATAAATAAATAAATCTAAGAAAAATCTTAGCAGCCATGTTACAACTCTGCCTTTGGGTTTTACCCTTTGGACAGTGGGTTCTAACTCTGCTTTCTTCTATATTATATTATATTATATTATATTATATTATATTATATTCTTTGTTATATATATATATATCTTACTTTCTGGAAAGGGGCAGAAGAGTGAACATAAAACAGCAGTGCTTTTGAGGGCTTGCTTTAAGCACTTTGCAGCCATCATCTCATCATTCCCCGGGGTCTCCTGGCAGAGCCCAGATTCCACCGCGGCTGGCAGGACTGCAGAACTGGGCGTGGCCCCTCCTCCTGCCCAGCCGTGCTGCAGGTGGGCTCGCACCTGGATAGTCACGGAGACCTCGCCCCCCTCCTCCTGCACGAAGATGTTGTAGGAGCCGCTGACTTCCGGGGTGTTGTCGTTGATGTCCAGCAGGTGGATCTGTAGCGAGGCGGAGGCCGACAGGTTGCCGCCGTCTGCCGCCTGCAGCGTCAGGTAGTACACTGCCTGCGTCTCCCGGTCCAGCAGCACTCCATCCCTCACCGTCACAGTCCCCGAGTCTGGGTCCACTGCAAAGAGGTCTGCCCTGCTCAGGGTGGCCAGATGTAGCAGATGGAATTACAGAATGCTCTCTTACGGGTGACTCTCAGATACACAGGGACACACATGTGCTGCCTGTCCCACGCAAAATGGGGTGGGGGGTATTTCAAAAAGCTTATGGGAACCTGGAACTAAAAGATAATGCACCCTTCCCATGAACCGTTTCAAGGCCTCTCACATGTACAACATTCTTATTGCTATGGTTTCCATATGGCTTGACTTTGTCCCCCAAGGCTTGTTCCACAGTGTGGCACCGTTAAGAGGTGGTGGGACCTTTACGAGGTGGGGCCTGGTGGGGGTCACAAGATTGGCTCCTCCCTTCTCTGGTTTCCCTATTCCCATGATCCCTAACATGCTGTGGCCCGCCCTTGTGGTGCTATCTGTCACGAAGTCCTCACCAGAACATAGCTGAAGATGATGCTGGTACCACGTCCTTCAGTTTCCAGCAATGTTAGCTCAACACAGCTCTCTACAAACTACCCAGCCTCGGGCATTTCATGATAAGAACAGAAAACACAATAATGCACTCATTCCAATAAAAAAGTGTTTGTGGGTGGTCGTCGTGGTGCAGTAGTTTAAGCCACTGCTTGGGATGCCCACACCCTATAGGAGCACCTGTGCAAATCCTGGATGCTCTGCTTCCAATCCAGCTCCCTGCTAGTGTACCTGGGAAGGCAGTGGAGGACGGCCCAAGTGCTTGGGCCCCTGCCACCCTCAAGGGAGACCTGGACGGAGTTCAGATCTCCTGGCTTTGGCCTGGTCTACCCCTGGCTGTGGCAACCATTTGGGCAGTAACCCAGTGCATGAAAGATACCCCCCTTCCTCCCTCTCCGTCTCTCCCTGTCACTATGTCTTTCAGATTGCTTAATTGATTGACCTAAAAACTTTGAGGCCAGTGCTGTGGCTCAGCAGGTTAAGCTGCCACCTGCCATAGCAGCATCCCATATCACAGACTCAGTTCAGGTCCCGGATGCTCTGCTTACAATCCAGTTCCCTGCTAGTGCACCTGGGAAGGCCGAGGAAAATGGTCCTAGTACTTGGGCCCCTGACATCCATTGGGAGACCCAGATTGAGCTCCAGGCTCCTGCCTCGTGCAGCCCTGGCTGCTGTAGCCATCTAGGGAGTAAACCAATGGATGGAAGATTCCCCTCTCCATATCTCCCTCTGTCACTCTGCCTTTCAAGTAAACAAAACAAATCTTTAAAAAAATTTTTGTTAAGAAAGTATTCCTTGTTGGGGCCAGCACTGTGGTGTAATAGGCTGAAACTCTGCCTACAGCAGCGGCATGCCATATGGGTGCCAGTTCTAGTCCCGGCTGCTCCACTTCCAATCCAGCTCTCTGCTATGGCCTGGGAAAGCAGTGGAAGATGGCTCAAGTGCTTGGGCCCCTGCAAATGCGTGGGAGACCCAGAAGAAGCTCCTGGCTCCTGGCTTTGGGTCGGCTCAGCTCCAGACATTGCAGCCATCTGGGGAGTGAACCAGTGGATGGAAGACCTCTCTGTCTCTCCCTCTCTCAGTCTGTAACTCTGCCTCTTAAATAAATGAATAAATCTTAAAAAGAAAAAGCAGTCGGTTTTCTGAGATGGAAACCTAACTGAGTGGCCTGTATTTTCTCTGGCCACCCTCACTCCATGGCGAGGCCGGAAGAGGCAGGGCCTGAGTCCACACCCCTCAGCTGCCACCCCCCACCCCCGGGACCTTACCCGTTTCCCGGGAGCAGGCTGTAGGTGATGTGGCCCCACTCGCCCGTGTCGGGGTCCGTGGCCTGTGAGGCAGAGAGACAGTGGGATGCTGTGGAGGCCATGGCAGCTGCCCACTGGAGACGGGGCTGGTGGGCTCCCGCACATTCATGCCGGCTGGGACCCAGTGCCATCAGAGGCCACAGACACGAACAGGGCCACACAATTCTGACCATCCAGGTCCCTCCCCCACCCCCAGGCATCCCCACCAACCCCGTCCCCAGCCTGGCCCCATCATGTCCGTCATCACTCACGTGGATGCTGTTAGTAACCACAAAGCCAGTGGCACTGTGCTCTGGCACACTGAGGACGTACAAGCTCTGGGGGAACGAGGGCCTGTGGTCATTCACATCCCTAATGTGGATGGTCACCATCGCCACGGAGGAGTTCTGGCTCACGGAGTCAGTGGCCACGACCTGAGGACACAGCGAAGAGGCAGCACGGGGGTCCTGAGCAGCCCCCATCCGGGGGGCCCTCCCTTGCCCGCGGTCCCCTGAGCCCCCCTCACCTGCACCAGCATCACCGTCTTTGTCTCGTAGTCCACCAGCTGCGACGCACGCACCAGCACCTGCACGTCAGCCGAGCCCGCTGCCCGCTCCGGGGAGACACTGAAGGCTTCGGCGTCTGGGCCCCTCAGCGTGAGCAGGAAAGTGCCATTGTTGCCCTGTTGGGTGGGCTGTGGAGTCAGCACCCAGCGCCCTGCCACGCACCCACCCGCATTGCTGCCCCTCCCAGGGTTCCTGCCTGAGGCGGTCCCACAGCGGGGAGGGGCTTGACAAGGCCGTGGTCCCTGCCAATGTGGGCTCATCTAAAGGGGACGTTCCCAGGCACTGCGGCTCCCAGGACCCTTCCCGTTGCTCCCACAGAGAATTCCTACCAACCTTCCTTAGCTGCCACCACCGGCACAGCAGTGCCAAGCACCACCTGGCACCAGCATCGCCGGCCCGAGGACCTCAGTCAGCACCAGCACCACTCACCACACCCATGCCCCATCCACGCAGGACCATCCTCACACAACACTTGCTGCCGTGTCAGACTTGCCCCTCGCGTCACAGACGGTGAGACACGGAGAGCACCAAACACCACACGAGGATTTGTGCACATTTCCCATCCGTGCATACCCGTGATAGAGTTCAACTGATAACTTAGGCACAGTAAGATAACGATAAGGTAAAGCAATGACAATGGTATACTGTAATAAAAAATATCTAAAATGTGTGAATTAGAGACGGCATTGTGGCACGGCACGGTCTGTGACACCAGCATCCTGTATCGGAGCACTGGCTGGAGTCCTGGCTGCTCCGCTCCCAATCCAGCTCTCTGCTGATGTGCCTAGGTGCCAGCAGAGGGGGCTGGCGCTGTGGCATAGCATGTAAAGTAGCCGCCTGTAGTGCCGGCATCCCATACAGGCGCTGGTTCCAGCCCCGGCTGCTCCACTTCCACTCCACCTCTCTGCTATGGCCTGTGAAAGCAGTAGAAGATGGCCTGAGTCCTTGGGCCCCTGCACCCACGTGGGCGACTTGGAGGAAGCTCCTGGCTTCTGGCTTTGAATCAGTGCAACTCCAGCCCTTGTGGCCATCTGGGGAGTGAACCAGTGGATGGAAGACCTCTCTCTCTCTCTCTCTCTCTCTCTCTCTCTCTGTCTCTCTCTCTCTCTGCCTCTGCCTTTCTGTAACTCTGCCTTTCAAATAAATAAATAAATCTAAAAAAAAAGAAAGAAAGAAAGCAGCAGAGGAGGTACCCCTGCCACCCACTCCACATGGGAGACAGGATGGAGCTCGGGCTCCTGGCTTCAGTCTGAACCAAATCCGGCTGTTGCAGTCATTTGGGAAATGAACCAGCAGATGGAAAATCTCTCCCTCTCTTTTTTTAAATTTTTTTAAAGATTTTATTTATTTATTTGAGAGGTAGAGTTATAGACATTGAGAGGGAGAGACAGAGGGAAAGGTCTTCCTTCCGTTGGTTCACTCCCCAAATGGCCACAATGGTCAGAGCTGCGCCAATCCGAAGCCAGGGGCCAGGTTCTTCTTCCTGGTCTTCCACGCACGTGCAGGGGCCCAAGGACTTGGGCCATCTACTGCTTTCCCAGGCCATAGCAAAGAGCTGGATTGGAAGAGGAGCAACCGGGACTCGAACCAGCGCTCATAGAGATGCCAGTGCTGCCTGCAGAGGATTAACCTACTGCGCCACGGTGCTGGCCCTCTCCTCTCTTTGTGTGTCTTTTTCTCTCTCTACTATGTTTTTCAAAAAACAAAAACAAAAACTAAATCTGTTGAAAGAAAATAAAAACCATAAGGATTGTTTATTTCTGGAATTTTCTGCTTCCTATTTTCAGACCATGGTTCACCATGATCAGCAGGGGCTGCTGCATGGCCTGACCATCCATGCTTACTCATCATATCGCGCCACCAGGTCACCAGCTCCCAGCCCCAGCCTCCATGTGAGTGCCCTCCAGGCTGGCACTCACCCAGAGCACTCTGGCTTCAACACTGCCCAGCTTCCCCCAATCCCAAAAACCCTCCCCAACCTGACCTCACCCCCACCCCCACCACCTCCACCCCACATCACCAGAGACCATGCTCCACCCAACCCAATAGCCAACACTAACCACGCCATCCGACATTCCCAAATATCACCCCAAATCCCCTTCTATCATCGTCCTCGGCTCCACTGCCCGCCTCTCCCCCATGCACCTGCCATTGGCTCTCCGCCCCCTCCCTCCCTGTCCTTGCCCCCAGGGGAACCTGCCTTGTCTGGGTCATAGGCCACCATGGTGAGGCTGTCGACGGGGATGCGGGTGGAAGCGTGCTCATCCACGTAACCCACGAAGTTGACTTGGGCTTCTTGGGGACTGAAGGTGCAGGCTGGGAGGCTGCAGTTGTAAAACTCAGGAGTGTGGTCATTGACATCTGTCACCACCAGGGTGACCCACGTGCTCACCTTGGCCTGCTGCCCATAGATGTTGGGGTTCGTCTCAGTGGCCTGATGTACAGAGCAGAGGCCAGAGAACCAGTGTTCAGATGGAGTGAGCCCAAAACTCAGAGGCTTGAGGGTGGGGACACAATGGGGGGGGTGGCAGTGGTGGCTTCACTGACCGTGACCTCCAGCTGCACCTCCTCATCCTCGTCCAGCAGCTGCTCCCGGTCCAGGGAGCCATGGACCCTGATGACCCCGTCTGCCCCAATGTCAAACCAGCCAGGCCTTGTGGAACCTGGCAAGGAGGCAGGCAGAGCGTCTGGTGGAGCCCTACCCCGGCCCTCGCCACCACAGCCCCGCCCTGGGGACGCGTCCATGCTCACTGGAGATGCTGTAGGTCACAGGATCATTGATGCCCTTGTCGCTGTCCACGGCCTCCACCGTCAGCACCGAAGTCCCCTGGTAGGAGGCATGGTCAGTGGCCCTGACCCTTTCTCCTCCCCTCCTGCTTCCCCCAGAGCCCCCCTCCCCCACCAGGCCCCCAAGCACACCTGGGCTGCGTCCTCAGCCACAGAGGCCGAGTAAAACTCCCTGATGAACTGCGGGTCCAGGTCAGGCTCGTCGATGATCGTGACGGATAGGAAGACAGGCGAGGAGCACTGGATGGTGTGGCTGTTGTTGAACAAGCCGCCCGAGTCCTGTGGGGGGAGACGGCCCCTGCATGAGCCCAGGCCGTGGACCCAGGCACCCCGGCACCCGGCCTGCACCTGCACTCACACACGCCTCCAGCTCCAGCTGGTAGAAGGCACTCTTGTTGTTGTAACTGAGGCTGCCGTTGAGTATGATGGAGCCGTTGTCCAGGATCCTGAAGAGGTGCTGGCTGTCGTCAGTGCTAGGGATGACCTGAGGCAGAGCACACAGCGGACAAGCTGGCCCAGGACAGCCCTGCCCTTGACCGTGCTCTGAGAGACGCAGGATCCAATCCCGGCTCTCCCACTCACTGACCATGCAGGTGCCACCGAGTCAAATGGCCTGTCCCAGCCTCAACTTCCACCTCTGGGAAACGGGCTGGTGAGATGACCTCGATAAGACAAGAGATGGGCAGGCACATCGCTAGTGCTCCACAGATGCAGCTGCCACTAGCAAACTTGTCTTAGAACAGGGTCCACCCTTCCCATTATTGTCTGCGTGACCTTGGACCAGACCCAGCGCCTCTCCCAGCCGCCATCGCCTCCTCCGTGGGGTCAGGCGTGCATGAGCCGCCAGGTGCGGGGATGTTAGCTTTTATCAAGGGCCCAGACAGTGCTCTGGGCAGGAGGGTGAGGGGCAGGCACCCTCCTTAGGCAGCTGGGCAAAGGGAGACTCAGTACACAGGGGAAGGGTCACGGGTCAGAGGAGGGCTGAGAGGCTCCAGGACCCTGTGGGTTCTCTGTGGAGATGCTGCCCCCTAGTGGCTGTGAGCAGCAGTCAGGATGCAGACATCCCGCAGGTCACCTTCCAGGACGCCCGCGTACCTTCTCTATGGAGTACACCACGGCCCCCGCCGACCCCGTGTCTTTGTCCTCGGCCAGCACGGTGAACACCAGGGAGCCGACTGGCAGCGTCTGCAAGGAGGGACCGATCAATCATCTGTGGGCTCAGATCCATCTCCGCCCTCCCCAGAGTCAGGCTCTCAGCGGCACCCCGGGGCTCCCTTTCCTCTCCTTCCTGTACTTCTAAGTTGTTCTGAGATCAGGCCTTTGGAGGCAGCCAGGAGAGGGCCCCAACCTCCCCACTCCCCACACAGCCTCACCACCGGCTGAGCTGGCTTCTGATTTGTGGAGCCCCTCAGAAGGAAAGACCATTCTCAAACCTAGCCTGGCTGGGTCACTCCCCTGCTCCAACATCTACACACCCTCAATTTCAAACAGTGCCCTGCAGAGCCAGAAGCTTCCCCCTGGAACCTTCGCTCCTGGGCCCCATCCATACTCTTGCTACTTCCTCATGGTGGCCAAAGAGATTATTTATTTATTTTAGGGCTTACTTATTTGCATCTATTTGAAAGGCAGAGCAGGAGGGAGAGATCTTTCATCCACTAGTTCTTTCCCCCAGATGCCTGCAACAGCCAGGGCTGGGCCAGGCGGAAGCTCAGAGCCAGGATCTCCATCTAGGTCTCCCACATAGTGGCAGGGGCCCAAGGACTTGAGCCACCACCTGCTGCCTCTGGGATACCCTAGCAGGAAGTTGGACTGAACTCGAACCAGGCACTTCCATATGGGATATCAGCATCCCACGAGTCAGCCTAACCCCTCGGGCCACAATACCCTCCCCCAATGAGATCTTTTGAAACTGTGAGTCAGACCACATCCCTTAAAGCTCTCCAAGTGTCCCCCATGCTGCCCAGATAGGGTGCAGGCTCCCAGGGCCAGACAGCTGCCCCATCTCTGACATCCCCCCTTGCTCAGCCCTCTATCCTCCAGCCACGCTGGCCAAGCTCATCCCACCTCAGGTCATTCGCATACTCTGTTCCCCCGCCTGGAGCACACCCTTGCTGTGAGTCTCTGCTCAGAGGTCACCCACTCAGAGAACCTTTCCTCTCAGTCTGCCCGCGGAGCAGCCCACTGCGCATGCACCCCAACCCCGACTTGTGCCGGCTTTACAATCTTCACAGTGCTCAGCACCACCCACAATAAGCCTGCTTGTGCTTTCTGGGTTTCTGGTTCTGCAAGCCGCTGCAGGTGGCAACCAGAGCCATCTGGGTCGCCAGGCAACTTCATCACCTGGGACAGAGGCTGTGGGAAGTGTGAACCTCACCAGCCTCAAGCCTGGCCTAGTGTGAGGTCTCCCCGTCTCTGGTACCTGCAGCCACGTGGTAATAAAGATTCACAAGGGCTATTGGGCTTGCTGCCAGTAACAACTGAGGACCCTCCCCCCACCATGTAGTTCAAGCGGGGTTGCCCCGCCTTGCGGAGGGGAAGGCCTATGACACCGACCCAGCTGGCAGAGTCTCCCATACTTCAAAGTTGGTTCAGGGATGGGCATAGGACACAAAATGAACCACTGAAGGTCAGCCTGGTGCCTGGACTAGAACTGGAGAGAGAGAGAGACAGAGACAGAGACAGAGACAGAGAAAGAGAGAGAGAGAGAGGGAGACGGTCCTTCTGTGGAAGTTGCAAAGGTGGCGGGATATGAGACTGGAACTACTGGGGGCTGCTCTTGCCACCATGTGGCAGAATGGCTCCCATGCCCTGAGATGGAGGCACCCAGGGATGCAGAGCTGAGAGACACAGAGACAAATCTTCCTGATGACGCAACTCAATAGCCTGGATCCAGCTGTGCCTGTAGTCCAAGGCACCTCTACACACTTCAGATACAGGAGAGAATAAATTCCCTTCTGTTCATGTTGATTTTATATAACTGAAAGTAGTGAGTCCACTATGATTGCAAAGTGCTGATGTAGACACTGCTCGCGGATTTAACAGGATCTGAATTTGGTTCCTGCAGCACCCCTCCCCGCCTCCCCGCTCCTGCCTGGAGAGGTTTTGCCTGATTTTTTGATGCCCCACTGGCTGTGCCTTGTCCTTCCCACCCCATGGAGGCCAACATCACCTCACTGATGCTGGTGGAGAATCCAGTGTTCTGGAAAACGGGCGCATTGTCATTTCTGTCATCCACGATCACTCGCATCTCCCTCTGCACCTGCAGGAGAGAAAGCCCAGAAACCAAGATTCAAAATGCCAGGAAAGAGGCAAGCATGAGCCAAAGCCCTCCTGTGCCCTCATCCAGACCGGTTCATTCTCTCTCTCTCTCTCTCTCTCTCTCTATATATATATATATATATATATATATGTTCTGAATCATTTGAAAGTAAGTTGCAGACATCATTAGGTAATCTTTTAAAAACCTAAAGTGTGCCTGCCCTATTTCAGAAATGTACATCTCAGTGTTGTTTGCCACAGTGCAAAGCTGTGGACAACCCAAGTGTCCATCAGCAAGGACCAGGTACATTCCCTCGCCGGGCGCACACATTACAAATAGGGGACCCGTGCTCACACACAGCAGGAGCCCCAGGCCCAATCACAGAGTGGACACAGCAGCTTCAAGACAATATTGACAGCAGGATCCCATCGGGGTTTCAGAAAATGCACCGACAAATGCAGTCTTTTTTTCCAAGGCTACTTAGGGAAAAATGTATTCCCAGCGGCCACTGTAGTGGGATAGGGCTGGGAAAGCTCATCCAAGGAGACTCCAGGTGCAGTTTCTGGAGTGTGTCCAGAGAGCGTGCATTCCCGACCCTGCACCAGCAATAGTTTGAATGAGGCTGACACAGAGGTCTCCCAGAGGTTCCTGTATTGGGTGTGTGGTCCCCAGTTTGGTGGCGCCTTTAAGAGTAGGATATAGGGGGTGGGGGTATTCCTAGCCCCACCCTCTCTCTGGCTTCCTGTCTCACCAGGCGGTCTCTGCCTCTGGCACGAGCTCCTGCCACTGGGATGCCAGCTTCTAGGAGCCCTCACCGGAGCCCACGGGTGCCATCACCATGCCCTTGTGTTCCTAGGACCATGAGCTAAGTAACCGTCCTTTCTTTATGAGGTTGCCTAGCCCTGAATACCCTGCTGTAGCAATAGAAAACAGACCAATACAGCAAGGGATCACAATGATGTTGTAAATGGAAGGCAAGGAGGCAAAATGCTAGAGACAAACCCTTAACTCCCACAGACTCAATGTCCAGTAGCATAAACCTGTTATTCAGAAATGCAAGTGTAGATGCCAACACATTCAGCCAAAGGAGCTGAGAGTGATCACTTTAGAGGCACCAGGGTGGGGAGATATTTGGCACTTGTTTTTTATTTTTATTTATTTTTTTTTTTTTTTTTGAGTGAGAGAGAACATTCCTATCCACTGGTTCATTCCTCAAAATGGTCACAATGGGGCCGGCGCCGCGGCTCACTAAGCTAATCCTCTGCCTAGCGGCACCGGCACACCGGGTTCTAGTCCTGGTCGGGGCACCGGATTCTGTCCCGGTTGCCCCTCTTCCAGGCCAGCTCTCTGCTGTGGCCAGGGAGTGCAGTGGAGGATGGCCCAGGTGCTTGGGCCCTGCACCCCATGGGAGACCAGGAGAAGCACCTGGATCCTGGCTCCTGCCATCGGATCAGCGCGGTGCACTGGTCGCAGCACGCCGGCCATGGCTGCCATTGGAGGGTGAACCAATGGCAAAGGAAGACCTTTCTCTCTGTGTCTCTCTCTCTCTCTCTCTCTCTCTCACTGTCCACTCTGCCTGTCAAAAAAAAAAAAAAAAGAAAGAAAGAAAGAAAGAAAGAAAAGAAAAGAAAAAAAAATGTTCACAATGGCCAGGGCTGGGCAGGATGGAAACCAGGAACCAGAATGTCGATCCAGGTCTCCCATGCGGGTGACAGGGACTCAGCCTCCTGGGCATCACTGCTGCCTCCCAGGGTCTGCACTAGCCGAAAGCTAGAGTCAGGACGGGAACTGAGTAGCAAACCCAGCAACTCTGATATGGGCCACGCGGGCATGAACACATCCTAACCTGCATTTTAACCACTCGCCTAAATGCCTGTCCTGGCACTTGTTTGATTTTTAAAAGATTCATTTATTTGAGAGGAGCAGAGAGTGAGAGTGAGAGAGATGGGGGGGGGGGGGAGATCTTCCATCTGCTGGTTCATGCCCCAAAATGGCCTCAACAGCCAGGACCGGGCCAGGCTGAAGCCAGGAGCCCAGAACTCCATCCAGATTTCTATGTGGGTGGCAGGAACATAAGTGCTTGAGTCTGCTGCCTCCCACGGGCGAAAGCAGGGAACTGCCTGGGAAGTGGAGGAGTCAGAATTCAAACCAGTGCTCCCATATGGGGTTCAGGCATCCCAAGTAGCAGCTTAACCCACTGTGCCACAATGCCAGTTCCTGGCATTTGCTTTTCTAATCAATATTTATATTAATCTAAACTAATAATGTAGTCAACTTTCTATCTATAATATAAATGATATATTTATATAATTAAAACTAATAAGGGGTCGGCGCTGTGGCGTAGCAGGCATCCCATATGGGCACTGGTTCAAGACGCGGCTGCTCCACTTCCAATCCAGCTCTCTGCTGTGGCCTGGGAAAGCAGTAGAAGATGGCCCAAGTCCTTGGGCCCCTGCACCCACATGGGAGACCCGGAAGAAGCTCCTTACTCCTGGCTTCAGATCAGCTCAGATCTGGCTGTTGTGACCATTTGGGGAGTGAACCAGGGGATAGAAGACTTCTTTCTGCCCTTGCCTTTCAAATAAATGAATATATCTTTTTTTAAAAGTTAATAATACTAAATTCATGGTAACGTGCAAAACATGGGCAAGTGCATTTTGACAGGAATCCACACTGAGTTTGTTGTGCTAACTGGAGGGCTCTCTTCCTCCTTGGGGAAAGTGATAGGTGACGAGGCGCCTGTGGGGTTCCCCGCTCTCAGAACCAGGTCCTCCTCCCCTGAACCCCTGCCCCGACGCGGCACTCACCGGGCTGTTGTGGCCGTCACTCACGGAGATGGTGATGCTAAACTGGTACAGTGTCTGTGAGGGCAGAGAGAAAGGGCCTGGGGTGAGCCCCTCCTGGGGGACCCTCCTCTGGGTGCCCCACCCATGCTGTGCCTCTTACCTCAAAGTCCAGAGGGCTGGCCAGCTTCACCTCTCCAGTGGTTGACATCACAGTGAAGAAGTAGGCATAGGAGCCACTGATCCCATAGGTCAGAGGGTCCTGGTCATCGTCCTTTGCTATCAACCAGAAGGCTTCAGCACCTGAGACAGGGAGTGCCCGGGGTCCATGAGACAGGGTGTTGCCGGGATCCAAGGCCACCTCTTTAGCACGGTCTGGATGGGGCCTGGTTCCTTGGCACCCAGGCACCACCGGAAACCTGGGGCCTGCCCAGTCCCAGGGCTCCAGCCCCTGTGGTCACTGACTTTGCGGGTCACTCTTACTCAGAGGCTTTTTGATTATAGCATCCTGATTTATTTGGAGAAATGATCCCAAACTGCCAGGGACACGGTGAGGGGTGGCTGTGATCCACCTTCCCCCACCCCCAACCCCTGGCCAAGCCCAAGGCTCTGCCCTGCCTGGATTCAGAACACTGGGCTTAGTTGAGAGAGGACTAAACCCGGCTGGAGTTCATGAGTTCTGGTGCACCTGCCAGATGCTTCCTCGGGTCAGGGGCTGCTAAGACTCTCGGAGGTGCCTGGGCCTGGCCTTCTTTCACTGTTCCTTTCACCTCAAGAGCTCATCTGGAACCTTCCAGAAGAAGGCTCCTTTCTGCTCCAATTGGCCAAAGCAGCACCTCCTGCTGGTCTCCCCAGCCTGAGGCTTTCACTGAGTCCTGGGCAAAGCAGGGGCCATGAGATTCTGGGAGAGGGGCGCTTGCCAACCCAAGGTCATCAGCTCTCCAGTCCAAAAAAGAACTTTCCACAGATTCTTCAAACCCACCCCAGATCACCCCCTCAGCCCCTGCTGGGTCACCTCCAGTGCCCAAAACTCCCTCTGCCAGTCAGCACCCCCTTTACTCCCCAGCACCCCATCTCAGTCTTCCCAAACTGGGTGTCCTTCAAATTCCTCCCATGACTCCTAGGGCTGCACCTGTTGGCACAGGAAGCGCAGAGCCCAGAACTCGGGATCCTTTCAGGGACCCATGGGAATATTCAGTGTCTTCTAAATCAGAAAGAACACGATGACTCCTAATCCAGCCTGCATCAGATGTTTGCCTTGAGGCCGAGACAGACACAAAATAGAATGAGGGGCCGGCACTGTGGCACAGTGGGTTAAAGCTCCAACCTGCAGTTCTGGCATCTCATATAGGTGCCGGTTCAAGTCTCAGCTGCTCCACTTCCAATCCAGCTCTCTGCTGTGGCCTGGGAAAGCAGTGGAGGATGGCCCAAGTACTTGGGCCCTGCACCCCATGGGAGACCAGGAAGAAGCTCCAGGCTCCTGGTTTCAGATCGGCCCAGCTCTAACCATTGCAGTCATTAGGGGAGTAAACCATCGGATGGAAGACCTCTCTCTCTCTCTCTCTCTCTCTCTCTCTCTCTGGCTCTACCTTTCTGTAATTCTGTCTTTTAAATAAATTAATTAAAAAAAATAGAATGAGTCGTCAGTTTTCTGAGGAAGGGACCTGAGGAGGTAAAAGCTCCCAGGACAGCCACAAGCAGCTTCAGCCCAACCCAGCCTGAGGGGCTCGCATGCCCCCCACTGCCAGTGACGGCCCTCAGGGTTGGGCTTGGCCGTTTGTCCTAGACTCTGCCCCACCAGGCATGACCCAGGAGGTGTGGTCTCAACCCCTCCCCACCTCGCCCCCTTGGCTGGGGTGGCCCACAGGGCCAGCCTCCTGCTAAGAAGCCATCATGACTATATCACGCGAGATACCCTGTCCGTTCAATGGCTGCTTTGGGGAGGGTCATTCTCTGATGGGTGACTATCTCTGGCTTAGAAAGGTTAAAACGCAAAGAGAAAGAGCCGTTACACCTGAGGAAACCTGGGAGCAAGCAGGTGTGCACAAAGTCTTATCTGTGTGCCCTGCCTTTCCACCATGGTCACCTTCACCCATGGTTAGAAAATATTTGGAAAAAAGTTTGCATTTCCACTAAACATATACAGACTTTCTTCTTACCTTATTCTGCAAGCAACATGGTAGAAAAGTATGAACAAGAACAGCATTGGGGGCCAGCGATGTGGCATAGCAGGGAAAGCCACCACCTGCAGTGCCAGCATCCCATATGGACACTGGTTCGAGTCCTGGCTGCTCCATTTCTTATCCAGCTCCCTGCTGTGGCCTGGGAAAGCGGTAGAAGATGGCCCAACTCCTTGGGCCCCTGCACCGCATGGCATGGGAGACCCAGAAGAAGCTCCTGGCTCCTGGCAGCTCTGGCCGTTGTGGCCATTCGGGTAGTGAACCAGTAGATGGAAGACCTCTCTCTCTGTAACTCTGCCTTTCAAATAAATAAATAAATTTTAAAAATCCAGCATTTACATTGGACTGGGTATCATAAGCCATCTAGAGACGATTCCAGGTACACAGGAGTGGTGTGTAGGCTCTGTGCACATTTTACATGGAAGACGTGAGCGTCTGAGAGGCTTGATATCCGCGGGGGATCCTAGAATCAATCTGAGGATGACACTGTTTGTCTGTGGCCTAGAAATTGATCTAGAAAGAAATATTTTTAAAAATCCTCCTGAAAAAGTTTACATGTAACAAATGATCAATAAGAGCTACAAAAATAGGGGCTGGCGTTGTGGCAAAGTGGGTTAAACAGCTGTCTGCACTGCCGGCATCCCACATCTGAGTGCTGGTTTGAGTCCCGGCTGCTCCACTTCCAATCCAGCTGCCTGCTAATGTGCCTGGGAAAGCAGTGGAAGATGGCCCAAGTGCTTGGGTCCCTGCACCCACGTGGGAGACCTGGAAGAAGCTCCAGGCTCCTGGCTTTGGTCTGGCTTAGTCCCGGCCACTGCAGTCAATTTGGGGAGTAAGCCAGCCGATGGAAGACCCTCCCCCTGCCTTGCTCCCTCTCTCTCTTTGTAACTCTGACTTTCAAATAAATAAATAAATCTTAAAAAGAGAAGCAGAACTACAAAAGTAAGAGACTTGGGGGCCGGCATTGTAGTGCAGCAGGTTAGGTGTACCCCATATTGAAGTGTCTATTGCTGGCATTTGGAGAGTGGACCAGCTGATGAAGACCTTTCTCTGTCTCTCCTCCTCTCTGTGTCACTCTGCCATAAATAAATAAATAAATTTTAAAAGAATAAATAAAAGACAGATCAGGCCCCTCCGTATTATGTGTTTGTCACAGTTAGGGCTGACTGTGTACCCGCAAGTTCACATACTGCACCCTGTTATTACTCCAACGTAATGGTGTTAGAAGGTGGAGCCTTTGGGGGTGATTAGGTCATGGGGTGGAGGCCTCCTGGCCACTCGAGGAGAGGTCAGGGACCCTGAGGGCACCGTGAGAAATCTGAAGAGGGTCCTCACCAGAACCGAGTGGAGCGGGTGCTGGGGGACAGGGACAAGCCCAGGCAGGAGCCCCTGGGACTGCCTCATGGGTAAAAGCTGGGCACCATCCAGCACAGGGAGCCTTACTCACCCACTGACAGGTCCTCAGGCAAGAACACGGACGACATGTTGGACTCGAATTTCGGAGCCACGTTGGCTGCCACTGTAAGGGCACAGAAAATTGGAACATCTGGACGGCCTGACCCCTCCTGCTCCCCCAGGGGCCCACACCGCCCTGTGGCCAACATCAGCCCAGCTCACTGGGTGGACTCCTCTCCAGGGCAACCGAGGTCAGGGCCGGCCGCAGGAGCTGGGTGTTTGCTGATGAGGGCTCACCCCGTCCCCTCCAGAGGGTCCTGCTGAGGGTCTCCAGGTAGGAGAGGGGAAGCACCTACCAGATACCACGAGGGCAGGAAGCAGGACAAAGGGCAGCCACAGCCAGGCCATCACGTCTGGAGCGACCTGGGAGAAGAGGTATCAGGGAGTGGCACCTGTACCCACACCTCCCTCACCCAAGAGCTTCACTCCTGCCTGGTGCTGGCCCCAAGCCCACTCACCAGGCCCCATCACCCTCTGCCCATTTTCCGGATGGAAACTACTACACCACCCTGCCTGTCTGAAGTAGCCAAGCATTCTTCAAAGTCAGGGACCCAGAGAAGGACTGTGACTCCTCCAGGAGTTCTGTGCCGCTCACTGATACAGGCGAGAGATGCCTTTGCCATCTTTCCCAAAGAGTCTTCCACGGAACCCTGGTCCTCATAGCAGAAGGGTTCCCTGGATAGGTGAGTTTGCAAAGGGCTCCTCTGTTGATTGATTGGGAAGCATTTGCATCCCTTAGGAAAAGCCTGCCTGGGCCCCCCTTCTTGGTCCTCTCAATATCATCAGCTGTTGTTCTTCTGCCAAAAGGAGGAGAGGGGGCCTCTGCAGTCCCTGAGAAACCTGGACCCCACGCTCTTTCGCCCCAGGAGACAGGTGGCATTACGCCAAGAGAGGGGAGAGGCTGCGCTCCCCAGGTGAATCGTTTCTTGCTCCCTGTCCTGAAAGTGCTGCCAGTGCTCACTGCTTCGTAATCACTCCCTCAGACTGCACTACCTGCTGACTCCTACATACACTGCGCTAAGTGAGCACAACGCCTGCCCCCAAAAGAAGTTACAGAACGGCTCTAAGGCACACAAGGGGATGCTGCTCCATGCCAACCACCTTCACCCGCCCTGGCCCCTGCCCTTCCTGGTCCCTCTCCCTCCTGCCCCCTCGAGGCTGCAGCAGGTGGCCCAGCCCTCAAGCAGGAAGCAGAAAGAGAACGACTTCCAAGGCTGGACCTTGACCAAACCTTGACCATGAAACAGCACCAGAGCAGTGCAATCCTGCTTGTCCTACAGCTGCCTTCCCATGAAAACACAAACCAAGGCTTTCCCCTGCGCCTTCTGCCTCCTGCCCTTCTGCCTCTGTGCTCCTCTAGCTGGCCCTGCCCGGCATGCTGCACCCCATCCTCTCAGGAATTGCAATCAAAATTTTCTTTCAATGGCATTGACCTTTCTGTGTCATCATTCATAGACATGTATGTTTATTTCTTCTTAAAACATTATGTATCTGTTTTCATTTTATTTGAAAGGCAGAGTGAGCGAGAGATCTTTCATCCACTGGTTCACTCACTGAATGCCCACAACAGCTAGGGCTGCACCAGGTCAAAGCTGGGAGCCTGGAACACCACCATCCAGGTCTCCCTTGTGCATAGCAGGGACCAAGCACCTGAGCCATCATCTCCTGCTGCTCAGGATACTTCCTGGATTGGAAATATGAAGCCAGGACTTGATTCAGGAGCTCCAATATGGGATGCAGGCATCTAAAGTGATGTCTTTGTTTATTGTTGTTTTTGTTTGTTTTTAAAAGATTATTTATTTGAAAGTCAGAGTTACACAGAGAGAGAAGGAGAGGCACACAGAGAAAGAGAGAGAAAGAGAGAGAGAGAGAGAGAGAGAGAGAGAGAGAGAGAATCTTCTATCTGCTTGTTCACTCCCCAATTGGCCACAATGGCCGGAGCTGCACTGATCTGAAGCCAGGAGCCAGGAGCTTCTCTCAGGTTACCCACGAGAGTGCAGGGCCCAAGGACCTGGGCCATCTTCCACTGCTTTCCCAGGCCATAGCAGAGAGCTGGATGGGAAGTGGGGCAGCCAGAACTTGAACTGGCACCCATTTGGGATGCTGGCACTGCAGGCAGCAGCTTAACCCACTACACCACAGCACCAGCCCCGAAAGTAATGTCTTAAAGCTACTGCACCAAATGCCCACCCCATGCCTCTATAAGTTTTAAATTTTGCAGGTGCAATAAAGACAGCTGACAAGACTCTGTGAGTAACCAGGAGACTATAGAATCAGAGATGCTTTCCAAGCCTAGCTTCAAGATCCTGGCAGCTTCCCCTCCTATCTCTCAGAAACCCATTCTTGGATCTCAGACACTATGATGCCAGGAAGTCCAAGGAGCACCTTGAAGTGGTTCCTGTGCCCAGGAGCCCAGTCTCCTGCCAACAGCCCAGCAGAGCTCCCAGCCCACAGCCAATCCCTCTTGCCAGTCCTTTGAGCCAACCATCCTGACACCAATATCTGCCTCCAGATGAGCCATCCCAGCTGAGCCCTGACTTAAATGATGGCTGCTATTGCTTGCCAGTAAGTTTTAGGCTGGTTTGTTCCACAGCAGTAGATAATGGGAACAGGCAAGAGGTGAGTTTCCCCCAGAGATCTGAAGAATAAAAAAAGAGGTTTATGCAAGGGGTGAAGGAGCATCCCATTAAACACAGAGGACTCACAACTCCAATTCCTTCCTCTGGAAACCCCATTAAAATGACAGTGAAGGGGCTGGTGCTGTGGCATAGCAGGTAAAGCTGCTGCCTGCAGTGCCGGCATCCCATATGGGTGCCAGTTCAAGTCCCAGCTGCTCCACTTCTGATCCAGCTCTTTGCTATGGCCTGGGAAAGCAGTGGAAGATAGTCCAAGTCCTTGGGCCCCTACCTGCATGGGAGCCCGGAAGAAGCTCTTGGCTCCTGGCTTTGGATAGGCCCAACTCCAGCCGTGTGGCCATTTGGGGAGTGAACCAGCAGATGGAAGATTTTATCTGTCTTTCTCTGTCTCTGTCTCTCTTTCTCTCTCTCTGTAACTCTACCTCTCAAATAAGTAAGAATCTTAAAAGAGAGAGAGAGAAGGTGATGAGAAACTTGGAAAGAGCAGTCAGTGGCCTGCTAAAATGTCCATAAAGCTAGGAACCAGGGAACCAGGGATTCCATCTGGATCTCCCACATTCATCTTCATCTTCTCTCTCTCTCTCTCTCTCTCTCTCTCTCTCTCTCTCTCTCTCTCCCTGTCATTCTGCCTTTCAAATAAATAAATGAGTGAGTAAATCTTAAAGAATAATAGGAGAGGGGCCGGCACTGTGGTGCAGTGGGTTAATGCCCTGGCCTGAAGAGTCGGCATCCCATATGGGCACTGGTTCGAGTCCTGGCTGCTCCACTTCCTATCCAGCTCTCTGCTATGGCCTGGGATAGAAGTAGAAGATGGCCCAAGTGCTTGGGCCCCTGCACCCACATAGGAGACCCAGAAGAAGCTCCTGGCTCCTGGCTTCAGATTGGCACAGCTCCTACCGTTGCAGCCAATTGGGGAGTGAACCATCGGATGGAAGACCTCTCTCTCTCTCTCTCTCTCTCTCTCTCTCTCTGCCTCTCCTCTCTCAGTGTAACTCTGACTTTCAAGTAAATAAAAATAAACCTTAAAAAAAAGAATGATAGAAGTTACTGGAACATGAATAGGATAATGATACAAACACCCACAGAACAATGAGGATTTGTATAAATTGAAATTCCTCAAACTCAGCACACTTGACATTTTGGGCTGGGTAATTCTTTGTGGTGGGGGCCTGTCCCATGCATTGCAGATAGTTGGGCAGCATCTCTGGCCTCTACCCACTAGATGCCAGTTGTAGCCCCCAGGTTGTGGCAGGCAAGAAAGTCTGCAAGTATTCCCTGGGGTATAAATCACCATGGTAGAGAAACACCAATGTAGAATTAAAAAGTACAATAGCAGAAATGAAAAACACAACGAAGGGAGGAGAATAGAAGGCTACGGGATAGAAACTGGGAGAAAAAACATAAGAAATAGAGGATTGATTCATCCAGAAGGCTCTATGAGAGAAAACAAAGGAAAAGAGAAAAGGAACTATCAGGTAAGTATAGCAAAACATTCCTCATAAACAAAGAACACAGATTTCGAGGTTGAGTTCCCAGAAATGATGGGAATGTACTAAGCAGTTTTCAGACTACCAGGGATGAGAAGACCCTGAAAAGTCGAGAGAAAAGAAGGATTCAGAATCAGAAGGCTGTGGGACAGCAATCCTGGGAGTGCTGTGTGGCAGATCTGTGGTGGCCGAAAGTTCTTTAACATTGCCCCTTCAGAGGTGAAGCTCGATCCTCTCCTTCTGAACCTGAGCCAGCCCTAGCGATTTGTTTGCCTGAGGGAATGCCTGGGACTTCAGAGGAAGCTTCACAGTCTACACCTGGGCCTCTTGGGACCCTTGCCCTTTTTTTTTTTTTTTTTTTTTTTTTTGACAGGCAGAGTGGACAGTGTGAGAGAGAGAGAGAGAGAAAGGTCTTCCTTTGCCATTGGTTCACCCTCCAATGGCCACTGCGGCCGGTGCGCTGCGGCCAGCGCACCGTGCCGATCCGAAGGCAGGAACCAGGTGCTTCTCCTGGTCTCCCATGGGGTGCAGGGCCCAAGCACTTGGGCCATCCTCCACTGCACTCCCAGGCTACAGCAGAGAGCTGGCCTGGAAGAGGGGCAACTGGGACAGAATCCGGCGCCCCGACCGGGACTAGAACCTGGTGTGTCAGCACTGCAAGGCGGAGGATTAGCCTATGGAGCCGCGGCGCCGGCTGGAACCCTTGCTTTTGGAACCCAGAGATGCCTTGTAAAAAGTCTAAATGGGGCCAGCATTGTGGCATAGTGGGTAAAGCCATCGCCAGCAGCACCAGCATCCCACAGGGATGCTGGTTCAAGTCCTGGCTGCTCCACTTCCCATCCAGCTCCCTGCTAATGTTCCTGGGAAAACAGTAAAAGATGGTCCAAGTGCTTGGGCCCTGCACTCATGTGGGAGACCCAGAAGAAGCTCTTGGCTCCTGGATTTGGCCTGGCCCAGCCCTGGTTGTTGTGGCCATCTGGGAATTGAACCAGCAGATGGAAGATCTCTCTGTATCTCTTCCACTGTCTGTCTCTTTCTGTAACTCTACATTGCAAATAAATAAAATAAATCTCAGAGAGAGAAAGAGAGAGAGAGAGAGAGAGAGAGAGAGAGAGAGAGAGAGAGAGAAAGTAAGTCTATGTACCCTGAGCCCACCACGCTACAAGGAAACCCAAGCTAAGCACGTTATGTGTCCTGTGTGGTGAGAGAGAGCAAGCTGACAAGGCAGCCCCCACTCTTCAGACCCCAGCCTTTCACAAAGCCCAGGTGAGGCTCAAGACACCATGAGAGGGGCTGGTGTTTTGGCACAGTGGGTTAATCTACCACCAGCAATGCCGGCATCCCATACGGACACCAGTTCAAGTCCCAGCTGCTCCACTTCTGTTCCAGCTCCCTGCTAATGACCGGGAAGGCAATGGAAGATGGCGTAAATGCTTTGACCCCTACCACACATATGGAAGACCCAGAAGAAGCTCCTGGCTCCTGGCTCCTGGCTCTTGACTTCAGACTGACGAGGCCTCAGCCAATACAAACGTTTGTGGAGTGAACCAGCAGATGGAAGACCTCTCTTTTTCTGTCTCTCCCTCTCACTTTCTGTAACCCTGCCTTTCATATAAATAAAATAAATCTTTATTTTAAAAAAAGATACCAAGAACAGGGGCTGGTGTTGTGGCCAGGTTAAGCTGCTGCCTGTAACATTGGCATCCCATATGAACTGCTGCTCCACTTCCTGTCCAGCTCCCTGATAACATGATTGGGAAAGAAGTGGAAGATGGCCTGAGTACTTGGGCTCCTGCACCCATGTGGGAGATCTGAATGGGTTTTCAGGATCCTGGCTTCTACCTGGCCCAACCCTGGCCATTGCAGCCATCTGGGGAGTGAACCAGTATTTGGAATATCTTTCTGCCTCTTCCTCTCTGACTCTGCCTTTCAAATAAATAAAAAAATATTTTAAAAGAAAGAAAGAAAAAAGTACCATGAGCAGTGTTGAGCAAGTCCTGCTACGCCCTGTCCAAATTCCTGTCCTTTAGAATCATGCAATATAATGATACTTTTTTAGGGTATTTGGTTATCCAGTAGTAAATAACCAGAATGCCATGCCTGCAAAATACTGAAGACAAATTATTTCCAACCTAGATTTCTATACCCAGCAAAACTATCAATCACATTATGAGGGTAAAAGTAAAATATTCTTAGACATGCAAAACCAAAAATTTTACCTCTCATTCATCTTTCCTTGGGAAGCTACTATAAAATAGGATATATTGTATCAAAGGGATAGAAACAGCTTAACACAAAAAGAGAAAGGGGAACTGAGATAGCAATGGCTCCAATGGGAACCAGCAAGCTTCAGAGGGCTGACCCTAAAAATACAGAAACAGTTGATGGTCTGGGCATTGCAAGGAAGGCTAGAGTGTGAAAAATTAAGCAAACAAGACCAGTGAAGGTGGAGGAGGGAAAGCTGTGCTAGGAAGGGCTGGCTCAGCACTGGATGCTTTTATCACACTCATTGGACTATAACCTTACTGTGAGTATAAGGGCAAGTAGTTGGAGCATAAGAAGATAAAATCTCCATGTCTATCTTTAAGAAATCAGTAAAGCCAGCACTATGGAGTAGAGGGTTAAGCTGCCACTTGTAGAGCTGGCATCCCGTATGGATGCTGGTTTGAGTCGTGACTGCTCCACTTCCTATCCAGCTCTCTGCTATGGCCTGGGAAAGCAGTAGAAGATGGCCCAAGTCCTTGGGCCGCTGCACCCGCATGGGAGACTCAGAAGCAGCTCCTGGTTCCTGGCTTTGGAATGCCCAGCTCTGGCCATTGTGGTCATTTGAGAAGTGAACCAGCAGGTGGAAGACTTCTCAGTCTCTCTCTGCCTCTGTAGCTCTGCCTTTCAAATAAATTAAGTAATTTTTAAAAGAAAAAGAAATCAATAGATAAGAGTAGTTATTTGTGCAATGGTTAAGACACACCCTGGGTCACCTGTGTCCCATGTCAGAGTGCCAGGGTATAAGTCCCAGCTCCTCCACTTCTGATCCAGCTTCCTACTAATGCACCCTTTGGGAGTCAGAAGACAGTGGCTCAAGTACTTGAGTCCCTGCTACACACATAGGAGACATGGATGGAGCTCCAGTCTCCTGGTTTGGCCTGACCCAGCTATCATGGGTATTTGGGGAGTGAATCAGCAGGTGGAATATCTGTGTCTAAATTTTCTGCCTTTCAAATAAAATGGAAATAGATTTTAAAATTTCTTTTTAAGAAGAAAAATCAGTGGCTGACATTTTTGCGCAGTGGGTTAAGCTGCTGCTTGTGATGCCAGTATCCCAGTGGATGCTGGTTCAAGTCCCTGCCGCCTTGCTTCCAGTCCAGCTCTCTGCTAATGAGCCTGGGAAAGCAGTGGAAGATGGCCCAAGTGCTTGGGGCCCTGCACCCACGTGGGAGACCCGGAAGAAGCTCCTGGCTCCTGACTCCAGATTGCGCAGCTCCAGCCATTGTGCCCAACTGGGGAGTGAATCAGCGGATGGAAGACCTCTCTCTCTCTCTCTCTCTCTCTCTGTGTGTGTGTGTGTGTGTATGTGTGTGTAACTCTGACTTTCCAATAAATAAATAATTTTTTAAAAAAGAAAGAAAGAGTGCGGACTGGAGTAATAGTGGGGGGTTGGGGAGATTGGGAGGGGACGGACATTGGTGGGGAGGGATGTGCACAGGGTCAGGGAATCGGCAGAAGCCAGATCACGCCAGGCTCTGTAAGGCACAGAGAGCATGATTTTTTAGTTTTTTAAAAATATGTATTTTTTCTTTGAAAGGCGGAGTTATGGGGAGGGTGGAGAGACAGAAAAAGAGAAAAAGAGAGAGAGAATCTTCCACCCACTGGTTCACCCTCCACATGGCTGCAATGGCCAGAGCTGGACCAGGTGGAAGTCAGGAGCCTGGAACTCCATCTGGGTCTCCCATGTAGCTGGCAGGGGCCCAAGCACTTGGGCCATCTCCCGCTGCTTTTCCAGGTCATTAGCAGGGAGCTTCATTGGAACTGGAGCAGCCAGGACTTGAACCAGCGCCCATATGGGATGCCGGCACTGCAGGCAGCAGCTTGACCCGCTGTGCTGCAACACTGGCCCAAAGGACGGTTGATTTATCCTAAGAAAACCAGAAAGTCATCCCAGTGTCTTAAACAGGGAGGGGTAACGCATTCATTTATGTTCCAGAAAGATCCTTCTGGCCTCTTGTCTCCAAGCACCAAAACAAAGAGTGGCAGCAGGGCTGGAGGGAACAGACTTGGAATTCACATTTCGTCCTCGCGGCAGACGAGGACACTGGGACTCAGAGGCATCTGTGAGGCCCTCACAGCCTAACGTTCCAGTCACTCCCCGCTCTGCAAGTGCAGGCCCTGAGTCAGTGCCAGCCTCCTGCTTGGTCAGATTCTCCCCAAGGCCATGCAGAGCCTCTGGAAGGCTGAGTTTGAGGGACAGCGGCCTGAACAAGGGGACCTGCACCCTGCAGGAGCCCTGAACCACCCCAGGCAACCGCCCCCTACTACGATAGCGACAGCCCGGTGCCTCTGTGGATGGCACACGCCCAGTCCTGCCCCTGGGAGCTCCACATGGCGACCCCGAGTCTCAGGGAACCTCAGGCTCCTGCCCAGCACCCCACACCAGGGGTGGAGTCAGGAGGCCACCGCTTCTGACTTCTCTTCCAGTGTTCCTGTGTGCCACACCCCTGCCTCGCCTCATTGCTACAAGGCTAGGGTTGACCCTGGATGGCCAGTGTTCTTGTCTTGTGTTTGTCATGAAGACTTCATACGGACACACTCATCTGATTACAGTGAGGCCAAAGTACCGGCCAGCGTCACGCTGTTGACACAATCACTTGAAAGGAATGAACAAGAGAGACAGGCACAGAGGCGAGCCTCGCCGGGCGCAGTCCCTCCAAAGCTCCAACCTCCCCCGGGGCTCCCGCTGGCTGCAGGACCCACGTCCTCCCACTGGGTGCGGTAAGCAAGGTCCCCACAGCTCCTGCATCCCATTGTCCACACACGCTGTTCTCCTCCTGGCCCCGTGCGTGGTCCATGGGAACAGACCTCCCCACTGGCCAGAACACCAGCCCCTGCCTTCCACACAGCAGGTGGGGGCAAATCCTCTCCATGACTGAGGGCCCAGGTCAGGTGTGGCCCTGCCTCTGGGTCCCTAAGTCGCTGCATCCCAGCAATGAGCCATTGCCAAGTGTAGACACAAAGAAAGTGAATGGAGCCGCCCGTGGCCGGGGTCTGGGGGGATTTGACGGTGCCTCCCGCCAGTCTTTTCCCTAGGCACCCTTGTCTCCCAGCAAGGGGCTGAGGTGAGCCACGACTGTCCACGGGGTGCCTTTTTGTCTGTTGGCTCATCTGAAGAAATAGGGCCCAGGAACATTCTAGAAGTAGCAGCCTCTTTGCCCCCGAGCCTCTCCCACCACTCCTGTTTGTTCCCTGCTTTTTTTTTTTTTTTTTTTTTTTTTTTTTTTTTTTTTTTTTTTGACAGGCAGAGTGGAGGCAGAGTGGATAGTGAGAGAGAGAGAGACAGAGATAAAGGTCCTCCTTTTTTCCGTTAGTTCACCCTCCAATGGCCGCTATGGCTGGTGCACTGCGGCCGGCCCACCGCGCTGATCCAAAGCCAGGAGCCAGGTGCTTCTCCTGGTCTCCCATGGGGTGCAGGGCCCAAGGACCTGGGCCATCCTCCACTGCCTTCCCGGGCCACAGCAGAGAGCTGGCCTGGAAGAGGGGCAACCGGGAAAGAATCCAGCGCCCCAACCGGGACTAGAACCCGGTGTGCCGGCGCCGCTAGGTGGAGGATTAGCCTATTGAGCCGTGGCGCCGGCCATGTTCCCTGCTCTTAAAAAGCACCCGCGGCGGCCGGCGCCATGGCTAATCCTCCACCTGCGGTGCCAGAATCCCATATGGGCACTGGGTTCTAGTCCCGGCTGCTCCTCTTCCAGTCTAGCGCTCTGCTGTGGCCCGGGAGTGCAGTGGAGAATGGCCCAGGTGCTTGGGCCCTGCACCCACATGGGAGACCAGGAGGAAGCACCTGGCTCCTGGCTTCGGATCGGTGTAGCTCCGGCCGTAGTGGCCATTTTTGGGGTAAACCAATGGAAGGAAGACCTTTCTCTCTGTCTCTCCCTCTCACTGTCTGTAACTCTACCTGTCAAATAAATAAATAATCTTTAAAAAAAAAAAAAAAAAAGCACCTGCGGAAGGGGCAGAAAGGATGCAGGGCAGGATTAGGATGGCAGTGGACACACACACCCTGAGATGGCAGACCCCAGCATCTCCTCGGGTGCTGCCTTGCTCCACCTCGCTGGGAGTAGCTGGGCTCGGGCTCTCTAGGACTTGGAGCCGCTGGGTATAAGGACTCCGGGCCTGCCAGGGGCTCCAGGAAGACTGGAGGGTGGAGTGTGCCCACCTTATCCGAGGGACAGCGCTACAAGGCCCCAGCCTCGGCCGTGGGCACCTGCACTCACAACGCTTTCCTTTCCACCTGCTTCCTTTTCGGGAAACCGAGACTCAGTGGACACCCAGAGAGAGGGGCCGAGGGTTGGACTTGGGCTGGCTCCAGATCCAGGAGTCCGTGGGCCACCTGGGTCTGGGCTCCACTTGGATTCCACGGGGACAAACACCAGCCCAGCCACAGTGGCTTGGTGTCAGGGTGGGAGCCCCAGACGCACCGGCTCCCCGCTGCGGAGAGCCCTCCGCCCCATAGCTGCTTCTTCCAGCAGATAGCATTGGAGCTAAATGGTCCCGGGGCGGAGTCCAGCCTCCCACTCACCTCGTACAACCCTAGAGAAGCCCCTTCCCCTCTCTGGGCCTCAGTTTCCCCACTGGGAAGCAGGGCAAGGGTGAGTTCCCATCCTGTGTCTGTCAGTGGGGTCTCCAGACTCAGCGGCACCTGCTCTGTGCCTGGTGCCTCGGCCCCGTGGGTCTGGCCCCGGGCTCTTGGCTGAGGCTCCACCTGTGCTTGTGTCATGTCAAGGCCTGGAGCGAGCCAGGCTTGGGCGCCAGTCCCCACCTGACACCTGTCCGTGTGGCTGAGGCAGCTCCGGACCCCATCAGTGAGCCTGTGGGGTGCCCAGGCTCTTCCCCCACTGTGAGCATCCCCATTCTACTGAGGAGACTGGCCTCCACGTCGGGGTGCAGCGAGGGCCTGAACCAAGCAGTCAGAGCCACAGCCCAGCTCTCTCCCCAAACGAGGCCCAGGGCGCGGTCACCCCATCCTCACTCCTCCAGGCTGCCCAGGAAAGGGTAAGTTCTCCGCCCCAGGGGGCCCCTGCCTCCCACGGACCCTGTGAAGATTCCTCAGTGGGTCCCCCGGGAGGCAGAGCCTTATCACCCACACAGCACAGACAGGCCAGGGTGGGCTGTGCAGCCAGCCGGGCCTCAACCCCCGCCTGTCCAGCACAGCGCTGGGGCTCACTGCCTGCACCCAGCCCTCCCCAAAGACCCTCAGGCTTGCCCTGATCCTGATCACCCCACCCTGCCCCTGGGGTGTCCCTACCTGTGCCCCGGAAGGGGCCGCAGAGGCGGCAGACGGGCACCTGCGGGCCCAGGTGGGTCCTGTTTAGGACCGGCAGCGTGCAGCTGGCAGACTTTAGCACCATCTCCACCTTCCCTTGAGCAATCATTAACCCTGCTGGAGTCCGCACCCCGGGGCTGGGCTGGCACCAGCCAGCTTAGAGGGCCTGGGAGCCCGGGGAGGGGGGAGTGACATCACAGCCCTCGGGCCCCTCCCCGCTGCCAGAGTCCTGGTGGGGAGGGGCAGGTCAGCAGGATGGTGCGACAGCTGCACACGGGGCGGGGCGACTCCTGCTCTCTGGTCACTTCACTGAGACCCTCAAAGGGGATGACCCTTCTCCATCGGCTTTACCCCTCCCCCGCCCCCACAAGCTGAGTGGCTCCCAGCAGGGACCAAGCCCACCCAAGCTGACACCAGGGAAAGGGGGCCCAAGGGCATGAGCAGTAGTCTCTCTGGGGAAGTCACCACCCACGCATCTCTGAACCATGACTGCAGGGCCTGCTGGGAGCCTGTGAGGACCGACGGGCAGCCCCTCGGCGAGCCCAGATCTGCCCAGAGGGCCCGAGATGCACAATGACAAGAACTGCATCTCACGATCCCAGGATGTCCTGGCAAAAGGTTGTCCTCGTGCCTCCCGGAGAAGTCAAAAGCTGCATTTATTGAGCACCTACTGTATGCCTTGTGTCGCTCTTGGTGACGCTTGGCATCACCCAGGAGAATCAGAGACCGTTTTCTTCATGCCCATTCTACAGAGATGGAACCTCCTGAGGCTCGCAGAGGGGAAGTCGCGGTGCCCATGTCCCCCAGAGAGCAAGTCCCCACAAAGCTCCACCCAGATGTGCAGGCAGGGGTACAGCGAGAGGTGAGAGAGGCCAGAGACCCAACTGTTAAGCCTCTTGGGGTCCCTACTCACCCTTGTAGACAATAGCAGACCTCCCCATTTGTAACTGGAAGAAAATGATACTGCCAACTTCACGGGGTCCGGGTGAGGACAGAATCGGATACTCAAGAGGGGGCCTGGGGCACAGCACGGACTCCGGCTCCTGCTCCTCTGAGCTCCCCAGCGCTGCACCCACAACCTTGTGAAGACACACACCCACTGGCAGGCTGGCGGGGGATGGGTATATATCGAGTGGTGACTACAATGAGGCATCACAAAATATATGTGTGTATTCACAGATTTGAACAGCCAGCAACAGAGAGAGGGATAAAGAGGGGCCTTCCATCTGCTGGTCACACCCCAGGTGGCCCCCACGGGTCAGGCTCCAGGCTGAAGCAGGAGCCAGAAGCCCCACCCAGGTCTCCCACGTGGGTGGCAGAGATTCAGGTACTTGGCTATTATCTGCTGCCTCCCGGGCGCGCTAGCACAGCGGGATCAGAAGCGGAGATGGGTCTCTATCCTGGGCATAGGAGAGGTATGGGTGGCCCAGGCAGCGGCTTAACCTGCTGTGTGTCATGACACCTGCCCCCAACCAGGTACTTTGTCCCCTGCCCCCAAACTTAAAGCAGATTATCCTAAATGCTACAAGCTTAAAAAGATGAAAAAACCTGGGTGCAGGGAAAACCAGTGAGAAAAACAGGGAGAACCTCGGCCTGAATGCAGTCCACAGAAGTTCCAGGTAAAAGAGGTGGGCCAGGAATCGGGTTCTGAGCTTCCCAGCGGGCAAGGCAAAGAGGGGAACAGGATGCTGGCTAGGACACACACACCCCACACCGAGTGCCTGGGTTTGATGCCTGGCTGTGGCTCTTGACTCTGGCTTCTTGCTAATGTGAACCCAGTGATGGCAAGGTCATTGGGTTCCTGTCACTCACACAGGAGGCCTGGATGAGTTCCCAGCTCCTGACCTTGCCCCATAGCCATTGTGGGCAACTGTAGGAGTGAACTAGCCGATGAGAGCTCTTTCTCTGTGTCTCCCCCCACCCTCTCTATCGCAAATAAATTATAATTTTTGATACAAACAAGGGGGAAATGAGGCAGAGTTTTGGCATAGTGGATAAAGCTGCCGCCTGTGACAGTGGCATCCCATATGGACACAGGTTTGTGTTCTGTCTGCTCCATTTCCCATCCAGCTCCTTGCTAATGCACCTGGGAGAAGCAGCAGAAGATGGCCTACGTGTCTGGGGCCCTGCCACCTGATGTGGGCCACCTGGATGAAGCTCCTGGCTCCTGGCTTCAGCCCTGGCCCAACCCAAGCTATTGCGGCCATCTGGGGAGTGAACCAGCAGATGGAAGCTCTCTCGTTGTCTCTCTCCCTCTCTGCAACTCTTTCAAATAAAGAAATCTTAAAAAAAAAAAAAAAAAGTGGGTGGGTAACAGGATCAGTTAAGCCTGGCATCCACCCACACACAGCCGGGATCTGGGAGCCCAGGTGCAGGTCTCAGTTTTGAGACCCGAGAGGCGTTTCTGAGCACAGATGATGTGACAGCCACAGGCGGTGACTAAGCAATGAGATGAGACTCAGGGGTCTGCCCACTAGGTTCCATCTCCGCAGGGCAAGTTACACAGCCACCCTGAGCCTCAGACGGCTTATCCACAAATCACGGATAAGGACACCTGCCCTGGAAGAAGATGGTGATCGTGGAAAGAAGTCCCAGGCGTCAGTGCCCCGGGCACAGCACTGGCGCAGAGTAAGGCCTTGGGGGATGGTGGTTTGGGTGTGTCGCAGCGGTGGCTGTAAAAATCACCACCCAAGACCTACGCTGTCAGTGGGTGGCAGTTCTCGCCCTGACGTAAGGGCCACGTGATTCCTTCCTGGAAACTGCCACCGATCTTTGCTGGTGCCTTATCTAGCGGGAGACAGCCAGGTACCCCACCGGCCCCTGGCCTCTAGGCTCTAGTCTCCAGCTCTGCCTCAGACACCCTGGTCTTCCTGCCCAGCCCTAGGTAGGGCAGACCCTAGAGCCAAGCCCTTGCCCTCCCTCCTGGCTCTCACGCCAGGGCCAGAGCGCCAGCTGTCCGATGATGCTTACTGGCCGGCAAAGGTATAGACCTTTGGCCATCTGGGCAAGCTGGAAGTGGGCAGATGGTGCCCTACCCATCTCAAGGGGCATCTGTCCACCTGCCACAAGGCAGCCTGGAAAGCTCACTGGGCTGTAGGTCGGATCATGACAACCCAAGTCTGAGGAACAGGTCCAGGTCCAGGGTCAGCTTCAGGGCGAGGCAGGCAGCTGGGCAGAAAGGAGGGCTCAGAGGCCAGGACGTGGACCCAGAAGACCTAGGTCCTAGTCCCCTTGCGATCACTCACCAGCTGGGGACCTTGAGCAAGGCACCTCACCTGAGCCTCCAGGTCCTCCTCTGTACAATGGGCATAGGGCAGTCTCCCATGGCTGGGCTTATGCTACGGGTTCACCAGGCGTGCCTTCAGGGACTCAGCGCAGGGCGAGTCACTGGGTGATGTCCAGGTGAGGCCGCAGTTGGATCGCACAGGCTTTCTCCCTGGTGACTGGCCTGGGGCTGAGGGCGCCCCTGCCCCATGCAGTGCCTGGGCTCCAGCTCCCTGCAGATGCAGACCCTGGGGGCAGCTCAAGTGACCGAGCTCCTGGCTTTGACATTTGGGAAATCAGCCAGTAAGAGCTCTGTTCTTCCTTGCTCTCTCAAATTAAACACACACACACACACACACACCCCTAGGGATGGATATATGTAAACTTCTCAGGGCAGACATTGTGGCACAGTGGGTTAGGCCACCATCTCCATAGCTCGCATCCCCTGTCGGTGCCAGTTCAAGTCCCGGCTGATCCAGCTCCCTGCTCCTGTGCCTGGGAAAGTGGCAGAGGATGGCCCAAGTGCTTGAGCCCCCACTACCCACGTGGGAGACCCAGCTGGAGTTCCAGGCTCCTGGCTACACTGCAGCCATCTGGGGAGTGAACCAGCGGATGGAAGATCTCTGTCTCTCCCTTTTTCTAACTTTTCCTTTCAAATACGATAAGTAAAGTGTAAGAAAAAGAAAAACAGGGGTCCATGTTGTGGCATAGCAGGTTAAGCCCCTGCCTGCAGTGCCGGCATCCCATATGGGCGCTGGTTCAAGTCCTGGCTGCCCTACTTCCGATCCAGCTCTCCGCTATGGCCTGGGAAAGCAGTAGAAGATGGCCCAAGTCCTTGGGCCCCTGCACCCGCGTGGGAGACCCGGAAGAAGCTCCTGGATCCTGGCTTCAGCCTGGCCGAGCTCTGGCCATTGCAGATCTCTGTTTCTCCTCTCTGTGTAACTCTGCCTTCCCAGTAAATACTCGCACCTTTTAAGAAAGAAAACCTTCTCAAAGTCCCTGTGCTGTTCTGTTTTACAGTTAAGGGACAACAGCCTCTCGGTCACCGGCTCCCTACCCGCGCCCCGCAGCCCCTATTCAGGGCGACACTGCTCTGACAGCGCCCCCTCCTGGTGGCTGCGTCACCGACAAGCGCAGTCAGCCCCCGGAGCAGCCCCTGCAGGCGCGCGGGCTGGGCTCGGCTCGGCTCCAGCGACCCGCACACAGCGGTGCGGAAAGCCAACCCGCTCTCGGCGTCTGGGCCACCGCCTCGTCTCGCTCCTGGAGTCTCGCAACTTCCTCCTGAAGGCAGCCGAAATACAGGCTCAGAGAACGGCCCAAAGCGGGGAGCCAGGAGCTGCAGACCGCAGAGCCTGTCCTTTGCCTTCCTGCCCGCCCCCATTCCGAGACTGGGGGAAGGACTAAGTTCTCCGGCAGGCGAAGATTCTCTGAACGACCACGGACTCGTACAATTGTCCCTGAGTCGGCTACTCGGCCAAGGTCACCGAAGCCAGAAGCGAGCAGCAGGGATGCCCAAAAGCGCTGGGCACTCTGCCCTTGCGCGCCCTTTGCCGCCCGACGCAGAGTGGGCGTGGTCGAAAGACGCCGCACCCACTCCCGCCGGGCTCCCCCCCCCCCATCGCGCGCGCTTGGTGCAGTCCAAGCGGATCCATTGGCGCGGGGGCGGGGGTGGGCGGTCCTGGAGACGCGCAGCCGGCTTGGGCCCCCGCGCGCGTGCTGTTGGTAAAGTCCGCGGACAGTTCCACTGCGCCAGCCCAGGGAGGGGGTCGCGGCAGGCGGCGCCCGGGCCGCGGCTGTCCCGGGAGCCCGGGCTGCAGCGGGAGTGGCGCTCCTGCCGCCGGGTCGCGGAGGGTAGAGCCCCGCCGCAGCCCCAGGTAACGCCGGGCCTCGACTCTGCGCCGAGCGCCCCAGGCGCGGGGCCAGCGAGCACACAGCGACAGAGGGCGGTCGCTGACTAGCAGAGCAGCGCAGGGGTTTCCAGCGAGGCCTCTGAGCGCGCCCGCCCTGCCGGACCTCGTTTGCCCCCGATCCGGGAGCCGGACCTGCGCCGATCCAAGTAGTGCCTGCCTTCGGGGGAGCCCCCGGAACCACAAGTCCCAGAGTGCTCCGCGCCCCGACTGCAGCAGAGACCTCTGTCCCCGCCGGGGTCCGGGAAATGACCCCTGCACCCCGAAGCCGTCGGTACTGCATTCAGGCTGTCTGAATGGCCAGGGGTCTAGGGTCCGTGAGTTGTCCAAGGTCACACAACACCGTTGCCTGAGGCCCCTAGGTCGGAGTCCAGCTGGTGGCCACGGCGAAGGGAGACCCTTAAGGCGGAGGGGAATGGGACATTTATTTGGACTCATCTCCTTGCATCCGCTTGGCCTCGCCCTCCTGCGGGCCCCAGTGTTCATCTGCGAGCACTGTGGGCACAGTGCCTGCTCCCTGTGTACACCATGGGCTCCAGTGGTGTGGGCTGCGCGGAGGTGGGGGTGTGAGTGGGAAAGGGGCGCCCCACCACCCAGGCGAGCAAGGCTCCCACACCCAGGTGCGGACCGAGACGCACAGGTGCACGCAGAGAGCGCTCCTCCCCGCCTGCGCCTGCACCTGCACCTGCACACTTCCTCAAGGTCAGGGAGCAGGCTGGCTTCTGTGGCTCTGTCTGTAACCATCCCTGTAGTCCTGTTCCTCTGCAGCCTGCGGGGGACCGACGAGCCGTGCGCTTGCAAAGTGCTCATCTGTCACTCGTGCTTCTGCTGTCGGCGATTTTACGGATGAGAAACGGAGGCAGACAGAAGCCACCTAACTTACCCGAGATCTCAGAGCTGACCCCCAGGCCTGCAAGACCTCGGCAGGTGCCTGCCTCCCACCTCCCTCGTGCACAAATGCATTCAGGTCCCCCTTCCCCTGTGGGAGCTAGAGTGTGGGACTTGGGTGTGTGCATGTCCAGCCACCCTGGTGTGTGAACTCCACGGTATCAGCCTGTGGCCCCTGGGCTACTTCAGTCTCCATCCTCCCTCTTTGGAGGAGGGTTTGAGGGACCGTGCAAGAAAGGGCTGGTGCCTGCAGACCCCGACAGAGGCAAGGAGGCAGCCAGCTGGGCTCCCGAGCAGGCAGGAACTGGGGCTGGGCAGGGCCCCAGCAGGAAGCCGGGACCACACCCTCCTCTTCCTGTCTCAGCCTGTCCAAGCCCCTCCCATCTGCAGAGGCGGCGGGCAGGAGGAAGCTGGAATGTAGGATCCAGTGTGTTTTGAACTTGAGAGGATAGGATCTCTCGCTTGGGCGCTCTCTGTGACCTGGAGCTACCTCCCTGCGTCTCCTCCTGGGAAAGGGGGGGACATCTGTACCTTAGATTCTTGAGCAGCCTCTGTAGCCAGCCTCCCTGCTCCCCACCACCACCCCGCCGCTGGCATTTGCATTGCATGAACCAAACTAAAGAACGGGGTCCCAGGTTTGCCCCTCCGTGTGACATTGGGGGGATGGGATCACTTCTGGTCTGTTTCTGCACCTGGGAAGTGGGGCGGACACTGGCCTGAGCTCAAAGGTCCTCGTTAGAAGACCCTCTTGGGATGCAGCTGCCTGGACCCTTAAATGCTTGTCTACAGATGCTCACAGCAGAGCCTGGGACACAGGTGGGCTACCTCTTCCTTTGCCCACCAGGCCACACTTCTGCGGTGTCTGGTGAGGGAAGCGACTTCCTAACCATTTTCTGTCCAAAGACCGAAGGAGCCAGGGGTGTGATGCAAATGAGCCCCGTGGTAGGTGTGCAGGCCACTTCCCCACGCTGGGGTTCCAAAGTGAAGGATTTCACAGAGATGGCCACGTTTCTGGGAAATCTGGTCAAGTTGTGCCCCTCTGCCCAACGCCTTCTCTACTCGCTTCAAGGAGTTTTTGCAGGTGTCTAGGAATGCTTCGCACCTGGCCTGGAGCCCTGGGGAGGATCCCCCACCCCACCCCCCACCCCACAGACAGCCGGGAGCGAGGCTTCCTGGGGCCAGGCCCAGGGTGGAGGAAGTAAGTAAATGAGGGTCATGCAGGAGGGGGAGGCTGGCATGGCTGGGATTTCCCGGCCCTGTAGGGTCAGGGGCAAACCCAAGAGCCCGCCCCTGGGCATCCACCCAAGAGCCAGGCCCTGTTAGGAGCAGGCAGAAGCCTGCACATGGAGAGGGCTTTTGATCTTCTGTCCCAAGCCCACAGCTCCAGGAGCCCCGGAGGGAGGGGCTGACTTTGATCTAGCCCCACAGCTTGAGCAGAAGTTGGCCAGAGGTGAGTAGGGAGTGTTGAGGACACGTTAGACAGAGAGAATGGCCTCCAAGCTCGTAGCTGGGTGGCTACAGGGGGAGGGTTGAGGTGTTCTTGCTCTGTGGCCTCCAGCACTGGCTTCAACCACCTTTCTCAGGCCCCAGGCAGCCTCAAATCCCTGTCTGTTAAATGAGGCTGAGCCTAACTCTTTGAGCAGTGCCTTCTGGGAAGGCCAGACACCGGGTCACTCAATGCTGACTTGCCTCGGGCGGGAGGGGATTGTTGAGTGAGACACTCCGATTGTGACAGGGCTGTGGGCACTTTAAATGGCAGGAGCCGAAGGCTGGGGTGCACCTGGCCCTGTGTTCAGAGGTGGAGGAGTTTCCTACAAGCTGGAGACATCACAAGCAGCTTTCTGTAAGAGGTGAGAGGCAGCAGAGCCCTCGGAAGGTGGAAAAGGAGAGGACTGGGAGGGAGGAGAAGGTGGCCAGCACAGCCTGGCCAAGCGCAGGAAGGGGGCAGGTGGCAGAGGCCCTGGGGAGTACCCCATGGCTGGGAAGGTGGGGAGCCCCAAAACTGTGGCCAGGGACAGCTTGGTAAGTTTGGTCCCCGAGGCGAGGCTGGGCTTGGCACCTGGCTGTGTGCTGGAGCCACACTAGGCCCCCTCCCCAAAGAGGCAGGCAGGGGCGGGTTAACAGATGCAGTATGGGGAGGGTGATGAGGGAAAGATACAAGAGTACTTCAAAGCATCCATGGAAGAGTCACATTAGAACATTAATTTTGGTAGAAGTTTTTGAAATCCACTTGTAGTTTTTCTCATCCTATGCATTTTCTGTGAACTTTTTGGAGACCCCTCATTAAAGGTTGGAAGAGACAGGGTTGGGGGGAGAGTTGATGGTAAGGAGCCAAGTAAAGAAGATGTTGCCTTGAAAAACCCCCTCACGCTCCTGTACCATAGTTTGATCAGTGGTGGATGGAGCAGCCCTGCATCATGAACTTGACCTTGCCCAGAGATCTGCAGGTGTCTCCCTAATTACCTCTCCACTCCTGTGCTGCTGGCTGCGATAGTCGCTGGTGGGGCACTGTGATAGCAGGGCTGCCCAGCAGACTTTCCTTTGGATACTTTTCCCGAAGGGGGATTTCTGACTTAGGGAACAAAAGCCTTATGGCATAAAACACTTAAAAGGTCTCTAGTCGTTTCTTCACAGTTTTTGGCAAGTTATACTGTAAAGCGTTAGTTCTTAAGGCAGTGCAAGCAATCACATATATACATGTTCTTTCTGCCCCAAGGACGACTGTTCAGCAGTGTCCAGGATGTAGTATGAGGCTGCCCTATGTATCCGATTTTTAGAAGCTGATACCTGGTGTCAGTGTTTCTTTTATTTTATTTCAAAGGCACACAGATCTTGCATCTCCCCAACTGCCTGCAACAGCCAGGGCTGGGCACGAGGAGCTCAACCTGAGTCTCTCACGTGGGTGGCGGGGAGCCAGGTCCTTGACTCTCAGGGTGCAAGTGAGCAGGAGGCTTTGCTGGACACCGCAGAGCCGCGACTCCCACCAGGCATTCTGATCTGGGGTGGGGACTGTCCCAAGCAGGGGCTTACCCGCTGCGCCAGACTCCTGCCCCTTCCATTTTTACTGTCGCTGTTTGGGATTAAGAAATGCACCCGGACCCAGCACTGCCCCACAGGCTTAACCGAAGCTGACATTTTGCTCTGTCACCTCGCGTGCAGGCAGCCCGTGGCCGTGCAGCGCCAGCTGGCTTCCAGGTGTTAATGACACACGGATGCACGCCTCATTCTTTTTCAGGCTCCCCCACCCCCCAGCTCTTGACTATTTGAGGCTTTACCGATTTTTGCTTCTAAGTCCTGCGGAGCTAATACCCCGACTCTGGGTGTTTCTCCCCGGGAAAGGAGAAGGCTTGGGTTCACATTCTTGCGCCACCGCACTTCCCAGCTGTGTGACCTCCCTCCCTCCGCCTGTAAATGGGCTGTGGTACTCCCTCCTCCCCGTAACTGCAGAGAGGCGTAGAAAACTAAACTGTAGGAGCCGCACTGGGCAGAGCTCCCCGCAGGGACCCCGACGAGAGCAGCAAGAGCGGTTTAGCCTGAAACTACATTCTGCTCCCCGCCCCTTTCCCCGGCCACGCTGGGGGCGGGGCCGTTAGCTGCCTCTGTGACGTCAGCGCGCGCAGAGCCAATCCCTCGGCCCAGCAGACGTTAGCTCGTTTGCATAGGTCGCCCGCCATTGGTCTGCCGGGCGACCCAAGCCGTCTCCGCTTTTTAAAGACGCCGCGTATTATAAACAAGGAGATGTGGGGCTGTCGGGCCATGATATCATCGTGGTGCCGCAGCTCTTGGAGGTGACGTCATCTCCAGGAAGCTCGCCGGCCCAGGGCTGTTAGGATCCTCCTAACCACTCCGGCCGGCTAGAGGCGGTCCCTGCCCCTGTCGGAGGTCAGGCTCGTTGCAGCTCAGTGTCTCGGCGCTCCGTCCCCGAGGAGGGGACCATGACACAGTAAGTCTGGCCTGCGGCTCTGCCAGTGGTACCCATTTCTCCCGCAGAAAATCTGAGCCTCGGAGGCGTGAACAGTTTTCGAGTGCTCGTAGCAAGTTCGACTTGCAGCTGATTGCTCTTTGCCACCCTAGGGTCTACATCTTTGTCAGGCTATGTGGCCCCGCCCCTTGCCTTTCACTATGGCTGCGGTCGCTTTAAGTGCGAAGGTGGGGGCGAGGAGGAGGTTTAAAAATTTTTTTGTCAAGATGGCGGCCTGCAAGTCACGTGCCCCGCCGCGGAGCGTGATTGGCTCTCGGGGCCCCCGCGGGGCGGAGCTCTCGGAGCGGGGCGGGGCGGCCGCGGGCTCGCCTCCGGCTACTGTTTGCCGGAGCCTCCCGGCGCGCCCCCGCGAGCCCCCCTCCCGCTCGGCGCGCGACCCTGCCGCTTCGAATGTTGTGAATCAAATGTGGGATTTGTTACATTCCGCCGCCGCCGCGGACAGTTCTTAAAGGGCCAGCCGCCGGCAGCCGCACCAGCAAGCCGCGTCCTGCGCCGCCTCCCGCTCCCCGAGGGCCTGGGCCGAGAGAGACTGACCGCGCGTGGGCCTCGCGAGGCAGACGCCGTCGGGCGGACAACAAAGAGAGAGGGCCCCGGAAGGAGCCGGGCTGCCCCCGGACAGGGGGTGGGGTGGGGAGCACATTGTTCCGCAGGGCGGGGGCTCTTAAAGGGTCCAGGCCGCCGCCCCCTCGCCCCCCGGCCCGGCTTGGCCATCCTAGACGGGGAACAAAGGAGTCAACGTGTGGCCGGGCGGCCGAAGGTGAGTCGGGGCCGGGGCCCCTAAGTCCTCATTCCCGCACCCTTGAAACTCCTCTGGGAATGGGGACCGTGACCTAACTGGCTCCGCAGGGGTTAATCAGAGGCGGTCTGGACTAGGGGCGGCGAGACCCCTGGGACCAGGAGCCCCCTCCAGTGCCCCCCAAGGCCGGGTCGGGTCTCCCCTCTCCAGAGGCTGAGGGCTGCGGTAGGAAAGGAAGGAGCCGCCCCCTCCCCCTGCGGCCGCCACTTCCTTTGTTGTTGCTTTTGTCTCACGCCGAGCACATGGTCCGGGATCCTCGACTCTTAAAGTCACAGCGCTCCGGCCCCGGCGCCGCAGTCTGGCCTCCCGCCCCGGTGTTCCTCCGAGCGCGGCACAAAAGGGTGGGAGGGGGACGCGGGAGCGGCTCTCGGGGGCTGCGGGCCGAGGCTCGGGCCCCCGTCCCCTGGAGGGATGGCCGGAGAGGCTTCCCTGAGCCTCGCAGCCTGCGCCTGGCCCGCGCCGTGGAAAGCTGTGCCCTTTGGGAACCGTGCTTTCCTCCCCCACCAGCGGGACCATCTGGTTTCTTGCCTCTGGTGTCTTCTGGCTTTATTGGGGCACTCTGGGAGGAGCGACCTCCACCCCCATTTCACAGTCGTGGCAACTGAGGCTCAGCGAAGGCAGGGATTTCCTTGACCAAGGTCACGCAGGGAGTCTGGACTGGCTGAGATCTGGCTGGGAGGGGAGGGGTCGGGGGTCCCGCTATCTGGGCAGCGTGCACTGGGGAGCTTCCCCCCAGGGGTTTGCTCCTGCTTGGGGGGGGTCTGACTTTGCTCATGTCCCAAAGGGAGTGCCTCTGCTTCCTGGGGGACCCCAGGCCCAGAACAAGGCAGGGGCTCGCTCCCCAAGCCAGGGTCAGGGTAGCTGCTTGGAGCGCTGGCCTGGGGAGGAGAGAACTCTGCAAAGTGCAGTGCCTACCTCAGACAAGATGGAACTTAGTGAAGGGACAGGGACCCTCATTTATGCTGACCCATTACACAGACCCACCTACCCCGACCTGCTGGCGAGCAGGGACCAAGCAGGTATGGAAAGGGCGGCCACGTGGCCCCCGTTACTGCTGGACCTCCAGCGGGGTGCTGGCTTCACCTGGGCCTCGCTCGCTCGCTTCTCTCCAGGCCAGAGCTAAGCGCAGGCGCCTTGGAAGAGAATGCCCTCTCTCCCTCTAAGGCCTGGGACAGGGTTGAGCTGCTGATCCCGGAGATGCAGAGTCTGGACCTGGGGTTCTGTGGCCTAGCGCAAGTTACTTTCTGTGTCTGGGCCTCGGTTTTCTCAGCTGTGAAGTGGGTGTGTCCTCTGTGCCTGGTAGGACCAGCAGTCCCTTGCTGCCTCCTGCAGAGCTTCAAAGGGTGCCTGTTTCAGTTTGGGGGGTGGGGGTCCACGTATCGGATTTTCTCCTAATGATCCTTTATACCCTGTCTGCGTTGGACCGCCTTGCGTTGGAGCGGTCCTCGCTGGTGCTCTGGGAGATGGTTTTTAGCTGTTCCCATCTTACAGCTGAGGAAACTGAGGCTCAGAAAGGGGAAGCCAGGGGCCCAAGGTCTGCAGCTTAGACTCTGGCCAGGAGTCCAGGTCTCCTGCGGGACTGCGAGGGTTGGCGCTGTCTCCTAAGGCACCATCGGTGCAGCAGCAGGAGGAGTGGATGAGGCCTTCGTTGGGCTGCCACAGAGCAGCTTCCCAGGGTCCTGGGCCTCTGTGGCTCAGTACCCTGAGCTTGGCATAAGAGGACCGGTTGCAACCACTGGCCACTGGCTCTGGCTATTCGTGGATTCTTTTTTTTTTTTTTTAAGATTTTTTTTTATTTATTTGAAAGAGAGAGGTAGAGACAGAGAGAGAGAGAGAGGTCTTCCATCTGCTGGTTCACTCCCCAGATGGCTGCAGAGGCCAGAACTGTGTGATCCAAAGCCAAGAGCTTCTTCCGGGTCTCCCACGTGGGTTACAGGGACCCAAGGACTTGGGCCATCTTCTACTGCTTTCCCAGGCCACAGCAGAGAGCTGGATTGGATGTGGAGCAGCTGGGACTCGAACCATCACCCATAGGGGCGGGCTGCCGGCACTGCTTTACCCACTGCGCCACAGCACTGGTCCCCATTCATGGGTTCTTTACGGTCAGACTGCTGGGTCATATCCCAGCACACATAATTCTAGCTGGCTGGCCGCGAACCAGATTCAGCTGGTGTCCTTAGGTCTGGGGGCTGTGAGAAGCCCTGCAGTGGGCTCTGGGGGATGTGTCCTGGCACTGATTGTTACTGATTTCTCATCACCCCTCTCCAGGCTCCCCAGGCCTCTGAGCTAGGGCAGAGGTTCCCAAACCGAGCTACACCTTAGAACCTCTGGGGCACCTGGAGAGAAATCTTCATTGCCCTTGTTCCCCAGCACTGCAATAAGATTCTGACCCGGAAGCACTGGGTGGGCAGGGCAGTCTTCACTGTCACTTATTTGGGGGTTTCTTCTGGGTCTCCAGTGGCCCTTGTTTGCTTAGCTGAGTTGTGAGCAGGCATCTGGGGCTGTGTGTGAACACACGTGTGGAAGGATGTGTGCTTGGCCCGTGCTACAAAGCCCTGGTCACTGGTGGTGGGCGGGCACAGCACAGACCCGCAGCGAGCAGAAGCGAGGCCCAGGGGGACCGGGTTTTGTTTCCCTTCCTTCATGATCTCCTATAATTTAATCATGGGCACTGGCTTGTGGCTGCTGCCAGACTGAGGCCTTGGACTTGTGTGGTCCATCTCCTTCTGCACTTGGAGTTGCAGGAGGCCCTACCCTGTGCAAGAGGCAAGCTGGGCCCTGGCCCCCTGCTGAGGGCCAGTGAGCAGGAGTGGGTTGGGCTTGTGCACTTCCTGGCTGCTTGGCCCTAACCAGGCGCAGTTCTAGAAAATGGAGAAGATCCTCCGTGCAGGCTTCGCTTTGAGAATTCGGGTTGGAGCCACAGAGGACATAGCTGTTACCGAGGTAGCCGGGAGAGAGGTGCTGAGCTGCCCCCCTGTCACTGGCTCCCTGGCTGTGTCATTTAAAGTAGGGTATCAAGGCTACGTAGGAGTTTGGTTAGATGCAGAAGGGGTGGAGGGGGCCTCCCTGTGCAGGAACACCAAAGACTTGGCCAGTTTCTTGTACCCTTCCGATGTGTCGGGCCTGACGGCTTCCAAAGTTTTCCAGGCTGGGGCTGAGCTGGGTCCCCCACTTCCCTCACCTGGACCTGCAGCTCTGACCCAAGGGAGGAGCCCCAGCCCGCTGCTGCTCCACTTCCTCTCTCAGGTTCTTGCTTCCCTTTCTTGCGCATGTCCCACCTCCCACTCTGGGAGCCGCGTCGGGCCCTGCAGAGCACCGGCCTGGCTGCACACCAGAGCCAGCAGGCTGCCTTGCTCCCCTCCTCACCCCCGCGAGGCCTCGGGCGGGCCCTCCTCTACCTGGGCTGCAGGGTGCAGAGGGAGGCTGGCAGCCAGTCTGCCTCCCTTGAGCAAGCTTCTCTTCTGAGGCTTGGTTTTCTCCTCTGTCAAATGGGCTGACAAGGCATTCCTTGGACAGTAGATCAAGTCCCATGTGGGTAGGCACTGTGGGAACAGGTTAGGGAAAGAACATACGTGCTGGTCTGGTCTTGGACAGGAAGCCCCGAAGGCAGGAACCTGGTCAGACCCTCCTGGCCAGCAGTGGGGGGAGAAAAGCGGTGTGGGGGCAGGCCTGTTGGAAGTCCTGCCGCAGCCAAGGGGAAGGAGGCAGCTGGGACTCAGACGGACTTGATCCCATTTCACAGAGCCAGCAGTCGAGGCCTGGCCCTGTTCTGACAGCACCAAGAGTGCACCCATGGGTGCTTGCTCCCCCACCCCCTAAGCTGGGGTGGGGGAGGGGGCCTTCTCTGAGCCTCAGTCTCCTTGTTTACTTACCTCCTAGGGTTGTGAGCCCCGGCCCAGCCCCTCCACCCCCGTATCCCCCTGATGCGACCATGGGCACTGGCAGTGACTAGGTGGCCACCCTCTGCCCCTGTGGGTCAGCGGCGCGTCTCTGCAGGACCCAGCAGCGCTCCAGGCCAGCTCTGGGCAAGGTAGGAAGGGGCCTCCCCAGTGGGGGGTCGTGACCCTGGCTTCTCTCCCTGCTCCCACAATGAGTGGCTCCCTCTCAGTCCTACCGGGGCCTCCTCTCTGTGGTGCAGCCCCGGCCTCGAGGGCCCCCTGGCCAGCCAGCCTGCCCAGGATGAGCGCTTCCCCTCCCAGCAGCCACTGCCCCGACCTCCACACCTCCCCGTAGCGGAGCGCCGAGCCTCGGCTCCTGCCGGCGGGAGCCCCCGGATGCTGCGCCCGGCCACCCAGCAGAGCCCGTTCATGGTGGATCTCCACGAGCAGGTAAGCAGGGCCCCCAGCAGCACCCTGTGGAACTCCCTGCGGGGTCGAGGCTGACACGCCTAGCCCTGGTGTCCAGGTAATGCCCCCTCCCCAAGTCCTGGAGGGGTCTGGCTGCAGTGGGTCCTGGGGCAGGGGTGGCCCTGGGCCTTGGTGGAGGCAGGGAGGGAAGGGTTGTGCCTGCTGTGACCTTTTGCTCCTGTAGGTAGACCTGGTGTGGGCAGAAGTCCTTCCCACAGCTCCCTGGCTCTCTGTCTACCCGCAGGTGCACCAGGGACCCGTCCCTCTGTCCTACACGGTCACCACAGTGACGACCCAAGGCCTCCCCTTGCCTGCAGGCCACCACATCCCTGGCTGCAGCGCCCAGCAGCTCCCAGCATGCTCCGTGATGTTCAGCGGGCAGCACTACCCCCTCTGCTGCCTCCCGCCCCCGGTGAGTGTGTGCGTGCGTGCGTGCCCCCTCCTCCCTAGGCACAGGGCAAGCCTGGAGCAGAGCTCATGGCGCCCACCCCTGCTTTGTCCCAGGGTCCACCTGGCCTCCAAGCTTAGGCCTCAGGGACCTGGCCTGACATTGAAGTAGAGGCTGCCGGCCCCCCTGGGTGGCCGAGGGCGGAGCTGGGACCTGGGCTGGCCCCACCCAGAGCCCAGAGGAGCACTGGCCAGCCCCACCCCCTCTCTCAGCAGCTGATCCAGGCATGCACTATGCAGCAGCTCCCTGTGCCCTACCAGGCCTACCCCCACCTCATCTCCAGTGAGCACTACATCCTGCACCCTCCGCCACCGGCCCCACCCCCCCAGCCCACCCACATGGCGCCTCTGGGGCAGTTCATGTCGCTGCAGACCCAGCACCCGCGTTTGGTGAGTCTGGGGATGGATGCGATGCTAAAAGGGGCCAGAATGGGGGGCAGGGGCCGTGGTGACTTCACTTGTCACTGCCTGTGGCTGACTCCCCCCCCCCCCCCCGCTTCAGCCCCTCCAGCGGCTCGACAACGACGTGGACCTGCGGGGGGACCAGCACCCTCTGGGGAGCTTCACCTATTCCACCTCTGCCCCCGGCCCAACCTTGTCCCCCTCGGTGCCCCTGCACTACCTGCCCCACGACCCGCTGCACCAGGAGCTGTCCTTTGGGGTGGTGAGTGCCGCCCCTCCCCTGCCCCCACCCCCAGGCTCTAGGGGTCCCCGGGGACCGGGCCCACTGGGCTGACCCGCACCTGGCCCCCTTCTCCCAGCCGTACTCCCACGTGATGCCGCGGAGACTGAGCACCCAGAGATACCGCCTGCAACAGCCGCTGCCCCCGCCGCCGCCCCCGCCGCCACCCCCGCCACCTTACTACCCCAGCTTCCTGCCCTACTTCCTGTAAGTACCCACACATCTGCCCTGGAGCTCAGTGCCCTGTGCTCCCCCGGGGCTGCCTTTGCTTAGACCCAAACAGGGCCCCAGACACACAAGCATAGCGTGGGAGTGGGGGGCCCTACCCTGCCCCTCAACATCCGGGGCAGAACACCAGGGTCCCAGCATGACCTGGGCTGAGCTGGGCTGGAAGCGGGAGACCCAGCTCGGTACCCCCCACCCTGCTGACCTTGACCCTGGAACCCGGTCCCTGTCTCTCTAGCTCGATGCTGCCAATGTCGCCCACAGCGATGGGGCCCTCCATCAGCCTGGATCTGGACGTGGATGATGTGGAGATGGAGAACTATGAGGTGGCACGCGGGCCCTGGCGGGGTGGGGAGGTGGGGGGTGGGAGCCGCTGACCTTCCCCTCCCCTCCCACCACGCCCAGGCTCTCCTGAACCTGGCCGAGCGGCTGGGAGACGCCAAGCCCCGAGGCCTCACCAAAGGTGACATTGAGCAGCTCCCATCGTACCGCTTCAACCCCGACAGCCATCAGTCAGAGCAGACCCTGTGAGTGCCTGCCCCCCATCCCCCGCCCCGGCCCCGTCCTCCAGGCCCCTGAGCGCCCCCTCCCCCCATCAGCACACAGCCACCCTCTGTGCCCCCCGCAGGTGCGTGGTCTGCTTCAGTGACTTCGAGGCCCGGCAGCTGCTACGCGTCCTGCCCTGCAACCACGAGTTCCACACCAAGTGTGTTGACAAATGGTTGAAGGTAAAGCTACCCCCCCACCCCCCACTCCCATTCCCCGGGTGTTCCTCCTGGGATGAGGCGGGGAGGGCAGGCCTGGAGGGGACAGGGAGGGACCAAGTGCCCACCAGGCAGCCAAGCAGACCTGGGTGGGCTGAGGGACAGGGGAGTGCGCAAGGACTGATGTGCCTGCTGCTCCCCACCCCCCGCCCCCAGGCCAACCGGACATGTCCCATTTGCCGGGCCGATGCCTCCGAGGTGCCCAGGGAGTCCGAGTGAGGCCCTGCAGCCGCCCAGGAGAACCCTGCCTGAAGCTCTGGAAACTCTGGGGGTGGGGGGAGACCCAGGGAAGGCGGGGCGGGGGCGGCGGAGGCCTGCCCCGTCTGTCCCACCTGCATCTCCAGAGCTGGTGCCAGGGTCCGCCCCACGAGAAGCCCCTGCAATAAGGCCCTGCGTTTGCCAAGCTCCAAAGAGTCCTCCCCATCTGCCTGCCTGTGTGCCCACCTTGGGCTGCCGGAGTGTTCCTCACTGTCTCCCTCCTGGTTGCCCTCGGGGTCCTGCTTTGTCCTGCTGGCCCTGGGAGCGGAGGGGATCCTTCCCCCAGTGTGGCTGGTGGAGACCCTGGCCCCAGGATGGGCAAAAGCTAGGGAGGGAGAGCGCCCTGTCCTGGGTCACGTGGTCTCTTGCACTGTATAGTGGATGTCACATTGCCAGGTTAGCAGACAGGCTGTGGCTTGAGGCCATTTCCTGAGCCCCAGGGCTGAGTCCTCAGCCCTGACCCCTGCCCACCCGCCCTGGACTCGGGCAGCCCACTCCCACTGGACTGCTGTGGGTGGGTCTGGCTTCTGGGGCCCCTGCCCCCTGCACAACATTCCAGCCTTACCTCCAGGCTGGAGGGCGCCCTGGGATGGGCACCTGTCTGCCCAGGGTGGGGGCCTGGGCTGGGAGGGGGAGAGCGAGCCCCTGTGTTCCTGGGGCGCCCCCTACCCTCTTCTGTTTTGCATGAACGTGAGGAGCTGCCGTTTTTGTTATGCATTCGGCCCAAACTCGCTTGTAGGACTGGGGGTTGTGGTATTTCAGACCGTGCTTTGCTTTTGGTTTTGGGTGGGGGTGTGTGTGTGTGTGTGTAGGGACCAACCAGAGCCGAGCCCCCACCCCCTCCCCTGTCTGCATGCGCGCGTGTGCGGCTGGGGCTGGGTGTTGTGGCTGGCGGTGGGGCAGGGTTGGGGGGAGGTCTGTGCTCAGCTGATAACTGCCAATGCACTGCACTGCGCTCGTCCCTCGAGCCCACCGGGACCACCGCTTTTAAGGGCATTTCTCCCTCCAGTCAGGGCCCATCTCCCACCCGCCTGGACCGGTCTCCTCCGGGGACACCCAGGAGGATGGGGGGCAGGGAGGGTCTGGAGGAGGCCCCCTCTCTCTCTCTTAAGGGTCTGGCTGAGCTCCCCCCACCCCAGCCCCATCGCTTTCCTTTCCTACCTGTAACTGGGGTTGCTGCCCCGAACGAACGAACTGCGTGTGGGGCCGGCACATCCTAGCAGGTGGCTCCTGGCGCCTGCTGCCTCAGGGATGCTCCAACCACCCTCGTTCTCACCCCAGCAGCGGCCCTGGCCCCGCCCCCACCACTCCTCCCCTCCAGCCCAGCCCCACCCCCACGGAGAACCCAAAGTCTTACTGTATATATAACTCCAGGTGATGTTTCTATATTTATAGCAGTGTTTTACACAGACAACCGCCCTCTCCCGCCCCCTTCCCCTTCCCCACCCCAACAAAAGGTTTTCAAAACCCTGCGGTTCCTGGGGGCGGGCGGAGACAGGCTGTAGTGGCCATGGCAGTGAGCGGCTGGCTGCTGGGGGGGAGACACAACATTTAAACAAAACGAAAATCATCATTTAAGAAAAAACAAGATTTATAAAACAATTATTTAGGATGTTTGTGATTTGCCAACCTTGCTGTAGATGCCGTGTTAGCAATGATTTCCTGTGGTGAGGGCTTGTCACTGTTTACTCTTTGATTTACCAACTCCTGGCCTAGGCGTGACAGCGGGCCCCTCCCCCCAGCCCTGGCTCGGCCCAGCGCCTGTGTTCTGTGCTAGAAAGGTTTTCTATCATTACATATATAGATATAAAATATATGTAATTTGGGGGGCCCTGTTCCTTGCACATTTACAGTTACCTCATTTTTCCCATGTATGTATTTGAGAAAATGCTAATATATAGAGAAAAAAAATGGTTCTTAAAGCTTAAATGTGTGGTTTTTTCCATTCCATTGGATTCACGTTGGTTTGTAGCATTTAACATAACTAGTCTGTTGTATTATATATGTGTATACTGATTGAAATTTTTAACAGATTTGTACTTTTTTTAAAATGAAAGTTGCTAGTTCTGCTTGACCAAGTAGTGCAATCATTATTTTTTTTAATATTGTTGCTGATTTCAGAGGGATATTCACTAATAAATGTATGATGTATACCGAGTATGGCCCAAGCTGCCTTTGGCTACCTGTGGTTTTTTGTTTTTTACCCAGTGGGAAGCAGAAGGCCCAGAGAGGGATGAGGTGGGGCAGGAAAGATTGTTCTTGACAGGAGCCTGGGGCAATTAGCAGACCCTCCCAGCATCCTCCGCGCCAGCTCTCAGTGGCTATTAGCTGGGAGCCCTGCTGGCCGTGCAGTCTGTTGGCGAGTGACAAGCGTCCCTGCCTGGCGTCCTGAGTGTGGTTCTCTCCCGACTTCAGCAGGGCATCAGGCAAGGCAAAGGGACTCAAGGTTAGGATTTTTTTTCCCAAGTGATAGAGGAGAAACAACTTCCATGCACTGCTTTACCCTCTAGACGCTTGTAACAGCTGGGGCTGGGCCAGGCTGAAGCCAGGGAGCTCCATCTGGGTCTCCCCATGGGTGCAGGAACCCATGTCCGGGAGCCATCATCCACTGCCTTCCCAGGCACCTCAGAAGGTGCTGGGTCGGAAGTGGAGGGAGCAGCCAGGGCATCATCTCGGGGCGGGGGGTGGGGGGGACACCACTTTTCCCAAAAATTCCGGCTAGATTTCTGGGATGAAGTCTTGTTAGGACAGCTTCGGTTGGGTGGCCATACCTGAACCATCGGCTGCTCCCGGGGGCTAGAATGGCGTGATTAGCCAGGCCTGTGTTACATGGCACCCTCCCAGCCAGGGACCCCACCGAAACTCCATGGCGTTGACCTTTCCATGCCCAAGCTCAGTAGAGGGTGAAGGGCCACAGAGGCACCCAAGGGACCCAGTGGGCCACAGGATTGCATTGCTCTGGTGTCTGGGCCTGAGGGAACATTGGCTGAAGCTCATTTATTAGCATGACAAAGCAAAATTGGTCAGGCGGGAGCAGCGGCTGGGGTCAGCCGACCTCAGCTTGAGCTGGTGATGCTGCTAACCAGAGCCTGCGTCAGAACACGTCTCTCGGTCTTAGGATCATCTCCAGATCAGGGCACAGAATCAGCGGAGCGCTCCCCGACGTATGTTTCAGAATACCCCTGGCGGCCCATCACAGGGTTTGTGGCTTTTAAAGAGAGGGCTGCAGGTCAGAGGAGTTTGTTGAACACCACGCTGACAATGGGACTCCTCGCCTTGGCCGTGCTGCTGTGCTTGGCAATCTCCAAGGGTGGATGCCGGGGGGCAGCATTTTCAGGTGTCGCCCTAGCCACAGGTGGGGCTCAAATTGCAGGCTCAGGAGGATACTGGGAGTGGCCTAGATAGAGGGAGCCACTGAGGCCCCGGGACCCTGGAGGTCTGAGAAAGTTCTAAAAGTTGTAAAAGCCACTGCCTGCAGTACTGATATGGGTGCCGGTTGGAGACCCGGCTGCTCCTCTTCCAATCCAGCTCTCTGCTATGTCCTGGGAAAGCAGTAGAAGATGACCCAAGTCCTTGGGCCCCTGCACCCACGTGGGAGACCTGGAGGAAGCTCCTGATTCCTGGCTTCGGATTGGCGAAGTTCTGGCTGGTGTGGCCAATTGGGGAGTGAACCAGTGAAAGAAAATCTCTCTTTCTCTCTCCCTCTCCTTCTCTCTCTGTGTAACTCTTTCAAGTAAATAAATCTTAAAAAAAAAAAAAAAAAGCCCTTAATTTGTAAGCCATGCATCTGAAAGAAAGAGTTACAGCTCAGATATATAAAGAACTCTCAAAACTAAACAAAAACATTTTACCAAAGGGGGGATTTCATGTACATACCAAGAAATGTTCAACATCATTAGGAAAATGCAAATTTAACCACAATAAGATATTATTACACACATTAAAACAACTGAAAGTTTTTAAAAAGTGATTTAAATTCTAAGAATGTAGAGAAACTGGATTTCTCATGTTTGTAGTCAGGAATGTAAAATGGTATATTCACTCTGGAATGCAGTGTAGAATAAAACTAAACATACCTTTTTTTAATTTTTATTTTTGGTTCTAGGCTTCTTTTGTAAACCAGTGATTGGCAGGGTTCTTGTCTTCACGCAATAAAGAATTCAGGGGTGAGACAGAGAGTAGTGGAAAGTAAATAGCAAGGTTTATTACGGAAGGGACATTCGTAAGGACGGATGGGCATCTCTCCAGACAGAACCTGAGAGAGAGTGCCTAGTCGCTTGGACTGGGGGGGGTGGGGGGGCGAGGTTACATGGTTGAGTGGAGAGATTACACCTGGGCAGGCCAGCTGGGCAGCTCAGCAGAGAGGCAGAGGGCCAAGCGCACCATCCGGTTGAGGCCGGGAGTTTTTAAGGAGATGGGTCTTTGTCTTCACACATCTCCTCCTGAAACTTAGAAGACTTTATGGGCTGGCACCGTGGTTCAATAGGCTAATCCCCCACCTGCGGCGCCAGCACACCTAGTTCTAGTTCCAGTCGGGGCGCCGGATTCTGTCCCAGTTGCCCCTCTTCCAGGCCAGCTCTCTGCTGTGGCCCGGGAGTGCAGTGGAGGATGGCCCAAGTGCTTGGGCCCTGCACCCCATGGGAGACCAGGAGAAGCACCTGGCTCCTGCCTTCGGATCAGTGTGGTGTGCTGGCCGCAGTGCACCGGCTGTGGCGGCCATTGGAGGGTGAACCAATGGCAAAGGAAGACCTTTCTCTCTGTCTCTCTCTCTCACTGTCCACTCTGCCTGTCAAAAAATAAAAATAAAAAAAAAAAGACTTTATGGATGTAAATAGAAAAACTCCTATCTGAGTTTTCTCCTGAAGCTATCAGACAGGAGGAAGCCTAGCTGGCGATGCCCTGGGTTTAGAGGAAGGGTGAGCAAGACCCCTTGGGGAATCAGGATCCAGAGCAGGGTATTTGAAATGCAGATACTGGGCTGCATCTGGGAGATTGTGGAAGATTTGTCAGGCAGAAGGGGCGGGGACCCCCACCTGGCAGGTTATCAGGTAGAAGAGGGCAGGGCAGGATGCCAATACTGGGCTGCCCCTGAAACATTATCGGGATGACTTTGAGGTGCAGATGCTGAACATAGACATCTTCTCTTTAGGCCTTTGTTACACACACATAAGCTCATATCTGACTTCCTACCTAACATTCCCCCCTCAAGAGGGAATACCCAAAATTCTTTTTGGGATAATGGATGGCATTCCGTTTTCTGTAGCTTCTTCAACACTGGCATGTGGGCATTGAGGAGGATTTGGGTATTTCCTCTTGCTATCTGTCTTATGGTGTGTGACAGTGGCCTTGGAAAGACTGTCCTGCTCGGTCCAGAGGGCTGCTCAGGTCGTCCAGTGGAATGGGCTGGAAGCCTTGTCTGACAACTATTTGGAGTTTGACAGCTTTTATTCTGTTAGACACAAAACAAACAAGGGCATTAAAAACACACGATCCAGAGAGAAGCAGCAAGATTACAAAAGTTATTGGGCCAAGGAGAGGAAATAGCCAGGATTTCCATGACCAGATGTCAGGCCAGAAATCCCAGCCCTGCTTGGCCTGGTCCTGGAGCTGTTTGTGTTTGTCCAGAAAAGTAGGAATTTGGGTTTGTACTTGTCCAGTCTGATTGACCCAGAGACGACATTCTTCCTGGAACATGGCAGATACCTCCCAGAGCAGCATGTCCAATATTTCTTTCTTTCATAACCTTTTGTGACTTCCACATACCCTCTTCAACTTACTTGAAACATAAGAAATTTAGTTTTTTTTTTTTTTTTTAAGATTTATTTATTTGAAAGGCAGAGTTACAGAGGTGGGGGGAGGGGCAGAGAGAGAAAGGAAAAGAGACAGATCTTCCATCTGCTGGCTCATTCTCCAAATGGCTGCAACAGTCAGGGCTGGGCCAGGCCAGAGCCAGGAACCATAAACTCCCTCCTGATCTCTGCTGTAGGTGGCAGGAACTCACATGCTTGACCCTTTGCTGCTCCCCAGGTGCAGTAGCAGGAAGCTGGGCTGGGAGTGCAGTAGCCAGGACTCAAAGCATGGCACGTGGGAGCTTTACCTGCTGTACCATAAACGCCTCCCCCAGGTCTGTGTCTTGACTGTGGTGTGAATATGCGAGTCTCTCCATGTGATGAACTTGATAGAAACACACACACACAAATGGGTACATATAAACTGGTGAAACTGGGGGACATAAGATCTTTTCTGTAATATTTTTGAGCTCCCTCTGAATCTTAAAATTATTTCAAAATGATTTTTAAGAAAACCATGGAAGGCCGGTGTCGTGGCTCCTTAGCTAATCCTCCACCTGTGGCACCGGCAGCCTGGGTTCTAGTCCCGGTTGGGGTGCTGGATTCTGTCCCAGTTGCTCCTCTTCCAGTCCAGCTCTCTGCTGTGGCCTGGGAGTGCAGTGGAGGATGGCCCAAGTGCTTGGGCCCTGCACTGCATGGGAGACCAGGAGGAAGCACCTGGCTCCTGGCTTCGGATTGGCGCAGCGCGCCAGCCGTAGCGGCCATTTGAGAGGTGAACCAACTGAAGGAAGACCTTTCTCTCTCTCTCTCTCTCCCTAACTCTGCCTGTCAAAAAAAAAAAAAAAAAAAAAAAAAGGAAAATTGTATAAGGATCCAACATTACGATGCAGGTTAAAATCCTATTGTCAGAGGAGGCGTTGGGGTTAAGCCACAGCCTGGGACGCCCGCATTCCAGACCTAGTCCCCTGCTTTGCTTCAACCCAGCTTCCTGCTAATGCGTACCCTGGGAGGTAGCAAGTGATGGCTCAGGTACCTGGACCCTTGTCGCCCATGCGGGAGACCCAGATGGGGTTCCAGACTCCTGGCCCAGCTCTGGCTGTTGGGGAGTGAGCCAGCAGATGGGAGGGAAATTGTTCTCTCTCTGTTTTCATCTGTCTGCCTCTCAGACAAATAAAAAATAATCGAATTTAAAAAGCCTAGACATTACAAAAGGGCAGTTTCAAGTTGCCACTGGCCTCAGGGCCTGGTGAGGTGCTGGCGTGCCTTTGTGCCAGGCAATTCACTCAACAAAACGGCCTGCATGCTCCTCCCCCGCCAGGCACGGCTCTGGGCAGCAGGCACACCCAGCCAAGGGGCCACTGTCCTCCGGCTAGGAAGCCAGCTGTCGAGGGACGGCAGAGCAGGTGTTTAAGACACCTGGAACCCCACACCGTAACAAGGACGGCGAGGGAAAGGCTGGTGGGTGAGAGGGCATAGGACAGGGGGTATCCTGACCTGGGGCGGACCAGGGGTGACACCGACACCAGTGTGGCTGAGTGGTGCCACTGAGCGCCTCAGGAAAGGAGCATTCCAAAGAGAGGGGGCAGAAGCTGCTGCACCCCAGGGGCCAGAGGGGCAGGGGGGCTCGGGGGTGGGGCCCGGGGAGGACGCTGGGGAGGGCGGGACCTGCTGGCTCTGATGAGCCCTGGGCCAAGGAGGCGGTCCCCCCCCCCTTTTTTTTAAGATTTATTTATTTAAAGGACAGAAAGGCAGAGTTAGAGAGAGGCAGAGAGAGACATCTTCCATCCACTGATTCATTCCCCAAATGGCCCCAACTGAAGTAGGCAGGCATACAGGTTAAAATTGATCAGATTTGGCTGGTGCTGTGGCTTACTAGGCTAATCCTCCACCTTGCGGCGCCGGCACACCGGGTTCTAGTCCCGGTTGGGGCGCCGGATTCTGTCCCGGTTGCCCCTCTTCCAGGCCAGCTCTCTGCTGTGAGATTACCATTCTGTAATATTACCATTTTAACGTTAAACAACTTGCACGTGTTAAAGAGTGCAGTGGAGGATGGCCCAAGTGCTTGGGCCCTGCACCCCATGGGAGACCAAGATAAATACCTGGCTCCTGGCTTTGGATCAGCGCAGTGCGCCGGCCGCAGTGGCCATTGGAGGGTGAACTAACGGCAAAGGAAGACCTTTCTCTCTCTCTCTCTCTCTCTCTCTCACTGTCCACTCTGCCTGTCAAAAAAAAAAAAAAAAAAAAAAAAGATAAATGTGGCGAGGCACATTTCTTTAAAAAAAAATCCATCAGATTTGTGAACTGGAAGATCACGCCCCTGTGTGGCCTCATTCCCCTACCTGGCCACACCCCGGTGCCCACCAGCCAATCAGGTTAATTAACCACTCCCCTTTGGAATAGGTTAAAAGCCTAGGGCACGGTGTGCCAGGCCCCGGCTCTTCTTCCCTGGCCTCTTGCCAGGACAGGGCTTGCTGTAGCCCTGCGCCTCCAGGGCGCATGGCCTTAGGGCCAAGTGCTCTAGGCTTCCTGGCCTAGATGCTCATCCACATGGCTGGTTCCTGGTGCTCGGTATGAACCCCTATTCACCTCTCTCCCCTAAATAAAGCTCTCACTATCTTATGCACCTTACTTACTAAATAAAAGCTTAAAACTAAACATGCTGCCTCGTTTATCTGTGCCGGTATTTAGAATTCTCTATTAGGCAAGAACCCTCTCGGGCTTATTAATATCGGGGATTTAGTAATAAGCCCGTGGTGAAATCGTAAGGCACCCCAAATTCCGGTAGCGCATGTGGCACCCCGGATAGTATTTCTAGGGGACTTTAAGGGGCCACATTTCAGGGTAAATTTTAGGAGGTCTTTTCCGATTTCACAACGTCTGAGGCTGGGCCAGGCAGAAGCCAGGAGCCTGGAACTCCATCTGGGTCTCCCACGTGGGTGCAGGGGCCCAAGTATTTGGGCCATCCTCCGGTGCTTTTCCAGGAGCATTAGCAGGGAGCTGGATGGGAAGTGGAGCAGCCCCGGACTTGAACAGGCACCCATATGGATGCCCGCGTCACAGGTGGCAGCTTACCCCTCACCCCCCAAACGCTGGTCGCACCGTCTTCACTTGTCGCTGGGAGGGACTGAGGCTCAGCAAAGCCTGGGGCTTCGCCCGGCTAGAAAATGGGAAAACCCGGAGAGCTGTGTGGTCCCCACGCCTGTGCCCTGCGTGTCACAGACGCCACTTGGAGAGGGCTCCTGGGACCCTACCAGCGGCGCTCACAACCTCCCAATCAATGCCCAGGAAGCGGAAGCGCCCCCCCCCCCCCCCCCCGTCCCGAGGGGACCCCGGCAGCCAGCAGCAACAGATTTTCCCTCAGTTTTCCTTTGTCCTGTTTTGGATGGGGAGACGGAGGCCAGAGCATCAGCCGAGTGGCAGCCTCCTCCGTCATTTCCGGAAAAGGTGGAGGAAGGCAAAGATGCGAATTTCTAGCTGTCTTTCCTTCCTTCTCCCTCCTGTGGGAGGGGATGGCAGCTGCCGAGGACCCGGTTCCGATCCACTCGCTTCCGTCAGCACCCACCCTTCCAGCCCCCCGTGCGCACTGGGTGCTCTCCCCTCTGCTTGGAAGACCGCCTCCCACGCGCACACACGCACATGCGCACACGCACACGCCGCGAGTGTCCCACTCCGGAACCCATCTGGAACACTGAGTGCCTCCCTGGGGTTCCCACTGGAGAAGCAGGAGCTCAGGGTAGAGGATGCCGGGCCCAGCTCGCAACGCCAACGAGCGGCAGAGCCGGCGTTCAGCCCCGGGCTAGCCGCCCGGGCCCTCTCGCCCTGGCATCGCACACCACTTGGTAAGCACGCTCCTTCTCTGGGCTGTTTCCTCCCCACGTGAGCTTCCCTCCAATCACAGCCGCTCGCCTACAACACGGTGGTGTGCGCATGGCTGCTCCGGGTCTCCCGGGTCTCTGCTTTGCTGCACCAGGGCTGTCACCTCCGAAAATTCCCAGGCCCTCGCAGAAGGGCGAGGACACGGTAGATGTATTTAGTCGGGTCTTTGTACTTTTATTTTTCTAGAGATTTATTTATTTATTGGAAAGGCAGAGTTAGAGAGAGAAAGAGACAGAGGTCTTCCATCCGCTGGTTCGCTCCCCAGCTGGCTGCACCAGCCAGAGCTGCATGGATCCGAAGCCAGGAGCCAGGACTTTTTTCTGGGTCTCCCGGGTGGGTGCAGGGGCCCAAGGACTTGGGCCATCTTCTGCTGCTTTCCCAGGCCATAGCAGAGAGCTGGATCAGAAGTGGAGCAGCTGGGGCTGAACCGGAGCCCATATGGGATGCTGGTACTGCAGGCAGTTGCTTTACCCATTATGGCACAGCGCCGGCCCCAACTTGATAATTTTGTGTGGCCCTCCAAGGATGTAATAAACATAATAAATATCTAAAAGGTCCTTGGCTGAAAATGTTCCCACCCCTGCGAGCCTCTCCTCTTCTTGAATAGCAGTTGTTGTGAGATCCTGGTTATCTGCGACCCATGTCCAGTGCATGGACCCTTCCAGGGCTCTCAGAGCAAACGGTTGAATTTTGAACCCAGTTTACATAATCTGACCTCTGAACTGTAAGAACAGAGACATCGGGTCACTCACTGTGTCAGGTAGGGTCTGGGTTACGTCTGCATCTGCAAAGATCTTATAAGAGACCCCTGAAAATGGCAATTAGGAGGTCACAGGTCAGGTCGGTGGAGATGAAAGTTCCACTTCAGGTGCGTAGGGAGGAAGTGGGGGAGACAGGGCGGTGACTGGGGTGGGGGGAGACTGAGGTCTTCCACGGGAGGGGAAGCCAAAGAGCTTTAGAGGGAAGACACCCGGGCGATTTCCAGGGGGACATTCCAGGCGCCAGTTGTCGGTAAGGGCTCTGGAGGTGGTGAGAGACGGGAGATGGAGCACGTTCACACACTGCAGAGAGGGAAATACATGACTTTTCTGGACTACAACTCAAAGATAACATAAATATTGAAAACAATAAAAAGTTATCCTTTTTTTAACTCAGCAACTTTACTTCCAGAATTTTTTTTCCCCTCCTGAAAAATTAGCACAGGGGCCAGCACTGTGGCATAGTAGGGTAATTCTCCGCCTGCAGTGCCAGCATCCCATATGGGTGCCAGTTCGAGTCCCAGCTGCTCCTCTTCCGATCCAGCTCTCTGCTATAACCTGGGAAAGAAGAAGATGGTCCAAGTCCTTGGGCCCCTGCACGCATGTGGGAGACCCTGAAGAAGCTCCTGGCTCCTGGCTTCCGATAGGTCCAGCTCCGGCCGTTGGGAACATTTAGGGAGTGAACCAGCGGATGGAAGATTCTCTGCCTCTCGTCTCGTCTCTGTGACTCTGCCTTTTAAATAAACAAATATATCTTAAAAAAAAAAAAAACACCCCACAAAACTATCAGAGATGTGCACATTTAACCACAGGGGTGTTTAACAACCTGCTATTCAGAAAAGAAAAAGTTTAGCAACATCATAAATATCACAAGAATTTGGATCAATTTATGGTATATCCATTCATGGAAATGGTGCGAGCCCTTTAAGATGACACAAGAGACGGTGTGATATTGACATGGTGCAGTAGTCACATCATCCCACTTGGGCAGAAAATAAAAGCTTTTATATGCAATGAAAAGTCCAGGACGTAATACATCAGAGGGGCCAGCGCTGTGGCATAGCGGGTAAAGCTGCCACCTGCAACGCCGGCATCCTACGTGGGCGCCAGTCTGAGTCCTGGCTACTCCACTTTTGATCCAGATCCCTGCTAATGTGCCTGAGAAAGCAGGGGAAAATGGCCCGAGTGTTTGCACCCTCGCACCCGCTAGGGAGACCCAGATGAAGCTGCTGGCTCCTGGCTTTGGCCTGGCTGAGCCCTGGTTGTTGCAGCTGTCTGGGGAGAAGGTCATGGTATCGGTTGCCAGCAGCTTGGGATCAAGTTGACCAAGCAAATGGCCTTAGTTTTGGCACCTGTCCCTTAGGACCACTCAGCAGAGGGGCAGGAGTGTCCATTTAACTGCAGAGCTCGCTTCTGTGGCCAAGATTTGTAGGAAAACGAGGGGCCTTGGCTTATGGAGGCATTTTCATAGATTTATTTGAAAGTCAAGAATGACACACACACATCCTTTTTTCTTAGAAAAAATTTTATTTGAAAGGCAGGGAGGGAGAGGGAGAGGGAGAGGGGCAAAGGGAGAGGGAGAGGGAGAGGGGCAGAGGCAGAGGCAGAGAGGGGAAGAAAGATTTTCCGTCTGCTGGCTCACTCCCCAGATGGCCAAAATGGCCAGGTCTGGGACAGGCCATAGCCAAGAGCCAGGAACTCCACCTGGGTCTCCCAGGAGGGTGGCAGGGTTCCAGGTACTTGAGCCATCCTCCGCAGCCTTGCCAGGTGCATTAGCAGGGAGCTGGGAGTTGCACCTGCACTGTTAGGAGATGCCAGTGTCCCAAGTGGTGCCGTAACCCACTGTGCCACAATGCTGGTCCCTTTGGTGGTTTCTTCTGACCTCATGAAAATAAAACTACTCTCAGAGTTGCTACACTAGTTTACACTTTGCACATACAATGAAAAAATGAAGCCCCAGATCCTTGGGTAGGCAGCAGGGCTGACTCTCAAGATGACAGGAATCTGTAACTGACACCAACAAGCTCTTTGCACAAGGACAAATGGGGAAAAGAAAGGAAGAGAATGGAGGCCTAAATTTCTTCTTAGAAACGAGAACATGCAGAAAACACCCTAGTGGGAGAATTCCACCAGTGCAGAATCTGTTAGATGAGCAATCTTCCTCCAGCCAGTCCTTTGTAGGACACAGGTCTACTCTAACAGAACCAACAAATTGCTGCAAGAAAGTATCACTTTAAAATGCAGGGTCTTCATAAGATCTGTGGAAAATGTGTATGAAAAAAATGATGCATGGACCTCAACATTTGGGGGACCAAAATAAACTTACCTTTTAATTCTATTTCCTATGACCTCTGCTGCCTCCTACGTATAGCCCCATGGAGTAGGGGAACAAACACCATCTACTAGGTGCCAGGCACCCTGGTAAGGATGTAATCCATAAACCTGGCCCGAGGCAAATGGTGCTACCTTTATGTAAGTTGGGGACCCTCCAGATCTAGAAAGCTAAAGAGCTTGCCAGAGGTCACAAAGCCTCTGATGGCAGAACCTGAATTTTAACACTACACTGTCTGAGGTGCCATTTTCACAGGGATTCCATATGGAAAATTCTGCTTTTAACTCCTTGCTTCTCCCTCACTTCTTGGCAATACAATGCCTGGTGTCCACAGCCCCTCCCCCCACCCCAGGTTTTCAACCTTTCCTTCCACATTCAGCAAAATATCTACCACACCTCTCCTAGACAGAAAGACCCACAACTGGTTGTGAAAGTTTTGTTATAAAACATTTAATGTTAACCTACAATACAGTGTAAACTTTTATGAAAAAAATTTGAAGTACACTAGATTTCCTCAGGGAGTTAGCACAAAGTATGCAGGTGCAGTACAAGTCAGGGCACTGCATCCGCTGTGGATGGATTTCCCGTCGCTGCACTGCTCACAAGTCCTAAAAACCCCAGGTGTAGGGTGGAGCTCCATGTCCAAGCACCAGGCAGTCACACTCCCGATTTTGCCTTCTGAGGGTTCTCATTCCTTCTCAACAGGCATTTTCTGAAACTCTTTCTTGGCCTTGGCATCATGAATGGTTTTCATAGTAACTGCTTGCTTGAAGTCTACGTTCCTTTGAGTTTAGTTTTTGAGAGAGAAATGTTCTCCCCTGGTCGTTTCTTTACCAAACCTCACGGTGGTTACAAGCAAAAAGAAAGAAATAGTTGCTGCAGGAAAAGTGCAGAAGCACAAGGCAAGACCAGAAGGGTCCCACCAAGGCTGTAAAGATTCAACCGACTCCAACTGGGTGTCTTCGCTTGGTCATTCCCAGGGCTGTGCAGCTGAATCTACAGCCTTAGTCTTAGGAGCAGAGAAGCAGACTTGAAACAAGTGTTCTGGTTCAGTTGATATTCACTGTTTGGAAACAACAGCTGAAATATCCCAGCAGTGACGTGAAAAGAAGAGCAAGGGCTTGTAGCTAGATCACTGGCTACTCAGTGTTTCTCCCTCGCAGGTGCCATCCAACTCCTAGAGGTCCTTGGGAGTGATACCGATTGTACTGGCATTAAGTGACGAAATGCGCAGCCCACGTTCTGCTACTCAGCAGGAAAGGAAATGGCACCTAGGCAGCAGCGCTAGGGTCAACGAGCAGCCAGGCCCATGCCTGTCGAAGCAAGGCCGAACTGTTTCAAAAGAAAGTAGGGGTGAAGCCTCTGCTGACCCTGGAGGTGGGCAGACACAGGCTTTCTCCAGTATCCGGCCTCCTTCACTGAGCAACAGTTATCAGAAGGCAAGAGGCATAAAGTGCACATTTTACAATAGGATGGGACTGAATGAAGAGGAGGAAAAACCCACAACTTTCCCAAAGACGTGTGGGCACGATCCACAATATACCTAGCCTACAAAGTGCCTTGACATCCGCCTGTGTGCTGCCAGGGAAGACAGCCGTGAATTCGACAGACAGGGAGCCTGAGTTAAGTGGAGAAATTCCTCTGCGCATGGCTGTTAGTGGCAAGAAGTGGAGACCGTGGTTTACCGTGATGTTCACTCCAGATGGCAACTTCCCATTCACCCGGCCTTGGGACAGCACAAAACACAGTGGAAGAGCAGTAGCGGCCCCAACACACTCAGAGCTTCCTAGAGATGGTATCTGGACACCTGTGCCCAGACCACTGGGGAATTCTCGGGTTTTCCAGGTTAACTGGGAGATGACACAACCTTGCCCCACGGTGCTTACCCCAGAGAGAACAGGGACCACACCTCAAAAGGTGCTCCTCAGCTTACAGGTAAACAAGAGAGAAAATCTCTGGAGACTACCATGCAGCAAGTTAGGCTTTATTTTGACCTAGGGGCCCTGCCCTCAGAGAGCGGGAGGAACCGCCATAACTGCAGCACACTGCCATATGCTGGCTAGAGAACACTTTGGAATACTTGTCAGTGCACACTGGCTACTGCTAACACATGGCCTGGCCCATAAGTCCACAACCATAAACTCAACCACAGAGGAGACACCAAGGATAAAAAAACAAAAACAGAAACAAACACCACGGTTACTTCAATGTAGCAGTAGAGGGAGAGGATCAAACTGCTTCCAGCAGATGGCTCCATCAGAAAGCGAAATGTGCCTTCCAACAGTTCAGAGGAGAGGAGCTTGGCTGCCTCCGAGCCCACCACCCCAGT